>NC_044980.1:115421109-116117776 GCF_008728515.1 Papio anubis
TGACCCCTACTGTCTACATCAAAAAAGGCAAGAAGGTAGAACCCATGCTGCAGGTTGGGGAAACCTGTTTTATTCAATTCACTATCCAAAGTGAGTACTAGAAAGTCAGAGAAGGATTACTGCGAATCCTCAGTGTTCTCTAACTTCTTGCTCATTAGAAGAGCCTTGGCATCCCCAAAGTCACTGGTAGCTTGTTAGGAATAGACAATCTTGGGCCCTACCTGCTACTGAATCAGAATCTGCATTTTAACAAGATTCCCACAATATTTGTATGCACATTAAAATCTGAAGAGCTCTGCTGTATCTCACCATCTTTGACAGCCTCCAATTTGATGTTTGCAAGTCAATCCTAGCCATGTTCCTCTGGGCTAGATAGTTTTGGCCTAAAAATCTGTCCATCAGGTCCTACCCAGTTCTTCCACCAGAGAAAGAGTGAGGGTTTCGCCCTAAAGCTGAGCTGTTGGGTCCTGCTGTCTGCCTGCAAATTTCTTTAATACCAACATGGGCCTCCTCCAAATTTTGTCTCTAATGAGATAATTTCTAGTTGGGTTTTGTTGGCCTTGCAGCAGGAACATGCTATTATATTTGCAGAAGATTTCTGAGAACAGCAATTTCTCTAAAATTCTGTTAGCTGTTCTCTCCTTTATGAAGTGGAAGACATGATTTCAAGTCATTCAAGAAAAGCATGAAAATTGTTAACAACTTTGTTATTGTGCTTCACAGTTTATAGTCCAATTTTAACCAATAGCCAGTCTGTTCATAGAGATAGGACGTGGAGAAGCGCAGTACCAAAATTTATTAATGTTGACACTAAATGAAAATTCCAAATGAGTAACATGGTTGATTTATAAGCATGTTTCTATGAGAAGTTACTCAAATAATATAATCTAATAATCTATGCAGGAGTGAAGTACAGGTCCTTGAAATATTTGGAATACTGACAGAGAGGGTAAATATAAAGAAATTAAAACTTGGCATGTTAAAAGTTGTCAGTTGTATGTTTCTGTGATTACACGGTCAGCTCAGTTCCAAGTTTAACAAAAAGTATTATCTGCCTGTCAATCAAACATTAACTGAGAATTCACTATGTTCTGGGTGTTAGAGCCATGGGAAATGACCATTTTTCATTCAGTGTTTGCTGAAAACCTCCTATGGGCTAGATATTGTATACTCAAGATATAAAGATGGGTAAGACATTGTCTGCGCCCTCAAAGAATTTACAACCTACAAGAGCAAGATACGCAAACAAAAGGAAATAGGCTACAGATATGCTCCCAAGGAGGAGGATCAGTTCTATCTTGGGAAGGCTGCAGCTGCATAGAGACGATACTTACAGGTTTTTTCAGGCAGAGGAAGAATAACCCAAAAAGAATGGAGGCACGAAACAGCATGTCACATTCACAGATCTGTGGAAGTTTAACATGCTTAAGGTTTCATTTTGTGAGGGGAGGCAGATGGCACTGAAAAGGTAGGCAGGGGCTAGATCATGCATGATAATGTTTTCGTATTTCTTTTCCATGAGTGAATGGGAAATCATCAAATATTTTTTGAATAGGAAAAGTTCAATTCCTGAATTAAAGTCATTACACAAATTAATTCACTTGATTCTCAACACAATTCCCTAGGATAAGTATTATCCCAATTTTCAGATGAGTAAATCAGTTTAATGTTTCACAACTAACGAGTTTCAGAGTATGGAGTCAAAGAGATATCTGTTTGACTCTATAGTCTGTGCTTTTACATAAAAGTATAAAATATTATCCCTGAAGTCAATAAATTAACAAACTACTGGAGATTTAGGGCTACCATAGAAAAAACCAATGGAAAGTAACCAAGCTCTGCACTATACACATTGACTATGAGAGAAAAAGGAGTTGGAGGTGGCAGGTGGTAGGGGAAATGTGTACAGTTTGGAGCAAACAGAAAGGTTTAAATGGCAGGTGTGGGATAGAAGTTGGAAAGTGAGAACAACTCAATGAAACTAAATGTCAAGACAGCTAAATCCCTCCAGTTGACCATCCTGCCCCTCCCAGTTGAATTTGCATATTTGCTCCCTCTTCCCCCACCATTATACTCTCTTATCTCACATGCCTCCCCTTCTCCTGGCCAAAGCCTGGAGAGTGAAACTCTACTCTCTTTTCAAATTTTCCCTTTCTCCAACAGTTTATCTAATGAGAGACAGAAAGGCAGACAAAGAGAAGTGTTTCCTTGTCTTCTATGCGAAGAATATGACCATAGAACATTTCTAGCTATCATGGGAGGCAGATCTTCTCTAAACATGAGAGAACCTCACGAGCTGGATTCTCCTCATTGTTGATATGCTAAAGGGGAAACAACAGAATCTGTAAAATACCATCCCAAGCCTTGTTTATATGATTATTCTTCCTGCTGTAAAATTCTAGTGCATGTCAGGAGCTGAAGAGTATGTTCCACTGGCTTTCTTTCTGTAACCAAATCCTAATTTTCTTCTAGGCAGATGAATTTCTCAGGTGAATTAGGGCAAAGTTAATGTGCTCACAGAGACAACAGGGAAAACAAATTAATAATAAAATATTGTCCTCAATACATATCATGTGAGGGTGTCCCTAAGAAATATTTCAGGGCCATGGAAAAATGTGGAGACTCCAGAATGAATGATGTAAATTTACTTACAAATGTGATTTTTATTCAAATTCTAGTTATCCCTTCACTGAAATAGAGTGAAAATTTAGAAATATTTGCAAATGGGGTGTCTTCCCATTACAATGAAAACATCTCCGCAGTCACCATATACTCAGGCACCCTGCAGCTATCTTACTTAAGACATGATACTGCCCAGTCACCTCAGCCTCAGTTTCACATATAGTCTTATTCTGCACATAAACCAATATCCTTACAAGGGTTTTTTGTTTGGTGATTTTTTTTTTCTCTTTTTGGTTTTGTTTGTCTCGTCAAGTCTCCGTCTAACTCTGTCTAAATTTATCAAAAATATTTTATCTATCTTACTCATTGTCTTTATTTGATATTAAGATATATTAATTATGAGCAATTCTAATGTGGTTAGCAAGTTTGAGCTTTAAAATAGCTTTTTATGTCTCATTGATGGATTTGAATAACTTTCACTCATAAACTGCCCATTAAAATTTCTGGTCCGTTTATTTGTAAGACTTTCTACTTAACTGGTCCTTTATGCCAAATCAGTACCTGTTTAATCTATTTAGGAGTAAGAGTCCATACATTCATGTCTATATTAGGAATCTGAGCACTTATTAACTCCGGTTCTGCTGCCAAAGTTAGCCTTCCAGAGTTTTTTAAAATGTGAATCTCCATATAGAGACAACACAAAAGCACAACATGACAAAGAGAGAAGGGTTGTGCTTCTCCTAGACCGTGGCTAAAACTGACAGCCCAAAGGGAGTCCTGACTGAGCTTTATGTTGGCCCATGGGGAATTTGCATACACATGTGTATAAAGTAAGTGCAAAAAGTACAAAACTAGAAAGTGCACATTGAAATCAGGGGGAAAAATACACCCAACAACATGTGCTGTTGTTAGGAGATGCGCCATAACTTTCACCCTCTATACTGTCTGTTGCAGCGTCTCACACTGTAGGTAAATGGAGCCCAGCACGGTGAAGCATTAGGTTTTTAGAAGTGAAGTTAAACTGATAAATTAGACCTCATTTATTGAACAGCAGTTAGAGCCGATTGCCTAGGGAGTCGTTTGACACCTTTGAAGACCCTGCTAACTTAATTGGTGATAGTTTGGGGGCTGAAGGAAACATTTAAGCCAAGAGCAGCAGGACACCGTGCCGCATGAAAATGGAGGAGACAAGCATTCTCTCTGACAAGGGGAGTCATATATAGATTTTTGTGTCCATTGTTTTCGCTTATTTGTGTGTGTGCTTTACTCAGTCAATCAAATATAATTGACACCACTGGGTTCTGTTGTTTTGTAGATGACAGGAGCTAATGCAAGGGAAAAAAGCTGGAAGTAAACTTCCCCCTGAAAGGCTGTGAAAAGGTTTTTCCACCGGGCCCGTGACATTTTTTGCTCAATTGTATTAATTGATGTAGTGACAAGGCACTTGGAAAGATGATGGATACTGATCACTACACCCTTTTTAAGGTTGGGCTATATCTTGCTATTAGCATAAGCACTTGTTTGTGCAAGGAGAGAACAGCAACCCAGATAGAACAAAAGGAGAGGAAAGAAGGAAGCAGGCTACCTGCACTATGCACCTGACAGACGAAGAGACTAGGTTTTCTGTGCCAGGGTGCCAAGGCAGTGCTGGGGATGGGCCTTGAGTCAAAGACAAGCTCATGACTTTGATCTTAACATTGACTCCCTTTGAACTGTGGTCCTTGAAGAGGTTCTGCCCCAGTTGTTTCATCATTTGCTCAGAGCAACAAATAATTCTAAGAGTTCTCATAAAGTCCTAAGTATTTAATTGCCAGAGCAGAAAACTGAGGAAAACCTACCAGCATTGGAGCACCCTGGGTCTAGAACTGCCAAATTATTCAGGCTAAGGGAGCTATAGGTTTTAGGATGCTCATTTTTCAGAGTCAGTGACAGTGGCAATGATGCGTTACAGTAGGCCACATGGCTTAACAAGACAGTGCCAGGGCTGAAATGACTTTGACTATTCACTGTAGATCTATTCAAAGAAGACCTTGAATACTTAAAATGAGAGGATGCAGAGTAAAGAGTCCGTTATTGTCTGCCTAAGTCTGCCTGAAGGTTGCCAGAATATAATCTGTGGCTCATTTGAGTTACCTGGAGTCATGCGAAATCAACTGTAGTCTTCCTTGGATCATCTCCGGTGTTTAAATCACTTTGTGATATGTGAACTTAACATCCTAAATTCACAGTGCAAATGTGTTTTCAATCACACTAGAAAAACTCCTCTAACTAAAACAATGTTTGTTTATGGAGTTCATTCTTCCTCTTTCTAACATCAAGTACTTTCTGTAATTTCTATTGGTTGGCATTTAGATTTTGAGGTGCATCATTCATTATTATGAAATTTAGAGGTAGGGCTGGAACAAAAATTAAAGGAAAATTTCCATTATCCAAATCCTCCAGGGAAAAATCAGTAAATGTACAGTTTAAGGAAGATGAAAGCCCAAACTGCAATTTTGTTCCACGAGTATTTCAAGAAAGCATTTGGTAAACCTCATCACAGAGGAGTTTCCACAATACCTGCTGAGCCAAAAACGGAATCTACAAATTTCCATAAATCCAGATACCCTTATCATTTTTCAGGCATCGGTAGATAGTCATGGCAAGTACTGTATAGAGGAGAAATCTCTGAAGATCCAGCCACAGTGGGTATTCCATGTCCTTTTTCAGAGAAAAATCCTAGGATTCCCTCATTCATTCATTCAACATCTATTTATTGAGCACCTGCTCTGTGCCAGGCGCTGTGGATGTAACAAGGAACAACAACAACAAAAAAAGACATATTTGCCCTCGTGGATCATTCAGTCTAATACGAAAGAGAGGCATTAATCAGATGATAAACCCAAATAAATTGAAATTTGAAAATTGGGTAAATGCTCCAAATGAGAGGTAACTGGCACTATGAGAGCTAATCGTTGGGAAATTTTACCCCCAACTGAGAATTTAAGGGAGGCATAACTAAAGAAGTAATAACTAAGCTAAGACCTGGAAAAAAAAATAGTTACTGACATAAGAATTGTAGGAAGGACAGGGAGAGAAGGGAGAATATTTCAGTCATACACACATGGCAAGAGAGACTAGTGCCGCCCATTCCAGAGAATCCTATCTTGTCACTGTCCACTCCCTCAGTGTGTTCTCATTCCCTTCTGCACATTTACAGGTATTATTCCTCTGCCTGGAATGGCTTCCACGCACCCACACAACCTCCTGCCTAGTTATGTTACAGGAAAGGAGTCCCAATCCAGACCCAAGTTAGAGTTCTAGGAATTCAAATAAGCCAGGGTGTGGTTGAAACACAAACAGTAACTGGGAGTGTGATAAAAGCTGAGCTATAGGTTGGGTAGACAGGGGTGAGTCCAAACTGGGGCAAATAGCTTTAAAATACAACACCATGTAGGCATTTTGTCCTCCTCCACAAAACTCACCTCTTTATTAACCCTTTGCTATTTTTGTTTTTGAGATTGCAGAGTAGTGGTAATAGGTAATTAAAATAATGGAAAAAGTCTGAAAGTGGCCTTGCTCACAGGTTCCTTAAAAAACACCTTCTGTAGCAAGAGGCCGATCAAGGGCTGGGAGCAGTGGCTCATGCCCATAATCCCAGCATTTTGGGAGGCCAGGGTGGGAGGATCACTTGAGCCCAGGACTTTGAGGGCAGCCAGGACAAGACAGTGAGACTCCTGTATCTACAAAAAATAAAAAATAAAATTAGCCAGGCATGGTGGCACACATCTATAGTTCCAGCTACTCTGGAGGCTTAGGCAGGAGGATCACTTGAGCACAAGAGGTTGAGGCTGCAGTGGGCTGTGATTGCCCCACTGCACTCCAGCCTGGATGACAGAATGAGACCCTGTCTCAAAAAAACATATCAAAAAAAAAATCAACAGAAGAGGCAGAGCAAGAAAAACAAAAAAAGAATGCTATAGGCCATTTCTGGCTAGAAGAATTCTAGATTGCAAGTCTATCAACTCATCCTGTTTACATTGAGAGCAAAATGAATCCTCACTATCGGAAAATGTTGACTCCTTCCATTAATGTTGCTTCAAAAAAAGATTCAGGTTAGACAATGAAGAAATCTGCCAGAGTGATAGAATGATACAGTAGTGATACAGAGCCATCTTGGATTGTGTTATTGTGTTCTTAGTACCTGTAGAGAGCAAAACTCTTTTTGTGTTTGAAAAATAATGTAAGGAGTTATACTTTTCTGGGATCCTTGCTACCAAGATGCTACTAGAGAAGATCCGTTAGCAGAGGAGCAAGCCTTGGCCATAACTGGTTGCTGGCACTTTGGCCATGGCGACAAGAGTTACAGAGAGACAGAACAGATGCAGTAGGAAGTCCCAGTACCTTGTAGAGAAGCTGCTGGTTAGCACCAGCAGCTCTTTGCCCACCTCCGTCTCTGAATTCTTACAGAAAATCAAAAGGGAAAAGCATGAATGTCATCTGTGACTTACAATTAGTTCCCGAAAAAAAATGAGCATGAATGTAGTCTTCCTGGTAGAGATGCTCTGGCACACAAAGCCATGGCTACTTTGGAGAGGAGAAGATGCTGCTTTGGGCCTGGGCTCTGACACAACACTAGGAAAATACAGCCAACTGGGAAATACAGAACTGACCATTCACAAGTGCTCTTGATAAAACATTACAGGAGATGGAATTCTCAGAAAACACTGTCAACAGAAATTAGATCTATAATACACTGTGGCAACAAGCCACATGGTTTTATATATGATTAGGCAAGTTTCAGTTGTTCCCCTTCACACACACACATGCGCGCGTGCACACACACACACACATACTCTCTCTCTCTCTCTCTCTTGCATGCCACTGTGCTAATCTTCTAGCCACCCATTCCAGGGAGTCCTGTCTTGTCACTGTCCACTCCCTCACTGTGTTCTCATTCCCTTCAGTACATCTACAGGTATTATTCCTCTGCCTGGAATGGCTTCCATGCACTCACACAACCTCCTGCCAAGTTATGTTACAGGAAAGGAGTCCTGATCCAGACCCAAGTTAGAGTCTGCATGACCATTCAGATCCACTCCAAATCCTTCTCTCCTTTGTGTATCCTTTTACTACCCAAGTCCACTCTAATTGTTTTCTTCTTTCTGGTCAGAATTATATTTTTATGTGTTCATACGATCTACCCACCACAACTCTAAGGCTAACAAGGAGTACACATGAATAAGTGCTTCGTCAATTATCTATTGCTGTGTTAAAAAAAAAAAAATGGTGGCTTCAACAACCACCATTTAACACTGCACAAGTCTACAGGTCAGGTGTGCGGTTCTGCTGATCTGCGCCAGGTTTGGTTGATCGTAACTGGACTCATAAGAGTCAGCTGTGGGTTAGGAAGATAGAACTAGTGATATTGGCTGGGGTCTCTTGCATCTCTGTGTCCTTGCTTGGGACAACTGGCTGATTGGACTGTGGCTCCTGTGGGCTCTCAACCTCTATCAGGGCTGGTGGGCTTGCTCACATGGTGGAGGCAGAGGTCCTGAGGGAACAAGGCCTCTTGAGGCCTAGACTAAAGTTGGACATGCTACTTTACTTCATTCTATTGGCCATGTACACGCACACATACATACACAAAATGTTCATGAATAATAAATAGACATACCAACAGAGTAGTTATGTCAACTTCCCTCACATATAGCTGAGGGAAGGGCTGTGTCCCCTTCTGTCACTAACCTTTGTCCACATCATCTACCATCTTTTTTTTAAACGCTTCTCGAGTCATAAATCCACCATCTATTTTTATGGTTCAGGCTAGTCCATGACATGCTGATTTATATCAAGCCACATCAAAGTGGTCACTTCCTTAAATGACTGGGAATTTGATATCCCTCTGCTTATAATTAATAAAAGTGCAGTCTCTGTTATGAGTTCTTCAACTAATTAGCTATGACACCTTCTCACTACTGTCATAGAAAACTGTGCTAATGCAAAAACAAATCAAAACAGAAGCATGATTCCTCTCAGTTTCCGTACATATGCCTGCCCCTGGTCCCTGCACATGCAAAAACCATCCACTTATCTGATTTCCTCACCAGTTGGAAGCAAATGTTTTTTTAACAAAAAAAGAAATATTTCTGGCCTGGGAGCTTCCCAGAAGCTGTCTCCCAGCAGCAATCAGTTATTTCCTTAGTGCATACTTTCTGCTTGTCCTTCAACCATCCCTCTCTGGGTCCCTCTTTCCAACACCGTGGCTGAAATTGCCTACTTGCTGTTTCATTGAGGTTTTGCTGCATAACTCCTGTGTATGTTCTGGCAGAAAATGTGTTTTATATATTCCTTTGTCCAGTGCTGTGAAATAGTTTGAATTACCAAAAACTATGTGATTCATTTACAACCAAATATAAATATTTGGTAAAGAGACAGAGTAGAAATCTCCTCCAAGCCAGGGGGGACCAGCTAGTCTGAAGTCAATATTGCATGACAAATTTTGTAGAAGAAGGGGCTAATACTTGTAAGAATCACCTCACATCACCCTGCTGGTCAAAGCTGCACATCACCCAACAATATGATACCAGGTGGCCTCACCCCAGGAGGGGATTGGCTCCAGGCGGACTTGCAAAACAAGAGTAGGCTTGTCCTACCCTGATCTCCCATAGACCAGCACTCTGACCATGCGGCTTTCTGCCTAAGCCAGCCTTGGCACACAGGAATTTGGCTCCAAGAGTCTGGGGTGAGGAGTCTTTTTCCAGAGCTCATACCGTTAATCCAGCCAAAATATGCTTTTTCCAGAAAGATGAGAGTTTTCCTGAGCACAAAAGAAATGCTCCTACAGAAAAGCAATACAACCAGGTTTCAACTGACTTCTGGGTTTCAACTGACTTCTATTTTCCTAGATAAACCAGCAGGCTCGGATAAGCCACAGTGCCTCACATCCCTAGTATCTTTGTTACTACTCAAGGCATAGACTGCTCCAGTTATTTTCCTTTTGTATACCCTCATCCCACTGTTGCTCTGTGTTGCTTTTCTTTTGACCTTCCTACATGTACTGATCCAGTCTTTCTAATGAGCCTAGAAACCTCCATCCCATGGCTAACAAAGAGCTCCTATATCTTCAATCACTTCCCTAACTGTCCTGTTCCCAGCTGGTCAGAGCAGAAGCCTGGCTTTCTTCTAAATTCATGGCTCCAACGAAAGGACACTTATTTACTCATTCCATGCATCTCAGGGTCAGGAGGTGGGAGAGCATCCTCCTCACTTCTCAGGATTATTTCCTCTCTCATATAAAACCCCTGCTTCTTCGACATAGCAATATGGTTATACCACCCTTCTAATTGCTGTTCCATACTAACCTACCAATCACTTGTCTCATTTGCTGTAGATTTTGGTGTCTGGCTTAGCCTCTCCCTCTCCACTCCAAGCTCAATCACCACTCTAGGTACCTTTAGTGTCCATGAAAAACAGACCATCCCACTTCTTAATCTTGGGGCTACTTCACATCTTCATCTCCAATGACCTTACCTCCAATGGGCCAGTCTATTCTGCCAACTGCTTCCCTAGCCACATCCTGGAATGTATCATCACCCAGAACTTCTCCACCTCTGAAATCAGACATTCACACATTTTTTTCTGATCCCAATCTCCTTTTCTACCAGTTCTCTCATCAATTGCTCCTATACCACCCATTCTTCAACTCCAGCCTACTGAACCTCTGCTTTTACCTTCTTTTTTATTTTATTTTATTTATTTTCTGAGACAGAATCTCACTCTGTCACCCAGGCTGAAGTGCAGTGGTGCAATATTGGCTCACTGTAACTTCTGCCTCCTGGGTTCAGGTGATTCTCCTACCTCAGCCTCCCGAGTAGCTGGGATTACAGGCACCTGCCACCATGCCCGGCTAAGTTTTGTACTTTTAGTAAAGATGGGGTTTCACCATGTTGGTCCAGGCTGGTCTTGAACTCCTGACCTCAAGTGATCCACCTGCCTTGGCCTCCCAAACTGCTGGTATTATAGGTGTAAGCCACCGTGCCCGGCCTGCTTTTACTTTCAAATACTTACTCTGTCACTTCAAACACACTCTTGGCAATAGCATCAACCCCCTTCACCCTTTTGTCCTACTACTTGTTCTGAAAAATCACAGACATTGTATCTACTTAAGTGAGAGCCTTGTTGGTACCTCCTAAGGCCACTGACCTGGAAGGTGAAAATCACACAGCAATGAAAAATGGTTTCTCTTTATGTCCAATGTTTCTACTCCTAACCAGATCTAAGGACTGCCTGGCATTTCTGCTGTTTCCTTGTCAGTTCTCTCTCCCAGAGGTTGGGAGTCCAATTTCCACCCATTTTTTTTTTTCAGGCACTGTTGTTGACAGTGGAAATGCAGTGTTAAACAAGACATTGCTCCCTACCCATCACAAGCTTATTCTGACGGAAGGAAACAGATACACTCAAAAAATCAATGAAAAATGCTATGGTGAAAATCAAACTGGATGATGTGATGGGCTCTAACTAGAGGCTCCTTTAGTTTGTGTATCAGAAAAGCCTTCACTCAGGACACAACAGGATAACAGGTAATCTGAGACCCGAGTGGCACAGCCAGCTATGCAAAGAGCTGTGAAAAGCCCACCTCACAAAGTAGAAACCACTCCTTGCAAAGGCACTACTGCAGATACTATTTCAGAGTGTTTGGGGAACAGCAAGAAAGTCAGGGACTGCAAAATCACTGTGAGCAAGGGAGAGAATGTGGTAGGAAACGAGAGGAGAGGAACAGACAGGGAATGGATCTTATAAGCCAGGGAAAGGAGTCCGGATTCGTATTCCACATGCAAATGAAAACTATTGGAGGATGTTTTGTTTTGTTTTGTTTTGTTTTTTTCCTTGAAAAGTAACATGATTTGATTTGTAATTTTCAGAAGATCACTCACTTCAGTGTGTTTTCTCTCCCCATGCCTTCATCCTCTTTCTCTCTCCTGACTCATTTCCATCTCTATCTAACTATACTCAGCTCACTCCCATCTCTTAAGCAAACACTTCCCTGGCATCACTCTCTCCTCTGCCAGGCTCTCTCTTTTCTTTTCTTTTCTTTGCACAGCCCCCCTTCCTGTCTTTCTACTTCCTCAGCCACTGCCCTCGGAATCCTGTGCTTGCCATCCACCCAGCTCTCATGGAAGCCTCTGAGTGCTGCAGCTGCTTAGTTAATGGCGCCTCTTCAGCCCCTTCTTACCTGACCTCCCTCCAGAGTCCTTGTGATTTCCTCACACTTCTCTAGCTTCTCCCTTTAGTTTCTTGGGCAAGGTCCACTTCTACTTGGTCCTTCAATGTTCCACACACTGCCCCAGAATGCCTTATCTCCACACTCTGCACCACTCAATACACATACATACACACACACACACACACACACACACCCTCCATTTCCATCTACATTTTGATGTCTCACAAATTCAAATCTACTATATCTCTCTACCAGGCTCCAGATTTGCTTGATTTTCCCTTAAGCTCCTAAATCACATGCAATCACAAACTGAGCTCACCATATTTTCCCAAAATTCTGCCTCTTCTTGTGTTTTCAATCTCCTCTGCCAAACGTGAAGCCTATATTCCCTCTTCTCCTTACCCCCTCTTATAACCAAAATTGTCAACACTACCTCCCAATACTGAAACTTGTGTCCCCAGTTACAGACATATCTGACCATCATCTCTCACCTGGATTATGGCAATAGTCCACACCAGACCATTCTGTCTTCATTATTACCCTATTCAGTCCTTTCCCTCATCACAAATACAGTGGGTTTTCGAAACCCAGAGGCTTCCTTACTTTTCCATCGCCTTCAGAATAAAGTACAATGGGTTTTTGTTTGCTTGTTTTTGAGACAGGGTCTCACTCTGTTGCCCAGGCTGGAGTGCTATGCAAAATCACAACTCAGTGCAGACCAACTTCCCCTACGTGAGCGATGCTCCCACCTCAGCCTCCCGAGCAGCTGAGACTACAGGCATGGGCCATCAGTCCCAGCTTTTATTATTATTATTATTATTATTATTATTATTACTTTGTAGAGAAGGGGTATCATTATCCTGCCCAACTCCTGGGCTCAAGCAACTCTCACACCTCAGCCTCCCAAAGTGCCGGAATTAGAGGCCAGTACAAACTATTTAATACAGCTTTCCTAGGTCTTTCCCCTGAACATCTTACTCCACCATACATACTCCAGCCACGATAATTGTTTTCGCTTTCATGAACATGAACTCCCGCCTGTGGACGTTTATGCATGATGCTTCCTCTACTTGAAAATCTCTTCCGTCTACTGCTTCACCCCTGCGACTATTCGTTCTTCAGATCTAAGACCTCTAAGGAGGTGTTTCCGGGACCCCACCTGTCTATAGTTAATACCTCCCCTGTTTCCCCATAGTTTCCTTTAAGGGCACATATCAAACTGAATTATAGTTTTCTACTTGTTTTTATTTCCCATCAGACTTTAAATTCCATGAGGGCACACCCTATTTGTTTCCATCTATTACCAACCGTTAGTAGAATTTAGCACATAGATGGCTCTCAAATGTTTGTTAAATATTTTGGCTAAGAATGTAATGCCCACACAAAATAGTTCATTCTTTTTGCATAGATAGATAGAGAGAGAGAGAGAGAGAGAGAGATAGATAGATAGATATAGATTGTTGCACAAATAGGCTTTCTAGTTATCATATCTACACTCCTCCTTCTTCTCTGATATGGGATCTGGGGGAATAACTCACAACTTGGGGAAAAGGAACCAAAGAGTTTGACCTTCCCTCTTTTCTCTTCCTCCTCCTCTTCTGCTTCCCTAAACCTCCTTTAATTTAACCCTTCCTTTGATTTTTCAATGGGAAAAAATCTTATGGATTAGAGTATCCTCTTGAGAGGTAAAGTTGCTTTTCCAAGTAGAAAACTGAAAATTAGAATGCAACAAAGTGCGCAAAGAAATTTTTGTGTTAATCCATGCTCCAATTTGACAAAACCTAGACAATACAAAACTAAATATTATAAGCGTATAACATCAAAGAGATCCTCACCTGACCATTTTGTATGTTTTTCTGTGAGGCCTTCTCCACCTTTCTTCCCTCCCTCTCTCAAGACCACAAACAGCAGGGGATCTCTGAGTCCTGGGAGTTCTGTATCACCCACACAAGGCTAAGAGAAGGCCTCGAAGACAAAGCCAGGAACCTCTTCATTTGCCACCCGTAACCCACATCCCATGCCCAGCATAGGCTATTTCTTTTCATAAAACTATACATTATAAAATTGAGGCGGGAGAGAAGGAGAGAAAATAGCACAATGGCAGCTGTAGCAGGTCGGGTAATCCAGGAAGCAGATCCAAGACAAAATTAGAAATGCAAGAGATTTATGAGATGTATTGGGGAAATGTCCGTGAAACATAGAGAGGAGAGGAAGCAGGTGAAGGCTGTGAGATTCCCAGGCCATGATGCAAGTCTGACACCTGGGAAAAAAAGAGCGAGAAGGAAGGAGGAAAGGGTAGAAAAAGCCTCAGATGACAGCACAGCTCTGAGAATGTTTTAACCAAGCCAAAGAGGAGCGCCATTCGATGGGTCCCATGTTGGCAGAAATGTCCAGCTCCAGTCCCCCTGCTGTGCAGTCATTGGCTAGAAGCAGCCTGGGGAAGGTGTGGCCTCAGCATGACTGCTATGGTAGCTGAAGCTTCTCCCAACAGCTTCTGTCTGCTGGCACAGTGGCTTCTGAACTTCTTTGTAAGTTACTCAAACACCAGTCTGCTGTAAAGAGGGAAACTGAAAGCGGATGTCATGTATTACCTTACCTCATTGGTTCTCAATCAAAAATCAAAAGTCAATTTTGTACCCAGGGGATATTTGGCAATGACTTCACATTTGCAATTGTCACCTCTGGCAGGGGGGTGGCTGGGGGAGGTTTGGGGGAGGCATACTGCTGGCATCTAGTGAGTAGCAGCCAGATATGCTGCTAAATGCCTTACAATGCATGGCACAGCCCACCACCACAAAGAATTTAAAAATTATCTGGCTTAAAATATCAGTGATACTCAAGTTGAGGAAGCCTGCCGTACATCAAACAGAAAAATCTTAATTCCATTTCAAGGAATGTAGTTCTTTTTGAATCAAAGCATGCAAGGTGGCAGGGCAGGTGAGCGTGGGGACATGGATAACACATGTGGCATGTCACTGTACATCTGGAGAGCACTGTAGACCCAAAATTCTACTTTCAAGCCTTCCTCATTTCTTATTTCAGTGTGTATAGTCTATGAAATAAATCACATGCACATTGAGAATAATATGAAGGCAGAATGCCACATCCACTCCGGAGTCCTGCGTCGTCTACCAGCTGTTGATATGTGTGTCCCATACAGTGTTCTCATCACCTGCAGGACTGAGGAAAGACTAATTTTTTTTTTTTGTCAGAAAAGAAGAAAATGACCTAAAACTCTACCTTTCTATGCAACACATACCATATTCTTTACAGAGTTAACATTCTAGTATAAAACATAATTGTTTAACGAGTTTTAGTTATGGGTGGGGGATAATAAAAGTTCCATTTTCCTTTCCTACCATGGTGCCCAGACACTGTCTTCTTTATTCCATTACTCCAGGGTGAAACCATAGTGATGAAAAGTTACCTTGACCACTCTGCTGACAGATCACTCTCATGGCCAAGAGTGGAATTTCTTAAAGTAGATATAATAATAAGAGTTTGGGAAATAATGTATTTGAAAATATGAAAGTTTCCCAGAAACATGAGATTATTCCTGGCAGCCTAAAAAAAGAAACAGAATTGGCCTTTGTGTTCCCAATTTGCAAAACCATGGTTAGCCGCCAAAGAGCTCAGCTGAGGATGGGAAGAAGAAATCAGACTGGCTGGACATGGTGGCTCACGCCTGTAATCCCAGCACTTTGGGAGGCCGGGGCGGGCAGATCACAAGGTGAAGAGATCAAGACCATCCTGGCTAACACGGTGAAACTCCCATCTCCACTAAAAAATACAAAAAACTAGCCGGACCTGGTGGCGGGCACCTGTAGTCCCAGCTACTGGGAGGCTGAGGCAGGAGAATGGCGTGAACCCGGGAGGCGGAACTTGCAGTGAGCCGAGATCGCGCCACTGCACTCCAGCCTGGGCGACAGAGCGAGACTACATCTGAAAAAAAAGAAAAAGAAAAAAGAAATCAGACACAGAGAAAATTCTAACAAGGGATTAAAAAAAAGGAAGTAAAGAAAAATAAAAACCTGTTCAATCTCCTGCCTTCCGCCTGCACTGATCCCCACAAGAGAAACAGTAGATGATACTGAAACAAAGTAATTTCACTGCTGGTTCATAGCTCTGGGGAAAGATGAGTTGGAAAGGATCACCTAAACTGGAGGTAGAGGTCATCTGTAGATTTCAAATGTCTGTTTTGCTTTTGTTCCATGTTACTGTAAATAATTATCAAGTGACAGTAAAGATTTATAAAAGCATTTAAAACAATGAATAAGGAGAGTTGGTGGAGTTATAAGGTGATTTTCCTGGTTTATGAACTTGTTTGAAAAAGAGCCATGACCTTATACTTAAACATGGTATAAAGGCCCAACGAAGCTATTACAATCTAATAATAAAATTATACAGTGTTTCTTTCCTCTATAGCTAATGCAGGCTTTATTTCCAAGGGGAAAAAAAACAACAACAAAACAGTATCAGTTTCCAAAAGGAACTTGCCTTCCATTCTTGTCAGACATTCAGAAATCAAGCTTCTCATTTTGAGCTTCTTATATTATGTAAAGAAATTCACGACTGGGCACAGTGGCTCATGCCTGTAATCCCAGCACTTTAGGAGGCCAGGGTGGGCGGATAACCTGAAGCCAGGAGTTTGAGATCAGCCTAGGCAACATAGTGAAACCCCATCTCTACTAAAAATACAAAAATTATCTCGGATTGGTGGCACATGCCTGTAATCCCAGCTGAGGCACAAGAATCACTTGAACCCAGGAGGACCTAGTGGTAGGGGTCCTATATCAAATATGAACAACAAGAATAGTTAATCAAAAAGAAAGAAAAAGAAAAGAAAAGAAAGAAAAAGAAAAGAAAAGAAAAGAAAAAGAAAAAGAAAAGAAAAGAAGAAAAGAAAGAAGAAAAAGGAAGGAAGAAGGAAGGAAGGAAGGAAGGAAGGAAGGAAGGAAGGAAGGAAGGAAGGAAGGAAGGAAGGAAGGAAGGAAGGAAGGAAAGGAAAAAGGAAGGAAGGAAGGAAGGAAGGAAGAAGAAGAAAAAGAAAGAAAAAGAAAAAGAAAAAGAAAAAGAAAAGAAAAAGAAAAAGAAAAAGAAGAAGGAAGAAGGAAAAAGGAAGGAAGAAGGAAGAAGGAAGGAAGGAAGGAAGAAGAAGGAAAAGAAGAAGGAAGGAAGGAAAGGAAAGGAGAAAATAAAAAGGAAAAGAAGTCTGATCAAATGGTATGTGTGGAGATCCTCTAGGCTGAACAGCTCTAAGTTGTAATCTTATTATTATTTTGTTAAATCTCCTCGTTAGATTAGAAAAAGTTATTCTCTTTCTTTTCTAATCAGACCGTCAGGATGTTAGAGTCAGAAACTAGAAAAAGTGTGCTACTTTATTTTGACAACCGTCGTATGGATTCCTCTTTGTATACCTGCCTTCTTGCTTCAGTTAATTGGAAAATACATGCAATGACAGAAATAAAATCTCTGGCTCTTTGAAAAGTAGGGTGCCATGGGAGAAAGACTTTTTAATAATTTTCTCTATTATGAAGGGCTTAGGTCTGGAGGATAGAGGCAAAAGCTGCAAATCCCCCTTGTTGTGCATTCACTCACATTCACTACCCAAGGCTCCCATTTTGATCGTTCCCCTTGACCAGAAAATGGAGAGTGCAAATGTGTGTTCTTAGATGCAGGAAAAATAAACATCCACCAGCTTCAGCTTCAGAAACGCGCATGAGGAGCCTTCAGTTTGCAAAGCAACAGCCTCACGTAATAGACGACGATGTGTACATGATTCACTACAGCTTTTGACACTTCACAAATCAAGTCTGATTGGGTTTCTCATTGAAGCGATCTGACAGCGTAACCAGAAAGCCTCCTGGGGCTCTTCCTTTTTTTTTTTTTTTTTTTTCTCGTAGCAATGGATAAAAACAACCCCAGAAACAGTCATTTTGGAAGTGGTAGTATCCAAACTTAGTTTTCTATTTTATTTATTGTCATGCAATTGCTTCTCTAACCCACTCTATTGATCTTGAGTGGGAAGGGAAGGGGGTTGGACAGAAGAAGAGCATTGCTCCGAGTCAGGCATCTGTGGTTTGGTCCTGAGGGAAAGAAATAAATAGTCCCAACCTAGAAGAAGAGGGAGGGGAGAGGAGGGGGGAAAAAAACCCCAGAAGATTGACTGGTTTGCAAGGGATCCCAGTGGATTCCTGCTTACACCAGAGCATCATTTAAGCCTATGTTCTTCCATCTACCTTGTTTGCAGTAAATAGCTGCCCATTATGTCAGGTCAGGCAAGTGCCGGGGCGTCACAGCTCAGTGGCCGTGATCTGCTCACAGAGCAGCAAGAAAGGGCCCCCAGAGAGCAAACGCATGTGTCAAGTTCTGGAGCCGTCAAGGTTCTAAGCGACAGCTTATCTTGAAGGTTTAAAACATGCAAGCTGTCCCTACTTGCTTCTCTCCCCTCCTCCCCACCTTTCACTCTCCCTCCTCTTCTCCCCCACTCCACTTATCCCCCCTCCCCCGGTCTTTTTGCCTCTTGACAATCTGCTTGAAAGAAGACAGATGCTGGAGCAGTTTTCCTTAAGTTGGCTCTAATTCCGTAAGGTGCAATCCACCAAACACAACTCTGTCCATCTTATGAAAAGGCTAAGATCCTGAGGCAGCCCCATTTATTATTTGTCTTGACACTAACACAAATATTTTCAGATGGGTTGGAGGCTGTCACTTTACTATCTTATGTTCTTTGCCCTCAATAAATAAGACACATTAAAGTTCTTAAAGGCAAACAAAGAACTGTATCCTGGGTACCATTTGTCCTGCAGTTGCCATGTTTAATTGAACATTTTATAGCACTCTAATGCCATGTCAGGTTCTTAATGTGACATGTGTTCCTCTCTTACATCATCAAGGGCTAAGAGCATCACAGAATCTTCCTTGGATTCATGCATATGAGAAATAAGATTTATCCTGTGAGCTTCACTGAATCATTTATGAGTTGCCTCATCTTACCCAGGCAATTTTATAACTCATAAATGGCCCCTGTGGTCTGCTGTCTGGATTTTGTTTACTATAAAATCCCAAAATAGTATGACTATTTTTAAGATGGCAAGCTAAATTTTGCCGCAATATAGAAGTATTCTGTATCTGTCCTTTATTCTGCCATTTGCTGGTCCTAAAGGATGGAACCAATTCTGGGAAAGGACGATGCTTGTGGATGGCACTTTAGAATCTCTAGTCCTACTATAGGGCAAAGGTAAGAGCCAGTGACTGCCAAACTTTATAAAGTAATTATGGTGTTTGGCAATTATCTTTAGAGAATACTGTCCTGGACAGAGCTAGACAGCAATGGAACCTCTAACTGCTTACGTTCCAGCAGAAATTAGCCACGTCTCAACAAGATACACACTCAAACCAACACTGAAAAAGTGCAGGATGTTGGCTAAATCAGGAGGAGATTAACTGTGTTTAATTAAGAGGAAAAGAAACGTGAATGTTAAAGGTGCATAATGAAAGGAGGATTGTGGGAAGTTGTGTTTTTGTCATGTCATTTTCAATGGGAAAACTTCATGAAATAGATGGATGTGCAGTGTGTCCTCAAATGAGAGACAGCCAGCTCCCTGGGCTTACTAAGCTCCTGTCACGTACAAAGTCCTCAGCTCCATACAGAGTGCTGTGAGTGTTCACCCAGACAACCCAATTCTCTTCCAGCTCAGTCATGGGATAAATAATTTAAACATATTTCACAAATGTCTTAGGCAGACAGTGTGGTTTTTCAATCAGCACATGACCACAGTGTCCAATTTTCCCCTGAGTATTCTGAGTTTTTCTGTGTATTTCTGGTAATAAATACAACTTAGTATTCATTTCTGGTGTCTGTTTATTTCAGAGTGACTGAGTATTCAAAAGCTCCTTGTAATATATAAAATGTATGAGATACTTTTTGCATTGAATCAAAATTATACATTTAATTTTTCAAATATTTCCTTTAAAATTCAATCACCAGCCAGGCATGGTGGCTCACGCCTGTAACCCCAGCACTTTGGGAGGCTTAGGCAGGAGGATCACGAGGTCAAGAGATCGAGACCATCCTGGCCAAAATGGTGAAACTGCTTCTCTACTAAAAATACAAAAATTAGCTGGGCGTGGTGGTGCATGCCTGTAGTCCCAGCTACTTGGGAAACTGAAGCAGGAGAATTGTTTGAACACGGGAGGTGGAGGTTGCAGTGAGCCGAGATCGTGCCATTGCACTCCAGCCTGGTGATAGACCAAGACTCTGTCTCAAAAGAAAAAAAAAAAAAATCAACCATGAACCAAACACTGGAAAGGATTTTTTCACATTTTTGCATGAGAGGCAGTACAGCCCAGTTCATTGTATCTTTATTTCACAGCTGCTCTGTCATTTTTCTCTCAAGTCTCAGTTTACTCATCTGTAAAATGGAAATACTGATACCTGACTTGAAAGCCTGTTATAAAGATTAAATATGAAGTGTCTAATCCAGTACCTAGAACATTCATTGGCATGAAATAAATGTCCACTGTTATTGTTTCCATTATTATCAGATATGTGTAAACTTCATATATGAAACTCTAGAAAAGATTGTGTGTAAAATTTTGTAGGCATTTTGGCACTTTAACTTTCCATCATAGAGTATGGTAGTGACAGGATAAGGATGGGGAAATTGGCTACATTCATCATTTATTCTTTCCACAAATATTTGCTGAGTGCCCTACCCTGCATAAACATTATGAAAAATCACAAGAGAGATGGCAAATACTTCAGCTAGATAGTCATGAGGGTTAGAGTCAAAACTAAAAACTTCAGTCATTGAGTTTACGCAAAACCTCTTGATAGGTTTTCAAGGGAGAGGTTCTAGATTCTGTTCCTCTATAATGTACCTTTCATGGGAAATCAAGTAAACCTAATGATTCAGACTCTTGGATCCAAGGGCTCACTCCATTTCTGCAGATTTCTTCAAATTTCTACCAATATCCTCTTTACAGAAAGTCAATGTTGTGCCTTTTCTTACTTGAATTTGTTATAAGGGAAGGCTGACAAACCTATTCTTATCTTCTTATCCTTCCTAGTCATTGTAGAAACCTCTGTTATTAAAATATTTTTTACAGATGAGCAATTCATACCATGCCTATAATAAATTTTTCCATTTTCCCCAGGATGCAAATGTGAGAAACATCAAAGAAATTCAATTATAAAAACCTATTTTCATTCAGTTAAGGACAGGAAAATTTATTATGGGTTGCTATTTGCCATGTTTCACATGGGCATAAATGAATTCAATTTCAATCAAAGTATCAAGTCTTTTCTAATAGGTTTTGACTGGACTGAACACAAGCATCTTGACATGTGTATTGAGAAGATACAGCTCTGCAAACATGCCTAAGGAATGAAGATTTTGTAAAAAGGAATTTAGCTACCTAGACACATTTAGAGATCTGGTTCTGAACATATTTATTTAAGGAGGGTGTATGTGAGGTAGCACAATTATGATTTTGATGTGTGACTTTAAGTTGTCCCATTTTGAATACCTGGCTTTATCTGAGAAAGAAGCATGAGATCCCCACCACAACTCCGCTGGACACCCATTTGTTTTTCAGCGAATTCTGCGTGGTTTCTCTGCTTCATGCCACGGTGGGAGAGATGCTGGGTGTTCTCAAGCATCCAGATAACTAGGGGTTTTGCCTTCTGTATAAGTACTGGATTATATATGGCCAGTGGTGTATTCTTTCTCTCTAAAAGGTTTCTTCCCTCTACTCACTTATTACAGGAGGAAGCACAATATAGAAGTTTTATTTCTCCTTTTAGCCACAGAATCTGAGTAAAATGTATAAGTAAAATTACTCCAAATGAGGTGCAAGGCAGATGACCACAGCACCTTCGTGTCCCAAGTGGCAAAGCAGGCCTCCAGCTGGGGAGGGTATATTGGTAGAATCTCTCATAAAATAATTTGGCACTGCTTTTATATCATTCAAATCTGAATGACTCAGAAATTTTACTCCCAGGCATATACCATAGAGATATTGTTGCCCATGTGCACCAAAAGAACTGTACCAGAATCATCTTAGCAGCACTGTTTGTAACAACAAAAACTGAAAATGTTTCCAGTGTATACTAAAAGGAGAGTGAATAAATAAATTGTGGAACTTTAACACAATGAATTATTGTAAAGCAGTGAAAATAAATATTATCTTCATGCAATAATAATATTGAAAGTGAAACGTGAAAAAACAAGTCAGAAAAACATATACATACGCACATACATACATGGACACATATATACATATAATAATACTATTTATATAAAGCTCAAAATTATACAAAAATAAAATGTAAGAGTGTTTACCTCCAGGAGTTGGTGCAGTGCAGGGGGATGTAAATGGAAGCAGCACCTAAGTTGTAATAAGAGTATTAGTAATTTTCATGGTCTTCAGTTGAGTAGTAGCCATGCTAGTGTTGATTTTATTAACATGCCTCATGGTTTACATATATCATCTTGTATATATGAAATAGCACATGATAAAAAAACAAAACTAATTTCAAACAAAATCTTACCTAAAGCCCTAAAGCAAAAAATTAGTGGACTTCAAACCAATTCACATATATATGGGCCTAATCCTAATAGATAATTTCTGAGTGCCCAGCAGTGCAGAGATCTGTGATGCAATTTAGAGACAACACACAAGATTATTTCAGCGTTTATCCGCAAGTCTTGCTTTAAATTTTCCACTGTTATTTGCCTTTTTCTCATCTATCATAGCTTATGAATGAATTTCTGAGGGTCACATTTACTTGATAAAGCTTCCAGGAATTCTTTAAAATTGTCATGCTTAAAATATCAACTTAACTTGTACACATCCCCGTTTGAGATCTCCACAGCATATTCTTTACCTTTCTAAGGGATTTCACAGAGCTTTGCAGGCAAACTCACAGACTAAGGAGACAGACACACTAATAATCCTACAATTTGTGCGCTACTAAAACACCCACATCAGCCCTATTTTAAAAAATATTTGATATTCCCTTCTACTTCAAAAGAAGTTTACTATATATACCCTATCTTAATTTCTCAATAAGATGAGAAATTTCTAGAGGTTATCTGTGCTCGGGGCTTTGAACCCTGGTGAAAGTCACTCTTCAAAGTCATGAGGAATTATAATAATGAATGCATCTCCATTCACCATATTTGTAGTTGAAAATACATAAACATTGAAAAGTAAAAAATATAGGAAAGTAAGTGTATATTAGCAATATTTAATTATTTTGCAGCTGATATATTGAAAAATGTTTTTTCTGTTTAGTCTGAAACATCAGGAATTGTTTTCATTACATAATTTTTTTAATGCCAAAGTGGAAAAAAAAAAAAAATGTTAAGGTCAAAGTTCTGAAAAAGACCTTAAAAGATCCTGATGAAACCCTATTATTGCAACTGAAGTTTTTTCACACAATGATTAGAAAATGCCATTCTGAGAGAAATTATTGGTGGTAAAACCACGACGGTACATGTTGACCTAATGGCTATTCCTCAAAGGTAAGTCAAAACGTTCTATGAGCTTCTCTTATTGATTGTTGTTCCCCAGTGCACCTCTGGGAGCACAACAGCAAAGAAATGTTTTGATCGGAGAAAGAGTGACCTTTACTTTGGAAGTGTTTTAATGCTGTGATATGCTGAAACAACTAACTGAAAAGATAACAAAGCAGGGAAAAACCTTATTATTTTGTAACCCATGGGGAAATGGGCATTTTTAAACTTTTCTACAAAATCAGAAATCTGATAAAATTCTTGAGGCTAGATCTGAAATGCTGTGTTCCTGATTGGAGTAAAACTTAATATCCTTACATAAGCAATGAAGAAGCACACACCAACACTCAAAGGCCTACATACACGCCTTTCTATTGATGCCCGGAAGAGGAGAAGTGCTCACGTCGTGGCAACCAGAGCTGCCAGCTAAGATGTGCCGGCCAGCATGCTCTGCACGTGCGCCCATCTTTTCACAGTCTGTACACTAACACTGTCAGGCTGCCATTGTTATACTCATTTTATAACAGAGGAGTCTAAGGGCCAAACCATTTAAGTAACTTGTCTCAGGTCATACAGTGAGTATGTGACAGGGTTCTATGCCATAAGCAGGGTTCTCACCAATGAGAATTACAGGTTGTTGATCAGAGCACCTGTAGATTGCCAAATTTGAAGTGCACCTAATGTGAATAATTATTGAGTAGTTCCTTAAGACAGTAAGAACCAGTTTTCTACATTAAACCATTTGCAATGGTGAAAACAGAAGCAAAGACACAGACTCAAGATTTTTCTATCAGGATTTCTTTTTAGCATGTTGGTTCAAATCTGACTTGCTTTTTCCTTGTTTAGGGATTTTATCTTTTCTTATGATCAGAAGCATTTATTGATGTCAGTGGCTTGCTCTATTTCTCAACAATTTCACCCAACAGATCTCCATATTTGGATCAATCAGATGGAAAGTCACAATATCACAAAGAGCTCTGGGAAAAAGAAAATTTAATTTATAATTAAAGAACCTGAGTCTCTGTGAGCTTGCTGTCTTCAAAAGTAATTTGACTTCACATTAGCAGCCAGTGTGAATCATGGAGAGAGTACATAATGAAGGCCACGCTGTTCTAATGTTCACTATTAGAAAAAATGTTCTTCCTGTGGTCAATGTCTGCTTCCTGTATAGGGAGGTAGAGTCCGTCTCCCAGTTCTGGCTCCCTAGGTGCATTCCTAGAAGCTGCTGGGGCGTTGGAATATGTCCTGGAACATTACCTTCTTTGCCTGTAGTCCTCAGATGGTAGATCACAATGTCCACTCTCTGTAACACAACCCCACCCAAGCCATTTTCTTTTCCTTCTTTCTTCTGTTCCACTACTGCCAGACACTGAACATATGAGCCCACCTTTGCCATTTCCCACCTCTTCCCCATGCCTCCCATGGAAGGGTACACAGTGGTCATTACACAGTCCTTCACTCTGCAGCACCCAGTTGGCAAGTCATTCTCAGTTCTTTGGCTCACAATGCAAAGGATGAATAATATGCTGCTCTCAGGTCCTTCAAAATAAGGTGTGGGTGGCACTCCTCACCAGAACTGCAGTACGCCTACTCTGTCATTAAAGGGGGCAAATGTTAGGGGTTTTTTTCTGAATAAGGAGGCGATCCTTCTCAATTGAGCTTCAAAAGAAAACATTGAACACTGAAAAGAAACACACGAAGTAAGTACTATTGCTCCCATTTGATAAATAAGTAAAGCAAGGATAAGAAATATTAAGTAAGTTGCCCAAGGTCACACAGCTTTTAACAAAAAGAGTCAAGGGCCAGTCCCAGCAGTCTGTCCTCAATAGCTATGTTCTCAGCCATTCCAATTCCTTTTAAAATTACCTAGCATCATCCTTAAGAAATAACATTGAATGCTTTGTAGAAATAGAAAACCTGGAGGAAATACAAAAGCAATATAATATTTTTGACTATGAACTATGTCTTATTCAACTTTGTATCATCCTTTCCTATTATAGTGCTTGTTATTACCCATACACTATATTTAAAGCACACTAAAAATGCTACTCCCAAAGACAGTCAAAGATGACTTTCTAGAGGAAACAATGCCCAAACTAAGTCTTAAGAGAGATTTAAGATTCAGTCAGGCAAAGCTTTTACAAATTTAAACTGTAGTATTCAGGATTAGTGAAAAATAGCATTTTTTTGCAAGATGAAAACTTAGAAAGTGACAGAAATGAGGCTATAGAACATCACAATAACAAGAATCACTCTGCTGAACACAGTGGGTCTCAAGGGGCAATCTTCATTGTAAATATGGCTAATGAAGCCTTCCCATTTCTGGGCAAGTCAGCTTCAGTTCACACTTTAAAAAAAAATAAATGCCAGGTGCAGTGGCTCACACCTGTAATATTAGCACTTTGGGAGGCCAAGGTGGACAGATTGCTTCAGCCCAGAGTTCAAGACCAGCCTGGGCAACATAGGGGGACCTTGTCTCTACAAAAAAAAAAAAAAAAAAAAATTAAAAAACTAGCCAGGCATGGTGGCATGTGACTATAGTTCTGGCTACTTGGGAGGCTGAGGTGGAAGGATATATTGGTCCATTCTCACATTGTTATAAATAAACCACCCTGGACTGGGTAATTTATAAAGAAAAGAGGTTTAATTGACTCACAGTTCCACATGGCTAAGGAGGCTTCAGGGAACTTATAATCATGGCAGAAGGGAAAGCAGGCAGCAGGTGAGAGAAAGAGTAAAAAGCCCAGGGAAACTGCTATTTATAAAACCATCAGATCATGTGAGAACTTCCTCACTATCATGAGAACAGCACAGAGGAAATCATCCCCATGATCCAATCACCTGCCATCAGATCTCTCCCTCAACACCTGGGGATTACAATTCAAAATGAGATTTGGGTGGGCACACAGAGCCTTACCACATCATTCTGCACCTGCCCCACCACCCCCACCAAATCTCATGTCCCTTTCACATTTCAAACCAATCATGCCTTCTCAACAGTCTCTCAAAGTATTAATTCATTCCAGAATTAACCCAAAAGTCCAAATTCAAGGTCTCATCTGAGACAAGGTAAGTCACTTCCACCTATCAGCCTGTAAAATCAAAAGCAAGTTAGTTACTTCCAAGATACAATGGAGGTACAGGCATTGGGTAAATGCTCTCATTTATCCAATGGGATAAATTGGCCAAAACAAAGGGGCTATAGGCCACTTGCAAATCTGAAATCCAGCTGAGACATCATTAAATCTTAAAGCTCCTAAACAATCTCTTTGACTCCATGTCTCACATCCAGGGAATGATGATGCAAGGGGTGGACTCCCATGGCCTTGGGCAGCTCCACCTGTATTAGTGGTTTTTCATGCTTCTGATAAAGACATGCCCAAGACTGGGTAATTTATAAAGAAAAAGAGGTTTAATGGACTCACAATTTCACTTGGCTGGGGAGGCCTCACAATCATGGTGAAAGGTAAAAGGCACATCTTACACAGTGGCAGGCAAGAGAGAATTAGAGCCAAGTGGAAGGGGTTTCCCTTATAAAACCATCAGATCTCATATGACTTATTCACTATCACAGAACAGTAAGAGGCAAATCATTCTCAGGATACAATTATCTACCCCCAGGTCCCTCCTACCACATGTGAGAATTATAGGAGCTACAATTCAAAATGAGATTTTGGTGGGAACACAGCCAAACCATATCCCCACCCTATGGTTTTTCAGGGTAAAGCCCCTCTCCTGGCTGCTTTCACAGCTGGCATTGAATGTCTGTGCCTTATCCAAGAGCATGGTGCAAGCTGTCAGTGGATCTGCCATTCTGGGGTCTGGAGGATGATAGCCCTCTTCTCACAGCTGCACTAGGCAGTGTCCCAGTGGGGACTCTTTGTGGGGGCTCTGACCCCATATTTCCCTTCTGCATTGCCCTAGCAGAGGTTCTCCATGAGGGCTCTGGCCCTGCGGTAAACTTCTGCTTGGACATCCAGGCATTTCCATACATGCTCTGACTACAGGCAGAGGTTCCCAAACGTTAGTTCTTCAATGCTGTGTACTCGCAGGCCCAACACCATGTGGAATACACAAAGGTTTGGGGCTCACACCCTCTGAATCAGTGGGCCAAGCTGTATCTTGACCCCTTTTAACCATTACTGAAGCTGGAGTAGCTGGGAAAGAAAGCATCAAGTCCTGAGGCTGCACAGAGCAGGGGTATCCTGGGCCCAGCCTATGAAACCATTTTTCCCTCCTCAGCCTCCAGGCCTGTGATGGAAAGGGCTGCTGCCAAGATCTCTCACATACCCTGGAGACATTTTTCTCATTGTCACGGTGATTAACATTTGACTCTTTGTTACTTATGCAAATGTCTGCAACTCGCTTGAATTTCTCCCCAGAAAATGTTTTTTTCTATCACGTCATCAGGCTGCAAATTTTCCAAACTGTTATGCTCTGCTTCCCTTCTAAACATAAGTTCCAATTTCAGATTATCTCTCTCAAGTTCAAAGTTCCACAGATATTTAGGGAAGGGGCAAAATGCCAACAGTCTCTGTACTAAAGCATTGCAAGAGTGACCTTTACTCCCATTCCCAGTAAGTTCTTCTTCTCCATCTGGGACCACCTCAGCCTGGACTTCATTGTCTGTATCACTATCAGCATTTTGGTCAGAACCATTCAACAAGTCTCTAGGAAATTCCAAACTTTCCCACATCTCCCTGTCTTCTTCTGAGCCCTCAAACTGTTCCAACCTCTGCCTGTTACTGAGTTCCAAAGTCACTTCCACATTTTCAGGTATCTTTATAGCAGCACTCCACTACCTCACTACCAATTTACTCTATTAGTCCTTTCATATGCTACTATGAAGAAATACCCAAGACTGGTAATTTATAAAGGAAAGAGGTTTTTTTGATTCACCATTCTTCATGGCTGGGGATGCCTCAGGAAACTTACAACATGGCAGAAGGGGAAGCAGGCACATCTTACATGGCAGCAGGCAAGAGAGAGAGTGAAAAGCCCAAGGGAAACTGCCATTTATTATACCATCAGATCTCGTGAGAACTCCCTAACTATCATGAAAACAGTCCGGAGGAAACTGTCCCCATGATCCAATCACCTCCCACCAAGTCTCTCTCTCAACACCTGGGAATTATAACTCAAGATGGGATTCGGGCAGGGACACAAATCCTAACCGTATCAGAGGATCACCTGAGTCTGGGGAGTTGAGTCTGCAGCATCATGATCACACCACTGCACTCAAGCCTAGGCAAGAGAGTGAGATCCTGCCTCAGAAAAAATAATAATAATAAGTAAAACAAAAATAAAATAAACAAATAAGCAAGTCATAGGGTAATGTCTCTCAGTCTCACAGTCTTGAAAGGTCTAGTCCTTGTTGGTTCCTGTTTAAACAAGATCTGCTCTTTCCAGAACCACATTCAATTTGGCCCTACAGTGACACAATGATAAAATCAAGTCCTGCTAGATTACAGAAGGCCACTTTTTTAAAGTCTTAGCACATATTAATGTAATAAATCTGGCTACCTGAGCAGATAAGTTTGCATACAAGTGAGATTCTTTTTTGCTGTAGTTATAATTATTATTATTTACCACAAAATGGCATAATTGTTTTTAAAAGGTTTTTTTTTTGTAGATATGTAAAAAGGATATATGTATTCATATATATATATTTTTAAATGTACTTCTTCTCTGCTCTCAAGAAAACACTTGTGTATTATATTGATGCTAGATATTTTCTAAAGCATGCACACACCACATCAGTCTTTTGGTTGTTGCAATGCTCTAAAGAAGTTCATTGCATCTGGATTCCTTAGCCAGCCACTTAGACAAAGTCTGTGGGGAAGCAAACTGAAAACTTATGAAAGTCTATGAGTTGTATTTTGAAGTGCCAAAACCAAGGTGCCAAAAATACTTACTAAAACAAATACTGTGCCAAAAATACATACAAATTAAATTTAAGTTATAGAGAGTAACTCAGCAAGACACTTAAAGTAGAGTTTCCAGTGGCTCATGGGTCTCAAATAACAGGCAGGCAGTAATGCGAGATTAGACATATTTTCTTTTCTAGTTTTCTGTTCGACATTGCTGTTTTATGAGCCCAGTAATATGTACTGGGGATTATAAAAAATTTGGTGATAATGAAATGAGAAAATAAAGTATGTGGGAACTACATTGGCTTGTCTTATAAAAGATGGTCTACTAGGCCAGCATTGGTAGAAGACATGAAATATCCCTCAGGAGCTCCCTGTTAATAAGCTATCATGACTGTTATTGCCACCTTAGCCACCCAACTACGACAGAAGATCAGCCTTCACTTGAGCATCTATGCCCAGAGTTTATGGCCTTGCCTTGGAAGTCCTCAACCTGGCTCAAGTCTACTCTGACTGCTGTGTACCTGAAGTAGAAAGAAGAAAGCCATTCCATTTATATCTAACATCAATACCTCTGAAGTTGATACCAGTTAACAAAAATCTCCCAAACAGGAAGCCCTGCCACTATTCTCAGCTCTAGGCTACAAGGAGACTTCTGGTGAACTGTGAAAGTTCCTAGATCTTTGAAATTTAGTTCTTTTGAACTTGATCACCAACTAAAGACTTTAACCTCCAGTTTGCTGAGTGACTTTAGAGTAACCATCTTTTAGCTGGAGTTTATGGTCCTGGGAGATCAATGGATGGCTTTAAGTGGGTCTATGAACTCCTGAAAATATAAGGAACATGTGCAGGCATGCATGTGCGTGCACTCATGCATGGGAATTCTCAAAGGAATCTATGCTCAAGAAATTTGTAAGACCTATGGATCTCTAGGCTCCAGCATAATTCATCTTTTTCAAGAATCCTGGAAGGTCACTGAGTATTGAGTAATCATCTAGCACATTATGCACTGGGAAGTCATTGCATTCAGATAATTCTCAGAAGTTAAGGATGGATATATATACACACACACACACAGATATATACATATATACATACACACACACACATATATGTATATACATAGAGAGAGAGAGAGTGGCGAGATCAACACCAAAACTAGTGTCAAGACCTATACCTAAAACACAACAGCTTACCAGGAATTACTACGCTAATTTCTGTGGCACTTCTGCTGATATTAGAAATGAGGTAGAGAGTAAACAAATTTGTTGAATTTCTCATCTGATTTCCACCTACTTACATTGGGTAAAATATTAATGGGCAGTGGCCACTTCCCAAAATATTCTTCACAAAGGATGTAAATTCTTCACAAAGGATGCCAATAATCATCATCCTAAAACATAGATCCAACAGAATGATATACCCCTCTTGAAAACTTGCAATCATGGATCCCTGATGTCTGCAATGAGAAGCCGAGCCCATGGCTCAAGGTGCTTCATGGTCTGTTTCTGCTATTTCTTCAGCCAGATCTCTCATCACTTCCAATCTGATGCCCAGTTATGCCAGACCAAAATATTTAATTCATTTATAGTACCATGCCCTGTGATTCTGTACACAGTACAGCCCTCCTTGAAAGGCCCTTCGCCTCATAAACTTCTACTCATTCTTTAAGACACAATATAGGAAGGTTTGCTTGAATTTTCTCATAGAGTGACCCTTCCCTTGTACCTCAACTTCTATCTGCCCCTACATGCTCTCATCATACTGCACTGTATAGATACCTGCCTTCCTATTAAATTGTGAGCTCCTTGAATTCAAAAACGGTGTTATTCATCCATTGGTCCCCGTTGTCTGGTCCATGAGTGGAGACCATTCAATATTTGGTGAATTGAATATTCTGTGGGTCTAGGCAAACAAGGGATGGAGGCCAAAGGGCCAAGTACCATGAGAATGAACGAATCATTTAAGTGGGTGACACAGACCAGGCGTTCAATCTCTGATTCTAGGACAGAGGGTGTTTATAATCCTCCCTAACTATATGATTTCCTAATATGGGATGATGAGCACAGGATGGAAAAATGGCCGGACATTTGGGTGGGTATTTGTGTCTATGAATTACTAGTATCGTCCAGGTGAACTGCAGGTACAAAAACTGGATATCTGAAAACTTCCTTTAGTATATGTGTTAAGAACAGTATCCTTTTCTTATTTTCAGACTTACACTTTCACCTCCTTTTCTCATCTTAGTAAGCATTACTTTGGACCCCAACATAGTTTGAGTACCAGAAGGAGGGAGAGTAAAAAGGGGAGCATAGAAGTTCTTTCTTGACTGTCCCATTTGTAAGGTGGCTTCATCGTCTCTGAAGATCTGCCCAGTGCATATTTAAAGATGACCTCTATTCTCTTGGGCATTTCATGTCTTCTCTTGCAGTCCCCACTGGGAGCTCATTACTGTACTGCTGGGCTGCAGGGGATGCATCTCCCTCCGGTTGCTGCTCAGCCTCCATCCCTATTTTTTCAGCATTTCATCCCGCACAGACTACTGTGATCCCATGGCATTTCCAGATGGTATTTTTTATTTTATTTTTTAACTGATAAAAACTGTATGTATTACTGATGTACAACATGATGTTTTGATATATTTATGCCTGTGGAATGGCTCAATCAAGCTATTCTTGTGGGGAGAATATTTAAAATCTACTCTCTTATCAATTTTAGCTCTTCTAAATTTATTTCTCCTGTCTAACTGAGGTTTTTATATATTTCGCCAGGGTCTCCCCAGTGCTCACCCCTGCCCCCATCCCCACCCAGCCCTTGGTATCCAGCATTCCACTCTCCCAGGCAGAACTCTTTTTTTTTCTTTCTTTCTTTTTTTTTTTTTTCAGATGGAGTCTCACTCTGTCACCAGGCTGGAGTGCAGTGGCACGATCTCAGCTCACTGCAACCTCCTGGGTTCAAGCGATTCTCCTGCCTCAGCCTCTAGAGTAGCTGGGACTACAGGTGTGCGCCACCACACCTGACTAATTTTTGTATTTTTAGCAGACACGGGGTTTCACCACATTGGCTAGGATGTTCTCAATCTCTTGACCTCGTGATCCGCCTGCCTCGGCCTCCCAAAGTGTTGGGATTACAGGCATGAGCCACCGCACCCAGCCAGAACTCTTAAGCAAGATATAAAAGAGCTTCAGTCCATTTCTGTCCACCTGCCGCACATCAGGTTTGTTAAGAAAGCTCAGGGCTTCCTGCTGCCCACCATTATGAGAGTGCGGCTAATTCCTTTCCCTCTGCCACCTCTGGCCTTAGTCACAGATTTTTGACCTTAAGCTCCTCATGCTATGTCAAATGAGGGATTTTTAACTGCACTGTGGCAACGTTCAACTCTATGTCCTCCCAACCACTAGGGATGTGTAGTAAGTTCCTCAGGGGCTTCCTTAAGCCCCTCTCACCAGACCAGAGGTGAGGGACAAACAATCTCCATCCTTCCTCCTTGAAGTGGGACCAGGAATCATAGCATTTGGCTGCCTCCAAAGAAATCTGCCTTCACAATTCCCTCTCTTCTTTCTCTGGTATTTGCTCCTCTGAAAGGCAACACCTATTGTAGTATCTTAGTATTTCAGTCATAGGTTTCAAGGGTTGCTGTGAGAAATTGGTAACAGAATCCAGTAAAGCACTTAGCACAGTGTTTACAAAACCTTTTAGGAGTAACAATGTTATTATCACTCCTGATATAAACACTGTTACTTTGAAATAGTCTACTACTTTAAAAATCTGTTTATGCATCTCCTTTTTAGATTTGTTACAGATTTTTATTTCCTTTAGGGAAGTATATTGTAGTCTCTGGTATACTTGAAAGAACATTTGCTAACTTAAAAGGAACAAGGTTTCATTTCAGACTTTCAGCTGTCAATTTAGATAAGTGTTGACATGAAGGATCCTTTTGTTAGGACTAAGTGTTTTAAAGGAAGTGGCATTGGTTTTAGTTACGTGCATAATGAGACCTCTTTCAGTTTGACCCCAAAACTTCCTAATTTAGCTTAAACTAATATTTGCAGACAAGACAGTATGTTTTATTGAAGGTGAGGGGCATTTGTGGCAATATAGCAAGAAGACCTCCCACTAAAAGAACACAGAAATTCTGCATAGAGTAGAGCAGAAAACATTTTTTCCATAAATAACTGAGGTTGAATAAAAAGGGAAATCACAGTGTACTAGAAAATAAAAAGGCAACACAGTGATTTTAACTGACATTGTAGAGGCTCAGGGAGGGTATCAGACTGGAAGCGGACCCTGGTGGAGCCTGTGGCTTGGGGAACCTGGAAGGAGGCTAGAGGTTTCATAACCACAAAAGGCCTGTGGGAATGGCACACAGTCTATGTAAAGCATATAGCTGGTAATGAGATCTCTGCTCTTTGTAAGCATACATGGAACGTTAACTAATATTGACCATATGCTAGGCTGGCCATCAAGCAACTCTCAATGAATTTCAAAGTATTTAAATTTTACAGAATACATTCTCTGAATACAGCAGAATTAGGCTAGAAATTTATCACACACACTCATACACACATACACACACACACAAACACACCCTGCTATGGAATCCTCATATTTCTTCAGTAATAAGAAAAAAAAAAAACTTCTAAATCATCAGTGGGTCAAAGATGAAATCACAAGAGAAATCAGACAATATTTTTAAATGAATGGTAATAAAATACTACATATCAAATCTTGCAGCTAAAATATTGCTTAGAGAGAAATGTATAGCCCCAAGTTTAGAATATTAAATATTAAAAATATTAGAAAGCAAGAAAAGTGAAACATCAATTAGCTAATTATCCCTTAGGAGATAGCTAGAAAATGAATAGGAAATTAAACCCAAAGACAGAAAAGAAAGGAAATAATAAGGACAGTTTTTATACAACAATGACTAATTCAGCCTGTATTAAAACAAATGTTAACAATACACAATACCATAGGATGAACCAGTTAAACAAATAAAATATAAAACAAACATGTAACAGAATTGGCAAAGCCAAAAGTGAGTTCTTTGACTGACTTTTTATTTGACTAATAAAATTGAAAAATTCCTGTCAAAACTATCAAGAAAAAAATGAGAAAAATAACACATCATCAATACCAAGAATGAAAAGAGGAGGATAGTATTATAGATTCTGCAAATATTTTAAAAATTAAAAGTGGATAACATGTTCCCTTGATATGATGTGATGACAATGGCATTTCACCTCTCTGGTCTTCCTTTTAAAAACAAGTAACTTCAGCCCAACCATGAGAAAAACATCAGAAAATCCAAAGTAAGTAACATTCTACAAAAGACCTGACCAGTACTCTTCAAAACTGTCAAGGTCGTCAAAAACAAGGAAAGTCTAAGAAAGCAGAGATATGGCAACTAAATGTAATTTAATGCTCTGGATGAAATCTTTAAACAGAAAAAAAGGCATTAGTCTACAATACATTAACAACACTGTGTTGCATACTTAAAATTTTGTTAAGAGAGTAGCTCTGGTGTTAAATGTTCTTACTACCAGAAAACAAAAGAAGGAGGGACAAAACTTTTAGGAGTGATGGCCTTGTCTATGACCTTGTTTATGGTAAGGATTACACAGATGTATACTTGTCTTTGAACTCTTTAGTAAGTATACATTTAATATGCAAACCTTTTATATGTCAGTCATACCTCAATTTTAAAAAATGCACTAGGGGCAGAGTGCAGTGACTCACACCCGTAATCCCAACATTTTGGAAGGCCAAAGCGGGAGGATAACTTTAGCCCAGAAGTTTGAGACCAGCCTGGGTAATATAGTGAGACCATATCTCTACAGAAAAAATTAAAAATTAACCAAGCATGATGGTTCATGCCTGTATGTCCAGCTACTCTGGAGGATGAGGTGGGAGGATTTTTTGAGCCTGGGAGGTGGAGGCTGCAGTGAGCCAACATCTTGCCACGGCCCTCTGGCCTGGGTGACAGAGCAAGACCCCATCTGAAACACACAAACACACACACACACACACACACACACACACACACACACATGCACACAGGAAAAACTAATGAAATTTAAATATAGTATGGAGTTTAGTTAATGATAGTGTGTCAATATTGGTTCATTGGGGATGACAAATGTACCATAATAACATAAATTTTTAGCATTGGGGGAAGTGAGGATGAAGTATTATGGAAAATCTCTGTACTAGCTTTTCAACTGTTTTGTCAATCTAAACTATTTTAAAATAATAGCTTTATTTAGTAAAATATTATAAGTAGGTATTATTAACATTATATCATGAATAGAATGTCAATAAATTACAAACTTAAATAAGCTGGACAAGTTCCTAGAAAAGGATAAGTTACAGAAACTGACATAAGGAGAAATAGAATATATGAATAGTCATATTATGTAACTATTTTAAATATTAAATTCATCATTTAAAACCTTCCTACTAAAACCTTTGGCCCAGAGAACTTCATTGGTGAATTATAACAAATATTAAAGAAAAAATGCCAGTGTTGCACAAACAGTTCCAGAGAATTTAAATGGAGAGAATAATTTTTAATTCATTTTCATTCTACATAATTTGACATGAACTTTACAAAAAGGATAATTGTAGGCCCATTTCACTAATAATAGACACAATAATCTTATATGTTAACAAACTGAACCCAGAAATATAGAAAAAGGTTGATGCAATATAATACAACCAAGTTGAGTTTATTTCAAGAATGATAAGTTGGTTTAAAATTTGAAAATCATTCTGTATAACTCTTCACATTAACAGGATAAAGAAGACAAAACCGCAAACATCTTAATAAATTCAGAAAATCTCCTGTTTATATTAATAATAAAAATTGTTAACAAATAGGAATAGAGGGGAGTTTCCTTAATCTGATAGCATAATTGTATATATAAAAATTTAGACATCTACATATAAAATATTAGAATTAATAAGTTTGCAAAGTCAGTGGATACAAGATCAATATGCAATTATATTTTTGTGGGACAAGAACAAGCAGTTAGGAAACAAAAAAATTAAAGATACCATACTTAATACAGTCAAAATTCCTAAATACCTCGAAACAGACATAGTGAAAGATATAATAAATATCCTGTGCACAGAAGTTATACAATATTATTGAAGGAAATTAAAGAAAACTTCTTGAATCCATCTGGGATCAATTTTGGCATAAGATGGGAGGTAAAGATTTAATTTAATTTTTTCCAATTAGTGAAAAAACTGTTTTAGCATAAACTGGATATTCCTTTGCTGATTTGAAATGTCACGCTTCACGTACCCTAAGAGTTTGTTTATTCTTGGGGCTGTTTCTGGACTTGTTCCACTGGTTAGTCTAATATTATAAATACTCAAAACTAGTATAGCTGTTAGTATAGCTGTTAGTATAGCTAACAACTAGAATAGATGTTAGAAAACAAAATTTCAAGCAATTTAGTTTAATGATCTAATTGACTTTCATTAGTGATTCATAAATTGGGCAACATTTCATCTTAAAAAAAGAAAAAGGTTCGCTGAGCATGGCAGAACAACTGGTTTTTGTATGGCTTGAACAGGAACAAGGAAACAGTGTAATACAAAAAAGTGAACAAGTTAACATCAGGTTACTTCAGATTACTTTTCTTCCAGGGATAAAGCAGAGGGGACATCCTTCTCATGCCAGCTTAGGTTGACTGAGTCCTTCCCAACTGGTTAATCTTAAACTCCTGAGGTTGTTTGTTTGTTTGTTTGTTTTGTAAAAACTGTCCTGTTTGCAGACTTTTCTTTTCTTTTTTTTTTTTTTTAAGTTTCAGTTTGACTTTATAGCACTTAACATGAGTAACTCCATTATGGTTTGTCTGTTGGGATCGACTTCAGAAGCTCAGTCTAAAGCAATGACTTCCCATAAATTTTATTTAGCATAGCTTTATAATATATTTCATTATCCAGTGAGACGATGCCATCATTACAGCATTTTTCAACTTCTTAGCTATTTCTGTTTGTTTGCTCTTCAAAATGAGCTTTATAATACTCTTGTTGTTTTGAGAATTGTTTACAATTCTCCAACTACCAGAATTTTTTTTTTTTAATTGGAAGTGAAAAAATTCTGTCAGGAAACCTGAAGACGGGAGAAATTGAGGCTTATGTATGGTGTTGAATCAGTAATATATAATACAACTTGCTATTCTTGGAAACTCAATATAAGCCATGTTAAAACGGGAACTTAAAATTACTAAATTTTAAAGTCCGGGTGTGGTGGCTCACACCTGTAATCCCAGCACTTTAGGAGGCCGAGGCAGGCAGATCACTTGAGGTCAGGAGTTCAAGACCAACCTGGCCAACATGGTGAAACCCCTCTACCAAAAGCACAAAAATTAGCCAGGTAGAGTGATGCATGCGTGTAATCCCAGCTACTTGGGAGGCTGAGGCAAGAGAATCGCCTGAACCCAGGAGGCGGAGTTTGCAGTGAGCACAGATCGTGCCACTGCATTCCAGCCTGAGTGACACAGTGAGATTCTGCCTAAATAAATAAATAAATAAATACTAAATATTTCTTTGTAATAAGAACCTTAACTAATTCATACAGAGTTTTTATTTAGAAAGTCCTAGATTGAAATCATAGCTCCATTGCTTTCTACCTATGTGACCATGGAATATGTAAGCAATCTTTCTAAGGTTCAATTTCCTCATAGAAAATTCTTTTTATATTTTTTTTTCTGAGAATTAAAAGAGACTGTATACAAAGTTCTTAGCAACTCAAATTATACTAGTTGCCGTTGTTGTTACTTTTATTCTCTACAGCATTAGTTCAACTTCTTTTATAAGAAGGTGTCAAAGGCATTGGAACTGGAAAAGGTTCGACCTGCTGGGTTACATTCCCAGGACGTTAGGCATTCTTGATTACAAGATGTTTATGGTTAAGGGAACAAGTTAATGGAAAAATACATTCTTAGTTTAAAAGCAGGTTTCACTTTAAAGATAATAGTACACACATAAATTCTTGCTGAAATTAATAATTACACAAAAGAATAACAATACTAATAGTCTGTCACAAGATGATCACAAGCCTTTATGGTAAAGTATACTATGCTTAGCCCTAATACCCTATGTAATAGGCAAGCATTAAGTCTGAGGTAGGGGCGTTCCTCCTCTTGCTTTCTGAAGACACCCTCCCCAGTAGTTTCTAATGAACTATTTTAACTGTACATTACTCTGTGACTCACCCTGAATTCTTTCCTGTGCATGATCTAAGAACCCCCTTTTGGTGTCTGGGACAAGACCCTTTTCCAGTAACAAAGGCACTCAATAAATATTAGGCAAATGGATGTGAATGCCTATGTTTTGCTCAGTGACACTGGAAATAAGAAATTAAAATTCTCTTTACTCCACTTGCAGTTATACTGAAAACATTTCAGGGAATGAGCCGTGTGCTTTCTTGATAGCCTAAAGCAGGAATGTCCAATCTTTTGGCTTCCCTGGACCACACTGGAAGAAGAATTATCTTGGGCCACAAATAAAATACACTAATGATAGCTGATGAACTTGACAAAAATCACAAAAACAAATCTTGTAATGTTTTAAGAAAGTTTACAGGCCAGGCATGGTGGCTCATGCCTGTAATCCCAGCACTTTGGGAGGCAGAGGTGGACAGATCACTTGAGGTCAGGAGTTCAAGACCAGCCTGGCCAACACATTGAAACCCTGTCTCTACTAAAATACAAAAAGTAGCCGGGTGTGGTGGTGTGCACCCATAATCCCAGCTACTCAGGAGGCTGAGACAGGAGAATTGCTTGAACACAGGAAGCACAGGTTGCAGGGAGCCGAGATCTTGCCACTGCACTCCAGCCTGGGCTTGTGAAACTCTGTCTCAAAAAAAGAAAAGAAAGAAAGAGAGAGAGAGAGATAGCAATCTCTAACATGAGTAACTCCATTATGGTTTGTCTGTTGGGATCGACTTAGAAGGTCAGTCTAAAGCAAATGACTTCCCATAATGTATTTACATAGCTTTATAATATATTTCATTATCCAGTGAGACCTATGCCATCATTACAGCATTTTTCAACTTCTTAGCTATTTCTCGTTTGTTTCGTTCTTCAAAATGAGCTTTATAATATTCTTGTTGTTTTGAGAATTGCTTACTTCAACTACTCAGAATTTTTTTTTAATTGGAAGTGAAAATTCTGTCAGGAAACCTGAAGATTCTTGAAATGGAGGCTTATGTATGATGTTGAATCAGTAATATATAATACAACTTGCTATTCTTGGAAACTCAATATAAGCCATGTTAAAACGTGGAACTTAAAATTACTAAATTTTAAAGTCCGGTGTGTGGCTCACACCTGTAATCCTTCAGCACTCTTTTAGAGGCCGGTGCAGAGATCACTTGAGGTCAGGAGTTCAAGACCAACCTGGCTAACATGAGGAAACCCCCTACCAAAAAGCAATGTACTAGCCAGGTAGAGTGATGCATGCTGTAATCCCAGCTACTTCTTGGGAGTAACAGGTGCGCAGAATCGCCTCAGAACCCAGGAGGCGGAGTCGCAGTGAGCAGGAGATTCTGCCACTGCATTCCAGCCTGAGTGACACAGTGAGACTTGCCTAACAAATAACAATAAATACCAAATATTTCTTTTGTAATAAGAACCTTAACTAATTCATGCCACAGAGCTTTTATTTAGAAAGTCCTAGATTGAAATCATAGCTCCATTGCTTTCTCACCTTATGTGACCATGGAATATGTAAGCACCTTTCTAAGCTTCAATTTCCCCATAGAAAATTCTTTTTATATTTTTTCTGAGAATTAAAAGAGACTGTATACAAAGTTCCTGGCAACTCAAATTATACTAGTTGGGTCATTGTTGTTACTTTTATTCTCTACAGCATTAGTTCAACTTTATAAGAAGGCCAAAGGCATTGAACTGAAAAGGTTCTCGACCTGCTGGGTTACATTCCCAGGATCGCTAGGTGACTTTTGATCACAAGATGCTTATGTTAAGGAACAAGTTAATGGAAAATACATTCTTAGTTTAAAAGCAGGTTTCACTTTAAAGATAATAGTACACACATAAATTCTTGCTGAAATTAATAATTACATAAAAGGAATAACAATACTAATAGTCTGTCAAGATGATTGCCAAGCCTTTTATGGTAAAGTATACTATGCTTAGCCCTAATTCTATGTATTGTGGCAAGCATTAAGTCTGAGGTAGCTGCCTCCTTGCTTGAAGACACCCTCCCCAGTAGTTTTCTAATGAACTATTTAACTGTACACTACTCTGTGACTCACCCTGAATTCTTTCCTGTGCATGATCTTAAGAACCCCTTTGGTGTCTGGGACAGCACCCTTCCAGTAAATGTTACCTCAATAAATATTAGGCAAAATGGATGAATGCCTATGTTTTGCCTGCCAGGTGACACTGAAATAAGAAATTAAAATTTCTTTATCTAATTTGCAGTTATACTCGAAAAATATTTCAGGAATGAGCCTGTGCTTTCTTGATAGCCCAAAGCAGGAATGTCCAATCTTTTGCCTTCCTGACCACACTGGAAGAAGAATTCATTTTGGGCCACAAATAAAATACACTAATGATAGTTGATGAACTTGACAAAATCACAAAACAAATCTTGTACTGTTTTAAGAAAGTTTACAGGCCAGGCATGTATCATGCCTGTAATCCAGCACTTTGGGAGGCAGAGGGACACAGATCACTCTGAGGTCAGGAGTTCAAGACCAGCCTGGCCAACACATTGAAACCCTGTCTCTCACTAAACACAAAAAGTAGTCGGTGTGGTGGTGTGCACCCATACATTCAGGAGGCTGAGACAGGAGAATTGCTTGGAACACAGAAACAGGTTGCAGTGGAGCCGATCTGCCACTGCACTCCAGCCTGGCTTTGTGAAACTCTGTCTCAAAAAAAAAAGTTGAAAGAAAGAAAGAGAGAGAGAAAGAAAGAAAGAGAGAGAGAGAGAGAGAAAGAAAGAGAGAGAGAAAAAAGAAAAGAAAGAAAGGAAAGAAAGAAAGAAAGAAAGAAAGAAAGAAAAGAAAAGAAAGAAAGCAAAGAAAGAAAGGAAGGAAGAAAGAAAGAAAGACAAAGAAAGAAACAAAGAAGAGAAAGAAGGAAGGAAGGAAGGAAGAGGGAGGGAGGAAGGAAGGAAGGAAGGAAGAGAGGGAGGAAAGAAAAAGAAAGTTGAAAGAAAGAGAGAAAGAGAGAAAGAGAAAGAAAGAAAGAAAGAAAAGAAAGAAAGAAAAGAAGAAAGAAAAAGAAAGAGGAAAGAAAGAAAGAAAAGAAAGAAAGAAAAGAAAGAAAAGAAAGAAAGAAAGAAAGAAAGAAAGAAAGAAAGAAAGAAAGAAAGAAGGAAGGAAGGAAGGAAGGAAGGAAGGAAGGAAGGAAGGAAGGAAGGAAGGAAGGAAGGAAGGAAGGGAGGGAAAGGAAGGAAGGAAGAAAGAAAGAGAGATTACAAACTTGTGTTGAGTCACTTCAGAGCCATCCTGGGCCACATGCAGCCCATGGGCCAGGGATTGGACAGGCTTGGCCTCAAGGAAAATGTGCTGCCACTCTATTCTCCTATCCCAGAGAGTGTTTTCAGTTACCTAAATGGGGCTCAGGGCAGACAATAATCAATTCCCAGCTTAAAAAAGAGTGACAAAAATTTCCTCACGTTTTCTAAGAACAAACTTTCGTAAAAAAAAAAAAATAGGGGGTAAGTATTTTTTGTTGCGACTATTTTGGAGAAAAACAATTTATCTCAAAAAATGACTAACATTTATCAGGAGAGACCTATTTATTTACGTCTAGATGCTGGTAGTGAAGACTTACTGTTAACATGAATACAGACATTTCAGACACTGAAAAATACATGAAGAAGATCTGCAGAGGGTCAAGTAACAGAAACGTGGTAAGAAAAATGGAGTTCCGCCAGCCCTGTAGCCCACGGCTCCCCCTCACAGAGCATGTTCTTACATTGTGGGTGAGCAGAGAACATGGTGTCTTCTGATTAGGCATGAGGCAGTAACAACAACAACAACAAAAAACCTCTCTGGTTCATTCGGTATTCAAGGTGGGCTGCTGTTGAACAATTTGTTTCACAACCAAAAGTTGACAGAACAAATCCAAAACATTTCTGTGTACATGTTTACATGGGCAGCGATTGGCACCGCAGTGGGTCTGAAGGTGTGCCTGAAGTCCCTTATGCTTTTTGTAACATTTTCAAATTCATTGCTGTCTTCTAGATGACAGGAAATTCAGGTCTGCCTTCCTCCTGGGAGATCTTTATTCACAGACAAGTCAAAAACCCTTGACAAAAGGCAACCAAGGGAACTTGTTGACCTTTTAGCTGTCTGCCTAACATCAGTGCAAGTATTGTTCCCTGATAAAACAAGAAATTCAATTTAAGGGGAAATTTAGAAGGCATTTGAGGCACTCTCATTTTATTTTACCTCTTGGGCTGTCTTTCAAACTGAGAACAAATGTAAATAAACAAGACCTGTACTCTCATTCCAAGGATTCAGTAACAAATATCTGGTCTCACAGCTTGATGTAAATGAGACATTGTCTGTCTCCTTATTTATCTCTCTTTTCAGCCATTTGTTAAATTTTTTCCTTACCCTTTCCTATGCACACATGTACACAAATACACACACACACACATACATATACACAAATTACTAAGAAGTTAAAGCTTCACCTCCTTGGGTAGATTATTTTTCTTTCTCCATATCTTTTGTTACATCTTGAAAAGCTGTATTCTTTTACAAATTAAAAAAAGAGAACAAATCACATCCCAACAATGCACTCTGAGATATTCATTATCTCAGATATTATAATGAATATTATAATATTCATTATATTTTACCCAGAGTAAAGATATTCAAGTGAAGACATTGTTAAACTTTTAATTACACAGAAGCTTATTAAGGTTATAATAATTTTTATCTTAACATATATTGACTAATCAAAATACTTTTTCTCTTGGAGTTGATGTAACATTCATTCACCAAACAATTATTTAGTGTCGATAATTGTACTGGAATTATAAAGTCGAATAAGACCAAGGTGTTGCCTTCAGAAAGGAAGAAACTGAAAGAGGACAGTTACAAGGCCAGATCCAGTTCACCAAAACACATGAACTGCATTCACACCTATAAAAGGAAACTCTCCTACATGAAGAACTCACAAGGTATTCTAACTATTAAAGTCTCATATTTCCATAACTTCTACAGAGACCTCACATTTGAATCTACCCCCACTAACCTCAGCACTTTTGAGTAATATAATAATTCAATGCACTTTTGAGGTGCCTTGGAAAGGGCTGAGTAGGAGAAAGAAGTCCTTTTTAGATCTATCAAACCTTATTTTTTAAAAGCAGATTTGAAGTGCTTACATGACATAGTACAGTAAAGCATAACAATGAGAGACTCTGAGAGCCTCTTAATGTCTCTGGAATTATCAGTTACTCAAAGGAATGTGTGGTGGGTGCCTGCATTAAACGATTCTACCTTCCTAAGGGCAAAACTTGTTGGGGTGGAGGTGGGGAACTTATGTTATCTTCTTTCTTTCGCCTTTAGGCTCTCCATTCCATCACATCTACTGGGATAAAATCGTTTATCATAGTTTCTAAGAAAAAAAAATCATAGAAACACACAGTGCAGCCTGGGAAACCTGGTGAAACACTGTCTCTGCTAAAAACAAACCAAAAAAATTAGCCAGGCGTGGTGGTGTGACTTTGTGGTCCCAGCTACCCAGGTGGCTAATGTGGGAAAATCACCTGAGCTCGGAAAGTCAAGGCTTCAGTGAGCTGTGATCGTGCCAATGCACTCCAGCCTGGACTACAAGAGTAAGAACATGCCCCCCACCCGCGCATCCAGCACACACACACACACACATACACACACACACACACACACACACAAAAGAAAAAGAAAAAAGAAACACAAAGTGGTAACTGCTAAGCTAGAAAATAAAGAATGTCTTTTGATTTGGTCCTCCCATTAAACCTAGTTTTTGGACACAAACAGGTGCCTGAGTCTGAACTCATGAACATTCATGGAGGAAGTACATCATTGTCCCATTTGGCTCCACTTCAACTCACCCACTAAGGGGATAACTCCAGTCCAATTCATTAACCCAAGGACACATAATCTGGGAATGATTGGGACAGGGAGCATGAACCAAATGGAAAATGTGGTTCCTACAGAGTTTTGCCACTGAGTGACTCCAGAGGGCTTCCAGTGCAGCAGGGAGCCAGGCTTCAGAACCAACCTGCCTCACTACAACATAGCAAAGGAGAAACTGAGCAAAACTATCAACATATTACTGTGCGCACCTGTCAGTCCCTGATTAAAGTATAATTCTCAAAAGCCAAGGCCAGTGCTATGGTTTGAATACTTGTTTTCTCCAAAAATTCATGTTGAAATTTAATTGCCATTGCAACAGTATTGGGAGGTGGGCACTTTAAGAGGCGCTTAGATTATGAGAATTCTACCCTCATGAATGAAGTAATGTCATTACTTCAGGAGTCCATTCAATCCCTCTTGCTCTCTATCACACTCTTTTCCCTTCTGCAGTGTGATGATTTCTGCAATGTTATGATGTAGCAAGAAGGCACTTGCCAGATACCAGCACCTTGATATTGGACATCCCAGTCTCTAGAACTGTAAACCAATAAATTTCTGTTTATTATAAATCATACAGTCTGTGGCATTCTGTTGTCATATCAGTACAAATGGACTAAGACAGCAACCCTACTCTCCTTGAAAAATTCTGGAATATCAAAGGTAACTCTCAAGCGCTCTCAGTGTTTTGATTAGAATGTCTGCATAGTGCCCCAGTCACACAACTTTCAGCTCAGGTTTTCTGTCATATAACACTTAGCTTACAGCCTGCAGCAGCAATTGTGGCACGCCTTTGTCATTGCCAGACCATGAAGCCAGACACCAGTCAAAGCTAAGCCTCAGAACTGTTCTGAGGCTTTACCAAGAGGATTGACACCAAGGGCTTTCAATTTGTTTTTACCTTGACACAGTAAGAAATACTTTATGCTATTCAGTAGGAAACACTGTAAACACACTCACACACACACACAGATAGTCATAAAACTGAGACCGAAGTTTTACCCAAAAATAATGATTATACTTACAATATGCACTGTACTCCAAATTTTTCCAGTTTATTTTATTTGAATTTTAAATTTCTGGTTTTGATCCACTAAGTTGATTTCAAGACCCAATGATTCACACTATCTGTGATTTAAAAAATAATCTCAATCTACACACACACACACACACACACAGACCCCTAATTGGCTCAATACAGTTTCGAGACTGCTGAGTCCATGGAACAGAATGAAGGGGTGTGGTACAAACAATGAAATGCCTACCACATATGAGACTTTATTCGCTCATTTAGATGTAGACAAGAATGTGACAAAGATTCTTTGCTTGGCCAAACTTTAGTCAGGCTCTGAATATTCTTCTAGGCCCATCTGTGTACTTCCTCATAAAATCCAGTTTTAGCAATCTACTAAGTCAATTTAACAAGAAACCCTCCCACTCCCACTCTCACTCTCGATATCTTATCACTCTCAATATTTGGTTGGGTTCCTCATCCTCTGCCATCCCCCATGAAATATCTGATCAGCCTGGCCTGTCTTCAACAAGGATCAGTTTAGCCAGAATCTTCCTTACCTCTGTTGTTTCCTCCTAGTAATTTTCCATCCACTGACCCTTAGCTATAAATTCCCACTTGCCCATTCTGTATTTGGAGTTGAGCCCAATCCCTCTCTCCCACTTCAAGACCTGGTTGTAGTAATCCCTGTACTTATCTTGATGATCCTGAATAAAGTCTTTCTTACCATGCTTGAACAAATATTATGCAATAATTTTTTCTTTCACAGATACTAATAGAATTTAAGATCCTTTAATGGAATATGCCTACACATAGTGTGAAAGTATCGAACATCACTCTCTAGCTCTGCTGTCTACCCATAGATGGAAAGGCAGAAAATGAATCTGAAATGGTTCATCTCTCTATCTCTGTTTGTGCCCCATCCTTTCTTGCATAGTGTCTGTGTGTGTGTGTACATATATGTGTGTAACATAAACATGTTTTCTCTTTACAATTAGGCATACATCTGATGTCAAACCCTCCATCACACCTGATATCTTTAATTATCCACCCTGTTGAAAGTGTCCATTGCATTAGACTTTAGCTACCAGGCCCAACATGGTCTGGCACCGCTTCAGGCACCTGCTTTCTCTGTGCTCTCATAGTAATTTGCATGTTCCTTTCCGACTGCCTTCCTCACAGTGGTAGGAAGGGTTGCAGCAAAAACAGGTACTTTATGTGGGTAACAAAAGGTAGGAATTATGCCTCATTCGTCTTTGTATTTCCCAAATATAACTTACAGTCTGGGATATGACAGTTGTTCAGTATTTACTGAGTGAATGGATTATAGATGACATCGAAAGCCCTTTCTATGTACCTTACCTTAACCAAACTAAGTATTATATCACAGTCTCTCATTGGGGAAAAATCTGCCTTTAAGGTAAATTCTTTTCTTTAGTTCTAATTGTTTGGATTTCTCTGGGAGTACTTCCTACTAGACAGTAGGACAATTAGGACTACACATATGTATTCATTTGCTTAGCAAACACGTCTGGCCGGGAGTGGTGGCTCACACCTGTAATCCCAGCACTTTGAGAGGCCGAGTTGAGCAGATCACCTGAGGTCAGGAGTTCAAGACCGGTCTGGCCAATGTGGTGAAACCCCATCTCTACTTTTTAGTAGAGATACAAAAAATTAGCTGGGCATGGTGGCGGGCCCCTGTAATCTCAGCTACTCGGGAGGCTGAGACAGGAGAACTGCTTGAACTTGGGTGGCAGAGGTTGCAGTGAGCTCAAATCGTGCCATTGCACTCCAGCCTGGACAACAAGAATGAAACTCCATCTCAAAAAAAAAGTCAAAAAAAAAAACCAAAACACATCTATGCCCCTGCTATATGCTTATCCCTGTGCTAGTGTAATACATGCTGTAAGCCCTTAATGTCTATCTGGATCAAGGAATTTGTCATGTGAAATTCATATGTGAGATCCACACCAAAGCAGATTGTAAAACTCACTGCTTAATTCACCCTGCATCTTATTCAACATCAAAATCCACCAGAGCAAGGCCAGGCATGGTGGCTCATGCCTGTAATCCCAGCACTTTGGGAGGCCGAGGTGGGCAGGTCACCTGAAATCAGGAGGTCAAGACCATCCTGGCCAACGTGGTAAAACCCCATCTCTACAAAAATACAAAAATTAGCCAGGCATGATGGTGGGTGCCTGTAATCCCAGCTACTTGGGAGGCTTAAGGGGAGAATCACTTGAACCCAGGAGGCAGACATTGCAATGATCCAAGATAGTGCCATTGCAGTCCAGTCTGGGTGACAGAGCAAGACTTCGTCTCAAAAGAAAAAAAAAAAAAATCCACCACAGCAGAAGTTTTCTAATTGATCCTGCCCACAGGCAAGTCAACTTTTATTTTAACACATCAATATTACAAGGGGATTCAAGTTTAAGGACAGTTCTTCCCCTCGCCTTCTCCTGTAGTCCTTTGAATATATCTCAGCCTCAGGCAATAATAATGTCTAAAATGTTAAACAAGGATTTATCATCTATAAAAGTAGTCATGTAGATAATCTCCATTAATTCTCCTAACAATTCTGTGAGGTAAAAGGGAGTCTATCAATTTAAAGCGACCTTGTCTTTCTTTTGTCTTCCTGGCCTTTAAGTCCAATCATGAATTTTGGTGAAGTATATCTTCATTTCTGTACTGTTCCAGGGCTGGTATCAGTAGATTGCTGGATTCTCAACATTGACCAGCTTCCGAGATTAGCCAGAATTTATTTCTGACAGCATTCTGTAGCTTATGAATGTCAATTTAATTTCCCTTAACATTCTATGGCCCTGATCCCATTTTTGAATTGGGCCAACTGATATCGCTTATCTTTACTGTAGAGCATTAAAATATAGTACTTAGTGAATAATGTTCAGAGCAATGACACAATTCTTGTGGGGTTTTTATTCTTTTAAATATATATACTAAAGAAAAGGAATATATACACACATTTCATTGAATAGTTATTTTTAAAGCGAGAGCAAAAGATGAAGAGAGATTTGTGTAAAAGAGCTCCCTATGAGAAAGCAAAGAGGCAGGAAGTGTGGAAGAAAGAATTGAAAACACAGACCTGTCAAATTCCACTGAGGCATCAAGGGAACCGATTAAATGTGGTGAATAGAAAGAACTCTTTCTTCCTACACATAATGCCCTGGTACTGACCCCATCCTGACTGAAGTTTAACATACTTTATATCTACCAATTTTGGGAAATACTTGCATCACCTTGAACTAGGAGTCAAGGCTAGCTAAAAATAAAAAATTAAATTAAAAAAAATTCAGATACAGTGATTTCGAATGGATTAAAACAGCATTTGAGTGTGTCGTGCCCTGAACAGACTTATCATCACTCACTGGGAGATGACTCCCTTGTGTGATGCTGGGCTCCTGTAGTTTCTGTGTGGAGATGGCACTCTTTTACAAAGGCCATTGAAGTCATTTATAGATACACTGTCAACTTGTAATGATCGAGTTTAACCATCTGCTTCAAATTCAATTCACAGCCTTATAGCTAAAATTGAGAATTCCCCTTTCAGGTTGGAAGGGCTGGTAAGTACCTGAGAAAGGGATAAAACATGCGGTCATATAACTGATTAAAAAAAAAGGGTCAAATGGCCTTTCAAAATGATCCATTTCTTTGGCCTTACTAACTGTTCAAAACTGCATTTTGTGCAGACAGTATGGAAAGAAATAAAAGTCTAGTCATTCATATTTTACTAGCTACTCTGCACATCCCTAAAAGTTGACTTCATGGGGTTTAGATTTCTGTGGTGAAGAAGCCATTTTGTCCTTCTGAAACCCATAGGAATCTCATGCAGACAAAACCCTCTCCACACTCTTCATGTGGAGACTCAACCTGGCCCACTGCACTACCTGTCAGAAGTGGAACTTGCATGGATGTGTAAGACCCTGAGGTGGACTCACCATGAAGCTAATGAAGCTTAACTTTAGAATCTTAAAGCCCTGAACTTGATTTCTTATTTGTAATTCTGTAGTATTTTGCTTAAAGAAGACCCCCATAATTGTGAAAACTTCAGGTTCCACACAACCTGGACCCACCAAGAATAAAGTCACCAGAGCAAACGAAGTAGATATTCTTATCTCTAGTAAGCCTCAGAGCCCATGACTCATGTTCCTCTTTCAGAGATATTTACGCAGAGGCTGAGAGAGAGAGAGATGGATGCTTCTTAGTTTCTGCTCTTATCTGTGATCTTATGGCCTGAAGAGCTATATGCATTGATCCTTCTCAATTGTGGCTTAATCTGGATCAAGAAATCCCCTCTGAAAGAGGCTAACTAAGGAAATAGAACCTAGACCTTTTCTTCTACAGTTAGCAGGAAAGATGTTCTCAAGTTTGCATGTAAGATCCCAAAAGATAAACTTCTTCCATTATCACTACCCTTTCATTTGCTAACATGGCAAGTAGAGGCTGAATACTTGAATACAGAATGTCTTCAGGTCGGTTGCAGTGGCTCACACCTGAAATCCTAGCACTTTGGGAAACCAAGGCAGGTGGATCACCCTGAGGTCAGGAGTTTGAGACCAGCTTGACCAACATGATGAAATCCCGTCTCTACTAAAAAATACAAAATTAGTTGAGTGTGGTGGTGCATGCCTGTAATCCCAGCTACTTGGAAGGCTGAGGCAGGAGAACTGCTTGAACCAGGGAGACGGAGATTGCAGTGAGCCGAGGCCATGCCACTGCACTCCAGCCTGGGCAACAAGAGTGAAACTCCATCTAAATAAATAAATAAATAAAGTCTTCAAAGGTAGCATCATTTCACTCTTATTCTTTTAATTGTGAGGTGCCAACGTACCCTTTTCTTCTTGTTGTTTGAGTTAATTATTCATAGTAGCTTCTTAAATTTGAAAGCTACATAATCAACTGCAAAATTTTTAATGTGACTGTAAGTTCCCATCTACCTTCAGATACATAAAATAGGCAAAAAGCGTTTTGATTTTCAAAGAAGAGGTGTTCTCTCTTAATTAAAAGTCTGTGAAAGCCAAGGAGACTTTCAAATTATTTTAAAGACCCCTTGTGTGAAATTTGCAATACATTTTTGAAATATGCCGCTGTCACAGCTGCCGTCTGATGAGGCTTGGGTTCCAATCTGTGCCTCTCCAGCAGTCTGTGCCACCATCGCTGCCAGGTGGCATCAGCTCCCGCGCAGCATCCTCCTCCTGTTTGCCATGAGGGAATAAAGCCGCATCTCCCTGGGAAGCTCCCACCGGTGACTCGGAAGAAATCTGTCTGCAGAAAAGAGATGGCAAGCATACTTGGAAATTTGAATTATTGCTGTAATCAGCACATTGCTTTCCCCCTTGTATTGAACCTTTGACATTGAAACAGTTTGCTTATACGTAGTTACAATATTTGTAATTTGCTTTGGGTTGAATGAAATAATGAAATATAGATAGTCATAGTTAGTTGTTTGTGGCTTTGAAGGAAGCAGAAAATATTTGTCTGTAAGTTTAATGAAAAGGAAATTAGCAAATTGATACTCAAGTAAGTCACCTTAAAATTTTGGTAATTACCAACTTATTATTTATTTTGAGAAAGTACTGTTAGAAGTGTCTATTTTAATTGTGCTGAGCCTAAAATTAAAAACAAAAAAACAAAAACAAAAAAGCCTTAGATAGAAAACATCTTTGTTGCTCCAAAGAAAAGTAGGTAATCCTTGGTTTAAGGCTAAGTATATCCATAAAGAAAAACAGAAAAGGGAAGAAAAATGCTGAGAGTATCTGTAAACTTGGGCCTGCATCTTTTGTACTCCAAGGACAATTGTAGTAATTGTGCTGATGAAAGAAAATTTATGGATATAAGTCACTTGTGCCAATATAGCTCTGGCATATAGCTGTGGGTGCAGTTGGTGACTACAAAATCAGCCATTTGCAAGAAGACTTTTTTTCACCTTCAAAAGCTCCTCAAAGGTTTTCAGTCAATCCTTTACTATTAAATAGTGCATATCTTACATTTTTCTTCTTAGACCATTGGAAAGGCATTGGCAAGGTTCTTAATCAATTTATATCCCAACATTGTATGACATTAAGGAAGAAATTTTCAGTCACTTCAAAATTGATTTCTTAAGCTGCCAACTTGCTTATACTATTATGGTAAGAATTTATAAAGCAAATAAAATCACTTTCTACCTATAAAAGTATGATTTGAAATCAACTTGCTGTCTAACCACAATATGTGGTCATTACAGAAATGCCAGCAAAAATAGCTCTTTGGAAGAAAGATTATGCAGCCAGGTCATAAAGTCATTTTTCTACCATTGGTTCTGCATCAGCTCTCCCAAAACAGCACTATTGTACATTTCTTAAATATTTAATTTGTGTAACATGAGCACTTTTTGTACATGGTGGAGAAAAAAATTAGCATAAATGCAGGATAAAGTAAAATAATTAATTACAATTTCCAAGGCTGTGTTTTCATTTTAGTTTTTAGATCTCTTACATACAAATATTCTTCAACATATATAATACACTTAACTCATATAACTAATCTTATTTTTCAGAGCAAGGAGTTGGGGAGACAAGCGAGATGCCTAAGGCACAAAACCTAAGGAGATAGATGCTTTTGGGGTTCTATCATACACTTATACTTTGCATCTGAAATGCCTCACCTGCCTCACGCTTATCCCAGCATTCCTGCTGCCAGTCCCACAGGAGTAATAGCCAATCTGCCATATTCATATTCAGATAGCTGTTACTTTGTCATATCACAAGTGTCTGGACATAGTTTCTTCCTAACTCTCCATCCACCTGAAAGATGATAATAATTGATGTCTGTCTTTGCAGATTCTAATTCTAGACTGAGAATCATAGAAATAATCTATATTTTATATAGACAGAAAATTCATGCCATTTTACTAATACAAATTTCTTCTTAATTTTTGCATAGAAAAGATTCTGAGAGCATATTATTGTATGATCTGTTTTTCTAATGACTTAGGGTCATCTATGGCTATGTCAAAAACTGAAACTTTGACCACAGGATTAATGATCGCTTTTCCCCATCACCAACGGTGATTAAAACAAATTATAACATTATGATTTTCAAAGCCCTCCACATTGGTTTTTTGGTTTTTGTTGTTGTTGTTTTGCTTTTTTGAGTCAGGGTCTCACTCTGTCACCCAGGCTGGGGTGCCGTGGCATAATCATTGCTCACTGCAGCCTCAAACTCCTGGGCTCAAGTCACCCTCACCTCAGTCTCCCAAGTAGCTGACACTACAGGAGCACATCACCACACCTGGCTAATGTTTTTAAATGTTTTTCAAAGCCCTCCACATTCTTATAGGTTTTTTTTTTTTATTGATTCGTATTTATGCCTTACTTTTAATGCTGAAATGTACCTTCTAAAACTTATTCCTACCACTGAATTACCTAAGGCAAATAACAATCTGGCACTTTTTGTACAGGAATATAACCTGAAGAGTGATAAGTCTATGAAAAAATACAATCTTTTGCTGTAACAAGACATTAAGCAATATTGAGAGAATTGGGAAAATTTTATTAAATCTCAAAATACTGTTTTTTTGTTTTGGGGTTTTTTTTTTTTTTTTTTTTGAGACAGAGTCCCACTCTGTCGCCCAGGCTGGAGTGCACTGGCACGATCTCTGCTCACTGCAACCTCCGCCTCCCCGGTTCAAGTGATTCTCCTGCCTCGGCCTCCTGAATAGCTGGGATTACAGGCATGCACCACCATGTCTGGCTAATTTTTGTGTTTTCAGTAGAGACAGGGTTTCACCATGCTGGCCAGGCTGGTCTCAGACTCCTGACCTCAGGTGATCTGCCTGCTTCAGCCTCCCAAAGAGCTGGGATTACAGGTGTGAGCCACCATGTCTGGTCTGTATTTTATTTTAATAATACTTACCAAATTATGGTTGGAAACTTATTGGTAATTATCAGTGAAAGGGCCGAGGAGGAACCTCTGGCAATTGCTTCCATAATAAGTCATCATTGCTTTTCAGTCAAAGGTTACAAATATAAGTTATGATATATTTGTATTGCATATTTTTAGTAAGGAATTCTGTGGGGAGAAATGCTTAGAAATTTGTTTCTGAAGCATTTCAAAAAGACTACATTGGGACTAATGAGCTATTTTTCCATGGGGAAGAATTGAGAACTGAGGTTTAGGAGAGTGGGCCTGACAACCTGCCCAGAGATCTTGTCCATCTCTACTTTCTGGAGATCTTTGTCTACAATTATTTGTCGTTTTCTGCAGAATCCACCTAGCTAAACTTTCCTTTCAACATTTAATATTCTTCCCCGACATGGTCAGTGAATGTTGCTAAGATAACAGCACATAGCATTCATTCTGCATTGACTGTGGCTTGAGTGGGTATAAGTGTAAAGAAATTGACAGTTACAGCCAGGATTCCTGGCTAGGGAGTGGGCAAAAAGGGCCCTCTCCACAATCACAGGGTTGTCTTGATGCTCCTGACACTCCCAAGGCTGCGGAAAAGCCAGTCAAAACATCTGTATTCCTGTCTCCCAGCCCTCACCTCAGGCAGAAGCTTCTGGAAGTTCCCTAGCAGAAACTCAGGCTCTCTGGAGACCATGGTGGAGACCTAAACTACAGTGAAGACTATTGATCAGAGAGATGAACAAGCCTGATAGCAAATCCAGCAGAAACCTCACCACTTTTTTTTTTCCCTGATAGCAAATCCAGCAGAAACCTCACCACTTTTGTTTCCCTGTGAAGACCTTTTCAAACCTTTCTCTATTCACTGAGTAGAAAGCAATAAATTAGAGCAGTAGGCTCAGAACTTGGAAGGCTCTGGCGGACAGTGTTAGGCTGAGTTATTGTTTTCTGTAAGCTTCCTGCCTGCCCAGGAGTCATACGTAATGGAGAAGGAGGTAAATAAGAATTAAATACCTGAAGTCTCTTTTTTCTTCTGTCCTTTGATTACACCACTATTTTATTTATGATTCCCCAAAGAGGAGGAAACTTCCCTTATGTGCCACTGCTTCTGTAAATTGTTAAAGAATCACAAAAATGAAATACTTCACAGTAGGTTTTTCTCTATTACCTCTTTCCTGCCATACTGACCCTTTAGAAGTGATGGTTTACCCACACGTGTTCCTGTTCACCTCTGCCATAGCCACCCTATCCCCATCACCCCCAGCTACAACGGGCTATAATCTCACTGTATCTTATTTGCCAGTGAAGATCAAACATATCTTAAGTCCGCACTGAGCTTGGTGTAGTGTTACTAGTAGCGTCCAGGTTTTGTTTTATATAATACTGTTTTGCATCTCAGGGACAGTGTGCATGGCACAGAGTGCACATTCTTTGTTTCATCTCTGCATGAGAATCGGTGCACAACACGTGGGAGCAGGGAATAGGGGAACCACAAACAGCTCAAGTTTCGTTTGGTTTTAAATACTATTCTCAATAGCTTGGTGGGGGATGTGAAGTAGGGTGTGTTTGTGTGAATTATTTGTGTAGTCTCTCAAGATGTCACTTTTCTTTGCCCAAAGGTCAAAGAAAAATGTGTACAAATGAGAATACAGGGCTCTCTCATTCTGAATCTTTTTGGAAGTTTCTAGCATTTGGTTATTTCCTCTAAACCAAATTTCAGGATTTCTGTTTCATACCACTCGCCCCTACCACCAGGAACTTTAAGAGACTGGGGATACAGGTCCTTCTTTTATGTTATCTTTCAGCTAGAGGAAATTCCTTCTTAATAGAAAGGATTTGGAGTGTGAATAACAGGTTATGATGTCAAGGAAGAGACCAACATGATACCAGAAAGAGAAAGTCTTTGTGAAATAATTCTCTATAGATTCAATGGGGAAAAAAATGCAATGGAAAGTAAAATCTGCCATACATGGCAGGCAGGATTCTTTAAGGACTTAAGGTAACCAAATATTCTCATTTCCTACCCTTTGAGACTTATTGTATGCGCTACACCATCAGACCAAAATAAGGCACGTTTGAGGGAGAAATAAAGCCCAAAATGGAGGACACATTACACTGAAATTGCATTAAGGAGTGGCTTATTCATGGGAACACAGCTATATGAACTCTGAGTCAGAGATACTAATAGTGGGCAAACTTGCCCACATTGATTCACTGAGTTCACATCAAGCTCCACAGTTTGCCTGACATGAAGCCTTTGAGTCTGTTGCCCCTCCATGAGTCTCAGCTCTCTGTGCCCTCATAGTGACTGCACTGTATTTTTTCATAGAAACTCTTCATTTTATACTATGTACATTATATATCTATTCATATCATATATATATATAATATATATAGCATTGTATACCCAAATCTTATTCTGTATTAGCAATTTAAGGGGATTTCAAGAGCACTTTTGTCTTTACTCAATTTTCATTTTACATACTGACTTTACAAGTTAACTTCTATTCGTGATCACTGTAATAATTAAGCTGTTTTGATTAATTATTACAAATTACCACAGCTGCAGTAGCTGAAAGGCCCTGAAGGTGCATTCATGCAAAGTTTGCTAGCGATGCTTGAAGAATCACAGAAACTGTGAAGGTGCCAGAAGAGAGGGAAATGGAAAAATGAACCAATTTTCTAAAGAAAGATAAAAATATATTCCAGAAATTAAAAACCATCAAATTAATTTGATAGCAATATCTAGAAACAAAATATAATTTTAAGATACTTAAATAATTCGGAAACATTTGGGAAATACAATTAGCAAACATAATTGTACTAAGAATAATTCATAGCAAACAAGGCTAATTTAATTTTTTGACCATACTTTCACTGGTTTTTTAAGGAAAAGTCATAGAGATGGTATATCTTTATTTTGTTCTGTTCTAATAGACAAAATAGAGAATAACATGAATTTATGGATTGCATCAAATTAGAGGGAGCTTTCAGTAGAGTACTTTATTATTTTACACTTAGACATGCCATGGTTTAAATATTTGTCGCCTCCAAAATTCATGTTGAAATTTAATCCTGAAGGTGGCAATATTGAGTGGTGGGGCTTTTAGGAGTTGTTTGGGTCATGAGGGCTCTGCACTCATGAATGGATTAATCCATGCATGGATTAGTGGATGAATGGGTTATTATGGGAGTGGGACTGGTGGCTCTATAAGAAGGAGAAAAGAGACCTCATTTAGCACACTTAGGCCTCCTTACCATGTGATGTCCTCTGCTGCCTCAATACTCTTCACAGAATCCTCACCAGCAAGAAGGCCCTCACCAGATGTGACCCCTTAACTTTGCACATGTGAGCATCCATAACTGTAAGAAACAAATACCTTTTCTTTATAAGTTACCCAATTTTAAGTATTCTGTTATAAGCAACAGGAAATTTATGAAGACAGTCTCATCTTGTCCATCATTTCTCTTTAACACCTTGGATGAAAAAGCATAGAACAATTATGCCCTGTTTGTGGATTAGAAAAAGCCGAACAGGAAAGAAAATACAATGAGTATTACCGCCCCGCCCCCCTCCCCCCACCCCCACACACAAGTAAACCTCATTAAACTAAAATTGAAGAGCAAAGCTAATAAAACTTCACTTAATCAGGAGAAATATAAACTCTTCACTAAGGTGCAAAATTTAACTTTCCATGCACGGAATTAAGTAGATCTGTCTTGAAAACACATCTTTTGGGGAAAAAAACTGTACTTTTTGTTGACTGAATATGTAACAGGACCCAATCATGTGATGTATCTACCAAAAAACAACTGCAATCTTTAGTTACATTTTCAGTACCCCAGAAAACGGGAGATTATCTTCCCATGGTGCTCCACACTAGTTGACCACATGTGGAGTATCATATTGACTTAAGGGGGATGCACCTTAAATCTAATCCATCTTTAACATCACAGCTTTTCAAATATTTGAAGACAGATTCCAAGCTGCCTTTTCCAAGCTAAGCATCCCTCTTCCCAATAGAACAAGTTGTTATGTCACCAGGACAATTCCTTGTTAATGACACTGCCCTCTACACATTTGTCAGCAACTCTTTGTAGTTGTGTCATACAATTGAATGGGATGAACAGGATTGAACAGGATGTTTCAGATGTAGAATGACTAGCATAGAAAAGAGTAGGATGCTCACCTGCCCTGTGCAAGTTATTCTTCTATTAACCAAATGTAAAATTACAGTGCAGCTACATTATACATGCACTTAATTTATACAATTCTACTATGTGTTTCAGCAAAAATAAATTGAAAAAGATACTGCCCACTCAGTGAACACATGTCAGAGTAAACATGAAATAAGCAATGTGAATGGGGCATTCACGCTTCACAAATTTAACACTTTTGATGGTGAGGTAGTGCTAAGTGTCACTCACCCTTATGTTTACGAGTGTCACTTAGGACACTTAGGAGTGTCACTCGTAAGCATAAGGATGAGTGTCACTCATCCTTACTGCTGTCCTTATGGGAAATTTTAGACTTTCATGGTACCTTTGACTTGATGAGAATTTTGTCTTTTTATCCCTTTTGACAACCACATGAGATGCAAGTCTTCTGTACTTTTGTCTTTTTGGCAGTCACCTCACGTTGTTGAATTTATAGTCTTTTTTTTTTGAAAAGGAGTCTCACTCTGTTGCCCAGGCTGGAGTGCAGTGGCACAATCTTGGCTTACTGCAACCTCCACCTCCCGGGTTCATGTGATTCTCCTACCTCAGCCTCCTGAGTAGCTGGGATTACAGGTGCGCACCACTACACTCGGCTAATTTTTGTATTTTTAGTAGAGACGGGGTCTCACCATGTTGGCCAAGCTGGACTCGAACTCCTGACCTCAAATGGTCCACCCGCCTCAGCCTCCCAAAGTGCTGGAATTACAGGTGTGAGCCACTGTGCCCTGCCTATAGCCAATTTTTAACAACAGTCTTTTCATATAAACACTTTCATATAAAAATGTAAATCAGTTCTGCCCTATCTTATACTTTTAGAGTTGTTTTGTTTTGTTTGAGCCTAAGTACAGGATTTTATGTTTATTGCTATTATGTTTCTTCCTACTACATGTGACTCATTATTCCGTATTAATGATTTAGATGATCAAATTGCTATTAATATTATACTCAGCCTTTTGTCATCTAGTTTCCATAATAAACCAAAGCCTACAACCTCCCTCTTGGTTGCCATTGCTGATTCATTAAGACTTTTGCACATGTAACAAACCTGCACATGTACCCCCTGAATCTAAAAGCTGAAAAAGACTTTTGCATGAATTTTATATTTCACTAATTCTAAAGTGAATATTTCTTTCACATTTTACATATTTGAAATTATGGCTTAAAATCAGTGGGATCTTCAAGAGAATGAGAAGACAAGCCACAGAGTGGGAGAAAATATTTGCAAAATACATATCTGATAAAGGGCTATTATCTAAAATATACAAAGAACTCTTAAAACTTAACAATAAGAAAATGAACAACCCAATTTAAAAACGGGCAAAAGACCTAAACAGACACCATACCCAAAAAACATAGAAAGATGGTACATAAACACCTAAAAAGATGTTCAACATCATCTGTCATTAGGGAATTACAAATTAAAACCACAATGAGTTACCACCATGTACCTATTAGAATGGCCAAAATTCAAAACACTGTCAACACGAAATGCTAGTGAGAATGTGGAGCAACACAAACTCTCATTCATTGCTGATGGAAATGCAAAGCAGTACAGCCACTTTGAAATACAGTCTAGGAGTTCCTTACAAAACTAGACATACTCCTATCAGATGATCCAATAATCATACTTGTTGGTATTTACCCAAAGGAGTTGAAAACTTATGTTCTCACAAAAACCTTCACATGGATGTTTGTTGCAGCTTTACTTACAATTGCCAAAACTTTGAAGCAACTAAGATATCCTTCAGTAGGTAAACGGATAAACTATGATATATCCAGATGGTGGAATATTATTTGGCACTAAAAAGAAATAAGCCATCAAATGACATAGAAGAAACTTAATGCATATTACTATGATAAAACTTAAATAAAAGAAACCTGTCTGAAAAGGCTACATACTGTATAATTTCAACTACATTATGTTCTGAAAAAAGCAAAACTATGGAGACAGTAAAATGATTAGTGGTTCCCAGAGATCAGTGGGTAGGGAGGAATGAATAGGCAGAATACAGAGGATTTTTATGGCAGTAAGACTATTCTATATGATAGTATAACAGTGGATACATGTCATATACTTGTTCAAACCCATACAATATACACCACCAAGGGTGGGCCCTACTGTAAACTATGCAGTCTGGAAGGTAATGATGTGTCGATGCAGGTTCATTGATTATAATAAATATCCTAAGCCTTGTGCAAGATATTGATAGTTGGACAGTTTGTGTGGGGGACGTGGGGTAGATAGGAAGACTCTGTACTTTCTGCTCAAGTTTACTGTGAACCTAAAATTGCTCTAAAAACCAAACCTTTTTGTTGGGCATGATGGCTCGTGCCTATAATCCCAACACTTTGGGAGGCTGAGGCGGGCGAATCTCAGGAGCTCAAGACCAGCCTGGCCAACATGGTGAAACCCCATCTCTACTAAATACAAAAAAAAAAAAAAAAAAAAAATTAGCTGGGCGTGGTGGCGGGTGCCTGTAATCCCAGGTGTGTGGGAGGCTGAAACAGGAGAAACATTTGCACCGGGAGGTGGACGTTGCAGTGAGCTGAGATTGTGCCATTGCACTCCAGCCTGGGCAACAAGAGTGAAACTCTGTCTCAAAAAAAAAAAAATTAAATAAACCTTATTATTTTTTTTAAAAAAAATCAGTGTGATCTTAAAATCCCTGTTGGCCAGGTTATAGCCATGATATGGTGGTCATTACCTATACATGCACAAACACGGTTATTGCTACTCATATTATCAGCACTTCACATGAGTTACATGTACTGTTAAGATTTCTCATGCTAACTTTAAAATTTCTTCAAAAAGATTACGCTATGATTTGTTACTAAAACAAAAATTTATAATAAGCATGGAATAGCGCAGAAACAGAGCAATGAGATATACTTTTGATATTAATCAGCAAATAATAGTCACTGGGGTAATGACTACACTCTGTGTTTTCTTGTGAATGCAGGACCTAGGAGAGAAGTGTCATGAGTTCATGAAAATGTGCTGCATTTTATTCCTGATATAAGTACAAAAGGGCCATCAAGTGGCAAGTAATGTATTTAAGAGAAATTAAATATATTTAAGAGAACTATGATTACTTTCCTGCTGAATTCTACCAAACATTTAAATAACTAATACCAATTCTTCTCAAACTCTTCTTGAAAATTGAGGAAGGAATTCTTCCAAACTCATTCTATACTCATTCTATGAGGCCAGCATTACCCTGATACCAAAACCAGACAAGGCCAAAAAAAAAAAAAAAAAAAAAAAAAAAATAGGTCAAAATCCCTGATGAACATAGATACAAAAATTCTCAGCAAAATACTAGCAAAGCAAATCAAACTGTACATAGAAAAGACTGTAAACCATGATACCATGATCAAGTGGGATTTATCCCAGATATGCAAAGATGGTTTAACATAAGCAAATCAATAAACATAATATATCACATCAACAGAATGAAGGACAAAACCCGTCTGATCATCTCAACAGATACAGAAAAAGCATTTGATACAATTCAACATCCCTTCATGATAAGAACCTTCAACAAACTAGGTATAAAAGGAGCATATCACAAGACAATAAAGGCCATGTATGACAAACCCACAGCTAACTTTATACCGAAGCTTTGACCTTCTCCTGGAACAAGACAAGGATGCCCACACTCACCATTCTTATTCAACATAGAACTGGAATTCCTAGCCAGAAAAATTAGGCAAGAGAAAGAAATAAAGGACATCCGAATTGGAAATGAGAAAATGAAATTTTTCCTACCTGCCAATGGCATGATCTTCTATATAAAAAACCCTAAAAGCTCTGCCAAAAGACACCTGGAACTGATTAAACAAATTCATTAAAGTTATAGAACACAAAATTAACATACAAAAATCAGTAGCATTTCTTTACACAAAAAACCAACTGGTGAAAAAAGAAATCGAGAAAGTAATCCCATTTACAAGATAGCCTTAAAAAATACCTAGTAATAAATTTAATCAAGGAGGTGAAAGACCTCTACAAGGAAAACAATAAAATACTGAGGAAAAAATGAAGAAATCACAAAGAGATGAAAACATATTCATGGATTAGAAGTAATATTGTGAAAATAACCACACTACCAAAAGTGATCCTTAGATTCAATGCTAATTTACATTAGTATAACCACTATGGAGAACAATATGGAGACTCCTCAGAAAACTAGTAATAGATCTACCACATGATCCAGCAATCCCACTGCTGGGTATATATCCAAAAGAAAGGAAATCAGTATATTAAAGAGATATCTGCACACCCATGTTTATTGCAGCACTATTTACAACAGCCAAGATAGGTAATCAACCTGTGCCCACCAACAAATGCATGGATAAAGAAAATACTATTCAGCCATAAAAAAAGAATGAAATTCTGTCATTTGCAAGAACATGGATGGAGTTGGAAGGCATTATGTTAAGTGACATAAGCCAGGCACAGAAAAATGAATATCACACGTTCTCATTCATATGTGGGAACTAAAAAGGTGAATCTCATGGAGGTAGAGAGTTGAATGATGGTTACCAGAGGCTGTCAAGGGTAAGGGGAAAAGGAAATGAAGGCAGATTGATTAATGGATACACAATGCAGTTAGATAGAAAAACTAAGTTTTAGTATTTGATAGCACAGAAGAGTGACTATAGTTAACAATAATTTTTTGTAGATTCACAATAGCTAGGAGAGAAAATTTGAAATATTCCCAACACAAAGATATGATAAACATTTGAGGTGATGGGTATTATAATTATCCTAATTTGATCACTACATATTGTATGCATGCCCCCAAAATATCACATGTACCCCGTAATTATTATATGCAATTATTATGTATCAATAATAAAGTGTCTTCAAGTCAAAGATATATGATCTTATCCACTTACACACTTGATCCACACATTTGTTGCAGATAAAACTTCCATGGTCCTTTAGAACAACCAGGAGTGAACTGCGTAGTGAGAATTTTTCCTTGGCAGATGTGAAAGTGATTGTAAGACAAGCGTACGAGTGAAGTCTCCAAAGATAATGAAAGAACCTAGTGCATGGTTGTTAGAAAGTGAATACAATCAATGGAGACAGCATAATTAGAGAGCAATTAAACAAAGGAAATTTGATGCACCTGGATCAGACATAGCTTAACTTCTCTTAGATATGATATTTTGGCTAAATTTGTGCATGTGAGTTTGCACACTTTGAAACATTTGATCAGTTAAAAGAGGCTAAAAACCTGGTTCAGGAGGCATATATTTTTTAAAGCAAAGTTGATAGTTAACAGGACATCTCAGTCTAAGGTAACTAGGCCAAGCACCTTCACGACTACAATAGCATCCTAACTTTCCTGCCTGCATCCACTTTTGCATCCTGAAATCCATTCTGCGTGCTTTTCTAAATACACATACACACCCATTAAAGGGTTTCACCATCTGCATGATTTTCTATTGCTCTTAAGAAAAATTCAGGCCGGGCGCGGTGGCTCAAGCCTGTAATCCCAGCACTTTGGGAGGCCGAGACGGGCGGATCACAAGGTCAGGAGATCGAGACCATCCTGGCTAACCTGGTGAAACCCCGTCTCTACTAAAAAATACAAAAAACTAGCCGGGCGAGGTGGCGGGTGCCTGTAGTCCCAGCTACTCTGGAGGCTGAGGCAGGAGAATGGCGTGAACCCGGGAGGCGGAGCTTGCAGTGAGCTGAGATCCGGCCACTGCACTCCAGCCTGGGGGACAGAGCGAGACTCCGTCTCAAAAAAAAAAAAAAAAAAAAAAAAAAAATTCAAAACTCCTTCATGTGGCTCGGTCTGGACCAACTCTCCAGCCTCACCTCACTGCACAATGGCGTTGTTAGCGCCAGACACTAAGTTCTTTCAGTTCCTTATATGTGCCATGCTCCTGCTTATTGGGGGTTTCTCTGCCTGGTGTTTCACTTACCACTTCACTTCATTTGGTAAGCTCCTATTCATCCTTCAGCTGCCAGTTCAGTGGTCACTTTCTCAGGGAAGCCTTTCCCAGCCTCCCTGACTACAGCAACTTTTTTGTACACACACGGCACCATGTCTGTCTTTTGCACCATGTCTCTCTTTATCCTGGCAGTTAACATGGTTAAAATTTTTCACTTATTTGTATGATTATTTGATCAATGCTTTATCTTGTCCTTCCCATACACAAAACAAAAACTGCAAGCTCCAAGGATATAGTAACCATCTTTCTACTCACCATTGTAATCCCTACTACTATTCCATTATGAAGTGGGTGCTCACTAAATATTAAAAGAATTAATGTTAAGTAAAGACACCTCCATATTTCTTCTTTATTTTCTGTAACCACTTTTCATAAATCCTGGAAGTTGGCAGCCCTAATCAAATATGTTTTACTATAATGTTAACAAAATGTGGTGAAAGTCCTCAAAAAGATAAAGCCAGAGTAGGCTTCCCATTAATGGTTTGCAATTACACAAAGACTAATGTTTTAAGGAGGACAAGATAGCTAAATGATGAATGGTTGTGATTCCACTGATAAAGAATGCAGTTCCTCAGCCAGGTGCTATGGCTCTCTCCTGTAATCCCAGCACTTTGGGAAGCTGAGGTGGGCTTATCCCTTGAGGTCAGGAGTTCATGGCCAGTCTGGCCGACACAGTGAAACCCTGTCTCTACTAAAATTACAAAAATTAGCTGGCTGTGGTGGTGCATGCCTGTAGTTCCAGCTACTCAGGAGGATGAGGCAGAAGAATCACCTGAATCTTGGAGGTGGAGGCCAAAGTGAGCCAAGGTCGTACCACTGCACTCCAGCCTGGGTGACAGAGTGAGACCCTGTCTTTAAAAAAAAAAAAAAGAATGCAATTTCTATTATCTTGTCATATTTGTGATTAACTTCCAAAAAAAAAAAAAAAAAAAAAAAACCCCAGCCAGATTAAATAGATATTTTCTTGGGAGAAAACTTCTAGTTAGAGAGACTTGATTTTAAAAGTGTTAGCTTAGTCAATGTTCTGCATCAGTTAAGAATACACAGGGAGGGAATGCCTCTGTGATTCTAAGGATTTGTTTTTATAAAATCTCAACAATGTTTATGTGTCTATGTGAATGTAAAACTATTTTGATCTCAGTATAAAATATAATGGATTGTGGCCAGTTATGGTGGCTCATGCCTGTAATACCAGTGCTTTGGGAGGTTGAGGCAGGAGCATCACTTGAGCCTAGGAGTAGGGGTTGTAGTGAGCTGTGATTCCGCCACTACACTCCAGCCTGGGTGACAGAGAGAGATCCTGTCTCTGAAAAAAATAAACAATGAGTAAATAACCAAAAAAAAAAAAAAATTAAAATAGTAGATTTCATCAGTTTTATACCCCTTAGATGTTAGCAACAGGCGTTGACTTTGGCAATTAGACAGAAAAGAAGCTTATTAACAGAATGTTAGAGGTCCTACTTTTTCTTTTTCTTTTTCGTTTTTTTTTTTTTTTTTTTTTTTTTGGCGGAGGTTCCCCTCTTTCCCCCAGGCTGGAGTGCAGTGGCGCGATCTCGGCTCATTGCAAGCTCCGCCTCCCGGGTTCACGCCATTCTCCTGCCTCAGCCTCCTGAGTAGCTGGGACTACAGGCGCCCGTCACCTCGCCAGGCTAATTTTTTGTATTTTTAGTAGGACGGGGTTTCACCGTGTTAGCCAGGATGGTCTTGATCTCCTGACCTCGTGATCTGCCCGCGTCGGCCTCCCAAAGTGCTGGGATTACAGGCTTGAGTCACCGCGCCCCGTCGGTTCTACTTGTTCTGACATTGAAATTGCCTAGGTGCTTTGGGAGACCCTTCAACTACAGAGCAATTAATTCCTGGTTTGAGACACCCCTTCTGCGTAAAGATACTTCCCCTTCCAGGCCGGGAACGGTGGCTCACGCCTGTAATCCCAGCACTTTGGAAGGCGGGCAGATCACGAGGTCAGGAGATCGAGACCATCCTGGCTAAAACGGTGAAACCCCGTCTCTACTAAAAATACAAAAAAAAAAAAATTAGCCGAGCGTGGTAGTGGTCACTTGTAGTCCCAGCTACTCAGGAGGCTGAGGCAGGAGAATGGCGTGAACCTGGGAGGCGGAGCTTGCAGTGAACCGAGATCGCTCCACTACACTCCAGCCTGGGCGACAGAGCGAGACTCTGTCTCAAAAAAAAAAAAAAAAAAAGGCAATGGGGAGAGATTAGTATGCTTGTAAGCAGTTATCAATGGTAGTGGTGCCATCTGGAAAATTAGTCTTGGAAAAATAAGTCTGGTCTAGCAGTTACGTAGGGAAGGGATCCTAGAGTTTCCCCCAGTGAGCTGTGAGCATCCAGAGTAGTTGACAAGGTCCCACAGTTAATGGCTACTTCTGGCTACTGGCAGAGGCAAAGTGAATCTTCTCTGGAAGAAAGCTTCCTTAGTTATCAACTTGCGAACAGGGACTCCCATTGAATAAAATCAAGACGTGAATTCACAATCCAATAGCTCAGATACAAAAGAAAGCAATCCATTATGTCTGAGAGACAGTGAACAAAACCAATAATTTTAGACCCTCTTCTCAACTACGGCAGTTATTAAAATGATCGGATAGAAAAATACAGACCTGCCTTATAGGTAATATTTTGAAAAATTGAGGATGCATCACATAAAAGACAATCCGAAAAGGAAAAATCCCAACAAATTTGAAAAGAAATAAATGCAGCCTTTAGAAATTTTTTTAAATGGCATTATTAAAATTTAAAAAGTAATCTACAATTAAAGACCAAATAAGACATTTTAAGAGAGAAATAGTAAACCAGAATATACATTTAAAAATACCTAGCATATAGTGCAAAATGACGAGATGGAAAAATATTTTTAAAAATATTAAGTGAAGTGGAAGATAAAATGAGAAGATTTGCATACATCTAATCAGAATCCCAAAAGGAGAGAAAAAGAGAATGCAAAAGAGGAAACAAAATGAGATCTAACAGGCTATCTACAAAGGCACAACAATGAGAATTACAACAGATCTCTCAACAAAAATAATGGAATAAAAAAATGTATACGCAGAAGAACTCTCTTTTGAGAAAATGAGGGTAAAATAAAGATTTTTTTAACCCAAAGGAAGTAGATTTCCACCAAGGAATCAGCCAAAATAACTTCTAAAGGATATATTTCAAGGCAGAGAATCATTCCAGAATGATAGTTTGAGATGCAAGAAGAAATAATTTTTCCAAAAGGCAAACATATCTATAAGGACAAACATTATATAAAATAATAATAATACAGGCAGAATTAACGTACTAGAAAATAATAGCATATAGGTCAGAAGAGGCGTGATGAAAGTTAAAACATTCTAGGATACTTGTATATTTTAGGAAAGAAGTTAAGATATTATTTAACTTCAAACTCTAATAGATAACATCAAGTTAAGCGTGCATGATAACACCTCAAGGATAGTAATCAAAAGAATAGAATAAATTTGCAGTGCACAAGACCAAAGCATGAGAAATAAAAATACAGAATAATACAAAAATAAACTAACAAAAGTTCAACAAAAATTTAAATAGATTAAACTCATTAGTCAAAAGATGGAAATTATGAGATAACATTTTTAAGTCCGGCTATATACTGTAAAGAAGAAAACATATAAACCTAAGAATTTAAAAAGGTTGAATGTAAAGGGATGAAAAATTATATCCCAGACAGCTATTAGCAAAAAGGAAGCTGGAATAACTATTTGAATGGTAGTTGCAATAGATTTTAAGACAGAACATCTTAATAAAAGGTTAAATTCACCAGAAATATGTTGCATTATAAAATTATATACATCTAATAAAAAACAGCCCCAAATATGTAAAGCAAAACTGATGCAACCTAAGGAGAAGCTGACAAATCCACAGCCTCTCCCAATTCCTAATAATCAAGCAGAATAAATATCAGTAATGAATAAAGTCATGAACTAGTGAATACATAGAGACCTTTTTGTGCAACAATTAGAAAACACACATTCTTCTCAAGTAGACATATAACATTTGTGAAAATGATATCTATGCAAGATCATAAAACAACAAGAGTTAAAGACCAGATAACATTGTCTGGTCACAATGTAATTAAAGTCCAAGTCAATTACAAATAAATAAATAAATAAAATGTTTTGTAATATTTGTCTGTTTAAAAAACAGTTCCTCAAAAAGCTAAACACAAAGTTACCACGTGACCCAGCAATTCCATTCCTAGGTATATACCAAAAGAACTGAAAACATATGTCCTCACAAAAACTTTACATTAATGTTCATAGCAGCATTATTTAATTGCCCAAAGTGGGAACAGCCTGAATATTCATCAACTGATAGGTAAATAAACAAAATACGGTATATTAGTACAATTCACTGTTATTCCATCATGGAAAGGAATGAAGTATTGATAATATGCTTCAACATGGATAAACTTTGGAAATATTATGCTAAGTGAAAGAAGCTAGATCACATATTGTATGTTTCCATTTAAATGAAATACCTAGAATAAAGAAATCTATAGATAGAAAGCACATTAGCCATTGCCAGGGCATGAGAGCATGAGGTTTGAGGAGTAATTGCCTGTGGGTATAGAGTTTCTTCTTTTAGGTGATGACAATGTTCTGTAATTAATGGTGGTGATGTCTGTGCAACTTTGTGAATCTAGTAAAACCACTGAATTATACCACTGAGAGTAATACAAGTGGAACTGCTTCTGTTTCCACCCCTGGTTCTCAGACTCACGTAATCATCCTATTGAGGATGAGTACCATGAAAATACATTTGATTCAAAGTATCTATGTGTCCTGAAGGATGGCACTGGATTCTTGTAAAGCATTGCTTCTAAGCTGGCCCTTCAGTTATCCTTAACCAGGCCATTCTAACACTCTATCAGGCCAGCAGTTTCTAGGTGGTGTGAAATGAGATAGTTCTAGGGAAATGCCCACTGCCTGCACCTCCTTTTCTTTAAAGGGAGTCCTCTGATCTGTTGCAATATTATGTGTGATTCAAAACCAGTTAATTAAACAGGGTTAGCTCCCAGACAGTGGTACTGAAAGAAAGGCAAACTCATCTTAGATATATCTATTCCTGTCTCAGTGAGTTGCTGGTTCTTCCAATGTGGAAAGTTTACAATGCAAACCCCTGCAAATGTTTTCTTCCCTCTCACTACCTCTGACTGGATTACAAACCCATTTGTAATTAGTCATAGTGGTCCAAGTGATAGATTAAGCTGACAGGTTTAAGCCAACTATGTCCCACTAAAATCACAATTTTAAGAACAGAGAGAGGAGTTCACCCCTACAAATTTCATGTAATTAGGAAAGGGAAATGGATGCCAGGCAGCTAAAAATGACAAAAACAGAGGGTATATATATCATTACATTACATTACATTACATTACATTACATTACATTACATTACATTACATTAACTGGTTCCTCCTCCTATTATCCAAAGCAAGGCTTTCCCATTTGGGATAGAACAATGTAGAGTTGGAATTCCACTGATGAAGAACAAATCTGTACTAAAGCATTCACTACCAAAAATGGCTATCTACATATAAAGATCATAACCATAGAGGAAAAAATGTTTCCGGCTTTGATGGGAAACTTGTTTATCTGAGATTCAAGTCAACAAGTATGTAGAGCGTAAGATATATACCAGATGCCACTGGGAAATACAAGAATGAGTAAAACATAATCTTGCTTACAAAAAAAAAATCAGTGGAGATTATTAGAATTTCAGACAGGGATGTTGTGCAGTCTCATGGAAACAAGCACACGTTTCTGCTCTGCTGTCTCAAAGTTTTGTTTTCTGAAGGTCTTAGAGTGTCAGCACTGCCTTCTTCCTTTGTTCTTCACGAAATTAAAAGCTAGACAGATCCCGACTAATGTTGCGTATTAGCTTGTTGATCATAATTGCCGATTTAAATTAACACACATACTTACCAGGAAACATTTGAGGGGAAAAAAATTCCTTCAGGGGTAAAGAGTTCAATGCAATTAAAAAAACAAAAAAAAGGAAGAGAAAAAATTATAGTCTGGTTTTCCAGATAAAAGACAAGGTAGGTAAAGTAAAAGAATTGACTGCCTGTAGACTGGGGTCTTCCTGACCCTCCTTGAGTCCACTCACTCCTAGAATCACTAATATCCCTATTTCTAATATCCCTATCCCTATGTTCACACTACATACAAGAAGTCAGGAGTAATTAGTAGCAAACTCTACCTGACTTCCAGGGTTGTTCAAATCATCAGCAAATACACTGTGGACTTCTAACCAACTGGATAAAATATTGCAAAACATTTTTTATCAGACAGTTTTTAAATAAACAAGCAAAAAATACTCCAGGTGACAGATACAAAAAGGGAATTCAGAGTCAGAAGCTGAGCAGTTGCAGAAGATTTATAGAAATATCTAAACCAATCAGAGCTCTTAATTGGGCTAGATCCTGGAGCTTTAAAGCCTGTATCTGGCAGAGAATCCATGGTTTACGGTCATGCAAATGGAAGCTGGAATGAGATATCTACTGAAATCCGGGAAATAGACAGACTTCTCTGTTCATGAAAGAAGAAACAGAAAATTTCTTTCTAATCACTATCTAGAGAAACAGTCAAGAAACTTGCTGTACACTAACAGCTAGGAGAGAAAAAAGATCCACTCTTGAGAAATTAGAATCCCAAGCTGCACCGTACATATGTGTGAGGTTCTCGCTTATTTAACCCATGTAGTATACATTTATACACCAAGAAATTTGCATAAAAACCAATCCAGAATCAGTGAAAGCCATTCGGCTCTGACAGAGGCTAATGCAAAGTAAAGATAATCCTCTAGTCAAGGAGATTATTTATATCCCCTAAAATATAATCACAGCTAAGATTTTAGTATGTGTTTTTCCAGGCCACATTTTTCTACGGATTAAAATACCCACATCATACAAATATAGAGTCTGTGTGTTGGTGGAAGAGGGTCATTCTTACTGCCATCTTGAATTATGACATCGAAACTTTCTCTTTTGTTTTTACTTCAAGTTCTGGAGATACTGGATTGCTTTATCGTGTTGCTTTATATTGATCCCTTTCATGGTCATGAGAGAATGTGTCTCTCATAATATAAATAACAACAATAAAAAGGCAAAGTCTAATTCATACAATGTAAAAAGTTGGCTAAAATTATTTTCCTTGGGAATTAATAATCTGTCCCTTTATTCTCACATAAAATCCATTAGAAGTCAAAAAAATCTTCAAACTTTTTTCTCCACATAGAACCTAATTTTGATCAAATATAAGAAAGTGTGTTTTATGATTAGCTGCTTCCTAAGCCTTGACTTTTACTTTAATCTTTACTTGTGTTTTGAGGATGCACACTTACTCACTCTCTCCTGAATCATAATCTCTTAACCTCTTAATCTCCTGGTTCCTTTTGCTTTCTTCAACACTGAGGACAAGAAAAAGGCTACCGTCCTCATTGGTTGAAGCACTGATTCATAATCTTGTCACAATGTGTACACTCATAATCTTATCACTTTTCAGCTGGTTCTAGATGCATCTCCCTTCCTCTCCATTGTAGAGGGATAAAATAAAATACCTCAATTTATAATCCATATTTTTAACATAATTTTTGTTTATACCACAATCCCTGAATTTTCAGTCAAATTTTTTTCAAAGGAATCTCCCCCACCCCTCCCTTCTCTTTGCAAGGCCACTGTTTGATCCGGTTAAGTTTTTATACGGAAAACATTTTAAGCAGCTCCAGTTGCTGATTTTACAAAGAATAAAAACAGAAATGATAGGAGCATTTGGCAAGAACCCTTAGACCTGAGCAGCAACCCACTGATATATTCCTGCTGCAGAAGTGATTTGTTTTGTTTCATGAACTTGTACAAGCGACTCTTTCTTTTTCAGTGCAAACGTAGTCACAAAAGGGAAAAAGACCAGCACACTGTGGGGAGCACATATTTGGTTCTTTAACCAAGTTTTAAAAATATGTTTTATGTCAATATCTAAATTACATAGAGCAAGCTGACACGCTCTCTTTTCCTTTCGTTTATGAACTCTATTCTGAAAGTGGGTGTGAAATAATCCTTTTGCTTGTGCTTCTGGATTGGCTTTGATGAGTTAGGTGTTAAATATGACTGGTTCAGATGTCACATATCGATGCAGGGCATAAATGTCGGCGTTTAGATGGAGAATAATTGGATTCATATCTGTGTTATGTTTTCGAATTGCTGGGTCAGTTCTGGGTCTCTTGCTGTAAATTCTTCATCACAGACCCAAGTAAAAGGAATGTGACAGATTTAATACCTTGAATAAGTTATTAACTGTAAGGATGCATAAAACAGTGGCACTGCTGAGCAGAGAACATTACACTGCTCATAATTCTGTAAATGAAAATTAAAGTTTTTTTCATTTTAGTGAAATATATTTTTCATTAGCTCTCTTGCTTTACTCAAGTAAGTTCTTTATGTTTGATCTAATGTAATCACTTTTATTTGGCCATTGAATTTATGAATGTTTAAACTCTAACATCCAAGCGTGAGAGAATGAATTTGATAAGAGAAGGGAGTTGTTTATAATGTTTCACTTCCCAAAATGTCAAGTGGCAGCCAGGTGGCTACTGTTGACTGCAACTGTGATTTTTCATGAGAACAATATCTAATGCAAATCCCATTATAGAGACTTCATGAAATATCACCATTTATCGTCATAGCATATTTGCCTTTTGTTATGGCCTAAAAGAAAGAGAACTGAAATCTAGTCACACCTATTAATTTTAAAATTATTTGAAAAAGAAAAAAAAAATAAGAAGCCAAGAAGTCAGGAGGAGGAGGATGGGTGTTTTTCATACCTCCCAGCATCAGCACTAGAATCTTTAATGGTGGCTGGTGCTGGAGAGCAGCTTGGGTTTTTCTGTGGTAGAATAACAGCAGTGGTTCTCTTATGTCTGTGTTACCAGGCCATCCCCACTCCAAGAAAATTCTTCATTTCTACAGCACCTTTTATCATGCAAGCTCAGAGTGTACAGGGTAATTCAACACAATTACATTCACTTGGCCATCCATTTTATTACTTGAACATTGAATACCTCCTATAGAAAAAGTCAGTTGCTGCCAATAAAGAGCTGTACTATAAGTTATGCAAGAGTTTCTCAAACTTGGCTTATTCAACACCACCTTCTGTACTTATTTAGCACACACTTTTACAGGTACTGTTCCAAGTACTTTATGAATACTAGTCTATTTAATCCTCATAGCAATCCAATGACCTCTTTTATTGCCACAAGAAATTGAGGTTCACAGAAATATAGTAATTTGCCCAAGACCACACCTTCACAAATTTTGCAGTGTCCACATCTCATCTACACATTATTTATCTACTAATTTTCTTTAAGTGACTTTTTTCTCCTTAAGTAAAAGTGTACTTAAGGAGTCTTATTGCTTCCATAAAGGGACAACAAATATTACCATGAGCTTAATGTGGTAATTATATTTTCAAGTATACATTAAAATAAATACATATATCACATCACACCCACTAGGATGGCTGCAGTCAATAAAATGGAAAATAACTAGTGTTAGTGAGGATACGGAGAAATCGGAACCCTCACACTCTGTCAGTGGTAATGTAAGACGCTGTAGCTACCATGGAAAACAGTTTGGTGGTTTCTAAAAAATGTTAAACAAAGAGTTATTATGTGAGCCAGCAATCTCACTCCCGGATATATTGCCCATAAGTTTGAAAATAAGGACTCAAATACTTGTACATGGATGTTCATTGCAGCATGATTCATAATAGCCAAGAAGTGTAAACAACCCAAATGTCCACCAACTGCCGAATGGATAAACAAAATGTGATACATCCATACAAATAAATTTCCAAATAATGGAAAATTATTTGACCATAAAAGGGATTGAAATACTGATACATCATACAAAACTGATGAACCTTGAAAACATTATGCAAAGTGAAAGAAGCCAGACACAAAAGGCCACATATTGTACAATTCCGTTTATAAAAAATATTCAGAATAGGTAAATCCATAGAAACAGGAAATAGATTCATGATTATCAGAAGATATCTGGAGAGAAGAATGAGGAGTGACTGCTGAATGCCTATGGGGTTTCTTTTTGAGGGGATAAAAATGTTCTGAAGTTAGATAGTAATAATCAATGGTCAGTTTTGTGAGTATACTAAAAACCACTAAAATCCACACTTTTAAAAGGGTGAACCTGATGATAGTGAATTGGATCTCAATAAAGCTGCTATTTTAAAAATAGAAAATAAAAGAGAAAGATTTCAAAAGATGCTTCAGGGATACTGCAAATATCTTCTTTCATTTGTAAGGCAACCATTCCTTGTATGTGAATAAGGATTTTCCAGGTACCATAAGACAGAAACAAAATACAGAATTAAAAAATGGATGGAGAGGATGGTTTTTAAAAATACACACATATTACATTTTTAAAGATGTGTTTGTGTTCTACCTAAAATAATTTCATATGTACTGCCCGAGGTAAACGCACCAAGATTTGGCAAGCACTGTTGAATATCACAGTGGTCAGCAAGACTGGGTTTGAAGCCCAGTTCTAGCACTTACTATGTGAGCTGGGAAAGTTCTTTAATGTTTCTAAAACTTGATTTCTTCATTTGTAAAACAGAGATAATTCCTGGGAGTGCCAATATCAGGGAAGCCTGGGTCATTAACTTAATATGGTAACATGTCTTGTTTATAGCCTAGAAAGGCAACGTGCTAAAAACATTATGTGTAATGTCATTATATGCTCCTAAAAACTGTATGGTCTAATTTAAATATAATAACCAAGTGTATAGTCTTCACTGTGCACAATTCCTCTAGATACTATTGAAAATCTAATGTCTTCTAATGTCATACCCACTAAAAGGGTTATTGATACAGAATCATTGCCTTCTTCAAATTCCTTAAATTCAGACTCTGTTGTCTGACAGATCACATTTTGTTTTTAAAATTTTAATACATCAATTTATGGTAAATTGTATCATTCTACACTCTAGTAAAGCTATGTCAAAAAAGTATTTGTATTTTATTTATATTTATGTTCTAAATTTACAAGTTGTGGGGATCTTGTATGTACCCTCAAAAGGATTACATCTTAGAATGCTGAAAAAAATTGCTCAAAAATCTATAAACTTGCCAAAAAGAAAACATAAATAAAGTACAGAAACTATTACTCAACTCTTAATTGACACTAGGGTCTTAGTGTATCCTATTGGCTTCTGAGAGACCCACTCATGTACAACAGCATTCATTAACTAAAAATAAATTTCAAATGTGCAGATTCAGTGACAATAATAATAAACAAATGCCAAATTACTACGATATATTATACCCTTGCACCAGCAATTGAAATGAGCTTGGAGTCTTTGAAAGTCCATGTAGCAATAAAAGTATGGCCCCCAACTGGATCAGAAATGTGAGTGTGAAAACACTTTTTCTTTTAAAGAGTCTATGTAACAAGTCCTGAAGTAATAATTCAAGTATTAAGCATACTATTACTCCTATCTCTTAGTCTCATATTTGATTGAATGCTTAGGAATCTACCTCACAGGGAGATGCTATGTCAACCAGTCACCTTTGCAAAGCAATCAAGGTTACCAAAACAGATTATGTTTATAAGACAAGGTCAAAAAGAACTTCAGCAACTCTTAGCATCTGAGTTAATCCCTAGTTTAATTTTTTCAAGTGTTCCCAGTCGGTCCCTAATTATTTCTATTTAACTCACCCTTTACACATGCAGAGCCAAGTAGAGTGAATTGGGCCCATGGGTTTTACATTTTTATTAAAAGACAGAGGTAACATTTAACCAAGTTGAATTGTGGGTGGCAGCTCACTGCATGATTTTTTTTCAGAGGAAATTTGATTGAACACATGGAGCTGGGCTGTGCAACAAGGTCACTATTTGCTTTACAAGTAGGTCTATATAAAATGGTATTTGGCAAGTATTCACCAAAACCCCTTGCACTGTACCACAGCTAAATTATTGTCCTTCCTGCTACCTTTCAGTTACCAAAATAAAAAGGTCAGAATCATGACACTTTTTAAAAAAATGCAAATGAGTTCTGTTAGCAGTAACTATTTGTAACAAACTTCCATTTCTATTAACCACATTAGGACAGTGATATTTTCCTACATACATTCTGTGAGCTCAATAAATGCTCTCTGACAAAGCTGAGCTCTAATATATGTGTGTATGTGTGTGAGAATATGCAAATATACAAATTGCCAAGTTGTTAAATGTCTGTTTATGTGTTTCCACAGAAGTGCTACTCTTCACAAGTGCCTAAAATGTAAAGATATATAGAAATAAGTATAAAGACCCAGGTATAGAGACACTAAATTACAATCAAATTAGAAAAGTAAAAGAAGTATATGTGTCTTACAGTACACACATTAATGGGGAAAACATTCTAGTTTGAATTTTAATTAACAGCTAAAAATTTAGAAAGTATTATTTGCTTTCAGTTATAAAATACTGAGTATATTTATTATTCAACTTACAAGTATTCCCAGATTTTATTAATAGGCTTATATTAGATTTATTTTCTGTAAATTAAATCAACAAAGAAAATTAGCAACAAGCAGGGACTCCTAGGGAAACTTTTATTTAAATTTTAAAAAATTGTAAATTTAAAAGTTCTGTATAGAAAAAGAAGAACACATAAGTAAAGATACAAAATGAACTGGGAAAAAACTATGACATGTATGACAAACAGAAAAGTAATATAATAAATATATAAAGAATAATTTAAATCTATAAGAAAAAGATTAATATCTAAATTAAAATGTGGGCAAAGGCCATGAGTGGGCAAGTCACAAAAGAAAGAATTAAAATGTCCATTGAATACGTAAAAAGATATTCAACCTTACTTGTAATTGACAGAAAGCAAATTTTAAAAGAGGAGAGAAACGTTTTACCTAGAAAAGTCCCAAGTGTTTTTAAACTGGTAATATGAGGAGAGTTCAAAAAGCTCATGGAAAATGCATATTATAAAGAAACTATATGTGGATTTCAAATTTTTTGCACTCATACTAACTTGTAACATACCTGAACAGGATCTAGTTTGAAGCACTAAGAAAGATAAGATATCAGTTTGAAAAGATCCACTATTAGAACAACATGATTCTGCTAAAATTGAAGCTTGAACAAACATCAAATTTATGGTGAAGTTTGGGAGGAAGAATGGGGAAATCACTGATGGGATGAAATGGTGTGAAGATGAAGCCCACAGAAGCAGACAATCCACATCAATTTGAAAGGAAAAAATTAATCCTTTGCTGCCCTAATTGAGGAGGACCAACAATTAACAGCAGAAACAATAGTCAGCACCATAGATATCTCAATTGGTTCAGCTTATACAATTCTGACTGAAAAATTAAAGTGGAGCAAATTTTCTACTGGATGGGTGCCAAAACTATTGTACCAGATCAGCTGCAGACAAGAGCAGAGCTTTCAATGACAATTTTAAATAAGTGGGGTGAAGATCCTGAAGCATTTCTTCAAAGAATTGTAACAGAAGATGGAACATGGCTTTACCAGTACAATCCTGAAGAGAAAGCACAATCAAAGCAATGGCTACCAAGAGGTGGAAGTGATCTGGTCAAAGCAAAAGTGGACCAGTCAAGAGCAAAGGTCATGGTGTATCAGTCTGTTCTCACACTGCTATAAAGAACTACCTGAGACTGGGTAATTTATGCAGAAAAGAGGTTTAATTGACTTACAGTTCCACAGGCTGTACAGGAAGCATGACTGGGAGACCTCAGGAAACTTACAATCATGGTGGAAGGTGAAGGGTAAGCAAGCATGTGTTATCATGGTAGAGCAATAGAGAGAGAGAAGAGGGAGGTGCCACACACTTTCAAACAACCAGATCTCATGAGAACTCACTATCATGAGAACAGGAAGGGGAAAACTGCCCCCATGATTCAGTCACCTCCCATCAGGCCCCTCTCCCAACACATGGGGATTACAATTCAACATGAGATTTGGGTGAGGATACAGAGCCAAACCATATCACATGGCAACAGTTTTTTGGAAGGCTCAAAGCATTTTGCTTGTTGACTTTATGGAGGGCCAAAGAACAATAACATCTACCTACTATGAGAGTGTTTTGAGAAAGTTAGCCAAAGCTTTAGCAGAAAATCATCCAAGAAAGCTTTACCAGAAGAGGTCTTCTCCGCTCTGCTCATTCCTCTCATCAAACAAAGACAATTTTGTAAGAATTTCAATGGAAAAATCATCAGACATCTGCCTTACACTTCTACTTGGCTCCTCCTGACTTCTTTTTGTTTCCTAATCTTAAAATATCTGTAAAGGGCACCTTTTTTCTTCAGTTAATAATGTGAAAAAAACTGCTTTGACATGATTAAATTCCAAGGTCACTCACTTCTTTAAGGATGGACTAAATGGTATCATTGCTTACAAAACTGTCTTGAACTTGATGGAGCTTATGTTGAGAACTAAAGTTTATATATTTTTATTTTTATCTTTTAATTCTGTCTTTCCATTAACTTTTTAAAATATAGAGATGGGAGTCTCACTATGTTGTCCAGGCTGGTCCTGAACTCCTGGGCTCAATCAGTCCTCCCACCTTGGCCTCCCAAAATCTTGGGATTACAGATGTGAGCCACCACACTCAGCCTCCGTGAAATTTTGGATCCCCTCATACATAGTATTGGTGATATTGGTCTCAATACAAGCACTCTCATTTTGTGAGTCAGGGTATAAACTGACTATACCTTTCTGGAGGGCAATTTGGCAATATTGTGTTAAGACAAATATGCCTACCCTTTGATGCAACAATTCCAATTCCAGGAATTAATCCTAAGGAAATCATCAAATTAATGATCAAAAATACATACATATACATGTTATGTAAATATAACATAAATGTGTGTGTGTGTGTGTGTGTGTGTGTGTGTGGTGGTATTGTAAGATTCCATAACACTTGAAAAACCCAAATCTCTAAAAAAACAGGGTAAGTTAAATAATTTATTATGGTACTCTCAAACAACGAAATGAACAACTATATTTAAAATGAAAATGTAGAATTACATTTATTAACAAAAATTTTAAGGTATATTATTGAGAAACTAAGTTTTAAAACAGTTTTGGTCCTTTTTTTGCAAGAAATCTGTGTAACAAAAGTTTAGAGTTATGCTAAAATAAGAACATTAGTTGTCTCTGGGCAATGAGATTTTATCTAATTTTTTTCTTGCTACTGTTCTGTATAGTTTAACTTTTTGGCAGTGTATGTATTATGTTTATAATCAGAAAAAGATCTCAACTTTATCTTATTGATATTCTTTTCACCAATTCCCCAGTTTTAGGAGCAGCAAAAAACATGACCCTACAAGTCAAACTGTTGACTACTGAACCTTCAAATTATTAATTATTGCCCTAACAATTCCCTCCTCTCTATTGGAAATATTTAATTTCTAAATTGCAATGTCTAACTTTCCCTTAATCTGTTGAACACAAGAAATCAATGTGACTGACAGAAGTGACAGGTAATGTTTCTTTTCCTTTCCCAACACTTCTAGCACAGTTCTGCTGGAAATACATACGGTATTTATTCAACAAACACTGCTTCAATTGTAGTATTACAAGGATCCTGGAGACTTTCCAGTGCCGTCCATGGTAATCTGATATCAGCTAAAGAACTAAGTTGTTGGATTATCCAAAATAATAAAATAAATTATACTTCCCTGAGGTTTCTTCTACATCTAATTGATTAACACAAAACAAAGCTACACTATAATCTACAGAAGAGGAGGATTTTTCTGATTCGCAAATGACATGATTTATAAAACAACAAAGCCATCAGACTGATGGGACTGTTGTTTTTCTACATTACTTAGCAATCATGAAGCATGACAATGTGAATTTTTTTGGCCTTTTATAAAAACTTCTTAGAAGAGTTGGACTTAAAGATTACCGTTCAGAATACTACCCTTCAAGACCTTTCTTCCTCATCCACTGAGAAGATACCAGCTAGAGCACTGGGAACCCACTAAGCAGACCAAGTGGAGGGCAGTGTTTTTAGGTATCCAGGTGGTGAGCAGCGCATGGGAATGTTCACCTAGTAGATTTGCACCCTAATATCTTTTAACATAATAAATGCAGCTGGTTCTCCATATCAGTGGGTCCACATCCATGGATCAAACCAACTGCAGATCAAAAATATACAGACAGAAAAAAGTTGATGGCTGCATCTGTACTGAACATATGCAGACTTGTTTTCTTGTCATTATTCCCTAAATAATACAGTATAGCAACTATTTACATAATATTTGCATTGTATTAGGTATTACAAGTAATCTGGATATGATTTAAAGTATTTGGGAGGATGTATGTAGGTTGTATGAAAATACTATACCATCTTATATGAGGGATTTGAACATCCCTGGATTTTGGTATCCAGGGGGGTCCTGGAACCAATCTCCCACAGATACCAAGATGTCACCATACAAAAATTATGCTATCTATTCTGTATAGTTCATCCATTCTGTGTAGTTTAACTTTAACTAGTATTATGTGTTATGCACCATTCATTTTTAAAACTGGATATACTGGATTATAGGATCTGCAAGCTATTAATATACTGGATTACATTGCCAATTCTTTGCCACTGACTCATCTTTCACTAGAGAACTCACTACATTGCAGAGTTTTTATATCCTTATCAGTAATGTTAAGAAAATATGTAATCCTTGAAGAGTTTTGTTTAAATTGCTAGACTGATCGCTAAATAGCATGATGTCATTTGAGGCTCTGTTGCATTTATCACTGTGCTCTTTGGTGAGGGAAGAATTCTTCGTTTTCATCCAAAATTTTGTTTTTCTAATTTGAAAGTCGTATAGGCTGAAAAAGACATTGTAGCAAACCATAAAGGTATAAAGAAATGAAAACAACTCATACTATACCATTCTCAAATAGGATGAGTATTTTTTACATGTCTTGTAGCCAAGTGGTTAAAAGGGCAGGCTGCTGAAATCATAGTGCCCAGGGTTCAAATCCCAGATTTGCCAGTTACTAATTCTGTGCCCCTAAGCAAGCGGCTTTGTGATTCAGTTTCTCAAGAGAAGGGAGGAGGGAAATATTAGAGAAGAACTCTTAATGGGTGGTTATGAGAATTAAATAGGTTAATATATGTAAGTGCTTGGAACAGTGCCTGGCACATGGTCTCATGTTAACTATAGCTATTATTTCCATTTTGAATCAATACATTAAATATATGGAATATACACATATGAAATCATACTGTTTGGCATCCTGCTTTTTCACTTAACAAATTATCTTGAGCATCTTTTTTTTCCTTTTTTAAAATTTTTTCATGTAAATTAATATAGAATTGTGTAATCATTTTTAATCACTACATAGCATTAAATTGCAAAGATGTATAAAATTCTGTAACCAATCAGAGGAAACTATTGTAAAGGCTCTATTCCATAATATAATCTCATCATGAAGATCAAATTGGGTTATTAAGCAAAAAAAGTGAAAGTATAGTCTGCTACTAAATCTTTAAAGTTTTTTACTAGCTTGGTTTTTTAAAAAGACAGTTATTTTAAAACAAAAAACTAATGTGCAATCCTTATAGTTCTCCTGATTGTTTATCCTCAGAAAATAACATCAAAGGCTCTTCAAAATCTCCTAAGTTAGTACCACTTGCTTTGGCTGATTTCATCACCTAAAAGATCTTACTTCAGATTGTTCCAGGGTACATGAAAAATAACCATGAAACAGAGCTATTTTTAAACTGAATTTTATAAGAAGGGGACCAAACAAGACTGATCTCAGATATCTGGGGTATAAAATACAGAGACCTTTTCAGTATATATTTCTATTTCTTTATAGAACATTTTTGTCATGGAAGACTATAAAGTTTATGATCTTACAGGACTTTTTATTGCTGATGTATAGTATCTACAATGCTGATGTAGAAAAAAAAAATAATCTTCTCTGCCTTGTCACCCAAGGTTTGAGTTCATGGTCATATCAAACTTCCAGACCAACCTTCCAAGTTTTAAGGCCACCTTATTATACTCTGGGGAGGATTCATATGGCCGGGAATATCATTGCAACAATCTTAAAGACCAGTCCAAAAAACCCTCTCAGTTTCAGAAATATTTCATATCTCTTCCACATTCCTCAAAATCACAGGTTTGTGCTAAATCTGAAAAAAAAAAAATTATACTACTCTTTTTTCTATATGTGAAGATAACTTTATTGATCAACCTTCAGGCTCAGTGCTTTGGACTTGACCAGGCTTATTCACATCTGTGATGGATTACAAAGGACATGTGTTTTCAAGGCTAGAATTTAGTTTGTGACCATGGAATAGAAAACCTTAGTTAAGGGAGACCAAATGTTAAGCTCTGGTCTTATTTTTATGTATATATACCAACCAGTGATTCTTAAACTAGCCATGATTAAGAATCCCCCGGGAAATTTTCAATGCAAATTCTCAGGTCCAACCCCAAACCTATAGAGTTGAAAACTACAGGATCAAAACCCAGGATGTATTTATTAACAGTTTAACATATTTTAATATATATACTTATTATGTATATTATATATGTGTAATATATATATACATATTTCCTCAAGAAATATTAATGCAAGACAGCACAAATCCATCTATGGACTGGAGTTTGGGAGGTACTGCTCTAACTACCTGGGTTAGACAGTATATTCATTTAGACAAATATTTTTAAGAACTTATTGGCCGGGCGCGGTGGCTCAAGCCTGTAATCCCAGCACTTTGGGAGGCCGAGACGGGCGGATCACGAGGTCAGGAGATCAAGACCATCCTGGCTAACACGGTGAAACCCCGTCTCTACTAAAAAATACAAAAAAAAAAAACTTAGCCGGGCGAGGTGGCAGGCGCCTGTAGTCCCAGCTACTCGGGAGGCTGAGGCAGGAGAATGGCGTGAACCTGGGAGGCGGAGCTTGCAGTGAGCTGAGATCCGGCCACTGCACTCCAGCCTGGGTGACAGAGCGAGACTCCGTCTCAAAAAAAAAAAAAAAAAAAAAAAAAAAGAACTTATTGTGGTTAGGTCTCTGGTGATACAAAGGAAATAAAGTGTGAAATCCCTGTAAACAAGCTACTGAGCCAGTATTCCAGCATTCTCCAAAATGTTTTCCATGAGACGTTTATAGGTATTACATTCAAAAAGGTATTATGATCAAATAAATTTGGTAAACTCTAGATTAAGCACATTTAACACATTTCTTTACTTCAGAATTTTTCAGGGCCTTTAATATGTTGTGTCTTTCCAAGAAGGAAGTCAGACTTCTCTCTACATGGAATTCTTTTTTCACAGAGTATGTCTTAGAACAAATTTTCCAAAGAATACGGTTTTGGAAGTGTTGAACTAGATTATCAATTTCTTACGGACAATGATCATGACTTTCTACATTTTTAAACTCCTGTAGCACCTAAACAAAGATTACTAGTACATGGAAAGTCAGTTGGTCAAATGAATTCTCACAATCTGAAAGGTAGGTTTATTATCCAAGATGTTAAGGAAATGGAGGCTGAAAAAGTATTAAAGATTGCCTGTGCCTACAGTGTAAAGCTGTCGTTTATTCCATTACTTTTTTGAATTTCATTTCCTCTTTTGGAGTGTTGGCTCATATTTATGCCCCCAGTAAAGCAATGGCTTACTTGTGAACTGCCAGTTTGTCTCTTACTAACATTTTAAAATTAGCCTTCATAGATGCTAATAATTTTACTCAGAAGAAAGCTGTGTCTGTGGAATGATGTTGGAACTGTGACAGCAGAAACACCATAGGAGCCAAGGAGCTTAGCATGCCTCAAAAGGTGAGAATGGCACACATATGCACCAATTTTTCTTATCAAAATATATCAGCACTTGTACAGGAATACAAGAAGAATACGAGGAGAATAATCACAGCATTGGGGAAATAGCATGCTAGTCTTGTAGCTACTTCCAGCATAAGGACCTTGCTGGGCATTATCTGCCAGGCTGTGGTGCAGAAAACCATTATACAGCATGGAAAAGTGAACTTGGCAAATGAAGGATAAGAGGAAAATCAAAAGAACAGTTTCTGTCATCAGTTCTCCTTTTCCAGGACTGAAGCAAACTTGTTTGATATTTTTAGTTTGCTTGATTCTAAATGACATGAAAATGCTTCCATTTCACTGGGGGAGGGCCAGCTGGAGTGAAAATCAAATGGCTGAGAACTGAGGTTTTATGTTTTATCTTTTAATATGGGAAAGAAAAGAAAAAACACTGTATCTCAGAGTGGTTAGAAACCAAATTGTTTTTTATAGTCTGCATCCTGCTTTGATGAAATGGGGGTGGTTTTCATGATGTCATCCACATGGTTTAAATAAACAGTATACTAAGGTTAACAAGCTACAATCATAACAGAACTATTAGGGGATTATAGCTAGGCTAATTTGATCAATTACTTTCAGTTCCAGAGGTCTCTAGATGAGACAGAAGCCAGTATACACATTTTGGCAGATAAAAAATTAGTTTGGTCAACACATACCCTGATGGTAATGAACATTCTTTCAAACTTCATTTTTCATCCCCGAGAGAGTAGAATCCCACTAATGCCAGTCACTGCCACTCAAAACCAGCCAAGAAGATAACAGTATTTTAGGCGCCAGAAATTTGCATTCCATGGGGTAGACTAGGACTAGTCTTTTGGCTGCTCCATTGTGTCTGTGTTATATTTTAAGTTTTCCTCTCAGTATTTTTCTATTCAAAATTAATTGAAACTAGGAATAACTATCTAAAGTTTGTTTTTTGGGGTTATTTGTTTTGTTTGTTTTTGAGATGGAGTTTTGCTCTTGTCACCCAGGCTGGAGTGCAATGAAGCAATCTCGGCTCACTGCAACCGCCACCTCCCAGGTTCAAGTGATTCTCCTGCCTCAGCCTCCCAAGTAGCTGGGATTACAGGTGTCCGCCACGACACCTGGCTAATTTTTTGTATGTTTAGTAGAGACGGGGTTTTGCCATGTTGGGAAGGCTGGTCTCGAACTCCTGACCTCGGGTGATCTGCCCACCTTGGCCTCCCAAAGTGCTGGGATTATAGGCATGAGCCACTGCACCTGGCCAACTATCTAAAGTTTTTAGTCATTGTATGCTATGCCTTCGACAGTTGATATTTTATTTCTTCTTCTTTTTATTTTTTATTTTTTTCCATAGCATGTTTGTTTGTTTACTTTAAGTTCTCGGATACATGTGAAGAACCTACAGGTTCATTACATAGGTATACATGTGCCATAGTGGTTTGCTGCACCTATCAGCCCATCATCTAGGTTTTAAGCTCTACATGCATTAGGTATTTGTCTAAATGCTCTCCTTCCCCTGCCCCCAACCCCTGGACACGCCCTGGTGTCTGATATTCCACTCCCTGTGTCCATGTGTTCTCATTGTTCAGCTTCCACTTATGAGTGAGAACATGCAGTGTTTGCTTTTCTGTTCCTGTGTTAGTTTGCTGAGGATGACGGTTTCCAGCTTCATCCATGTCCTTGCAAAGGACATGAACTCATTCTTTTTAATGGCTGCATAGTACTCCATGGTGTATATGTACCACATTTTCTTTATGCAGTCTATCATTGATGGGCATTTGGGTTGGTTCCAAGTCTTTGCTATTGTAAATAGTGCTGCAGTAAACATACATGTGCATATGTCTTTATAATAGAATGACTTATAATCCCTTGGGTATATACCTACTAATGGGATTGCTGAGTCAAATGATATTTCTGGTTCTAGATCCTTGAGGAATTGCCACACTGTCTTCAACAATGGTTGAACTACTTTACACTCCCACCAACAGTGTAAAAGCGTTCCTATTTCTCTACATCCTCGCCAGTATCTGTTGTTTCCAGATTTTTTAATGATCGCCATTCTAACTGGCATGAGATGGCATCTCATTGTGGTTTTGATTTGCATTTCTCTAATGACCGGTGATGAAGTGCTTTTTTTCATATGTTCCTTGGCTGCATAAAAGTAAACAGTTTTTTCTTAACTTTTTTTTTTTTTTTTTTTTTTTTTTTGAGACGGAGTCTCGCTCTGTCACCCAGGCTGGAGTGCAGTGGCTGGATCTCAGCTCACTGCAAGCTCCGCCTCCCGAGTTTACGCCATTCTCCTGCCTCAGCCTCCCAAGTAGCTGGGACTACAGTCGCCCGCCACCATGCCCGGCTAATTTTTTGTATTTTTAGTAGAGATGGGGTTTCACCGTGTTAGCCAGGATGGTCTTGATCTCCTGACCTCGTGATCCTCCCATCTCAGCCTCCCAAAGTGCTGGGATTACAGGCGTGAGCCACCGCTCCCAGCCTTCTTAATTTTTATTTGAAGTTCAGGGGCACATGTGCAGATTTGTTGCATAGGTATATTTGTGTTATGGGTATTTGTTGTACAGATTATTTCACCATCCAGGTTTTTTTTTTTTTTTTTTTGAGACGGAGTCTCGCTCTGTCTCCCAGGCTGGAGTGCAGTGGCGGGATCTGGGATTACAGGCGTGAGCCACCGTGCCCAGCCATCATCCAGGTATTAACCCTAGTACCCATTAGTTATTTTTCCCGATCTTCTCCCTCCTCTCACCTTCCACCCTCTGAAAGGCTGGAGTGTGTGTTGTTCCCCTCTGTGTGTCCATGCGTTCTCATCATTTAGCTACCAGTTGTAAGTGAGAACATGTGGTGTTTGGTTTTCTGTTCCCGTGTTAGTTTGCTAAGGATAATGGCCTCCAGCTCCATCCATGTCCCTGCAAAGGACATAATCTCATTCTTTTTTATGGCTGCATAGAATTCTATGGTGTATAATGTACCACATTTTCTTTATCCAGTCTATCAGTGATGGGAATTTAGGTTGATTCCATGTCTTTTCTATTGTGAATAGTGCTACAATGAACATAGGTATGCATGTGTCTTTATAATAGAATGATTTCTATTCCTTCGGGTTTATACCCAGTAATAGGATTGCTGGGCCATATGGTATTTCTGTCTTTAGGTCTCTGAGGAATTGCCACACTGTCTTCCACAATGGCTAAATGAATTTAAACTCCCACCAACAGTGTGCAGGCATTTCTTTTTCCTCCACAACCTCACCACCATCCATTAATTTTTTACTTTCAATAACAGTCATTCTGACTGATGTTAGATAGTATCTCATTGTGGTTTGATTTGCATTTCTCTATTGATCAGTGATGTGGAGCTTTTTTTCATATGCTTACTGGATACATGTATGTCTTCTTTAGAAAAGTGTTTGTTCTGTCCTTTGCTTACTTTTTAATGGAGTTATTTGTTTTTTTCTTGTAAATTTGTTTAAGTTCTTTATAGATGTTGGATATTAGACATTTGTCAGATGCATGGATTGCAAAGCTTTTCCCCCATTCTGTATGTTGTCTGTTTATTAAACAGTTTTATGTCCATAGAGTATATGAAGGAACTGAGCAATGAGCTTTAGATACATGACTTATCAGCTTTGTAAGATGCTGAATACAAAGAAATGATTTTTAGTATGTAAATAGAAGAAATGAATGATTAAAAAAAACGAGCTATTTAAATTCCACAATTGCTATTTAAAAGGCACTAGCTTAGTGGTACAGGGTACAAAATTGTGTAAGTCATGGATCTGACTTGATTGTCTCCTAGGGGAGATACCATCCACACCATGAATTACAACACACAGCAGATATGCCACAGAAGAGTGACAAAAATTTGACTCCTCATTCCGAAGTCAAAAGATGACAAGACCTCATTTGGGGGCAGGAATCAAGAAAAAATTCTGGGATGAGCTTTCATTTGCGATGTTCAGGCCATGATATAGACATTTTTGCATAAGGAATAAATCATAGGTAGCATGAAGTGGGGAATTAGGGAATGCCCAGGGAATGCTGAAGAGGACCTTTTGGTTTGCCCAGAGAATTGTGCTCCTAAAAGGCAGAGATCAAGACAAAAAAGTAAGCTGTAATCACTTTTGAAGGACTTTGGATTCCATGGGATTTGAATTTGGACAAAATAGTGTGGGGAGTTGTTGAAAGTTTTTGAGAAAAGCCTATCAGAGTAAGAAAAATTATTCCAGAAAAAATAACCATTCTCTAGCACATTTGAGAGAGCTCAGAGGTGGGGAAAATCAGAAGCTGTTATCACAGAGTCTAGTTGAAAGATAATGAGAGTCTACATTGGGCTGGTAGCAGTGGAAAATGAAGAAAAACACAAAGGTTTTATACAAGGAGAATCTATAGGACTTAACCACTCGTTGTGGAATAAAAAAGATTTAAAAAGTGGATTTCAACCTTGGGTGAATAAAAAATGGTGGCACCAACAATAGTAACATGAAAAATGAGAAAGTGGGACTCTTGGTGGGTTTAGTTAGGTATCATTGGAATTTGGGTGCTCCAATCACATCTAAAAACTTATAAAAACTTAGAAAGAGTAGTTGAGGGGAGATATATTGAGGGGTTTGAGAATCTGTTGAAGCAAAAGAGAATGTGAGTCCCCTCCAGAAAGAATTTTGGATTCTATTTAAGAAATATTTAATGAGTTCCTAATAGTGCCAGGGACTGTGCCGGGCATGGTAAGGAAAACAAATACACAAAACAGATCCCTTAAAAAGTTCAGAATCTAGTAAGTTTCTCATTCTGGTTCTATCACTTATTTGCTGTATAACCTAGGGAAATTAACATTTCGGGATTGTTCAGCTTGCTTCTATTCTGGGAATATTGCCGTGTACATGCTTAACCAGTTAGGTGGTGGCGTTAGATTTGCCAGGTGTAAAATTTTTTAGCATCATAGGGGAGCTCATGGGAAATATTATTATGAACAGTCATAAGGGCTAGTGGAGGCAAGGAATTAGGTGATAGCCAAAATACCAGTCAGAGTGAAGGAGCACAACACATGGGAAACATTTAGAGAAGTCTCTGAGGTTAGAACCGAAGCCAAAGCCTTCCACTAGTGCGTCACTTTCCGACAGTGCAAGCCAGCAGTGGCCTTGAAGCACTCCCATGCTGAGCTTAAGCACTGGATCCAGAAGCCAGAGGAATAACATAGACATTTCTAAAAAGGAACCCTGTATAGTAGAGGACAGTAGAGAAGTGTGAAAATGGCAGACATCTTCACACTGTGCTGGTGTTTAGTTATTCAATTGATACTTATCGAGTACTTACTGTGTGCTCAGGGCTACTTTCTGAGCAAAGCAGACAGGTTCCTGCCTCAGTTCATTTGCATTGTGATAAAGGAACACCTGAGGCTAATTTATTCAAGAAGCACAGCGCCAGCATCTGCTTCCTGTGAGGACTTCAGACTGCTTCTACTCATGGTGGAAGGCAAAGGGGAACCCATGTATCGTATGATGAGAGAGGGAGAAAGAGGGAGGAGAGAAGGTGTCAGGCTCTTTTTTAACAATCAAATCTCCTGGTAACTAATAGACTGAGAAGACACTCATTACCATGAGGACAGCACAAAGCTTTTCATGAAAGATCAGCCTCCATGACTCAAACACCTCCCACTAGGGCTCACCTTCAACACTGGAGCTCAAAATTTCAACATGAGATTTGGAGGCAACAAACATTCAAACTATATTGGTCCCTAATATCACGAAGTTTGTAGGCTAGTGAGGAAGAAAGCTATTAATCAAATTTTTACTTGACTGTAATAGGTGCCATAAAAAAGAAGGATACAGTTCAAGGAGAACCTCTAAAAGGAGGGCTTTCATTTAGATTGAAGTATCCAAAGAGCTGTTCCAAGTGAATTATGTTTGAGCAAACAGGGGATGGAGTTGGCCTTCAACAAAGTCCTTTATTGAAGTGAGAGATGAGGAGTGGACTGCCAGACAGATCTTTCCCTATTCCTGGTCACTAGAGCATCCAATTATAGAATCCTGAAGGAATAAAATATCAAAAGGTCCAAAAACACCAAAGGTGAACCCAGTGACCCAAATACAGAGAGAACAGGAAATTATTCAAAGCCTAGTCATGCTTATTACAGAGGCTCTAGCGCATAGTGGTAAAAACCCAAGTCTGGTATCAAACCAAAACTGAAGTCTGGCATTAAAAGCTGTGTGATGTAGACAAATTAGTAACTCTCTGTAAGCCTCAGTTTCCCCCTCTGTAAGGTAGAAATAATAAGAGTCACATACCCCTGTGACTGTTAAGAGAATTAAATAATTCATAAAACTTGTAGCACAATTTCTTACACTACCCTTCAATAAATGTTAGGTGTTATCATCATCTTGGATAAGGATTTTTTACTGAGATATACAGTGATCCAAATATCATAAAATTCACCCATTTAAAATGTGCAGTTTGGTGCATTCAGTACATTCACAAAGTTGTACAACCATCACTATCTAATTCCAGAACATTTTTATCAGCTCAAAATAAGCCTCATATCCATTAGTCACTCCCTTTCCCCTTCCCCTCCAGCCCCTGGCAATCGCTAACCTACTTTCTGTCTCTATGGATTTGTCTATTTCAGACATGTCATATAAGTGGAATCATATAATATATGGCCTTTTGTGTCTACGGAGCATAATGCTTTCAAGGTTCATTCCTGTCGTATCAAGTATTCATACTTCTTTCCTTTTTATGGCTGAATGATATTCCATTGTATAGATATAATGTATACATTATTAGTATAGAAGTTTTTGTGTGAACATATGTTTCCAATTCTCTTGGGTATACATCCAGAAGTGGGACTGCAGGATCGAATGGTAACTCTGTTTAACTTTAGGAGGAAATGCCAAACTGTTTCCCAAAGCTGTTGCACCATTTTACATTCCCACAAGCAAAGCATGAGTATCCCAATTTTTCCACATCCTTACCAACACTTGTCATTGTCTGTCTTTTTAATTCACCATCCTGGTGAGTGTGAAGTGGTATCTTGTTGTGGGTTTGATTTGCATTTCCCTAGTGACTAATGATATTTATTGAGCATCTTTTTCATGTGCTTATTGGCCACTTATGTATCTTCTTAGAAGAAATGTCTATTCACATCTTTGCCCATTGTTTAATTGGGTTATTTGTTCTTTTATTGTTGAGTTGGATACGGCTGTTATTTTAAAACTTTTGGATACACTAAGGAAACTGCATTTCCAGCGAGAGACACACCACGCAGGACTGAAAATGGTTAGTCTAAGGGGATTCATGACAGATTTGAGAAACCATGATGAACAGAATTTCCAGCCAGAGAATTTCCACTCAGACCCATCATCAACAGGAATGATTCCAACATGAAGGTGAACCACCACAGGATCCAGTTAGTCCCAGTTTCACTCTGTCATCCAAGCTGGAGTGCAGTGGCATGGTCTCCACTCACTGCAGCCTCAACCTCCCAGCTTCAAGTGATCTTCTCACCTCAGCCTCCCTAGTAGCTGGGACTACAGCAACATGGAGAAGGCATCAAAAACGTACTTCGTTCATCCACCAACAGTATGAAGAGCTAGAAGCTCTGTTTAGCCAGACTGTGTTCCCAGATAGAAACCTTCAGGAGAAACTAGCTTTGAAACTCAACCTACTGGAGTCAACAGTAAAGGCTTGGTTCAGGAACTGGCAATTCAGATTGAAGCAGCAGCAATCAGCAAAGCAAGCAAACAAGATCCTTCCATTCAAGAAGAATGTGCCCACTTTCCCCTGAACACCCCCCAGTCTTTATGCTTTTTCTCCTGTGGTTTCAGATTTCTACAGCTCCCTTCCACCTCAGCCCTTAGACCCTTCCAACTGGGCCTGGAATTCTACCTTCACTGAAAGTCCCACAGGTGACTTCCAAATGCAAGATACTCAATGGGAGAGGCTGGTGGCCCCAGTTCCTGCTTTGTACTCCGATGCCTATGACATATCCCAAATCATAGAACGGTACAATCTTCCTGATGAGAATGAGATATCCAGCTCTTCTTTCCACTGTCTGTATCAGTATCTCTCACCCACAAGGTACCAGGTAGGAGGACAGGATTTCTCTCTCAGCACTTTGCTGGTCCAGCTGTAGGCCTATCTCCCACACAAACGTGGCCCAGTATGACAAGCCAAAGCTTTGAAGCCTACAGTCTAACAGACAGCCTGGAATTCCAGAAAACCTCCAATACGGTAGACTTTGAATTTCTCTGACCAGAGTACTAATAAATATGGACCATTTTAAAAAGAGGTCTTCTTGCCTCTTGTACATAACTATTGTTTCCTTTGTCTCGTTTTAACCCAAACATCTGGGTCTGTGTCTCTGATTTCCATGGAAATGTTGTGAAAAGAGATTTCCAAGTAGAGCTGGGCACTACGCAATCAGCCCCACAATTCTCCCTGAGAAGCCTTCCTAGTCCCTTACATGGCCAATGAGACTCCAAAATTCCCCTCCCAAAACTATCCTGGAGTTTCTAAAAGTAGGACAGTGGTTTTGGGGGTTATCCACTTTATTATTTTAAAACTAGGACTCACTCTGTCACCCAGGCTGGAATGCAGTGGCACAATCATGGCTCACCAAAGCCTTGACCTCCTGGGCTCATGTGATCCTCCCACCTCAGCCTCCTGAGTAGCTGGGACTACAAGTGCCCGCCACCACACTCGGCTAATTTTTTGTTTGTTTTTTGTTTTTTGAGACAGAGTCTCGCACTGTCACCCAGGCTGGAGTGCAGTGGCAGAATCTTGGCTCACTGCAACCTCCACCTCCCGAGGTTCAGGTGGTTCTCCTGCCTCAGCCCCCTTAGTGGCTGGGATTACAGGTGCATGCCACCATGCCCGGATAATTTTTGTGTTTTTGGTGGAGACAGGGTTTCACCATGTTGCCCAGGCTGGTCTCGAACTCCTGACCTCCAATGATTCGCCCACTTTGACCTCCCATGGTGTGGGATTGCAGGCATGAGCCACCGAGCCCAGCCAATTTTTGTATTTTTCGTGGAGGCAAAGTTTTGCATGTTGCCCAGGCTGGTCTCGAACTCCTGGACTTAACGTCATCCACCTGCCTCAGCCTCCCAAAGTGCTAGGAATACAGGAGTGAGCCATCGCACCCAGCTGGGTTATCCAGTTCAAAAGAATTTTTTTTTTCAAGGTAACCAGAGAAGCCATCATCCACTTTTCTCTCTGTATCATTCTGATTTTAGTATATGTGTTGCGGAAGTGAGTATACACTATCATCCACTTTTAATGAGAGAAAGTTATAAACTTACCTTTTGTTTCCAATTTTTAGGGTTTTTTTGTTTGTTTGTTTTTTGTTTTTTGTTTTGTTTTGTTTTGTTTTTGGAGACAGCACTCTGCTTCCAGGCTGGAGTGCAGTGGCACCATCTTGGCTCACTGCAGCCTCTGCCTCCTGGGCTCAAACAATCCTCCCACCTCAGCCTTCTGAGTGTCTGGGACTACAAATGCGTGCCACCATGCCTGGCTAATTTTTGTATTTTTAGTGGAGAAGTGGTTTCGCCATGTTGCCCAGGCTGAATTTGGGGTTTTTTTAAAGGGGACTTTCAGTCCAAATTTGAGGGGAAATTACTATCACCACTAGTTTTAATATAGTATAATGAAAATATATATATATAGTACAATGGTCCAGACATAATAAGAGGTGTAAAAACTAGCACAGGAAGAAATAAAAACAGATTTTTGAAGGTGAGATGATAAACTCGCAAAATTAACAAAATAAATAGTCAAACTTTTAGAATGACATTTTAGCACATTTTCCAGCCACGTGATCATTCTAAAAAATTAATATCATTTCTGAACACCAGTAATAAAGAAACATAAGGTAAGTACCTCTCAATAAAAAATGTAAAAGTACCTAGGAATTCACGAAGAAAATTAATACCTCTGTGGAGAAAACTTCAAAAACTTAAAAAAAGACATAGAAAATGTTTTGAATAGGCCGGGCACAGTGGCTTATGCCTGTGGTCCTGGCACTTTGGGAGGTCAAGGCGGGTGGATCATGGGGTCAGGAGATCAAGACCATCCTGGCCAGCATGGTGAAGCCTCGTCTCTACTAAAAGTACCAAATAAATTGGCTGGGCGTGGTGATGCATGCCTGTGGTCCCAGCTACTCGGGAGGCTAAGGCAGGAGAATCGCAAGGATTGAAATCACGCAGTGTGTTCTCCAAACACGATGGAATGAAATTAGAAATCAATAGTGGAAGAAAATTTGGGAAATTCACAAATATGTGGATATTAAACAATACATTCCTAAATAACCAATGGTTAAATGGGAAATCACAGTCTGAGCAACATGGCAAAACTCTGTCTCTGCAGAAAATGGAAAATTGGCTGGACATGGCAGCCAGAGCCCATGCTCCCAGCTACTCAGGAGGCTGAGGTGAGAGGATCCATACCCCGAGCCACAGAGGTCGAGGCTGCAGTGAGCAGTGACTGTGCCACTGCACTCCAGGTTGAGCAACACAGTGATACCATCTCAATAAATAAATAAATAGAAGAAATCGTAAGTAAAATTGGAAAACACTTTTAACTGAAAAAAACAAAAACAAAAACAGAAGCACAACAAACCAAAACATGGGATGAAGCTAAATCAATGCTAAGAATGAAATTTATAGCTTCAAATACTTACATATATATTTTTAAAAGGTCTCAGATCAATAAGTTTCATACAGGAAGGAAGCTGGCATAGTTTTACTAATATTAGTCAAATTAAACTTTAAGGCAAAACTTTTTTATTGAGATGGAGCCTTGCTCTGTCGCCCAGGCTGGAGTGCAGTAGTGCAATCTCGGCTCACTGCAACCTTTGCCTCCAGAGTTCAAACGATTCTGCTGCCTTAGCCTCCCAAGTGGTTGGGACTACAGGTGTATGCCACCGTGCCAGGCTAGTTTTTGTATTTTTAGTAGAGATGGGGTTTTGCCATGTTGCTCAGGCTGGCCTCAAACTCCTGAGCTCAAGTGATCCTCCCACCTCAGCCTCCCAAAGGGCTGAGATTGCAGGTGTGAGCCACCTCGCCTGGCCAAAACAGTTTTTTAGAAATAAAGTATATTAGACAACAACAAAAGGAACAATTAACCTGAAATATATAACTCCGAACTTGTATATACTTAACATATACTCAAAATATATGAGGCAAATTTTAACAGAAATTAAAGTTCTTAAGAAAACTTCACCAATACATAGTCATAATGTGGCATATTCATACAACACTCTCAATAATTGATAATAACAGTCCAAAGAAAGCAGAAAGAAGGAAAGCCCAGAGTAGAAATAAATGAAATAGAGAATAGAAAAGTAATAGAGAAAAAAATTATGAAATCAAAAGGTGGTTCTTTGAAAAGCTCAACAAAATGGCAAACATTTAGCTAGATTGACCAACCCCCAAAAAGACTCAAATTACTAGAATCAGAAACAAAAGTCAAGATTTTATTACCAACCTTATAGAAATAAAAATTTTTAGAAAGAAATAATATGAAGAATTGAACACCAACAAATTAGATAAATGAAATGGACAAATTCCTAGGAAGACACGGAATACCTCATCTGACTCCACAAGAAATAGATGCTGTGAATAGAGCTTGCTATGGTATGAATGTGTCCCCCACAGCTCACGCATTGGAAACTTAATCCCCCAAGCAACAGCGCAGAGAGGTGGGGCCTTTAAGAGGTACTAGGCAGAACCCCCATGAATGGATTAATGCCATTGTTGTGGGAGTGGGTTAGTTATCTCAGAAGTGGGTTCCTGATAAAAGGATGGGTTCGGCCCTCTTCTTCTCCAAATCTTTATTCCCACCCCCACCGGTCTCTCTCTCTCTCTCTCTCTCTCTCTCTCTCTCTCTCTGTCTGTCTCTCTCTCTCTCTCTCTCTCTCCCCTCCTCCTCTCCCTTCCTTCTGCCATGAGAGGATGAAACATGAAGGCCCTGGCCAGATATGGCCCCTCCATCTTCCATTTGAGGCTGGAAGACTTCCCAGCCTTCAGAACTGTAAGAAATAAATCTCTCTTCTTAAAAAAAAAAAAAAAAAAATTGTTCACTTCCACTGATCCTAGAAAAAATCAGCTCTCCAAGAAGGAATAGATCATTGTTACTTGCTCTCTGCCTTAGTAAATAGCAGATGCCTCAGAATTGGGAGGCATGGAGGTTCTTTCATGGCTAGAAAGAGCACTACAGATACGGTCTCCCTACTCTCATCTCCCCTTCTCCAAAGACTCGTTCTCTTCCTTCCTCGTGTTGGAAACTCTATCTAGCCCCCTCTTTCTCACCTCTGAGCACTCATGTGTCAGTCTCATGGTGCCATCTTGAGACATTTACCTATATAGGTAGAGTCCCGAGGAACAGGAAACTAGAGACAGTGGGAAGGAGCATGCCAGAGGTGTTTGGCCCACGATCTTTTACAAATACAGAGCCTGGCAGATGGCAACAAAAAGTACAAACACCTTCCCTTCTCTGATCTCTTATCTCAACGCTAAACCTTGTCATTACTGAGGCTGGCAGAGAGGCACCATGAGGGGGGAGATCCCAGAACTAGTGATGGAAAGGGAGTTCTTACCCTGTCAGAAACTCTGTGGCCTTTAAGCAAGTTACTTTCCTTCTCCAAACTTGGTTTTCTCCCCTTGCGAAGTAAGGGTAATAACACGTGTTCTGCCTGTCTTGCAAGATTTTTGTGAAGATAAAATGTGCTAAGGTATGTGAAAGGGCCTTGTAAAATGCTATATAAATGAAAGTACTATTACCCAGGAGTAAGAACTCAACTTGTGTATAGCATCACAGTTGTAGTTGAATAAGTTCCAGGATATTAAATATCTTTATACATCACTTCTGGGTAACTTGTGCAATATATAGTTTATATATGGAGTATAATTTTTCACTTGGGGTATTGTTTTACTGTGTAAGTCCTAGTTATTTACAGAGGCTTTATTTGAAAATGAGCTAACACGTTCAAATTCCCCACATTCAATTTATTCACACATAGACATGTTAAATAAGAACTTCTTATTTTTCTGCTCTGATATTTCATCAAACTAAAATAAATGTTTAATATTATATATTTTAAGTATTTCAATATCTGGACTAGAATTGTTGTATAATTTATTCTGAGCACTTATATAGTGCCAAGTAGTATGTTAAACATTATGTCATATAATCCTTACCACATCCAAATGAGAGTGTAATCATTATTCCCACCATTTCTGAGAGGGGAAAACTGAGACTAAACAAAATCACATCACCACCTGGTAAGAGACTAAGCTAGGATTGGAAATATAGTGTTCTTGACCCCAGATCTCACCTCTTAAACTCCAATGTTTGTAATATGCCAAGGAGAAAAAGAACACTGAAGAACTGGAGGGTGATTCTTCTGTGTGCATTTGGACTATTTATTTCCACATTTCATTATAGGATTACCTTGGGCAGAACCCACAAAAGAAAACAAACCAAAACAATTGGAGAAGACAATTAATATATGAACAGGGTTGATTCCCATATGAGATTTAGCTAAGAAATACAAAGAATTTACTGAGAGTAAGAATTGTTAAACAAAGATAAATTATTAAAGGAAGTTACAGTATCTACTTTTCTGAAGGGTGCTAAGCAGAGTAAATCTCATCTTTTATAACCTCTGCTACATTCAATTAGGAAACTAGAGTCAAAGCAGTGAATAACAGTTAAATTATAGCCAACATTAGCATAGTATAGCATATGAATGTTTATAAATAAAAAAATAAGATACTAAGGAGAAAAAAGAGAAAGCTAAAAATCCTGTAAATGCCAATAATGTTACTAAGAAAAAAAGAACAAAAAAGTCACTTTAAAAGTTACTAAAATTAAAAATAACTGAGGTTACCCAATATTTTTTATACCTCTAGATACAGTATACAAATAAATCAATGAATCTTTAAAACCATACCAAACACACACACACACACACACACACACACACACACACACCCACCAACTTTTAATCAGGTCATACAAAAAGCACCATGGGTATTTGTTTTGTATAATGATATGCATTAATGTTAATAAAGGAGTTAAATATGTACTTTATATGATAAATACGCAAATATATGATTTTAAATAGTTTTCAGCAATAAGGGTGGATATTTGTTGTAGAAACAATAAAATCAATTCAAACTAAGTTCTATAAATATACTTAGTGTCACACTCACCCTACACACACTACACTAACTCCTGCATATTGGACCTCTTACATCTTTTATAGTCTTGATTTTGCTCTTTTTATTTTATCTTTATCATCTTGCCAATTACAAACTTGCTGTTTTTAAATTATCCACTTGGGTACGTGTACACCATGGAATACTATGCAGCCATAAAAAGGAACAAGATCATGTCCTTTCCAGGGACATGGATGGAGCTGGAAGCCATTATCCTCAGCAAATGAATGCGTGAACAGAAAACCAAACACCGCCTGTTCTCACTGTAAGTGGGAGCTGAACGATGAGAACACATGGACACATGGGGGAAACAACACACACTGCAGCCTGTTGGGGGTGGGGGAGGGAGAGCATCAGAAAGAATAGCTAATGGATGCTGGACTTAATACCCAGGTGATTTGGAGGTTCTGGTAGCGATCCACCATGGCACATGCTTACCTATATAACAAAACTGCATGTACTGCACATGTACCCTGGAACTTAAAATTTGAAGGGGGGAAAAAAGGAAACAGCACACTGAAAAATCTTTTAAAAATTAAAAAAATAAGTTATCCACTTGATTCAGCCTTTAAAAGAGAGGAAATGAACTTACTTTCATAAAGTAAAAGTGAAAATATTTATTGCTTCCAAATCACCAGTTTAAAATAAAAACAGGCAGTGGGAATTTTTTTTAATTGAATGCTTTGTTCTATTTATTTTACCTGTTTCATGTTCAATGCTGGATGCAGCATAGATTCTAACATTCCAAGTTATAAGTGAACAATGAGTGTAGAACTGAACCTCTAGTGAGCTACCTAATTCTTTTCCCAGAAGGTTAGACTACTAGTTTGCCCAGCAAGCCCTAAAGAAGATTTTTCCGAAATCTTTCCAATTCAATACTTTCTTTGTATCAACTGTGGTTTCTTATTTCCATTCCAGATGGAGAATTAAGTTTGAAAGACTGTCCAGAGTATTCGTTCTCAAAGTGTGATATGCTATGTTGTTTGATGAATGTCAGGAGCATATTAAACTTAATCACACAGTAATGCATTTACTGTGGAAGCAGTTGAATCATTCAAATAGTTCCAACAAACCAATTGCCTCTGTGAATAAGAACTGGTTCTATCAGCACTTCAAACAGGCCTAGACCTAATTGGCATACAAAAATGCAGGTGACTCATGACTAATTATCAATAGGTAGGAAACATTTTCACAGATGGGTTTCACTCTACTAAAACATGCACTTTGGGACACACACACACACACACCCCCCCCTTAAGGATTTGAATCAGGGATAAATCCATTCTAAAATTTTCCAGTTTAATGACCCTTCCAGATATATTTAGGTGTAGAAAGAAAAGTCTAATGCTAAATTTTGCATGTACATAGCCTTCCCAAATACATTTTAGTAAAATAAAATTGGCACTAATGAAAGAACAGATTTCAAATGTAGTAATTGGAGATAGAAAAAAATAAGACATAAATTATCTTAAGAAAATAGTTGTTACCTATGTCTTCTCTACAATTTGGTTTACTCTTCATTTGGGGAGGTGGGAGAGTGTGTTACATCGAAAGTGTTCATTAAGCACATGTTCTCACATGAACTCCTAAAACAAGAATTTAAGTGCCTTTCAGTGGGAAAATATTATTCTCGTTGCTCATTTCCCTTCCCTATCCAAGACATACCTCATAGGTATTATAGTTCCTGGTTTCCAATTTGCTTGTTTGAGACAAATGATGCCAGAATTCAGAAAATCATTTGGGGCCACTCAAAACATTTATAAAAAGAGCTTATAGTTAACAAAACAAACTTTGTCATCACAAACTTTAATCAGAATACATGAAACAACAAATGTCTTTGAGCAAACTGGAAGACAGATAGACTTAGAAAACTTGGCTTTACTGCTTAATAACTTTGCTTTGATGCTTCATGAGGGAATGGGAAGAGAATTGGGCTAGAAATCAGATGACCTAGATTTTTGTCCTGGCTTCACTGCCTATTGGCTCAGTAGACTTGAGAAATCATTTATTCTTTCCAAGCCTCTGTTTCTTCATCTGTTAAAAGAGAAAATAATAGAGACAATGGTACCTATTCTGCTTTCTTCTCAATGAATGACACTTCAGAACCAGTAAACACTCCCAAATCCTAAATCTCTTCTCCCAGTGCCCGTTACCACTGGCTCTAAATAAAGCCTGGATCTCAGGTAAGAACACTTCACTCAGACTAGTGCTCCTCCAATCTTATTTAAAAAAAAAAAAAAAAAAAAAAATCCTGAGGCTGGTGGTGTTTGGCTCATTAATTCTCTACTTCTGTCTTTGCTATTCTCATCAACCTCCCTTGTCATTCTTCCTCCATCACCAAAGCCTTGGCTCTGGTTCGCCGCCTGGTTCTGCAATGCAAGTCTTCCTGTCATCCTGATGACTTTAGCTGTAATGTTCAAGAATTCATTCAACATGTTGAATCAGGGCTGCTCTGTCTATACAGTAGCCATTCTTTTATTCCTTTACTTTCTTAATAAAGTTACTTTCACTTTGAAAAAAAAGTGTTGAATCAGGAACAAGAAAAGGGTGCCCATTCTCACCACTTCCATTCAACATAGTACCAGGCATAGTAGTGTAGTCCTAGCCAGAGCAATTAGGCAAGAAAAAGAAAGAAAAGCCATCCAAAATTGGAAAGGAAAAAGTTAAGTTGTCTCTGCTTACAGATGACATAATCTAATATATAGAAAACCCCAAAGATTTCATAAAAACGGTTAGAACTAATAAATAAATTCGGTACAGTTACAGGATGTGAAATCCACATTCAAAAATCGGTAGCCTTTTTATACACTAGCAATGAACCATCCAAAAAAGAAATCAAGAAAACAATCCCATTTACAATAGCATCCCCAAAATAAAATAGGAATAAATTTAACCAAGGAGGTGAAAGATCTATACACTGAAAACTACAAAACTTCAATGAAAGAAATTGAAGAAGGCACCTCAATGAATAGATATCCCATGTTCATAGACTGAAAGAGTTAATATTGTAAGAACATCCATACCACCCAAAGCAATCTACAAATTTAATGCAATCCCTATCAAAAGTCCAATGGCATTTTTCACAGTAATAAAATTAATATGGAATCACAAATTTATTTTAACAGTCTAGAAATCTGCCCAGGTCACATCATTTCTTAAGTATCCCCATGTTATTTCCAATTCTACATGTTTGAAATTCAACTCATGATCCTCTCCAACCAAAACTAGGCACTCGACAGTATTCCTTTTTTTTCTTTCTTTTTTTTTTTTTTAAATAAGAGACAGGGTCCAGCTCTTCCACACAGGCTGGAGTGCAGTGATATTATTATAGCTTACTTTAGCCTCAAACCCCTGGGCTCAACGGATCCTCCCATCTCAGCCTCCCTGGTATCTGGGACCAAAGGCACATGCCACCACACCTGGCTAATTTCTTTGTAGAGACAGGGTTTTGCTATGTTGCCTAGGCTGGTTTCAAACTCCTGGCCTCAAGCAATCCTCTCAACTTGGCCTCCCAAAGTGCTGAGATTACAGGCGTGAGCCACCACACCTGGCCCCAGTATTTCTTTTTTTTTTTTTTTTTTTTCAATTAAAAAAAAAGTACCATCTTTCTGTTTGTCCTGCCTGAATTGGTTTTCTTTTCTCTTTCACTAAATTAACTCACCCTTCCTTCAAATCTCAATTCAAACATCTCTTCTTTAAAGAAAACTTCCTGAACCAGCCTGATACTCATCACGTTAAAACTGTATTTATTTGTATGATCATTTGATTAATGCCCATCTCTCCCATTATAATCTAAGTTACATGGAAACAAAGACCATATCTGATTTGCTAAGCATGATATCCCCAGTACTTAGCACTGTTCCTGGTATATAGTATGTACACAATAAACCCATTGAATGTATGGTTATAAGATAATTTAGTGTTTATGTGGCAGATTTTGCTTCCTTTGTCTCAGAAGTAATCATTCTAAATGTTTTTAATTAACCTAAATCACTCTAAAGACTTAGATAAGGCCAGGCGCGGTGGCTCACACCTGTAATCTCAGCACTTTCGGAGGCTGAGGCGGGTGGATCACCTGAGGTCCTGACCAGGCTGACCAACATGGAGAAACCTCATCTCTACTAAAAATACAAAATTAGCTGGGCGTGGTGGCACATGCCTGTAATCCCAGCTACTTTGAAGGCTGAGGCAGGACAATCGCTTGAACCTGGGAGGCAGAGGTTGTGGTAAGCTGAGATTGCGCCATTGCACTCCAGCCTGGGCAACAAGAGCGAAACTCCATCTCAAAAACAAAAAAAGACTTAGATAAGACCTACATGTTCATTCCTGAAAACAGAAAGTTGCTGAAAATAGACTGATTACATATGGATCACAGCCTTAACATGAGGCCAACTTCAACTTCACAAGGAAAAGAAGTAGTAATTAGTTAAGTACAAGAAGGTAGTGAGGCCGGGTGCAGTGGTTCACGTCTGTAATTCCAGCATTTTTGGAGGCCGAGGCTCGCAGATCACTTGAGGTCAGGAGTTTGAGATCAGCCTGGCCAACATGGTGAAACCCAATCTCTACTAAAAATACAAAAAAATGGCTGGGCACCACTGTGCATGCCTGTAATCCTAGCTACTTAGGAGGCTGAGGCAAGAGAATCACTTGAACCTGGGAGGCAGAGGTTGCAGTGAGCCGAGATCATGCCACTGCACCCCAGCCTGTGCAACAGAGTGAGACTCTGTCTCAAAAAAAAAAAAAAAAAAAAGGTAGAGAAGTGAAACAAGAGCAGAGCATACAGCCATGCTGATATTCCACGTTGCCACAGAAACATTGTCCAAAAAGAAAAGTTATGTTCACACAAAACCTCAAAGCTTGGTTGTCACTAGCTATGTCTTGCTTCAAAACTAAACTCTCTGGGCCGTGTCTAGTCAAGGCTCTCAACTAAGAAGAGATTACAGCATCACACTTGCATCTTTCCCCTCTCACCCTGAAAATGCTCTTGTATATTTTATATACTGAAGAGATCACAAGGCATATGAGAAAACACAGGATGCAGACGGGGTAAAATGCTTAAATTTAGAAGGGGAAATCATGATTTGCCATTTACCTATTTCTGCAATATTTCAAAATATGAACCACAAGGTGTATGCCACTACTGTTAAAAATTGCAATACCTCTCCAGGCACAGCTACATTTTTCTAAACAAAACAAAAAAAAATGCAATACTTGCTTGCTATTATAAAAATAATTTAACTTTATGGATTTAGATAGAAACTAGATGTGGGACAGGACCACTAACCTAAAGAAAGATTTGTTTAGTCTGCATAAGTAACAAGTCAGAAATCTTTCTAACACTGACAGGTAATCAGTATGTCACAGCTTTCCCCCATGAGGGGAGACAAAACTTAATGATCATTGACTCTACCTGAAAACAGCCAAAATCACATCAACAGATGGGTGACTGTCAATTAGCCATTTGTTAACCAGTGTGGATTTCTTGGCAGCCCTCCCACAACCTCAACAAAATGAAGAGAGGAAGTCATGAGCAAAAACGAAGGGATGAGTTCTCCTGAATCCCATTTTCAATTTTTTATAATATTTTGTATTCTTGATAGAAAAATAATTGGGTGGGAAAATAATAACATGAGAAAACAAGGATCTTGTCCAACATAAGTTAGGGCCCTTTCTCTAAGATTTTTATGGGTTTCAGAAAAGTTGTCTTTCTGGTTTTAGATCTGCTAATATCAGAAATATCAAAAGAAGAGACTACATCCCTAAGTAACTCTATCCAGTAATTAAACTTAAAAACATACTATTAATTTATAGTAAAGCTTATTCAGTGTTTTTCTTCTGATAGCATTAATTTTCACTCCAGTTTCTTCATTAGAACATTAACAGATGTTAATGGTCAAGGGCAAATCCAAAGATTTAAAATAGAGAAAAACTATCTTCAAGACAAACATTCTTCATCTTTAGGCTAAAATGTATGAGAATCACCAAGATGCTTGTTAAAAATGCAGATTCCAGGACATGTCTTCTATTTTGTAAAACTAAAGTATGGTTGAGGAATATGAATTTTAATTAATACTCCAGAAGATTCATCTGCTAAGGCCACTTTAAGAAAAATTGTCGGGCCGGGCGCGGTGGCTCAAGCCTGTAATCCCAGCACTTTGGGAGGCCGAGACGGGCGGATCACGAGGTCAGGAGATCGAGACCATCCTGGCTAACATGGTGAAACCCCGTCTCTATTAAGAAATACAAAAACTAGCCGGGCGAGGTGGCGGGCGTCTGTAGTCCCAGCTACTCGGGAGGCTGAGGCCGGAGAATGGCGTGAACCCGGGAGGCGGAGCTTGCAGTGAGCTGAGATCCGGCCACTACACTCCAGCCCGGGCGACAGAGCGAGACTCTGTCTCAAAAAAAAAAAAAAAAGAAAAAAGAAAAATTGTCACAGTAAAAAAGAAATTGATTATTCTTATTATTAAAATATGTAAGATTAAGAAAAGGAAAATCTGAGCTTTTAAAAATTCAAGATACAATATTTCAATATCCTCTGTTTTCTCCTATAACCGATTACCAAGACATGACCATCTATATAGATTCTAGATCAAGTGTTTCTCAGGCTTTAATTTTTATAATTGTCCCCTGGGGATCTTGTTAAAAATGTTGATTCTGATTCAATAGGTCTGGAGTGGGGCCCGTGGTTCTGCAGTGCTAATAAGCTCCCAGGTGATGCTGATGCTGTTGGGCTTCAGATTATGTGTTGGGTACCATGGTTCTAGACTTTGATACTCAAACTTCAGCACACATCAGAACCACCTGAAGTACTGGTTAAAACATGAAGTGCTATCTCCACCCAAGTTTCTGATTCACCTGGCCACGGAGGCAGAGATTGGACAAATGTAGATGCAAGTCAAGAAACACTGGCAGCCACTAGAACCTTGAAGGGGGGGAAAAAAAGTAAAAGAAAAAAAACAAACAAACCTCCCCAGAGGGAGTCCAGCCCTCCCAACACCTTGAGTCTAGGGTAATGCCTGAGAACTGGCATTTCTAACAAGTCCACAAGTGGTACTGATACTGCTAGTTCCCAAACGACACTTTGTAAATTCCTGTTCTAGGCCATATTCTTGGGGAAGTCCTATCATTAAATATGTATATATATATCTTTCAGAACCCAGGTTTTCTCTCTTCTCAAACTCATTGGAATATACTGGCAGATGGCAAAACCTTAATATCACCACAAATCATAGAAAAGTTCACAATCTCTATCTTCTATTATTTCCTCTTCTTTGGTCTTCTTGGGAACAGAAAAAACATGAAAGGTAAAGAACGATGCAAGTCTTCAATTTAAAACAGATGGATAAGGACTCATTTGGGGTATAGACAAGCAGAGGTCATGTACCTGGAATTTATATTTCATTTTGCTTTATACAAAGCCTCGAAATGACGTGTCACTTTCCTCTAAAATATGTAACCTAGTGAGAGGTAGCCATTGTCAGATAGATCTCTCTCTAGGGAGATGCTCATAGGATAGGGAATGGTGAATGTGGGCTGATAAGCTCTTCCCACTTCCTTCATGAGACCCTAATTAGCCCTTTTGGCCAGAAAGTTATTTCTGTAATGGTGCATCCTAGGATCTGAACAGAGTTCACACTAGTCACCTCCATGACACAACTGAGCAGTGCATGGAATGGTACAAACATGCTAGGGGCTTCCCCAAAGAATTTGAAATTCCGACATTTTCCATTCCTATGAGTTAGAGGACTAAGGGTCAAAGGACAAAATATATTTTGTCCTATAGGGTTAACCCATAAGACATTATCAATGTTTACTTTGGCTTGAATGCATTCACGTAGTCAGTACATATTTCTGACCCCCGTTATGTGTCAAGCACAGGTGTAGGCACTGGAGAGAAGGCAGTGAACAAAAGTAACAAGATCTCGGCGTACATGGAGCTTATACTGAAGGTGGGCTGGGAAATTGTAAACAAATAAGTGAACAAGCCTATTTCTAAGAGTAGTAAATGATGTGGAGAAAATAAATAAGAGTGAGATGATAAAGGAACAGCTGTTTCTTTAGATTAGATGGTAAGAAGTTTCTCCGAAAAGATAATCAGTGAGCTAAGATGTGAAAGATAAGAAAATGCCAACTGTGAGGCTGGGCACGATGGCTCAGGCCTGTGATCCCAGCACTTTGGGAGACCACCATAGGCAGATCACTTGAGGTCAGCAGTTTGAGACCACCCTGGCCAACCTGAGGAAACCCCACTTCTACTAAAAATACAAAAATTAGCCAGGCATGGTGGTACACACCTGTAATCTTAGCTACTCAGGAGGCTGAGGTGGGAGAATCACCTGAACCCAGGAGGCTGAGATTGCAGTGAGCCGAGATCAAGCCACTACATACCAGCCTGGGCGACAGAGTGAGACTCCTCCATCTCAAAAAAAAAAAAAAAAAAAAGGAAAGAAAAAAGAAAGAAAAGAAAAAGAAAGAAAATGCCCACTGTAGTGTTCATCAAATGACTTAGCCACAGTCACTTATTATTTTCGTGTATGGTTAGGGCATAGGAGGCAATTTTTTGATAAAGGAGGAACAGGGAGAAATTAGGAGTCTAAAGAATTGGGTGCTGCTTGGGAAACAGGACTGGACGTGTTAGGGCTGCCACAGGGGCCTTGGGTTGCCAGAAACTGCAGGAGGGCAATCATTTTTCTGGCCACATTCTGAGCCACACTTCTCAACTATTTTTAAAATTCATGCACTAGAAATAGTCAGGCCCCGGCTGGGTGTGGTGGCTCATGCCTGTAATCCTAGCACTTTGGGAGGCCGAGTTGGGCAGATTGACTGAAGTCAGGAGTTTGAGACCAGCCTAGGCAACATGGTGCTATCCCGTCTCTACTAAAATACAAAAAATCAGCTGGGCATGGGGGTGAGTACCTGCAATCTCAGCTACTCAGGAGACTGAGGTATGAGAATTGCTTGAACCCAGGAGGCGGAGGTTGCAGTCAGTTGCGATTGTGCCACTGCACTCCAGCCTGGGCTAAGAAAGCGAAACTCTGTCTCAAAAAAGAAAAAAAGAAAAGAAAAGAAAAGAAAGAAAAAAGAAATAGGTCCCAATCTGGTGACTTCTTACCCCAGCTAAGTCATTGCAGTGGTGAAATAATTATTCTCAGCTTTGAGCAGCTCTGAGGCTCAGCCCCACTGGTACACAATTCAACGACTTGGCAGTTGTTCTCAATCTTCTCATTTCTGAAGCAACAAAGAGTATCCCCGAACTTTTGTCAGTCTGGACAACATGGTCAAAGGTTACTGAGGACCCTTGCTAGGAGGATCCATGCCTAAGGTTGTTCAAGGAATTCAAAGGAACAGTATATAGTATCTCAAGCCCTCAGCCAACCACACCCAGCCTCCAATTTCTCCCACCTCCACATCCCTCCTCCCCAATTTCTTTCTATTATGCATTTCAATAGATTCCACATTAAAAGCAAGTAGAGTTTCTTAGTCATTCAAAAACAATACCTTACTTGACTCCTATATTGCTTATTAGTTTGCCAATCTTAAAGTTTGTATTTATAGTCAAAGGCTATGGTGCACAATGTTCTGAAAGGCTTCCATTCATAAGTGGAGGGTACACAAGGGTTATGGGTGATGCTTGTGAGTCCCAGGGCTGTCCTTAGTTAAATGTATGAAAGGAGGACATTTTGATAAGGTCCTCGTCTTTCTGCCTTCCTCTATAATTCTTTCTTCACCCATGGGCTTCCCAGAGCTCTCTTCTGGGGAACCCACAACCCTATTTGTCCTCTATACACTATTCCCACTCTGAAATTTTTTTCATTATTCTTTCTGCATCACAGTTTACCATTCTCTTTCCCGTTCTTTCAAATTCCCATTTAATAACTGGTTAATCTGAAAATCTAATTCTAGAACAGTGCTATTCAACATGTTGTCCCCCTCCCAGCAGCATCAGTATAAGGTGGGAATTCGTAACAATGCAAATTCTCTGCCTGTAACTGACCTAATGAATTGGGAAGTGGGGGCTCATAGTCAGGGCCTTCATATGCTCTTCAGGTGTCAGGTGATTCTTGGGCACACTAAAGATGATGACTGTCACTTTAACGTGTCGTGTAGTTGCTTTTTAAAGGGGTCTTTTAAGTCTTTTTCTCAAAACATGACAGTGTGAAAATTGCAGGAATCTCTGTGTAGGAATAGGGTGTTCCATTGTGTATTGCAAAGCATATTGTTAAATTCACAGTGGCTACCGGGAATGACGGCAGGGAAGCTAGTTCCAGACAAAGACCTCTGAATGTACATTCAGAAGCCATCAGAACATCCCACTTGAAATGAGATGACAGGTAGATTAGAATACTGTGGCGCTCAGCTACAGCCCCAATGTTCAGAAGACAGAGAAAAAGAGCTCCTAAAACATCCTCCCTTGGGATGTTAATGGCCCACCTCTAATCACACATCATTTATTGAATGTGAAAGGAGGTCTGATATGGGCAAGGTGCGATGACCTGGCAATTTATTTTACTTCTTGGTGTCACAGACTTGTTTCTGTGGGCTCAGCAGGTCAAAGAGCTTAAAATGTTATCTAGAATAAGACAAACATGAAATTTTCCTCTGGCTTTATTCCATTTTTTTACTTAATGATTAATTAAGAGACATTCCTTTACTTAAAAAATTTGAGATGAGGTTGCACCAACCCTTAAGGTAATTCATAAAATCTAGTGCCTGCACAATTAAGCTTGCTTGGGAACCCATGGGCCAAAATTTTCAGCTGAGGAGGAATTTTTCCTAAAACTTATGCATCCCCCAAATCTTTCCTGGGCAGTAACGTCCTCCTGGGCTTAAATTTTCCATCAGGACTCAGCCTTCCCTGTAAAACCTGTTAGAGTGATGTGTCTTCTGGCTGGCAGCGTTTGAAAGTCAAGCAAACAAGCCTTCCAGGGCTCACATTGAGTTAAGAAAACATTTTCTGCATGACATTTAGGGCCAAATTAGGGACCAAAGTCCTCATTCTTTTACTCAAGACTAAGTTTATGTCTCCGCAGGCAATGTGAAATGGAGTGTGGAGAAATGATCTCATGAAATAAATTAATTTAGACAGGATGCCTGGTTTGTTAGTACCCCACGGAGTGTATGTGTAAGTGTGTGTGTGCATGTGCATGTGTGTTTAACAGCAGGTTAGGGAAACAGTAACACTAAAGAGATTAATGGAAATCACTCTGCACCAGCAGTAGAATCGAGCTTTTCCTCTGGGCCCTACCACTTACCAATCATGTGAGCTTAGGCATAACTCCCTACGTCTCTGTTTCCTCGTCTGTTAGATGATCTTGTAAGACCCGTTCAGCTACCACCCAGGGTCATTATAAGCAGAAGGATAATTAACAAGAGTAGTCTGTATTGATATATCAAAGTTCAATATTACTGCCACTAAGTGTCCCCTCTAATATTTGCACCAGGTTCTGTAGAGACACATGGTCATTATTCTTGGGTACACACTGACACACCACAGCTTTGACCTTTCAATCTCTCCCACCAGGACCTTCGAGCCACACATTTACCAGCACTAGATGAACTCACTATCTCTATAATGAGCCCAACTATAGCTGCCTCCAGAACAAGATATCAGAATAGGAAATTGAATCTGAGCTTCTCCCATGGAAGGCCAGGGCATTAATCATGGTGAGCACACTGGGGGTTTTTCATCTGAGCTGACTGGTTGGGTTCATAAAATCTCTTTCATTTTTCATCAGGAGATTCCAAGTTTTATATATTTATTATCCCTCTCATTATTTCACAGCCAGCAGCATATTTTACTTGTAGCAGTGCCTAACTTGAAATAATTTTGGAAACCACAATGCTTATGAGGCATGGCTTACTGGGGCACCAGCAAGCAAACCTTGCTCTTTATTAACAGACTGGGTGAAAGATTGCTTACATTTGCACCCTGATGTGCGCTGCCATTTCAGCTTTTTCCCCCTAACAACAACTACTGAACATGGGGATAATTTAACCTGGGTTTCCCCACCACCCCCCATCTCCACCTTGTCAGTTTCAAGGAAGCTGGTATAAACATAATTTATGTAACTCCCCCTCTTCATACTGTAAGGCATTGACCATTGAGTGGCAACAGTAATAACAGTTATTTTCATGGCAAATGTGTTTCAGTGAAATATAGTACATGGTTGCCTCCACCTCTTTCAAGCCACAGTCTACCCTTAAGAAATTAGTGTCCATGGGTGGCTGTCAATATAGATCAACGTAAGGGGAAAAATATGTTCACTGAGAAGTTCTTTGGCCTGTGACTATAACACACAAGGAACACGGTGATTACAGATGGATTTTTGGCTCTTTAAATGTTTCCATTCTTTTCCTACACTGCCTCCTCTGTGAGTTCATTTGGCTCATATCTGACTTACTTGACCATTAAAAAAGTGAGTTTAGGTCATTCAATTTGTTTAATAAAATACAACTGGACTCTCTACCTTTAGAAGTAAAATGTTTATATATCTCATTTAGCATTGTTGTTCATAAATTTAATGAGATGATTGAATTAACACATTTCTCTAATAGGGAAGATATGGGTTATTCTTCTGAGTTCCCATTCAGGCAACAAGACGAAAATATTTGGTCCTGGACCAAGTGCGTGGTCAGCTACTTGAATGAATACACTCTCATTCTCTGACTTTTCCTTGTGCTTGTCTTGGTTAAGGAAAATGTCTAACCAAGACATGGACAAGGAAGAAGGTAAGAGTCTTGCTTTTCCACTTTGGAATCCAGGACTGTAAGAGTCTTGCAGCGAGGGGCATTTAGTGTTTCATGAGTCATATCCCCGCATAACTCCTGTGCCTCAGAAGGACCCTGACAATCAGCCAGACCATCTCCTTTCTTTAGGTCCCCTCAAAAATTCATGACAACACACTGTTTCAAAACCTCAGGAAAAGGCAATCCTGCAATGTTCTTATTTTGGGCCCACAACTTGGTTGTTGAGCCATTTTACTCCAGCACCTAGCACAATGCCCTGAACAACTGAAGAATCGTCTTGGAGTGATGAATAAGTGAATGCAGAATGTTTCTTTGGGTCTGATCTAAGTAGTTTAGGGGCAGTATGATGTGGTTGTTATGAGCCCCAACTCTGAAACCAAATGTGGTCTCAAATCTCAGTTCTGCCACTTCTTTGACCCTGTACTTTGCTGCACCTCAGTTACCTTCTTTGTAAAATGGGAATATTAGGATTGTTGTAAAGTTTGTTGTTGTTGTTGTTGTTGCTTTGTTTTGTTTTGTTTTGTTTTTTGAGACGGAGTTTTGCTCTTGTTTCCCAGGCTGGAATGCAATGGTGCGATCTCGACTCACCACAACCTCTGTCCCTGTTGTTCAAGTGATTCTCCTGCCTCAGCCTCCCGAGTAACTGGGATTACAGGCATGCACCACCATGCCTGGCTAATTTTGTATTATTAGTAGAGACAGGGTTTCTCCATGTTGGTCAGGCTGGTCTTGAACTCCTGATCTCAGGTGATCTGCCCGCCACGGCCTCCCAAAGTGCTGGGATTACAGGTGTGAGCCACCGCACCCGACTGGATTGTGGTAAAGATTAATTAAGTACAATATTCTTAGTATAGTGCATAACATATAGTAAATGCTATTGTGATTGCAGGGCCACTGGGTTGCATAACTCTAAGGAACATTAGTCACAGGAAAACTTACGTGAATGCCCCACCCTAGAGTTATGCAGGGTACAACCTGCGAGCTCAAATAATAGCACTGGTATTTTGCTAGCATTATTATTACACTCTGCTTAGGCCCATTTTTTCTTTTCCCTTTTTGTCCCAATATCCACAACTTATGTAGAAAAATACGAATATGTGTTGTCTGAAGTGCAAAATAAGAGAGAATTTTTGTGCATGAGAAAATCAAAGCATTTTCTATACTGTGTCTTCTTAGACATTTTCCTTAACCAAGACAAGCACAAGGAAAAGTCAGAGAATGAGAGTGCATTCATTCAAGTAGCTGACCACGCACTTGGTCCAGGACCAAATCAGTCTCTTGAGGTAAAGAGCCCGCATTTGTCAGCCTGAACACTATTCTGTGATATCCTGGAGCAAATGCGCAGTGTAGAGAGAGGTACAAAAATGGCTGCCCAGAAGTATGTCTGGTGGAATGTCCAGATTCCATCTCCAGAAACCGAGAACCTCTAATCACATAAACCAAAGAAGAGAAACCAGGCACAGTGCCATTCCCTTCTGTTGGAGCATGGAGTTTTCCTCGTCAGAAACACATAAGGATTACTGCCTTGAAAGCATAGAGGAATCAGCTCCCATCCCCATGAGTTCTAGCTGCTTCTTTTCTCTCAATCCTTACCTCAGTGTCCTTGCACGGCTTATGAGGACAGCTTCACACACACACACACACACACACACACACACACACACACACACAGAGGAACCAAGTTAACTTTACAAACTCAAATGACTTCTTCTCATACAGAATTTCTGCCTCCAAGAAAGAAGCCTTTAGAACTCATTTGACAGAAATCCTCTCAGAAGCAGAGGTTGTTTTTTCATGTTTACCACAAAGTAATCAAATAGCTGCTCACAAAATTCCAGTGAGGAAAGATGTACTACCAACCAGACGAAGGATTCTGTTCCTTTTTTTTTTTTTTTTTTTTTTTTTTTGAAACAGGGTCTCACTCAGGTTAGAATGCAATGGTGCGATCTCAGCTCACTGCAGCCTTGACCTCCCGGGCTCAAGTGATCCTCTGGCCTCAGCCTCCCAAATAGCTGGGACTACAGACACGCGCCATCATGCCAGCTCATTGTTATATTATTTGTAGAGATGGGGTTTTTGCCATGTTGCCCAGGCTGGTCTCAAAATCTTGAGCTCAAGGGATCTGTGCACCTCAGCCTCCCAGAAATGCTGGGATTACAGCCATGAGCCACCACGCCTGGCCTAGAACTCATTTTTTAACTTCCATTCCTAGATCTTTAAAGAAAATAATTGGCCTTCCTGTTAAAATTATTATACAAAGATGGCTGGATAGATAAGGATTATAATCCCTAGGACCTGCAAAGAAAAAATGGAGAACAGGAACAGTTTCTTTCATCCCCTACCACATTACCATCCTTTGCCCCCTCCCCATTGAAATAATTGCTGCACTTTGGCTGGGCACAGTGGCTCACACCTGTAATCCCAGCACTTTGGGAGGCTGAGGCAGGTGGATCACCTGAGGTCAGGCATTCAAGACCAGCCTGGCCAACATGGCGAAACCCTGCCTCTATTAAAAATACAAAAATTAGCTGGGCATGGTGGGGGCGCCTGTAATTCTAGCTACTCGTGAGGCTGAGGCAGGAGAATCACTTGAACCCCAGGGGCAGAGGTTACAGTGAGCCAAGATTTCGCCACTTCACTCCAGCCTGGGAGAAAGAGCAAGACTTGAGATTCCATCTCAAAAAAAAAAGAAAGAAAGAAATATTTGCTGCACTTTAAGCACAGAGTTAAAACCAAACACTAAGTATTGAATTGATCTCAGGTTGCCACTGCCTTACCTAAAGTTAAAAAAATAAGAAAAAGAAGTGCTGGGCACGGTGGCTCATGCCTGTAACCCCAGCACTTTGGGAGGCCGAGGCAGGAGGATTACTTGAGATCAGAAGTTCGAAACCAGCCTGGCCAACATGGTGAAACCCTGACTCTACTAAAAATAAAAAAATTAGCCAGGCATGGTGGCAAGTGCCTGTAATCCCAGCTACCCAGGAGGCTGAGGCAAGAGAATCACTTGAACCCAGGAGGCAGAGATTGCAGTGAGCCGAGATCGTGCCACTGCACTCCAGCCTGGGTGACAGAGTGAAACTGTATAGTGAAACTGTATCTCAGATAAATAAATAAATAAATAAATAAATAAATAAATAAATAAGAAAAAGAAGGAAGTAGAGGAAGAAGGAAGGAAGGGAGGGGAGGAGGAAGAGAAAAAAGGGGAAGTAAGACATTCAGTATACATGGATTACTTTCTGTAGCAAATAATAGAAAATACCACAAAAAAATCAGCTTTTCAGGGTGGATGTACCAAGGTCCACTAGAAATTTCTTCTTTTTTTTTTTGTAACAGAGTCTTGTTCTGTTGCCCAGGTTGGAGCCACCAAGTCCAACCTCACCAGAAACTTTCTCTCTCCCTACTCTGCATCCTTGGCATACCTTCATGAACAGGGCCCTGCAGTGGCTGGTGCACCTCCAGAAATCACATCCATGTTCCAGGCAAAAATGAGGCAATTAGGCCTAAAGACTTGTCCTTGAAGGGCTTTGTCTTTTTGTTGGTGAAAGGAAGCCAGTCTCAGTAGACTTCTCTCTATATCTCATTGGCAGAACTCTATAAAACGATCAGCTCTCATGAGACTTATTCACTGCCTCGAAAACAGTATGGGGAAACTGCTCTTATGATTCAATTATCTCCCACCGAATCCCTCTCACAACATGTGGGAATTATGGGAGCCACAATTTAAGATGAGATGTGGGTGGAGACACAGCCAAACTATATCATTAAGGAACTTAGAATTGGCTGGTGTCAAAGCTACACAGAAGAACGCAAAACCATTTAGGATGCTGCTCACATCCTAAGACTTCACAGTTGTAAAGAGACATACAACAATTCATTGCAGAATTCCTCGTCATCGTAAAAAATAAAAGCAGCCTAAATGTCTACCAAAATTAGAATGAAAAATAAATTTTGTAATAGCTGTATCACAAAGTACCAAGCAACAGGTTAAAATAATTAAGTTTATTATATGTACTAACAGGGAAAACTCCTCAAGACATATTATTAAGTGAAAAACAAGCTATAGAATAACAGCCATTTCATACGAGTTATATTAAAGATATCTCAAAATACTCTATATTTTATCAGGAATTATATATGTACAGACAATGATCTGGGAGGATGTACACTAAGCAGATAGTAGTATAAACATCATCTAGGAAGGAGACCTAGTTTCTAGGTGCTAGTCAAAAAGGATTGTATCTATATTGTCAGAGTTTTAATTTTGACTTTAAGAATGTATTCATTTACTGCTTGTATGATCAAAAATTAACTGTAAATATTTTCATACCTTTAAAGTAAAATATAAAGTACATTGACATACTAGTTGAATTTTTATACCTATAATGAACAACAATATTAAATAAGTGACTGTTAAAAGAGTTATACAATATTCTTAAATTATCCTAAAATACGGTTTCATAAAAATTACTACCATAGGTTTCACTTTCATATTTTATCAATTTATTAATATTTTCTAAAAGAATATTTTAGAATATATTAAGTAGAATATATTACAAATATTTAGGTATTTAGAAGTACCTAAAATGTCTCTGACCACAGGAAAGCATTAGTACTGTGGTCACATTTTTGTAGTAGCATGAAATAAGTAGGGCATTTCTAGCTTTAAGAAATAGCAATGGGGACAGGCACCGTGGCTCATGCCTGTAACCCCAGCACTTTGGGATGCTGATGCAGGTGGATCATGAGGTCAAGAATTTGAGAACAGCCTGGCCAACATGGTGAAACCCCACCTCTACTAAGAATATAAAAATTAGCCAGGCGCAGTGGCATGTGCCTGTAATCCCAGCTACTCGGGAGGCTGAGGCAGGAGAATTGCTTGAACCTGGAAGGCAGAAGTTGCAATGAGCCGAGATTGTGCTACTGCACTCCAGCCTGGCAACAAAGCGAGACTGTCTCAAAAAAAAAAAAAAAGAAAAGAAAAGAAAAGAAAAGAAAAGAAAAGAAATAGCAATGAACACAAGAAAATGACACAATATGCAACTCAGTGTGAGTCATGAAATTTTACTTAGTTTACACAGGTCCTTATGTTGTGGCAAAAATATATTAAAATAAGGTTTTAATGGAACATTTCAAAGCTATTTGATTTCTTTTCTTTTTATAATCAAGAGCACAACTGCAAGTCCCTTTTTCCCCTATAACAAAAATATTTCTGACTCAAAAATTCTGTGAAAATTTCTGCTCACTCTGTACCATTTCTTAAATATGAGTTTTACCTACACTGTTTTCTATATGAGATGATCTTGATTTCAGCCTAAAGGAGGTTTATTTAAAATACTGAGACAGTAATTTCCATGAATTACCTGTCACTATGGGGAACATGGAGATGGGAGACTAGATCAAGCCTGTTGAGATTCAAACTTGTTCTTCCAGGAAAATCAGATCTGAACTTAACAATTATACACATGAATAGATGGGAGCAGTCAAAAGTCATTTCTATTTAATGCAGAAGGCGTTAGAAAACTTATGAAGTAAATTTGCCTCCTTAATTATGTTTGTTTACACTGACTCTGAAATGAGTGTGGTTTGCATTCCTGAGCATATATGGATTGATTTCAGAGAAGGTGCTCAGAAGTGAGACAGGGATACACATGGTTTTAATAATGACTATGGATATCCTACAAAGTACGTAATCCACATAAGGATAATAAAAGACCTTTTAGTTCACTCAGTTATCTAGTTAGACAAATATAAACTCTAGCCATGCTTCCTTTGTCCGCTTAGCACACTTCTCAGGGCTCCCCTTCCAGGTCAGTGAGTTTAGGCTCCAGGAATACACACTCATTGTTATCCCAGGTAAAACATCTTTTATAATCAATGAATCATCAAACACAGTGAAGATCACTCGCGTTGTTGATATTTTTCTGCGGGATGTTCTTAACACAAGCCCCAGGAAGACAGGCAAGTGAGAGTTCAGTCCGCGTGAGTTAAGGACAATGATGAATTCTCAGAACCAAACATTCCAGCCATCTTGTCCCTCCTGGCTTCATTTTGGTCCTTTCTCCCTCTGCTACCATCCATCACTGAAGTATTTCCCACAAGGAGCCAGGTCAATTCCAGCTCTCCTAGGACATGACACAATGGTATCTTAAGGGAATGGTCTTCTCCTAAAGATTTTTCAAAGCTAAAAAAAAACATAACTAAACACATCAAGACATATTTTCCTTTCAACTTTAACTCAACTTCAGATTATTCACCAAGGCTCAAACTCAAATCAAGTTATATGTGGTTAGAGTTGGAAAAGAACCTGACAATCATCTAGTTCAAAACACTCATTTTCAGGTGGGGAATGGAGTTCAGAGAGAACACGCGATTTACCTAAGTGCACTCTGTGAGTTGATGGCCCAGTTTAGACTAGAATCTTGGTCACCTTGAGCCAAGGCCTCAAGAATTTCATGGACACCCTGACAAAAATAAAATAAAATTAGGAAGTTAAACCTTCTTCAGCAAATATTATATATTTCAATATAAACCCTAAGACAATTAGTTTGAGAACTATGTCTGTTTGGAATTTTTCTTTAATTTAACTCTTTGCCCACCTCTCATATCCCTTTAGTGAAGATATTTGTGAATGATAATACTTCAAACTTTCTTTCCTAATCATAAACATCTATTTATCTGGATAACCTAGTGTCTTATTTTTACATTATATTTGGATTGAGTGTGTGAATACTTGCAAAAGTAATATTTCTTGGACTATTTTTTGGGCCTCTTTAGATGTCCTGCTGTGTGAACTATTTGAACTAGAATATGATCATAAGTAATGGGACTCTTTCCACTGATAATATGGTTTCCATTAGAGCACAGTCTCCAGTTAAAGTTGAAAACTTTATTAGTTGAGTTACTATTGAATGATAAAAAATACTTTGCATTTACACAAAGAAAAACATATTGGAGTCCGGTTAGTTTGACAAAAGTGTGATATTTGCAGAGAGAGCCAAGGATTATCCACACAAAAGGCCAAGTTAAATAAGACACAATTAGATCTTATTTGGCCTCCTACCTCTCAGGATTCATAAACTCACATTTTTGCAAACGTGGGGGAATAAATTTCATCCTAATTGTATCTTATTTCTCTTGGCCCATCTACATTACTCACACTCTTCTGACAGGAGCTTTCAGCAAATATCACATTTTCCTGCGTCTTGCTGACCTTTTTTTCAAACTGGCTTTTCCCTTTCCTTATTAAATGTTTTTGAACAGATATCATATTTTATTTTGTTTAGAAAGGTAAAATAAAGGGTGAGAATGTATTCATCTACATGGCCCTGAGAAGAAAATAGACATCAACAACAGAATTTTTAGAAAAACATACTCCCAACCAGTTCTGAAGATTTAGACTTTGCCACTAAGAATGTACACGGCTACTAAACCTATGCTGTCCCACTCTGCAGTGTGCTATCAAAGGAGGTTGAAAAAATTCAGAGAAAGGAATCAAAACCATCAAGACTTTTCTTTACACAATGAAAAAATTTAGACCAAAGGTTTAAAGTTCAAAGGTGCTATATTAGTCCGTTTTCACACTGCTATAAAAAACTGCCAGAGACTGGGTAATTTATAAAGGAAAGAGGCTTAATCGACTCACAGTTCAGCATGGCTGGGAAGGCCTGAGGAAACTTATAATCATGGCAGAAGGCAAAGGGGAAGCAAGCACCTTCCTCACAAGGTGGCAGGAAAGAGAATGAATGCAGAAGGAACTAACTACCAAACAGTTATAAAAAACATCGGATCTCATGAGAACTCACTATCATGAGAACAGCAAGGGGGAAACTGCTCCCATGATTCAGTTACCTCCACCTGTTTCCCCTTGACACGTGGGAATTGTGGGGATTATAGGGATTATAATTCAGGATGAGATTTTGGATGAGGACACAGCCAAATCACATCAGGTGCTGAATGTCAACTGACCCGAAGTGATATAACACATTACTACACTTCAAGAGGACTTGAAGTTGCCAGGACTCCCCTCTAGGATGCCTTACGCTCCTAGCCATTGTCTCCACATCAGTCCCCAGCTCTGCTGCCTCTTATCTACTTTTTCTGTTCTCAAGTTGCCGAGACGCTCATGAGAAAGACACAAAGTGTGTTGATGGGGCCTACTGCAGGCTCATTCACTCTGCTGTTGTGTAGGAGACACTCCTGGGCTTTGGCGACACGCAGGCTCTCATCTCTAGGCTCTTACAGGCTGCCCCTGGCCATCTCATCCATCCTCACAGCCTCAAGTGTCTTCTCTTGGTTCCTTATGCCACAGCTGCCTGTACTGAGCTGGAAAGTCCCCTGAGTATCATAACCTCTAAATCTGAGTATAAGTTCCACCACTTACCAGCTGATTAACCATAAGCAAATTATTAAATTCTCTGCTTGTCACTTTCCTCCTCAGTTAAATCAGGGTAATAATCTTTATTATGCAAGGCTAATAGGAAACAATTATATATGGTATACATAGTATAGTGTCTAGGACATCATACAGCAAGAAGAAGAAAAACTTCAACATGATTTGGCCAATTTTTCCCCTGCTTTCTGTTTGACTCCTTAATGCATTTCTCACAGCAGCTACTCCAGAGCTAGGTGTGGTGGCACGCACCCATAGTCCCAGCTCTCCAGAAGGCTGAGACCAGAGGATCACATAAGCCCAGGAGTTCAAATCCAGCCTGGGCAACATAGTGACACACCTTTTCTAGAAATAAAAATATTATTAAAAAATTTTAAAGAAGCTACTGCAGAAAGCTTTCATAGCCTTAAGATTCTCAGTTTTCTCACTCTCAACCCATTTGATCAGTACACATTGAGATCAGCCATCTCATGTGTGGTTCCTAGCCTCCTCCTTCTGCTGTCCCGACACCCTCCTCAAAGCCCAGAGCTGCCCAGCACCTTCACTCAGATGTGTCCTTGTAGCTGTCTCAGAGGGAGAGGCATCTTTACACCGTACCCAGGCTTCCTTCCTTCCTTCCTTGGTCTTATCTCACACCTGATGTTTCTATCATATCTTACTTTCTTTATCTCTTGTATGTTAGTAAGTTAATGAATATTTATTAATGTAGGTTTTCTTCCCACTCCACCAGTTCCTTCTCCACTCTACAGTTCTTCAAGTATTCTTATTCTAAAATACATCTCTGGGTTCTTCTCTCCTCTTGAGCTAGTACTCTGATCTTTTGCCACCAGGTCCCCACACACTGCAGCAACAGGTAGGGATCGGGAATCAGGCTTCCCCTTCCCTTTACCAGCTGTGTGTCCTTGGACAAATCACTGAACCTGTCTGTGCCTCAGCTTTTTCATCTGTAACATAGGCGGGAGGGAATAGGTTTGTTTTTATGACTAAATGAGTTAATTCATCCAAGCAGCTAAAACCTAAAATGCTTACTTAGTTCATAATAAGTGCTCAATAAATGTGGGTCTCCTCGCCCATTGCTTATACCCCCCGCCTTCTTGCCACTCCTCCTCCATCCCCAGAGGCTGGAGATTTATTTCTTAAGGATGCTAATGGCTTCATGATCTCAAAATGGAACATCATTTCCCACTTTCCTTCTCATTCTTCTTAACCTTCTTAACCTTTGTGCAGCTTTGACAAAGCTAACATCCCTCTTACTGGAACATCCATTGTCTTGGGACAAGGAAGGAAATAATTGATACGTTTTTCCTATGACCCTCTCCTACCCAGGCCATGAGACTTGACACTAGCACTGCTCCAAGGGGGCAAGAGGGAAGTTTCAGGAAGGAACTAGGAACAGACACTAATTTGGGTCTTTTAGTCAAAAGTCTTTTTTTTTTTTTTTGAAACAGAGTCTCGCTCTGTCGCCCAGGCTGGAGTGCAGTGGTGTGATCTCTACTCACTGCAAACTCTGCCTCCTGAGTTCACGCCATTCTCCTGCCTCAGCCTCCCCAGTAGCTGGGACTATAGGCGCCCACCACCACGCCCGGCTAATTTTTTGTATTTTTAGTAGAGATGGGGTTTCACTGTGTTAGCCACACAGTGATCTGCCTGCCACACAGTGAACCGCCTGCCTTGGCCTCCCAAAGTGCTGGGATTACAGGTGTGAGCCACCACGCCAAGCCTAGTCAAAAGTCTTGGCAGAAAGTTTGTGTGATTCTTCACCCCTTGCCTCAATTTGGTCCTCAGAGTTGAAGAAGGAAGGAAATCCAGAGGGAAATGCAAGACAGTTAAGTATGGGAGCCCTTTGGAAGGAGATATGGAACATGTTCCCCACCTACACCCATCAAGGCTGAATCTACAAAGAGCAGGAAACTGGAAATAAAGCCATCACAGGATGACACAGGCCTCCAACAAAAATTTTTATGGCCCCAGAGTGTCACAGTAAAGCAACAGGAAGTTTCCCAGGCTCCTCATTCCCCTTTCCCCAGAGGGATAAGGAAATACTGAGAGTAAGGCCAGAAAATTCCCAGGGGTCTCATGGGCATGCTGAAAGGACTCCCCTGTGGAGGGCAGCGTAGACTATGGGATTAGAAACCATCTGGGATCACAAATATCTCAGAGGATGCTAGTGAGGAGAGAAGCCAGCTACCAAAACCCATGACCATGGTGCCAGTGTGAAACCCTACCAGGCCAGCCCCACATCTCTTCCAATGGCCCATAAACTACATGCCACACAGAAGAAAAAATGATAGGCAAAACAAAGCCCCACCTAGACTGTCAGCTCCCTGAGGACACAGACCATCCTACTGTTCTTTGTCTAGCTTAGTGCTTTACAGATACGGATAAATAAATTTCAGCTGAATTCATTGATTACCTTGTTTCCTTTTCTGTCACCCTGAAATGGCACAAAAATCATCCCCCCCATCTTTTTTTCCTTGTCTCTTCTTAAATAATGTATTTAAAAGCAATATTGGTTCTGAATAGATGAGGAAAGGCTATGAGAGAACAAATTTAAGCATCAGAACAGGACAGCTAGAAACTGACTCTGGAATCTTCAATAAATAAGTAGCTTGAACCACTAGAGGGAGTGTGTACAGAAATGGATGAAATAGGATACAAATTGTGCTATAATATTAATTGAGAACCATAAATCTATGACCAGGCAAGATTCTCTTTAAAAAAAAAAAAAAAAAGTAAATACTTTCAAAAGATAGGCTGTATGGAATATGTCATATCAAGCTATTTCTCACCAAACAAAAGCAAAATTTAAACACTAGTTTATGCTGTGAACTTTTAAAAATATTAAATATAGGCATTTGTAGTTCTGTGCCATTCAGTCCTAAATGGCAACTTAGTACATGCTAACCAAGTCAACAGCTCAATCTTACTGTTGTATTTTAGAACTTTTCAATAAAAAGCCATACATTAAATGTATCGCATTCCTCATTTCAAAATTTCAGGAGAAACTTCAGTGAGTCATCATTTTACACTTGAAGAAAAACAGACCCAGAGTAGTTCATCAAATTATCCAAGGTCTTATATCTAGCTAGCAGATGAACTTATATCAAAAACTTTAGTCCTATACGGATAGAAAAGCGTTTTAAAAATCCAGAAAAGGAGTCACTCGGCAGATTCCCTTTGTAAGACTCCTGCCTTTGTTGTGTTTGTTCTTGAGAAGAATACTCATTCTTTAGTGTTTTTTCAGATCAAAATGGCTCCACACCAACCTGGCCAGGGTTCTCAAGGTTACAGAAATTTTGATTCATTTACACAGCTATTTCCCCAGGTATACATGAGCTCCCAGGAGGGCCGAGAAGGTCAGGTTCTAGGGTCTACCACCATCCCCCTTTGTTTTCTTCTTAATTCTGGCCCCAGGCATTGCTTCTGTCAATTTTAAGCATCTGGTCATTTTACTCCACTGGCTTTGTTACCTTTCCTTACAACTGTGGTTTGGTCTGAGCTACCTCAGTCTATCCCAACAGATTTCCCTAACTTGAGTCTCAGGAAAAAAAAAGTTGGGGCCTTGATACCTTCCCTGTCAGAGAAGCTCTGGAATTCTTAGGCAAAGCAGTACACTCTCTCTACATGCTCTACATTGTGGAATTGTCAGGATGAAGAGACATCCTAAGAGAGAAAAAAATGTGTGGTTACAAACTTTGGGTAGAGCAATGTAAATATCTTGCCTTACTTATAATAAAAAAGGAAGATTACTCAAATGATTCTGACCTTATGACAAAATTACTTCATATTGACTTGCTTTCTCCACTAGCAGTGCCAGATACAGTATTAAAAGTCTCAGCTCCCCAACTGCCCACTGTATGTCGATATAGGATGAACCTAATTTTACGTACCATGATACATACAGAAAAATTCGGGAATAAAAACATCAAAATTAATAGATAATAACTGCTCTATTTAGACAGTTGGGCAAGTATTTTCTTCCTAAATAATTCGTACACTTATGTATCTGTTAAAAAAGGGTTTTGGCTGCAAGTAATAAATACTCAATAAGGCTGGCTTAAACAAAGAGTGGTTTATTTTTCTCATATAACAAGCAGTTCTTCCAGAGGTTGTTCTGGGCTTGGTTCAGTGGCTCAGGGGTATTATCAAGAATGGAGACTCTTTATCTTTCTTCTATTATCCTTAGTACATTAGCTTTTCATCCTTAGGCTTTCCTAAAGGCCCCAAATACCTCACCCTGTATCTCATTGCCAGAACAGTGTCACATGACCACCAGTATCTGCAAGCAAAGGGGAATGGAATTACTATCATTATCTTAGATCCAGGACAAGGGCAAATGGTTAGGATGATTTTGTTGTATACAATCTGTGTATGTCGTTCCACCTCAAACAGTTGCTACGCACCTCTTGGAGCTGCCCTGATCAAACAATGGCTCTGTAAGTGAGGGGAAAGGAAAGAATAACTATTGGATAGTCAATTAACAGCACTGGCCATAGCTTTCTTCTATAATTTACCCTTTTCATGTTCCGTCATAGAGGTTCAATATGATTTTTAAATATGCCTACTAATATGTCATTGATTTCTGTCTCTGATGAGTACAGAAAGTCATCAGTCCCTAAGAAAGACTCAAATCCTTTTTTAAAATGTGTGTGAGCATCTTTCCCCAGAAAAGCAGACTTTTCCTTCCTACTCATTTCTCTATATATTTCTGAAAGTATGCAATTTCAGTGGTCGTCATTTAGTTATATTTGCAATTTTTTCAATTTTCCTGAACATTAAATCAACCACCTACTCTTTTCTGTGACAGAATCAATGTGTGGATTCTCTCATTAACTTTGAGATGCCCTTCCCTGCTACACATAAAATTTTGTGGGTACTAAACCAATGAGCCTTTTCCATTCTCCATGATAAAATTTACAGTCATTGTCATGTTAATGGAAAAAACTTTCTCTGAAGCTTGGTATTTCAGTATAAACAAAACAAGCAACCTCACACATTTCTCCCTTCTTTTATGTCCCTCACATATACTGAAAGAAATTTCACTCAACCATAAAGTGAAATATCTGCTAGCACTCTCCAGACAGTAATTGTTCTTCCATATTATACGCTGCTGATACAATATCCAACGTTATCGGGTGACGAAGGGATTGTTTTTGTTTTTGTTTTTTGTCTGAGACAGAGTCTTACTCTGTTGCCCAGGCTGGAGTGCAGTGGCATAATCTCGGCTCCCTGCAACCTCCACCTCCCAGATTCAAGCGATTCTCCTGCCTCAGCCTCCTGAGTAGCTGGGATTACAGGTACGTGCCACCACACCTGGCTAATTTTTTGTATTTTTAGTAGAGACGGGGTTTCACCTTGTTGGCCAGGCTGGTTTTGAACTCCTGACCTCAGGTGATCCACCTGCCTCGGCCTCCCAAAGTGCTGGAATTACAGGCGTGAGCCACCGTGCCCAGCTGACAAAGGGATTCTGTTAATTGTTCTTTCTGCTTTACTTCTGATCATAATAATTATCTTTACTATCATAAGTGCATTTAAAACTTTAATAGTAGTGTAATTTATACTTACTTTTTCTATAAGGATTGAAGTTTTCAATAAAGCATTTGTATATCTGTCCTCTCCTTAAACTAGCAATTTTGTCCTGGAAACATTATTTTACCATTGTTCTTGGCATTTTCTATTGGTATACCAACAAAATTGCTATTTTTCTTGAAATACATCAATGGCTTTATGCCACTATATAAAAGTTTCATAATTGATAATGCACCAGGAATTAGGAGCAAATGGACTGCCAGTCTGATTAAATCTAATATTCAAATATTTACATTATTTATTTATTTATTTATTTATTTATTTATTGAGATAGGGTATCACTCTGTCACCCAGGCTCAGGTTGGAGTGTAGTAGCATAATCATAACTAACTGCAACCTCAAACTCCTGGGCTCAAGTATTCCTCCTGCCTCAACCTCTGGAGTAGCTGGGACTACAGGCATACACCACCACACCCAGGTAATTTTTTTTTATTTTTTGTAGATATGAGGTCTCACTATGTTGCCCCGGCTGGTCTCAAACTTCTGGCCTCCAGCAATCCTCCCAACGTGGCCTCCCAAAGTGCTGGGATTACAGGCATGAGCCACCGCATCCAGCCTTTTTATACTTCTGGTTCACCCTCTTTTATTCCAACTGCCTGTGTGAAATCATCACAGTTACTAATTTATTTGTCTCAGGCCATGAGTCACATTTTATAGTGACACAGATCTGGAGCCTTTGTATGGCTGTATTTATCACTTTTGATCCATTTATTCATTTTTATGAATTAAACATATGACAATATATAATAATGACTATAGAAAGACAAACTTAGCACGTGGATAACAAGCACATTGTGTGTAAATATGCCTCACTTGATGAACTGACTAGCACAATTCTTGTCATATATGCACGTTTTTAAGAATATCATACTTATTGAGATACAAAAGATTCCTGTGAAAATGTTAAATTTCAAAATTTACAAAATGTATATGAACCAAATTGTTCCATTTTTACCCCTGAAGTCTTCACACTGTCTGTGGAAAATTTCATAGGCCACTGAGACCCCCAGTAGTCCATGGACACTTAGGGAACATTAAAAAATACTTGGGCTACAGTAAACCATAGAAAGAGGAATTTGAACTCCAAATTTATGGTCATTTCTGACTTGAAAGTTCTACACTTCTCATTTGATTACATTTAAAGGAAAACTATTCCTATAGCAAACAGCAAAGGATGTTATTAGATTCATGAGCTTGACTTTATAGTTTATCCCTCCTAACTTCTTTCATTTTGACTTAATCATTAACCATGGGTACAATTCCAATTTTCCACCTGCTTAGAATCTCCGAAAATTCAAAAAGATGTCAAAGCACTTTCAAAATCTAAGTTTAGGCTGTGTTAGTATTGATTTGAGTTCATCGCAAATGCTCTAGACTAGAAAACAGAAGACCAACATGTAGAAGCGACAAAGTAGTGTTTTGTTTGTGTGTTTGCAGAGAGGGGGAGAAAAGGAGATGTGGAGGACCCGCAAAAGCTAGTGCTCTCCAGGAGTGACAAGGAGCTTCTAGAAAAAGCAGAGTGCTTTTTGGAGGTATTCAGTGAAACCATCAGTGGTAATCTACCTAGGACTCTATAGAAGAGATTCAACACTAAGAAGGAAGGTAGGGTGATCTCTAAAGTCCTTTTCAACTCTAAGATTCTATTACAAATAGAAAACACAACAAGACCTTTGTTGTAGCACTGGACTCTATAAAGTTTCCATAAATAACAGTATTATCACAATAGAATTGATTGTAATCAAAAGAGTGAAGCACTCATTTCTACATAATGGATCATAAAAATAGTATTGATTAAAAAATATTAACACTGTATATATTAAAATAAAATCCTGTTTATAACATCACAATATTGTTCTTAATTTCCTAAAACAAACCCCAAGGGCTGTGGCACCTAAATAATCTCTAACAATGAACATATTCCCTTAATTATTAACACTAGCAATTAAAATATAGAAGAGGCAAATTGATCTTTTTTCTCTAAGAGTTTTATCTATTTCTCTAAAAGACAGCTAAAATTATCTAAGCACCATAAAAACTGGTGAAATCCTAAAAGGAAATTAGCAATTTCTAAGGTAAATATAAATTGCTGTCTTTTGGACTCAATCTTTTTTTATTTGTTTTGTTTTAGACATTTTCTTTCTATTTTCTAGTTTAAGCTATAGCTGTAAATACAAAATAAAGCACAGGAAAAATGTTCCACAGTATTTTTCTCCAAAAAAGACGTAAGATATTTCAGTACTTTAACTCCAGCTCCTAATGTCCCAGTCAAATGTTATTACAGAATTTTTGCTTTTAACAGATATTGGAAAACAAGCTAAGGCAAAAAATATCAGATACAGTGAATACAATGGTAGTAATAGTTAACAAAATGTTCCTTTTGGTAACAGATTACCAACCAATAAAAGCAAATTTACTGAGATAAAAACAAAATATCTGAAATTTTTTTCTTTTTTTTTTTGAGACGAAGTTTCGCTCTTGTTGCCCAGGCTGGAGTGCAATGACGCGATCTCGGCTCACTGCAACCTCCACCTACTGGGTTCAAGTGATTCTCCTGCCTCAGTCTCCCGAGTAGCTGGAATTACAGGCACACACCACCACGCCTGGCTGATTTTTTGTATTTTTAGTAGAGACGGGGTTTCACCATGGCCAGGCTGGTCTTGAACCTCCGACCTTAGGTGATCGAACCGCCTCGGCCTTCCAGAGTGCTAGGATTACAGGTGTGAGCCACCGCGCCCAGTCCTGAATTGTTAATTGTTAGAGTCTGATGCTATAGGTTTGAGATGTCATGAATTTGCTTATATGTATATACACACACTATATACTACAGATATAGTATATACTGTATATATGAGATATTATAGTGTGTATATAGTGTATATATGTCATTTATATATGTGTATATATAATATATATTATAGTGTATATATATGCTATATACCATATAGTATACTATAATATAGTACATAGACTATATAATGTATATATACTATATACAGTAATAGTGTATAATATACTATCAGTATAGTATATATAGTATATATAGTTTATAGTAGTATGTATTATATATACACACTATATGTAGTATATAGTATAATATAGTATAGTATATATAGTAATAGTATATATCATATACTATTAGTATAGTATATATTACATATAGTATATAACAGTGTATATAGTAAGATATACTATTACTACATATACACTATAGTGTGTGTGTGTGTGTGTGTATATATACTATTTACTTCTTACATGACTCTAAGCAGTGTTTAGGAAAGTGGGTTAGAAACCACATGCTGAGCTCCCAAAGATCTGGTGACAACCATGTCTTGCCAAATTAATGGAAATAATTTCTCTTTTTTGCAGAGATCTACACAGGGCTTGCTCCCTTAAAGAAACTATATAACTTGGGGTCAGGTATAGTGGCTCATGCCTGTAATCCCAACACTTTGGGAGGCCGAGGCAGGCAGATCACGAGGTCAGGAGATTGAGACCATCCTGACCAAAATGGTGAAACCCTGTCTCTACTAAAAATACAAAAATTAGCCAGGTGTGTTAGTGCACACCTGTAGTCCCACCTACTCGGGAGACTGAGGCAGGAGAATCGCTTGAACCTAGGAGGTGGAGGTTGCAGTGAGCCGAGATCGTACCACTGCATTCCAGTTTGGTGAAATATACATATATTTATGTATTTCTAGCTTGCTACCATGGGTAAGAAAATAAAAACTGAGAAAATTGGACATTTGAAAAGAAAAAAAGTATGCTACACCCTGTATGTAATGATCATATTGCATTGTTTGAAATGTGAAACAATGATTATGTTGCTAATAACTGAAAACTTCTAGATAAGAATTAATTTCTGCCCAAATTATTTTAAGGTCCCTCTTTACCTTAAATGCTATGAATATTTCTCTTCTAGATGCACAGAAATTGAATAAAACAGAAAGATACTATATAAATATTGGAAAAAATTATTTAACAAAATTAAATTCCATAAATACCTATGCTCCATGTGACACAGTAACTCCTAATACATGAATGAAAAGCACTATTTCCTGATAGGAAATGCTTTCCCCCGCTACGGATACAATTACTTAAGTCCATAATACCTTACATTACCAAGCCACCTGAATAGAAGCCAAAGCTGCTATAAAGATTATATTGTAAAATAAGCATAATTTGTTGATTTGTAACTATTTTGAAGTTTAGTCTAATAGCTTAAATTTTCCCATTCCCAGGCAGTATGCAGAGATTCAAAAAGTACTATTTATTGGATGTCAAAGAGGATGTAGTTTTTTATTTTATTTATTTATTTATTTATTTATTTTGAGACAGGGTTTCACTTCATCACTCTGACTGGAGTGCAGTGGCACAGTCTCAGCTTACTGTATCCTTCGCCTCCTGGGTTCAAGTGATTCTCCCACCTCAGCCTCTGAGTGCCTGGTACTACAGGCACATGCCACCATGCCTGGTTAACTTTTGTATTTTTTGGTAGAGACTGGGTTTCACCATGTTGGCCAGGTTGGTCTCAAACTCCTGACCTCAAGTGATCTGCCCACCTTGACCTCCCAAAGTGCTGGGATTACAGGTGTGAGCCACTGCACTTGGCCAGGATGTAGTTTCTTAAACTGAGATCTAGAAGTGGCTCCTTAGAACATTTTTTAAAAACATGAAAATGAGCCAGGCACAATGGCACATGCCTGCAACCCTAGCTACTCAGGAGGCTGAGATGGGAGGATCACTTGAGCCCAGGAGTTCAAGATCAGCCTGGGCAATATAGCAAGAGCTCATCTCAAAAAATAAATAAAAAATAAAACATTAAAATAAGCATATGCTCAAGCCTAAAGTAATTCCAAAAGGCCTGACTCCAAATTAGGCCAGAGATCTATAGAAAATTAATCAATTATTCAAAAAAAAAAAAAAAAAAAGCTACTGCATATACTTTCTTCTCATTTTGCTCCTTTTTGATTGACGTTCAAAGATATCTGATTCTAGAGGGAATGGGACTCCTATTCAATTTGCTAGAAGTTACTTATATGCATCAGAGAGCAAAAGTCAGCTAGAATCTGTTGGAGATTTTCTGGGATTATCTGAAGATTTAAGAATCATGGCATACGGGAAAAGCTACAAACTCTAAAGTTTGTAGACAAAGTTCAAAGTCGCAATTTTCTAGGTTTGTGTGACCTCTTTGAGTCTCAGTATTTTTTTGTTTTCATTTTAAAAAATGGATATACTAATGCCTCAAAAGATTAAAGATAATATATTTAAATGTCTAGAATATTAGGGTCACTCTCACTTATTATATTAAAAAGAGATAACAGAAAGCCACTTAAGGAGCCTTAAGCAAAATTATATTTACAAACTGTTTTGAAGTCAGAGATATTAGATCAAATTGTAAAGTACATAAGGTTCTAATCCTATTTAATTAATTATATTAGTATGTTTTAGAGATGACTTGTACCCGTAAGTCTTGAAAAACTTTAAGAAAAATGTTTGTTAATGGCAGAAACAACTATATAAAGAAAGGTAATATATTAAAAAGTAAAAGTCTTATTGGTTCATTTTTAAACTTCTAATAAGGACCGCAGAGAAAACATACTATGAAATTTAACATCCAAACTAAATAATCTAATAGAATTACTGAACACATACTTGACTGAAGGAAAATAAACATTATCTGTAATCAAGAACCGTATCTGAGTATGGTAATAGAGATGCTGAAGAGAAAAGTAACACGGAAAAAAGATGCATTTTATTATCCTCAAATATACAATGTTCTCCTGGGTGTCATGATCTTCCTCATTCCTGGACCAGATTCTGTAATTCTACCCTAGTGACCCTCTAGCCCTTAGCTTTCAAACTGCAGAAGAGTGGCTCCCTACATTTTTGTGTAACATTATTGCAAGGACTCCAATGCCATGGTGTTAAATATATATGACATAATTCAGTAGGGCAGCTCTTAGTAATTTTACTCAAAACCTTCTTGCTCTGCTAGAGGCTTTGCTGAAAGACAAATCCTGATGACTGACAGCATATGGCACTCAGATTTGTTGATCCTCCTCCCTACGTAAACTAGAACTTGTATCCTGAGTCATGCTCACATGTCTGGAACTTCACCCATAGAAACTCTCTTCTGGAAGAACTTTCATTAAATTTTGCCAACAGCCTTCTGTAAGATTGCTCCACTCTACTGTCAGAAATGCTGATTTGTCTGAGCATCAAGCAAGGACTCACAGGAGTACTTTTCCAGGAAATTCTTCAACCTCTATGCAAATAAGCTTCCAGCCCATTATTAAATAGATAGTTCCAACCGTGTCTGAGATGCCAGATTCAACCACTTCCTGCACTGCAGAGAAATCACTGTTAGTGAACAAAAAAGTGAAAAACAAAAAATCATGTTCTATCTCATAAGAGGCAGCTATACACGGACATGTAGAGAGAAATAATAGACATAGGGGACTCCAAGAGGAGAAAGGGTGGGAAACAAGTGACGTTTAAAAAATTATCTATTGGGTACAATGGTCACTACTCAGGTGATGGATACACTGGAAGCCCAAACTCCCCATTACACAATATATTCAGGTAACATACCTGCACATGTACCCCTTACATCTATAAAAATTTTTTAAGATTAAAAAAAAAATTAAGGCAGAAGAATTCATGTACATTGGGATTATCCATGGGGTGTTGGTGAGGCACAGATAATCCAAGCCCTCCCTAACAAAATTTTAATGCTCTTCTTTTGTCATAATCAGGAGACTGACTTTTTTTGTTTTTAATTTTTTTGTGTGTGCAGACAGGGTCTTGCTTATGTTGATTGGGCTGTTCTCCAACAGCTGACCTCAAGCTATCCTCCTGCCTCAACCTCTCAAAGTATTGGGATTACAGGAATGAGTCACTGTGCCTGACTGAAGCTGGATCTTAAAAACACTGTAGTTCTCTAAAAGTGTGGAGCCAGTATGGTGCTGTAGCCAAAAGGTAAAGCTGTGCTTTGTCAGAATAAGGTATTGAACACAAAACAGTAGCTCATTCCAGTATTGTCAGATATGGAATACTGTATACAGTTCTGGTTGCTAAACTACAACACAGAGTCAAGGAAAATAAAATTCCAGGGAAGGGTGAGTAAGAAGTTAGCAATATATAAGTTTTGCCAATAAAGCATATGAATGCAATCAGAATGCTTTCAAAATACAACTCAGTTACATATGAGGGGAGGAAGAACCTACTCAATACCTGTGATTACCTCCCAAGCCTTATCAGCATTTTATTTGTTTTGAGAAAAATGCTTATTTTGGGCGGAGTGCGGTGGCTCACCCCTGTAATCCCAGCACTTCGGGAGGCCAAGGAAGGTGGATCACCTAAGGTCAGGAGTTCAAGACCAACCTGGCCAACATGCTGAAACCCCATCTCTACTAAAAATACAAACATTAGCCGGGTGAGATGGTGGGCACCTGTAATCCCAGCTACTCAGGAGGCTGAGGCAGGAGACTCACTTGAACCTGGGACGGGGAGGTTGCAGTGAGCCAAGTTCATGCCACTGCACTCCAGCCTGAGCTACAGAGTGAGACTCAATCAAGGAAGGAAAGGAAAGGAGTGGGGAGGGGAGGGGAGGGGAGGGAAGCTTATTTTGAGAAGGTTTTAGACTTAAAATAGAAAAAAATGTATATAAGTAGTACAAAGACTTCACATATACCCTCCACCCAGTTTCCCTAAATGTTAATATCTCTCCTAACCATAGTAAAATTATCAAACCCAGAAAATTAACATTGATAGTATACTATTAACTAGTGTACAGTATTTATTCAAATTTCACCAATTGTCGCACTAATACCCTTTTTTCTGGTCCAGGATCTGACACTGCCCATAGTTGTCACATCTCCTTTGTCTCCTCAGTCTGGAGACTTCTGTAGCCTTTATCTTTCTTGACCTTTACATTTTTTAAGAGTATTGGCTAGTATTTTTTTGTTTTTTGTTTTTGTTTGTTTGTTTTTCTAAAAATCTCTTAACCTTAGTTTGTCTGACATTCCCTCATGATTACATGCAGTTTATACATTTTTGGCAAGAATACCTGGCTGCAAGGTAGAAATATATATATAGAAAAATTACAAAAAAGAACGCCCACAGAAGTTCTGTTGAGCCCTTCTCAGTGCATCTTATCTAAAAGAACATGATGCCAATGTGTCTCATTACTGATGATAACTTTGATTTCTTGTTTAAAGTCAAGGTCTACCAAGTTTCCCCTCTGTAATACTTACTCACTGTAACTAACGAGTATTTCATGGAAAGATACTTTGAGCTTCTGTGAATATCCTTTTTCTCATCACTTTCACTCATTCATTTTAAGCGTCCATTAATAAGTCTTACCTAGACTATCTATTACTGAGGTGTTTGTCAAACGATGATTTTCTATTTCCTCATTGTTTCTACATTTTTTGGCAGGGTCTCACTCCATCACCCAGGCTGGAGTGCACAATCACAGCTTACTGCAACCTTGACTTCCCAGGCTCAAGCTGTCCTCCCACCTCAGCCTCCCAAGTAGCTGAGATTACAAGTGCATGCCACCACACGCAGATAATTTTTGTATTTTTCATAGAGATGGGATTTTGCCATGTTGCCCAGGCTGGTCTCAAACTTGTGAGCTGAAGCAATCCACCCACCTCAGTCTCCCAAAGTGCTGGGATTACAAGCATGAGCCACCACACCAGGCCTGCTTCAACAGGATTTTGAAATAAGAAAAAACTGTGGATCAGGCACAGTGGCTCACGCCTGAAATCCCAGCAGCACTTTGGGAGGCTGAAGCAGGCGGATCATCAGATATCAGGAGTTTAAGACCAGCCTGGCTAACATGGTGAAACCCTGTCTCTACTAAAAATACAAAAATTAGCAGAGCATGATTGTAGCAGGACGAGCTGCAGACAAAACTCCTCAAACACTGAATTAAAGAAGAAAGAGATTTTTTATTTGGCCAGGAGCATTGGCAGACTCGCGTCTTAAGAGCCGAGCTCCCCGAAAAAGAAATACTTGGCCTTTTTAAAGGCTTACAACTTTAAGGGGTCTACGTGAAAGGGTCGTGATAAATTGAGCAAGTGTGGGAAACATGACTGGGGCCTACATGCATCAGCTAACAGAACAAAAAGTTTTACAATGCTTTTTTTCATACAGTGTCTGGAATTTATAGATAACACAAGTAGTTTAGGTCAGGGGTTGATGTTATTATTACTACTTTTTTTTTAACTCCTAGGGCCGGGTGGTGGTGCCAAGGTTGTCTGGCTATTTATGTTACTTTTGTTTCTTTCTCTCTTTCCTCCTGTCTTGTGAACTAGGCAAGGTGGGGGGAGGAGGGCAGCAGGAGTAGTAGTGGTCTCCTTCCTTATGATGGCGGGCACCTGTAATCCCAGTTACTCAGGAGGCTGAGGCAGGGATAATTGCTTGATCCTGAGAGGTGGAGGTTGCAGTGAGCTGAGATTGTGTCACCTCACTCCAGCCTGGGTGACAGAGTAAGACTCTGTCTCAAAAACGGAAAAAAAAAAAAAAAAAAAAAAAGAGAAAGAAAAAAGAAAGAACTGTCTACTTATTTGTTTATTTAGTATTTATTTATGTCAATATAGACTCATGAATGTTTATTTTATTTTACGGTTTATAATCAATTAGCTAAAGAAATTTTTTTTTGTTCAATTGTTTCAGATTTGGCCATTGAGTATTTTCCCAGTTAGCTCCTATATCCTTTTGGTAAGACTCCACATCACCTTTTGAATACTTCTTACTTTCTGGCTGTGGAAGTTGTTTCAAATTCTTATTGTACTTTTCTTGCTCTTGCCCTGGAGTCAATCACTTCTTCAAATAACCATTTTCTGTTTGTGCAGAAAGGAAGAGAGTTGAGCAGAATATTTTTAACTCTAGAGTCAGTCCTGGGCTTTTTCAAGTCTCTTTCTGATTCTACTACTTGGAGATACTTGCCAGAAAGTAAGTTATTTGAAAAAAATTTAAAAGGCTTACAGGACCATTTTTAAACTTTGGCTGAGGCAAACTCGGATGTAATTTCCACATCTAACTTCTGGTCTCCTTGTTATTATAGTTCCACATACATCAGAAATAAAGTTCCCTTGGAGACTGGAGAACTCCATCTACCATTTTAATAAAATATTGAATTATGTGATTCTTGGTAGAGAGTAACAAAAGTCTTCTTTTTAAGGGAGTTTTTTCAACATTCAGAGAGTTCCAAAAGGCTAGCTAGATCTCTAGTCTGAGTATTTTGGGGGATAAAATATTCCAGACCCACTAAAGAAAACTGAGGAGCCAACATAACTCATTATTGCAGGGTTCCAGACATCAGACTTTTTAGAGAAATATGATGTAGACTCAGGTTTAATGTGATAAAGATTGCTGGCTCTTTCCAATATTCATTCTCCTTTTTTTTTTTTTTTTTTTTTTGAGACAGAGTTTCACTCTTGTTGCCCAGGCTGGAGTGCAATGGCGTAATCTCGACTCACTGCAACCTCTGCCTCCTGGGTTCAAGCGATTCTCCTTCCTCAGCCTCCCAAATAGCTGGGATTACAGGCACCTGCCATCATGCCTGACTAATTGTTGTATTTTTAGTAGAGACAGGGTTTCACCATGTTGGCCAGGCTGGTCGCGAACTCCTGACCTCAGGTGATCCACCCACCTCAGCCTCCCAAAGTGCTGGGATTACAGGCATGAGCCACCGTGCCTGCTCCTCTTCTTTCTTAATTAGTAAAGCCCCAAAATTTGTCAGAAGTATGTGAACCAGAGCAACTGCATCTTAAATAGGAGCTGGGTAAAATGAGGCTGAAACCTACTGGGCTGCATTCCCAGACGGTTAAGGCATTCTCAGTCACAGGATGAGATGAGGTCAGCACAAAATACAGGTCATAAAGACCTTGCTGATAAAACAGGTTGCAGTGAAGGAGATGGCCAAAACCCACCAAAACCAAAATGGCGACGAGAGTGACCTCTGGTCATCCTCACTGCTACCCTCCTACCAGCACCATGACAGTTTACAAATGCCATGGCAATGTCAAGAAGTTATCCTATAACACTAAAAAGGGGAGGCATAAATAACCCCTTGTTTAATATATCATCAAGAAATAACCATAAAAATGGGCAACCAGCAGCCCTCAGGGCTGCTCTGTCTATGGAGCAGCCAATCTTTTATTTCTTTACTTTCTTAATAAACTTACTTTCACTTTGCACTGCCAACTCACCCTGAATTCTTTCTTGAGTGAGATCCAAGAGCCCTCTCTTGGGGTCTGGATCAGAACCCCTTTCCTGTACCATAGCCACCCAGAGTAGTAGAGCTATACTTTCCAAGCTTCTTTAAAGCCAGGTGTGACAGTGTCACCATGGTCTGATCAATGAGATGAGTAAGTGACATTTATAACTCCCCAGTGATATTCTTAAAAAAATGGGTCATGTCCAACACTTTCCTTTATTCTTCTTCCTCGTGACTGAGACATGGACATTCTAGCAAAAGCTAGAGAAGTCATCTTAGGCAAAAACATGGAAGTCACATGCTAAAGAGGTCACACATTAAAGACGACAAGCTACAGCCTTGACATCATGCAGCTGCCATGTTAGGTATGGTTAGCTTACACTTAGATTGAAACATGAGAAAAATTAACTTCTCTTTCTCTTAAGTCACTGTTATTTGGGGATCTTTGTTATAACAGTTAAACCTATATCTAACTAAAATAGAAGTAGTATCTGGAAGGGGGACTTCTGTAACAAAAGACATATGTAATATTAATATAGCAATGAACAGGAAACAGCAAATATTCAGATAAGTCAGGGTGGAAAGCTGGTGACTCTTGCTATGTCATAACAAAACTTTAGCTAAACTGTTACCTGCCATACATTGGACAGTAAGTAATAAACTGTCAGAGTCTGTGACTCTAAGGCAACTAGTTGGAAAAATTCAGAATCTTGATGTATGTTGACTGCTTCCTGCCACTTGAAGCAAAATCTTACAAAAGAGATAAAGTCTGAAATAGTTTCCCCTAAGGAGGGATAATTCTATTTTATGAAAAGAGGCATTTTCTGTCTTGCCAGAAATATAAATTGAGTGAAAGTGCAGTAATTTGGGTGCTCAAAGGTTTAAAAAAAGTCTTTTTGGCTTTTTGTTTGTTTGTTTGTTTTTTGGAAATAGGGTTTCACTCTGTCACCCAGGCTGGAGTGCAATGGTGCAAACACAGCTCACTGCAGTCCCAGCCTACTGGGATCAAGCGATCCTTCTACCTCAGCCTTGTGCCACCACACCTCGCTAATTTTTGGGGTAGAGACATATTCTTACCATATTGCTCAGGCTGGTCTCGAGCTCCTGGCTTCAAGCAATCCTCCTGCCTCAGCCTCCTAAAGTACTGGGGTTATGGGTGTGAGCCACTGTGCCCAGCCAAAAAAGCCAATTCTTCTTTACCGAACACTGAAGCAAGAATAAGAGGTAGGTCTCAAGAACAGCTGTAAGTGGAAATTAGAATGTGGCCCCCCCATAAAATGGAGAAGGAAGGAAGGAAGGAAGGAAGGAAGGAAGGAAGGAAGGAAGGAAGGAGAAAGAAAGAAAGAAAGAAAGAAAGAAAGAAAGAAAGAAAGAAAGAAAGAAAGAAAGAAAGAAAGAAAGAAAGAAAGAAGGAAGGAAGGAAAGAAGGAAAGAAGGAAAAAAAGAAAGAAAAGAAAGAAAGAGAAAGAAAGAAAGAACAAGAAAGAGGAAGGAAGGAGAGAAGAAATAAAATGGAAAGAAAGAAAGAGTGAGAGGAAGGAAGGAAGTAAAGAGAAAGAAAGAAAAAGAAAGAGAAAGGAAGGAAGTAAGGAAGGAAGGAAAGGAAGGAAGGAAGGAGGGAGGGAGGGAGGGAAGGAAGGGAAAGTATCTTGGGCCCCTTCAAGCTGGGAGCCGCTCAGGGCATATCTGCCTCTCATTCTATTCAAAGACATCCCTCCGCTCACAGAGATAGGTACATATCCTGATTGCCTCCTTTGGAAAGACTTATCACAAACTCCAAAGAATGCAACCATCTGTCTCTCACTTACCTGTGACCTGGGAGCACCCAATCAGCGGGGACAGGGGGCGGGGCTTGCTTTGAGTTATCTCTGCCTTCCTGGATGAAACTAATGTACTTCTTACGTACATTAATTGGTGTCTCATGTCTCCCTAAAATGTATAAAACCAAGCTGTGCCCTGACTACCTTGGGCACATGTTGTTAGGACTTCCTGAGGCTGTGTAATGGGCGTGCCCTCAACCTTGGCAAAATAAACTTCGTAAATTAACTGAGACCTGTCTCTGATTTTCTGGGAGGAAAGGGGAAGGGAGGGTAGGGGAGGGGAGGGAAGGGGAGGGGAGGGGAGGGAAGGGGAAGGGAGGGGAGGGAAGGGGAAGGGAGGGGAGGGGAGGGGAGAGGAGGAGGGAGGGAGGAAGGAAGGAAGGAAGGAAGGAAGGAAGGAAGGAAGGAAAGAAAGAAGAAAGAAAGAAAGAAAGAAGAGGAAGGAAAGGAAGGAAGGAAGGAAGGAAGGAAGGAAGGCAGGCAGGCAGGCAGGTGAAATGGAAGGAGCTCAAGCCTGTAATCCCAGCACTTTGGGAGGCCGAGGTGGGCGATCACGAGGTCAGGAGATCGAGACCATCCTGGCTAACATGGTGAACCCCGCCCCTACTAAAAATACAAAAACTGAAGCCGGGCGTGGTGGCGGCACCAGTCCCAGCTACTCGGGAGGCTGAGGCAGGAGAATGGTCAAACCTGGGAGGCGGAGCTTGCAGTGACCGAGATCGCTGCCACTGCACTCCAGCCTGGGTGTGACACAGCGCTGAGACCGGGCTTCAAAGAAAGCAAGAAAGAAAGGGGAAGGGGAAGGAAGGAAGGAAGGAAGGAAGGAAGGAAGGAAGGAAGGGGAGAGAGGGAGGGAGGGAGGAGGGGGAGGAGAATGTGGCCTGCAAACATTTTTCAAGCACCTTTGATAAAGTCCCTGACAGTCAGTGAGTGCCAACTCAGTCCAAATATCAGATGATGGCTGTGGCCTGGCTGTGACAAAATTCCCCACTCAGTCCATTGTTGTTGTTGTTGTTGTTGTTGAGACAGAGTCTTGCTCTGTCAGCCAGGCTACAGTGCATTGGCACGATCTCAGCTCACTGCAACCTCCACCTCCTGGGCTCAAGCAATTCTCCTGCCTCAGTCTCCCCAGTAGCTGGAATTACAGGTGTGTGCTACCATGCCCAGCTAATTTTTGTATTTTTAGTAGAGACCGGGTTTCACCATGTTGGCCAGGCTTGTCTCAACTCCTGACCAGAGGTGATCTGTCCGCCTCAGCCTCCCAAAGTGCTAGGATTACAGGCGTGAGCCACTGGGCCAGTCCATTGTTTTAAATGGCCTGAAGATAGCGACATTAAAATTGAGAGGGCAAATGGACAGAGCACAGAGGGCAATAAATAGGTCAGATACTTTAGTTTCAAAACTGCATTAGGGTCACATCTATGTTTGTCGTTATTTGTACCTGAAACTAATGTTGCAGGTAAACCAGAAAATTTAACTGGGTGGGCAGGGAGGGGGATATGTTATTTCCAAGGAAATAATAGGCCTGTTGTTTTTTTTGGCTTCTGCTCCTGTATTAGTCAGAGTCCCATTAGGAAGGACTCAAATTCTGTAATTTGAGGAAAGTTTAATTAAGGAATTATTTGTACATGGTGGAGAAGAAGTAGCAGACAGAAAGGGAGAGTAGGTCGCCCCTTCAGCTTGGAACAGTGAGGTGCTATTACCACCCTTTAGTGAGGAGAGAAAAGAGTTACTGAAACTAGCAGACAAAAAGAGATGCCTGGCAGGCAACAAGACCTTTGCTTGAGGGACACCACAAGCCTAGGGCAACCCTGTGAAGGAGAGAGCCAGGGGAAGAAATACCCCAACCTTTCTCATTCTTCCCTTCCTCTGATCTTCCTCCAGGGCTCCTCATTGGGGGAACCCGATTGAGAACAGAACAATGAAGTTCTATTGAGGTAATCCTGTCAGTCTCCCAGAAAAAAGATTAGGGTAGAGAAGGAGAAAAATAAATAATCTAGAGTAGTAAATAAATAATATTCCACATATCCCCACACCTACACCAGCAGGAAAATGGGGTACAATGCTATGCAGCCTTTAAGAAAGGTTTATTCTCCAATATCCACCACAGATAAGGCCATGGAAGACGATGAACAGAGAGTTCCTCCTAGAAAACAGAACAAGATGTTGCCGTGTGAAGATCCATTCCCAGGGAAGGGGTTCTAGCAGTTTCTGTTCATCTGGACCAGTAGCAGCCTCTTTCCTTTTCCAAATGGGAGTCTTAACTGTGGTTATTTTGTTGTGAAGGAGACATAACTTATTTTTCAGTTCATAAGTTGCTAGGCCATGAGGAAACATACCCAGACAAAATGAGAGCATTACACATAGACTTTGCTGAAGATGTGGTAATTAGATAGGACCTTTGAGTTATCTCCTCTTTGAGAGGAAATGAAATAAATATGCTTCGTTTGTGAGAAAAAGCATGTGCACAGATATTTACATAGTTAAAGGCACTGACTGTGGCAGAGGTTGTTAATTATCCTTCAATATCTGTTCTCCCCATCTTTCTTTAGAAATAGAATCCCAAAATTATATCTGGGCACATGGCCATCAGTCTCCTTTGCAACCAACTTTGGTCATTTGACTAAGTCTTGGCCAATAACATCTAAGCAGTAGTAATGTTGAAATTCATTCTTATGTCCTTAAAGTAAAGGAAATGCTCTCTGCTTCCCTCTTTTCTTCCTTCCTACTGGCTATGATGCAGACGGACATGTGCAATAGTAAGAGCAGTCATACCGGGCTATAGGTAGAAGCCGCATGTGGGAAATGGCAGAGCAACGAAATGGATGAAACACGGGTCCCAACATTATGAAACCACAATTATCCCCAGACTACTTATTCTTGGATGTTATTTAAGAATAAGGCCGGGCACGGTGGCTCACGCCTGTAATCCCAGCACTCTGGGAGGCCGAGGCAGGCAGATCACAAGGTCAGGAAATCGAGACCATCCTGGCTAACACGGTGAAACCCCGTCTCTACTAAACAAAATACAAAAAATTAGCTGGGCGTGGTGGCAGGCACCTGTAGTCCCAGCTACTTGGGAGGCTGAGGCAGGAGAATGGCATGAACCCGGGAGGAGGAGCTTGCAGTGAGCCAAGATCGTGCCACTGCACTCCAGCCTTGACGACAGTACTAGACTCCGTCTCAAAAAAAAAAAAAAAAAAAAAAAAAGAATAAAAGAAAAAGTCTCAATTATTTTGAGTATACATTACAGAGGCCGAAACCTCTACCTTAACTAATACTTAAACCAGGATGTAACTAAAGAGAACAAGAAACGCAGTCACCCTGGAGAAAGCCAAGAAAAAGGAACCTACTCAAGATTTAGAGATGACTATGCCTTCTCTCACACCCAGAACACTCTCCAGGACCATGACCATTTGGGAGCATTTTGCAAATATATGTTGATATGAAAACTCTAGACATTTCCTCATTGGAATTGAATGTGAAAGAACCTATCAGCTACTCAATCCAGGTACTTACCAGATACTTACTTTCTGCTTCTAAACTGAGGTGGTCTCATACACAAAAAGGGCCCAGCATGGCCCTAAAACTAAGAATTACTTGGGCAAACAGCAAATTCTCCCTTCTTTGAGGGGACAAAGAGTGATTTTCTTTTTCTTTCTGGCATACAAAGAGCATAGAGGGAGGAAAAAACACATTTGGAAATGACAAAGAGTACTTTATTGAGATTGGAGAAAATAGTGTGAAACCCAGGGCAAGGAAAGAGTCTCTACAATTACCAGTGATTAAGTGAAGGGGGAAAAGAGGAAGAGGTAAGCAGGACTATTACCAAGAGAGAGAGGCGTGGTGGAAGCTGATTCAGAGAGCTGAGCCAACTGTGTAATTGAAACCAGAACTGGTTAGGATGAAAGTACAAGTTTAAAAGTGAGATCACAAAACCAATTCCAAGTAGCCACAGTGTTTATATGTAGAGATGGAATAGATCCTAAGAGCCTTAGGAGATCTCTTGCCTGTTTTCTAGGCAAGACTCATTTTAATGCCCAGCAGGAACACTTGAGGGCAATGAGTAAGTACAAACCCATTTGATCTTCCTATCAGATGGGAAATTCCCATGTGCTTTATATAGTTTGAAGTTTTCCTTTGAAATGCAACTATGGAAATGAAATTAAGAAGCAACTGTTAAAGTCTTGCACTAGAAACAATGAGTTTTATTTCACTAGGGAGTTTGTTTAACTAAGGTAATTTGGATTACCTTAAATACCCACGAAGGAAGACGATCCCCTCAGGGACTCAGGGCCTGTTAGCTGTTCACCAACAGAACTAAAACTAGAGACTCACAGTATTGGTAAATACCTTTTTCTTCTTATTCCCTTGACAATGTTTGCCTGTTTGACAGAGTCCGTTACTCATTTTAAAGGATGCTCATTGTCAGTTTCCTAAGTATACTATTGTTAAAAGATGAGTGCATTTTTGGAAAAGGTCAATAAAATTTTAAGTGAATTTTAAGACTGTAAGATGGAAATAGTATATGCAGATGTTGTATATTGATTTCTAAAAATATTTTCTTCCTAATGACTGCTTCTCAATTCTGGGTTTCGGGATCTTTTCCTCATCTATATTAACTGGAAAATTAGCACAGGGAATTTAAGTAATGCTATATGAATTCTCAATGGTCAGTAGAACTGAATCAGAAGGCCCAATTTGCTATCTGCTAATGAAGAAAGTAATTATCTCTAATACTACTTCCTATCTATATGGTCTTGTACAAGTTTCTCAACCTCTCTGTTTTATTACATTTAAAATGAGAATAAACAGGGCACGGTGGCTCATGCCTATAATCCCAGCACTTCAGGCTAAGGCGGCGGGATAGCCTGAGGTCAGGAATTCGAGACCAGCCTGGCCAACAAAGGGAAACCCCTTATCAACTAAAAATACAAAAATTAGCTGGGCTAGGTGGCAGGTGCCTGTAATTCCAGCTACTTTGGGAGGCTGAGGCAGGAGAATCGCTTGAACCCAGGAGGCGGAGGCTGCAGTGAGCCGAGATTGCGCCATTGCACTCCAGCATGGATAACAAGAGGGAAACTCCCTCTCAAAAAACTAAAATAAAATAAAATAAAATAAAAAAGAAATTAAATGGGAATAAAGGCCTAGTGCAGTGGCTCATGCCTGTAACCCCAGCACTTTGGGAGGCCTAGACGGGCGGATCACTTGAGGCCAGGAGTTCAAGACCAGCCTGGCCAACATGGTGAAACCCTGTCTCCACTAAAAATACAAAAATTAGCTGGGTGTGGTGGCACATGCCTGTAATCCCATCTACTCCAGAGGCTGAGGCATGAGAATCACTTGAACCCCAGACACAGAGGCTGTAGTGAGCCGAGGTAGCACCACTGCACTTCAGCCTGGGGAAACAGAGCAAGACTCTGTCTCAAAAAATAATAATAATTACATTAAATAAATTTTAAAAATAAGGCAGGGCGCAGTGGCTCACGCCTGTAATCCCAGCACTTTGGAAGGTCGAGGCAGATGGACAACGAGGTCAAGAGATCAAGACCATCCTGGCGAGACCATCCTGGCTAACATGGTGAAACCCTGTCTCTACTAAAAATACAAAAAATTAGCCAGGTGTGGTGGCACACGCCTGTAGTCAGGAGGCTGAAGCAGGAAACTTGCTTGAACTTGGGAGGCGGAGGTTGCAGTGAGCCAAGATCGCGCCACTGCACTCCAGCCTGGGTGACAGAACGAGACTCCATCTTGAAAAAAATAAATAAATAAAAATAGGCCGGGCGCGGTGGCTCAAGCCTGTAATCCCAGCACTTTGGGGGAGGCTGAGATGGGCAGATCACGAGGTCAGGAGATCGAGACCATCCTGGTGAACACGGTGAAACCCCGTCTCTACTAAAAAATACAAAAAACTAGCCGGGCGAGGTGGCAGGCGCCTGTAGTCCCAGCTACTCGGGAGGCTGAGGCAGGAGAATGGCGTGAACCCAGGAGGCGGAGCTTGCAGTGAGCTGAGATCCGGCCACTGCACTCCAGCCTGGGCAACAGAGCGAGACTCCGTCTCAAAAAAATAAATAAATAAAATTAAAAAATAAAAATAAAAAAATAAAATGTCTTTTCTCATCTACATGGAAATTGAAAGAATACATGTGAAACTGTACCATAAACTCTCAAATGCTGGTGGAATCCACGCCTCAGCTTAGGTAGAGCTGCCTTCAGAACTCAGCATCTCCAACTCTTTCTCCTATTCAACCCCATTCTAATGCCAGCTTCTCTTCTTGCCTTCTGAGTTCTTATATTCTCCTTGCCTTCATTCTCCCTGTGTAAGAAATGGGAATTGTATTATCTACCTAATGCAATTGGTGTAAGGGCAACCTGGAAAGCTCCTGGTGCAATGTTTAGCATATGATCAACTCAATAAATCCAACTAGAGATGGGCAAAAGCAATCAGAGGCCATCTAATCCACTTCTCTTATGCAGTTGAGGAACCAGTGCTGAGAAGTGAGGAAACTGTGCAGTTAACGCCTGGAGCAGCAGATTTAGATTCCAGGTCTCTGGACTGTCAGGACTCTTTCCACTGCAGATTGCGGCAGTATCAAAACAAATAAATGATCAAGGGGGAAATCATCAAGGTGTGTTTCCCACTAGAGTCTTTCAGTGAAACCAGTATGAGAATGAAGTGAGGGGCAAGGGAGGGAAGGAAAAACAAAATAAGCTCCTTTTCTCGTGGTTCAGTGGGCTATTATAGCTATATACATCACACAAATCTTCTAATGAAGGTTTTATTATTTGATAAATATATTCTGATATATCACATAATGGAAGATTATCCAGCCACCAAAAAGTCTGAAGTAGACCAATAAGCACTAGGATAGAAAGGCGTGTCCAAGATACTTAGGGGCAAAAGGTGCTGTGTGTTCTCTACAACACGGTCCCATTTTTGTTTCATGTATATAATAAGTCTTATGGTAATAAGTCTGGAAGGACATCATCCAGATCATTAGCATTGGTTATCCTTCCACATAATAAAGACCTTTCCTTTTCTATGTTATTTCTGTATTATTTAAATTCTCAGATTTTGATCATTAGGAAAAAATAAATCTTTTTTAAGTCAAAAAAAAACTTTTAAAATAAAGATCAATTGCATGAAAGTACAATTATTCAGCATTACGAAAGACTAAGAGCTTTAGCAAGAATAATGAAAATATTCAGCCCCTTTCTTTCTTAAAGATTATTGCTGTCTGATAGCATTTCCTTTATGTGAACAATATGAGCAAAAATAAAAAATAAGAATAAAACAACAGAGGCAAGCAGTTATAATGGAATATCTTTTCCCAACATCTCTAACTAAATAAAAAAATGCAAAGCAGGCTATCTTGGAAGCAAGTATAAAAATGCTTCCCAGTCCCATATCTAAAAAGGAAATAAATCCAAATTGTGTCTCACAGCGCATGCACAATAGCCCTGCAGTGTTTTAATCCACTGTTACTTGGTATCTTAGTCCTAAGGATCTTAACCTTGTCCGGGAATGCCCTGAAATATACCAAAAGGTATACATAATTGCATATGTGCAGTTTTCTAGGGAGAGGAACTATAATCTTCATCCAAACCCATAAATATTAAGAACCACAGTATTCATGTATTCACACATATTCATTCTATAGACACTTGAGAATTGTTTACCTCTGTGCATTGTTATACATGCAGTGGGAATGTTATTAGTCACTCTACAAACATCATTTCTAATTCTGCCAGCAAAACTGCAAGTAAAGATTATCCCTTTTTTACCAATGGAGAATATGGAGAATTAAAGGTGTCTACAAATTCTTTTTTTTTTTTTTTTTTTTTTTTTTTTGTGAGACGGAGTCTCACTCTGTTCCCAGGTTGGAGTGCAATGGCATGATCTCAGCTCACTGCAACCTCCGCCTCCCAGGTTCAAGTGATTCTCCTGCCTCAGCCTCCTGAGTAGCTGGGACTACAGGCATGTGCCACCACACCCAGCTAATTTTTTGAGACAGAGTCTCGCTCTGTCGCCCAGGCTGGAGTGCAGTGGCGGGACCTCGCTCACTGCAAGCTCCGGCCCCGGTTTACGCCATTCTCCTGCCTCAGCCTCTCCCCGAGAAGGGACTACAGGCTTCACAATCACAGCTCAAGAATTTCTTGTAGCTTTTAGTAGAGACGGGTTTCACCGTGGGTCTCATCTCCTTGACCTTTGTGATCCGGCCTGCCTCCCCAAAGTGCTGGGATTACAGGCGTGAGCCACCACGGCCCACCCAGCTAATTTTTATATTTTTAGTAGAGATGGAGTTTCACCATGTTGGCCAGGATAGTCTCAATCTCTTGACTGTGTGACCCGCCTGCCTCGGCCTCCCAAAGTGCTAGGATTACAGGTATGAGCCACCACGCCCAGCAAAGGTGTCTGCAAATTGTTTGACACTCCTTCCATTGAGAGTTGGGGCGTGATGCTCCTTCCCCTTGAGTCTAGATGGGCTCTGTGACTATGTTAACTAACTGAATATGTTGGAAGTGACACTGTGTCAATTTCCAGACCCAAGACTTAAGACACAGGCATTTTCCACTTAATGTCCTTTGGAATAATAGTTCTTCAAAGCCAGCCATCATGTTGTGAAAAAGTCAAAGCAGCCCCCTGGAGATGCCCATACAGAGACAAACTGAGCTCACCAACCTGCCAGCCACATAGATGGGCTGTCATGGAAGTCGATGTTCCAGTCCCACTCCAGCTGCCCCAGATGATGCTGTGTGGCATAGAGATGAGCCATTATCCTCAATGAGCCTGTGGTTGGCAGAATAATGGAAAGATGTACATATCCTAATTCCCAGAACCTATGAATATGTTACATTACATGGCAAGGGTGAATTCAAGTTGCAGAGAGAATTGCTAATCATCTGACCTTGAAGTAGGGAGATTATCCTGGGATATCCCAGATGGACCCAATGTAATAAAAAGGTGCTTAAAAGAGGAAAAGAGAAGCAGGAGAGAAAGTCAGAGTGATTCAGTGGGAAAACGTCTTGACCAGTTGTTGCTGGCTTTGAACATGGAGGAAGAGGCTGTGAGCCAAGGAATACAGGCATCCTCTAGAAGCTGGAAAAGGCAAGAAAACAGATTCTCCCCCTGGATCTTCCAGAAAGATACACACCTCTGCTGACACCTTGAGTTTAGCTCAGTGAGAACTGCGTTGGATTGCTTGCCCACAGAACTGTACGATAACAAATTTGTGTTGTTTCAAGCCACGAAATTTGTGACAACTTGTCACACAGCAATAGAAAATGAACACAGAGCCCTTTCCAAATTGCACATTTGTAAGCAAAATGAATTATAGTTCAAAAACCACTATGTTTTGGGTTGATTTGTTCCTCTGTGATTGATAACTAGAACAATAAAATTAAGCTTGAGATAATCAATCTTTCCAAGTGACCCAAAAAGTTCAATTACTTGGCTCTGGTATGACATTTTTCACAGTGAAAACCTTCATGGTCAAAATTTCACTAGCCATTCCCTCCCCCAAGCTTCCCGGACATCACTTACCTCCTTGCCACCCTCTGAATCTGCTCTCCCAGGGGTTTCAAGTGCTCTCTTTGCACCAAACCCCACGTGATCTTTTCTCTGTCCTCATTCTCAGTGGTGACGTTGTTGACCACCACTTCTCTTTCTTTCGCCAAGAAGAGGTTCTTACACACACCGTTACTTCAAGGTCAGCATCTTAAAATCCAAACATATCATTCTTGAAAATAATGACTACTTAAAAAGTTAACAGTATATAACAGCAAAATTAACGACTTTTTAGTAGGCTATCAAACATTTTTATGAATGCCTAAGCCTCTTGTTTTAACTTACTTGAAGATGTTTTACAGATTTAATTTTCTATGTTTAAGTATCTCTTTTTCAGTGGAACCATAAATGCCCTTTTAAATTAGTGGCAGTGAGGCCGGGCGCGGGTGGTTCGCTCGTAATCCCAGCACTTTGGGAGGCCGAGCGGTGGATCACGAGGTCAGAGATCGAGACCATCCTGGCTAACATGGTGAAACCCCGCCTCTACTAAAAAAAATACAAAACTAGCCGGGAGCGTGTATGGCTTGCAGTCCCAGCTACCGGAGGCTGAGGCAGGAGAATGGCGTGAGCCTGAAAGGCGGAGCTTGCAGTGAGTCGGTGATCGCCACCGCACTCCGCAGCCTGGGTGACACAGCGCCGAGATTCGCCTCAAAAAAAAAAAAAAATTAGTGGCAGGAAAGTAGTTATCCTGGAAATAATTATATTTAGCAATTAAGTTTTACAACAAAGCTATTTTAATCAGCTGAAATAACACTCTTCACTGGTCACTATACTACTAGATAAGAGAGTTATTTTCAGGCAAGAATAAGATCACTTCAGTTCTTTCTTTTTTTTTTTTTTTGAGATCTGAGTCTTGCTCTGTCACCTAGGCTGGAGTGCAGTGAGCACTGCTCACTGTAAGTTCACCCGGTTCAACCCATTCTCCGCTCAGCCTCCCGAAGGCTGGGACTACAGGGCTCTCGGGCCATCACACCGGGCTAATTTTTTTTTTTTTGTATTTTTAGTAGAGACGGGTTTCACCCTGGTCTCGATCTCCTGACCTTGTGGATCCCACCGCCTCCCAGTAAAAGTGCTGGGATTACAGGCGTGAGCCATTCAGTTCTTCAAAGGAACTTTCTTTTTTTTTTGAGACGGAGTCCCGCCAGGCCTAGGTGGGAGTGCAGGTCGGATCTCAGCTCACTGCAGCTCGGCCTCGGGTTTTACCATTCTCCTGCCTCAAAGCCTCCCCGAAAGTAGCCGGGACTCACAGGCGCCGGGCCACTCACCGCTAGTTTTTTAGAGAGTTTTTGGGCAGAGACGGGTTTCACTGTTAGCTGATGGTCTCAACTCCTGACCTCGTGGATCCTCTGCCTGCCTCCCAGTGCTGGGATTACAGGCTTGAGCCACCGCGCCCGCCAAAAGGAACTTTCATGGTAAGTCTTCCCACAAAGTCTCCAAAGTAAAGTGATAATTGACTGGAAAATAGGCTCATTCTCCTTCATTCCTCCTCATTTGTTGAAGACCACCATCTCTTGATGTTTCTAAAGATTAACGATTTAAAGAAAGCCCATTTCTCCTGAGTGAAAACAGTGAGAGATGTTTCAAATCCCAGAGAAACTCCCTCTGGCTTACCAATTCAAATGCAGATTAGGTGCGAGCACGTTTAACTTTAGAATATAATGAACCAAGTAGCCTTTTGAGTCAAATCTCTGTGATACTCCCAGAAGTGTAGCTATGAGTCAGAAGAGATAGCAGGGAAAATATATCACAAGGTGCTATTTGTTAAAAAGATAAACATAACTATTGAGTGTTTATAAATATTGCTCAAATATGAAGCAAACATGAATGTATTTCCCTGTAAACCAAGTCTCAACTGGATTTTTGTGTTCTTGTTGCAATACCAGACAAGGAGAATTGATACAGTGTGAATCAAAAATCAAACAAAAAGAGGATTTGAAACTAGGCTTTCGGCTGGGCGCGATGGCTCAAGCCTGTAATCCCAGCACTTTGGGAGGCCGAGACGGGCGGATCACGAGGTCAGCAGATCGAGACCATCCTGGCTAACACGGTGAAACCCCGCCTCTACTAAAAAAATACAAAAAAACTAGCCGGGCGAGGTGGCGGGCGCCTGTAGTCCCAGCTACTCGGGAGGCTGAGGCAGGAGAATGGCGTAAACCCAGGAGGAGGAGCTTGCAGTGAGCAGAGATCCGGCCACTGCACTCCAGCCTGGGCGACAGAGCGAGACTCCATCTCAAAAAAAAGAAAAAAAAAAAAAGAAAGAAACTAGGCTTTCATTATTAGGAAAGTAAAAAGGACTTCCAAGAACACTTGGGGAAATCTATCAATATACAAAGATGTAAAAGTCACTGGGTGACAGAGTAACTGGTCTGTTTCCCTACAGGCTGCACATCAAATGTAATTTCAGGAGTGAGCTAATAAGGATACAAACAAATTATTTTGTTGGGTTCCCCCCCCAAAAAAAAACAATGAACTGTGAAGATGTAAAATAACTGTACCAGTTAGCACTCTGTAGTAAATGATGGAAAATTCAACTCAAACTTGCCTAGTTAATTAGAGAAATATATCGGATCATGTAGCTGAAGGCTCAAGGACTAAGCTTCAGGCATAACTTGATTCAGGGGCTTATGCAATGCTATATAAGGTCAGTTAATCTCCAAATTTTGATTTTGTCATTCTCTGAGTGTTGGCTTCATCCTAGGCTATCTCCCATTGTGACAGTAGCAGTGTCAAGCCTCATGTCCTTACATCACTGAATTCTGTGGAAATGTGAATGCTCTTCTTTCTCAGGAGCCCAGCCAAGGTCTCCCCAAGTCTCCCTATCTCTGACAGGGTTAGATGCCCATCATCAACCCCATTACTTGACCAGAAGAATGGGTTATGCTCATTGGTTGTCCCAGTTTCTCCCCGGAACCAAGGAAACAGTCACACCCACACAAATACGGCAGAACATAGCAGGGTAGTTTCCCAAAGGAAATTTAACATACTCAAAAGCGTGAATGTTTGTTAGGCAATAGTGTCCACTATAATATATTGGTATCAGATGTTAATATGAGACATTTTTTATTGATACATGATATGTGTACAAATTTATGGGGTACATGTGCTATTTCATTACAAGCATAGAATGTGTAATAATCAAGTTAGAATATTTAGGATATCCATCACTTCAAGCATTTATGATTTCTATGTGTTGAGAACATTTCAAGACCTCTCTTCTAGCTATTTTGAGATATGCAAAACATTGTTGATAACTAGTCACCCTACTCTCCTATCTAGCATTAGAAATTATTCCTTCTAACTGTAGGTTTGTATCCGTTAACCAACTTCTCTTCATCTCCCCTTGCCACACACACACCTTTCCCAGCCTCTGATAATTATCATTCTTTCTCCCTCCATAAGATCAACTTTTTTAGCTCCCACATGTGAGTGAGAACGTGGTATTTGTCTTTCTGTGCCTGGTTTATTTCACTTAACGTAATGACTTCCAGTGCCATCCATATTGCTGCAAATGACAGGATTTTATTCTTTTTATGGCAGAATAGTATTCCATGGTATATATATCATCACATATGTATCATATATATATGTATCATCACATCTTCTTTATCCATTTGTCCATCTCTGGACACTTAGGCTGATTCTACATTTTTGCTATTGTGAATTGTGCTGCAATAAACATGGAAGTGCAGACATCTCTTTAATATACTGATTTTATTTCCTTCAGATAAATACCCAGTAGTTGGATTGCTGGGATCATATGGATAGTTCTATTTTTAGTTATTTGAGAAAACCTCATACTGTCTTCCATAATGGCTATACTAATTTACATTCCAGTCATGTGTAAGAGTAGTAAAAGACATTTTGAGTATTGTTTGTATATGTTTAAATGAGAAGTAAAGTCATTTAGGTTTATAAGATGGTCTGATATGCAAGTATAAAAAATATTCAGCCCAGCCACTTTGATACCTAATGAGATAATGATTTTGTTGCTCTTTCATTCTCTGTGTGTTTTTTTCAACTTTTTCTCCCACAACATCCATCCATGCAAACTTTGCTCTAGTCTCATCCATTGGCTGATCTGGATTGCTTACTTCTATACCTTGATCTTCCCAATTTCTAGTGCCTGAAATGTTCCTTCCCCTCTTCATTCTCTAATATCCAAATTATCCTTTTCCAAAGCCTGATTCATAGCTACTTTATGAAGCAGTTTAGAAATAATGACCTTTTCTCCTACATTTTCTCATAATTTTTAGGTTAAAATTTGCAATTTACTACAAATTCCCACTCTCTAGATCATGGACGATATTATTTTCATGGTGGAAGTCATGCCAGCTGACCTTAATATGATCCTAAATTTCTTCTCCATAGAGCATTCCTGGAAGTCCCTATCAATCAATCAAAGTTTGCTCATAAAATGAAACTTATTGGCTGCTTTGCATGAACACTGGGTATTACATTCTCATTCTTTTCATTTATAACTCTAACAGCTTGTATGTTATGAGTATATAAAGCTTTGTCCCTAGAAAATGTTCAATAAATGGGCCGGGCGCGGTGGTTCACAGCTGTAATCCCAGCACTTTGGGAGGCCAAGGCAGGTGGATCATGACATCAGGAGTTCAAGACCAGCCTGGTCAAGATGGTGAAACCCCATCTCTACTAAAAAAAAAATATATATATATATATATATATATAATTAGCCAGGCATGGTGGGGGCGCTCGTAATCCCAGTTACTCGGGAGGCTGTGGCAGAGAATTGCTTGAGCCTGTGAGGCAGAGGTTGCAGTGAGCCGAGATCATGCCACTGCACTCCAGCCTGGGTGACAGAGCAAGACTCTGTGAAAGAAAGAAAGAAAGAAAGAAAGAAAGAAAGAAAGAAAGAAGAAAGAAAGAAAGCAAGAGAGAGAGAGAGAGACAGGAGAGAGAGAGAGAGAGAGAGGAGGGAGGGAGGGGAGGGAGGGAGGAGGGGAGGAGGAGGGAGGGAGGAGGGAGGGAGGAAGGAAAATGTTCAATATGGAATGGAGGGCAAAATCTAATGGTAAACTAAATGATGGTAGTAACTGGTACAAAAGCTAATTATGTGTTAAGGATATACACTTCTGTGATGAACATTTAAAATGTGAGAACTCCAAGTTTCCTTTCCCCAAACAATATGTTTTCACAAAATGGGAAATAATATCTAATGTACATAAAAGCTTTCCCTGAGGAAATGGTTGGAAACCATTTAAAGCAAAATACTGACATTTAACTATTCTTGATCCTAAAAAATAAAATATTTTAGCAGACTCATTTATTTGGAAAAAACAATCTGTGGTAGGTGATGTATTTGAGGAGAGGGGGAAAAAAATCCATCCTCACAACCAGATCTGGTTGGGGAATGATTTCTGGAATTGTGAACAATTGTGTATATTTTTAGCTACGGTTTCAGATGGCCTTATAGTGTTGGGAATTATAGCATTTTATAGCCCAGAAGTGATTACATAAAATCATGTTAAAGTGATTATAATAAGAACTACGTAGGCAGTAATGTTTGCTGCTCTGCAGAACACTTTGCCCAGGAGACTCTTTAAAGCTGAATGGAACAAAAATGTTGGTAGTCATATGAGACCTGTTCCTCCAATAAAAGTCCACACTCACTAGCAACCACAACCTGGCAACATTTTCGTTGAATCTCACATCTCATCTACTACTGAACATCAAAACAGCCAGTTACATCCTTGTAAAACAGGACAGATTAACAATTTAGCAGCATAAGTGTCTCTTCCTTTATCCCCCTATCATTTTTTTTTAATTTTATTATGTTTGTTCGTTTGTTTGTTTGTTTTTGAGATGAAGTCTCGCTCTGTCGCTCAGGCTGGAGTGCAGTGGTGTGATCTCAGGTCACTGCAAGCTCTGCCTCCCAGGTTCCAGCCATTCTCCTGCCTCAGCCTCCCGAGTAGCAAGGACCACAGGCATCCATCACCCTGCCCAGCTAATTTTTTGCATTTTTAGTAGAGACAGGGTTTCACCACATTAGCCAGGATGGTCTCAATCTCCTGACCTCGTGAGCCGCCCGCCTCGGCCTCCCAAAGCGCTTTGCAGAAGAATCTCAACTAATAAAGGCAGAAGAAATGATAACACGACCCCCAACGAAATAATAAATCTAGTCATTGAAACATCAATGTGTACTAATACCACTAGGTGAAATGTTCATGGGGAACTTTATAATGGATAGATCAGGTTGATAATACCTGAACATATTGATTGATCTCAGCATTATTAAAAGTATGTCAAGCAAACTGTATGTGATAAACTGGTAAATGTTTTATCTATTGCTGCATAATAAACTACTCCAAAACTGAGTGGTTTGAAACAACAGTAAACATTTATCATCACCCACAATTTCTCTGTGTTAGGAATTCTGGAGCAGTTTAGCTGGTGGTTCTAGCTCAAGGAATCTCATGAGGTTGCAGATTAGGTGTCAGCTAAGGTAACTGTCATCTGAGGACTTTGACTAGGGCTGGAGGATCCATTTCCAAGATGGCTCACCCATATGGCTGTCAGCATGGGGCCTCAGTTCTTCACCACATGGTCTTCTCCATAAGGCTGCTTGAGTTTGCAGCTGTCCTGATTGCCTTCCCCTAGATTGAGTGATCCAACAGGGAGAGAGGAAGAAGTCACATGCCATTTATGACTTGGCCTCCTGAGTCCCATGTCATTATTTCTGCTATGTCCTATTGATTCACAAGTCATTCTTCCTAGTCAGTGTGGTAAGGGACTACACAAGGACATGAATATGAGAAAGTGAAGATTACTGGGGCCATCTTGGAGGCTGGCTACCACAAATAGGAAGTAATCCTATGAAGTATTCTTGCCCCATCCTCTGTAAAACAATTCTGGGATCTAATCCAACCTGTAGGTCTAACTACCCATTAGTTATAGCAAATGGGAGGCAAGAGGAATGGGTAGAGGAACAAATTAAACACCACCACAGGGAAGCAATCAGTCTCTTCCACGATGTGGGACTATTTAAAGAGCAAGATCTTAGCCGGCGCGGTGGCTCACGCCTGTAATCCCAGCACTTTGGGAGGCGGAGGCGGGTGGATCACGAGGTCAGGAAATCGAGACCATCCTGGCTAACACGGTGAAACTCCGTTTCTACTAAAAATACAAAAAATTAGCCGGGCGTGGTGGCGGGCGCCTGTAGTCCCAGCTACTCGGGAGGCTGAGGCAGGAGAATGGCGTGAACCTGGGAAGTGGAGCTTGCAGTGAGCCGAGATCATGCCACTGCACTCCAGCCTGGGAGACACAGCGAGACTCCGTCTCAAAATAAATAAATAAATAAATAAATACATAAAGAGCAAGATCTGATTTCCTCAGCCAATAAATGATATGGGGGTAGGGGAAGGTGGGGAACAGTTACAGAGTGAAAGAGATTTAAGAGATGTAACAACCAAATGATAACGATTCAAACAAACCAATTGGAAAATACTTCTTCTGTACAGCTGTGAAAATGTCAAGGACTGGATATTAGATTATGTCAAGGAATTGTTAGGCATGTTCAGGAGGATAATGGCATTGTGGGTGGCTGTGTTTAATATCCTTATTTCTTATATGCTGAAGCATTTACAGTTGGAATGCTGTGATGAATGAGATTTCTTTTAAAATAATTCAGCAAAAATAACAAATGGAGGAATAGATGAAACGAGACTGACAAAAATTTAAAAATTGTCGTCGCTGACTGACAGGGTAAAGGGAGTTCATTTTATCAGTTTTTCTAGTTCTGAATATGTTTTTAAAACCTCCACAATTTTAAGCCACAGAAAGTTTGGGATTAGTCACAGCAGTTAGCATTACGCAGAAGTACCTAGAGGCACTGCAAGGTGGTTAGCTGTGTTTCGGGATGAGGCGGGTCTGCAGCCATGGTTCTAAACTTTCATGAACTTAGAGTTTGTGGCAGGAGAGAAGATGAACTGCGATGCAAGGGAATGGTGGGGGAGGTAGGGCGGTCAAGTGGGAGTAAATTGCAAAAGTCTGCACAAATTGGTGATAATGGTCTCTTCTGGGGAAGTGGCAGCAAAACTAGAAAGGAAGGAAAAATCCTAAACTGGTGAGTGGCCACAGCCTACAATAATCTGCAGTTGCTTCCTGTCAGATCCCCCTACTTCCTGTGTAACTTCCCTTCCTGGAGCAACGCTTTATTTTTGCCTTTTAGTAAATCTGTTACTGTTCCAACTCCAATTTCCTTAACTTTATAAAAGTTTTTTGTTCTGTTTAGAGTTTAAGGTTTGCTTGTGAGGGTGCTGAAGAGGCCAGGGCAGGGAAAGAGGATACAAGTTGTTTTTGCTCTTCCTTTTAATCTATCTTTGCAGTAGGAATATTTCGACAGTCTTTTAAAGCATATGATACATGTTGGGAAAGTTGGAGAAAGTCACTGTATAAATATGAAGTGATAATTATGAGGATAGAGCAGGGATTACAAAAGAAGACAAAGACTTTGATTTTTATAACTCAAAGTTGTAACTTTTTAATCCTCACATTTTAAAAGTACTTGTATTTGAGTTGAACAAAAGGACTCAGAGCCAATTTTAGAAGGTTGTTTAAAATGTTTACATCTTCTCAGGCTTTCCTGGATGGAAACATTACCAATTAAAAAAAACCTCCAAATTATTCATGGAGAAGAATAAAGTATTGTCTAAGGGATTGAAAGCCTCAGAAGAAACCATCACAGAAATTGTTTTATCAAATTCTTGCTACTAAAAGATTGTATTTTATCCCAAAATAGAATGGAGTTTCCTAGCTATTCATGGCTCAGAAAAAACAAATCATCTTGTTCGTTGGCCTCAGATATAATTTGTCATTAAATATGGGAGTGAAGGAAGAGGAAAAGTTATCAAGTTTCAGTGTTTGTAACTGAAATAAAGTTAATTACATGACTGTTCAGAACATATAAAAATACCTTGTTGTATGTATAATGCTTTTGTTTGGGGAATTTGTTTTAATTTCTTTCTATACCTTCTACAACAAGGATATCACAATGATTTCAAATAAAGAAGTTAAAAATCTGAACCCCTATGAAAATCAAAGCACAAGTTGTAAAATTCAAAATGATGTCAAACTGATCACTTGGGGCTATATAGAACCATAAAACCTGATTTAATTATACCAGGGTGCTCAATAAAGAACAGTTTTTTTTTTTTTAAATAACCTGTATTTTCTTACCAAAGGCCCCTGTTTCCTTACCCCACAGTGAGCCAGATTATGTGTGGCCATGAAGGATCTGTGCTCTCTCTGGGCTGAAGGGTGGAGGCACCCAGTAAAACAAGTATTACTGCTGCTTTCTAACTTCTTGCCACTTTTAGTGTGGCCCCTGCACCAGCAGCTACCATGCTACCTGGTAGGTGTTTTCTTTAAGAAATGCAGGTTCGGCCGGCAGGGTGGCTCACTCCTATAATCCCAGCACTTTGGGAGGCCGAGGCAGGCGGATCATGAGGTCAGGAGTTCAAGACCAGCCTGGCCAACATGATGAAACCCCATGTCTACTAAAAATACAAAAATTTGCCAGGTGTGGTGGCACGTGCCTGTAATCCCAGCTACTCAGGAGGCTGAGGCAGGAGAATTGCTTGAACCTGGGAGGTGGAGGTTGCAGTGAGCTAAGATCATGTCACTGCACTCCAGCCTGGGTGAGAGTGAGACTCTATCTCAAAGAAAAAAAGAAATGCAGACTCTCAGGGCCTACTCAAAACCTACTGAATCAGAAACTATACTTTAACAAGATCTCCAGGTGATTCATATGCACACTATATTGTGAGAAGTATTGCTCTAGAACACACAAGAATATTTCAGATTCCAATGCTCACCTTTCACTTCAAATCTCACTTATTTGATGTTTCCATCTGGTTCTCTGAGATGTTTCTTCTTTGGCCATGCTCTCCAGCTCCGAGGTAGGTGCTACCACTACACCTGGCCTAGGCTTTCAGGATAATGAATCCTGGCTCAGATCCTAGAACCTAAGGTTGTGAGCCCCTTGAGGGCAGGGAACAAGTTAAAAGAATGTCTACATCCATTTCAGGACCTGCCACATAGCAGAGACGCAAGTATTTTTTGAAGAATTAGTAAATGATAGATAAGAACATGGCCTTTGATATCAAATTGAGGTAAGTAGAAAACCTGACTCTTCCACTTACTAGCTGCATAATCTTAAATAAATTACTTAATTTATCTAAACTTCACTAAAATGGGAATCATAATCCTATCTCAATGAATTCTACTGAGGATTAAAGAAAACTGAATGTACCTAGCATTATGTACGTATTTCATTCTAAGGGGTCTGGGTTTTTTCATGTATTAATAAAATAGTACTGGCCGGGCGCGGTGGCTCAAGCCTGTAATCCCAGCACTTTGGGAGGCCGAGACGGGCGGATCACGAGGTCAGGAGATCGAGACCATCCTGGCTAACACAGTGAAACTCCGTTCTACTAAAAAAAAAAAAAAAATACAAAAACTAGCCGGGCGATGTGGCGGGCGCCTCTGTGGTCCCAGCTACTCGGGAGGCTGGAGGCAGGAGAATGGCGTGAACTCGGGAGGCTGGAGCTTGCAGTGAGCTGGAGATCCGCCACTGCACTCCAGCCTGGGCGACTGAGCGAGACTCCGTCTCAAAAAAAATAAATAAAATAGTACTATGTTTTTCCATTTTTAACTGTTGTCTCCTTCCTGTCTTGGTTTATGTAGGCTGCCATAACAAAATACCGTAGACTGCCAAAATTTTTACCTTGGATTTTCCAGCCTCCAGAACTGGGAGAAAATTAATTTGCTTAAGTTTCGCAGTCTATGGTATTTTGTTATGAGAGAGCCTTAGCTAGAAACTGAACCTGCCAAAATTTTTACCTTGGACTTTCCAGCCTCCAGAATTGGGAGAAAATTAATTTTCTTAAGTCATGCAGAGTTCAGGTTCTAGCTAGGGCTCTCTCCCTGGCTTGCAGTCAACCTTCTTGCCTTCTCCTCACATGGCAGAGAGAGAGAGAGAGAGCTCTTTTCCTCCCCTTATAAAGACACCAAACCATTAGGATTGGGGCTCCACCTTCATGAACTTACCTACTCATAATTACCTCCTAAAGGCTGTATATCCAAATACAGTCACATTGGGGTTTCAACATTTGAATTTTGAGAAGACACAATTCAGTCCATTGTATCTCCAATACGTAGCATTGCAGTGTTAACAGTTGTAACAAAAAATTTCTATGTTAGACAGATTTACATTCCTTATAGCAATGCTATTATTTCTTTGGCCCTATAATGTCCTGATATTCCCTTTATTTCAGTTTTTCTGTTTTCTTGGCATTCTTTATCCATCTTAATATAGAGTCTATTTGGGTCTCTCTTCTAATAATTATTACCTTTTTTTTCTAGAAAACTGTTTATTCTTCTAGAAAACTGTTTTTTTCTAGAAAACTGTTTTTATGCTTCTTAAAATCCTTAAACCTTTGATAAGTCAATAAATTGCCAGAAATGCAAGCGACACTCATAAGCATTTTCTTACAGTGCATCAAGATAAAAATAAGTTAAATATATGATTAGAAAAATTCTTTCTTTCTTTCTTTCTTTTTTGTTTTGTTTGTTTGTTTGTTTGTTTGTTTATTTTCTTGAGACAGAGTTTTGCTCTTGTCTCTTGTTGCCCAGACTGGAGTGCAATGGCATGGTCTCGGCTCACTGCAACCTCTGCCTCCTGGGTTCAAGCGATTCTCCTGCCTCAGCCTCCCAAGTAGCTGGAATTAGAGGCGTGCACCACCACATCCGGCTACTTTTTGTATTTTTAGTAGCGACGGGGTTTCACCATGTTGGCCAGTCTGGTCTAGAACTCCTCACCTCAGGTGATCCACCCACCTCGGCCTCCTAAAGTGCTGGAATTACAGGCGTGAGCCACTGCTCCTGGCAATTTACTTTCAAAAGGATTATGCAATCTAGCATCCTCTCCTTTACTTTCTGAATTCATTTCTGACTTCCCTTCTGCTTCCTTATTCCAATGCAAAACTACATAGTTCTTCAAAAAGAGCCATTACCGGTTGGGCACAGTGGCTCACTGCACTCCAACCTGGGCGACAGAGTGAGACTCCATCTCGGGGGAAAAAACAAAACAAAACAAAACAAAACAAAAAGAGCTATTACCCACTGGGCGCCGTGGCTCATGCCTGTAATCCCAGCACTGTGAGAGGCTGAAGCAGGTGGATCACTTAAGGTCAGGAGACCAACCTGGCCAACATGGTGAAACCCCGTCTCTACTAAAAATACAAAAATTAGCTGGGCATGGTGGTGGGTGCCTGTAATCCCAGCTACTTGGGAGGCTGAGGCAGGAAAATTGTTCGAATTCAGGAGGCAGAGGTTGCTTTGAGCTGAGATCAAGCCACTGCACCCTGGCTTGGGGGAGAGAGCGAGACTTTGTCTCAAAAAAAAAAAAAAAAAAAAAGCCATTCCCTATTTTCAATCTGCGACTAACAACAATTATGAAGAATATGAACAGCCTTTCCCCCTAGTCCTTAGATGTTAGTGTATTTTTTGACTGCTATGATCATTTGAAAGCCATGCCCAGCTGAACTCTTAAATATTTCTAAGAACCTTATAGAGATAGACAAAGCATTTAACTCAGAGAAGCACTTAATTAAAGGTGTTTATTATTCAATAAATATCTAGCTCATGCATTTTGTTTGGTAAGAATAGAAAGATGAGAGAAACACAGATTCTTCCCTCTGGGTGTTGGTTGGCTAGTGGGAAAGACATACATATGAACAAAAATAAAATATCACTCATTCCTCATGAATGCATTTGTAAGATACAAATGACTGGCGGTATTTCAAATATACTTGGACTGGGGATATAAATTCACATTGGTGGCGGGAGAACTCCTCAGTAGTATTGTCTAGGTTTGCTACCTTCAATTCCTCTTCTCCCACTTTGTCTTGAATACATACCAGGTAAGCTTTAATCCTCACAACTCTACTGAAACAGCTCTCGTCAGGGTCACCAGGTCCCTAGGTATTCTCAGAGTGCACGTGATTTAAATTTCACTGTGACATCTCACAAGTGTGTTTCTCCACCCTGAATCTTTCCTCATCTGAACTCTAGACCATTCATTGGAGTGTAAAATAAATGTTTCAAAATTATATATAAAACTGAATCCTCAATTTTCTTTTACAAATCTTCCTCCATGGCCATTCCTCCATCCTACTATTCACCTCGTTGCTCAGGCCAAAAATCAAGAATCATCTTTCATTCTTCTCTTTACCTTACATTCTTCAAAATGTTCATCAGCAAATTCTGTCGACTCTACCTTGGAATAATATTCCAAACACAACACCTGTCACCACCAATGCTCCCACTGCTCCAAACCATCACTATCTTTGCCTGAATCCTGCAATAGCCTCTCAACTGTTCCCTCAGCTTCCATTCTTTCCCCTTTGCAGTTGATTCTCCACACAGCTGCCATAGGCATTCTGCTAAAATGTCAGCCAAATTGTTCACTCCTCTACTCCAAAATCCTCTAATAGCGCCCCATCTTACTCACAGTAAAAGTCAATGCACTCAGTGGCCAAAGATCCATGCAGTCTAGAGTTGCTATCCCCACCCCCTGACCTCATCACCAGCTCCTCTCCCCACCCTGATTGTGATCTCACCTCACTGGATTCCTTGCTATTCTTCAACCACACCAGGCATGCTCCCACTTTAGGGCCTCTGCCTTTGCTGTTCTCTGCCAGATCTCTATCTGCATAGCTTGCTCCTTTAGATATGCATAGCTCACCTCCTCTAGATGTTTGTTCAGATATCACCTTTTCAGACAGGACTTCTGTTTTAGACATGTTTCAATCAAAGAAGCAGAATTAGTTGAAGAGAGAAGTAGAGAGAGAAAATGAATTCGTTACACGGATTTGACTTAACCAATTGTAGGAGCTTATTAACCAGACTCTGTCAGGCTGTTTTCTTTGCATTTGATGCTGGAGTTTGAAGTCCATAGATTAGAGAGTAGGAAGGAGAGATGGACATAAACTTGAGGAGAGCCTGGTCAGTGGGCTGGAATCCAACAGGGCACACTGGACCCCGTATCAGTTCTCATTGCCTCCAACCTGCTTATGGGGCTATCCTACATAAGAAGCCAGCCCACTTCATCACAGAACTAAACACACACCTGGCCCAGGAGTCAGAGAATCTGAAGGAGAATGCTGGGGAAGGTGAGCAGTTGCAGGCCCTGCTACTGTGCTATATTAATGAAGTGAGCCAGTAGAAGGGCCACAGCATTACCTGTCCTGACTTTTTAAACATGAAAAACAAAATGGTGGCTGTTTCACATCTTCCCTCCAAATATTGCACAAAAAAACACACAAGAAAGACATAATTCAGCCTAGTCAAGTTACACATTACAAAGCCACCACTCCTTTTATGATTGCTCAGTCTAAAATTGCAGCCCTGCCTCCAGCACTCAGTATCCTTCTCCTCTGCATTATTTCTTCTCCATGCCACTAACATTGCATATATTTTACTTGTTTGTTTTATTTAGCATCAGTCTTGCCCCACTTAAATGTGAGCTTCATGAGGATAGGGATTTTTTTTTTCATGTTTAATCACTGCTTGGTGTCTGGTTCCCAGAAAACTGTCTAACACACAGTACATATCTGCAAATATTTGTTGACCAGAAGAATAAAGGAATTATGTAAGCATTTAGATGAAAATTTTAATAGCTCTATAATTATGATTATTTGTCAATAAAACATTTACATACAGATTTTTTTAAATGAAGCAAGTGAGTATTACAGATATAGGAAATAAATTCACAACCTATACAATAATAAGGGAGCTAAAGAACTAGTGGCCTATCACTTATTTTCACTCCCTGTTCCTTGGGAACAGAGAACAAGTTTATAGACAATAGCAGAAGAGCAAAAAGGTTTTGTAAGATCTGTCATGTAATATATAGAATAGTGAAGATAAGACTTTGTTAAATAAAAACGGCTGCTTATCACCAGACTTCTCGCATTAAATAATTAGGCACTTAGTAAATTTACTTGGCTGCTGCTTTTCTTTCTTTTTGTCTTTTTTTTTTTTTTTTTTTCGAGACAGGGTCTGGTTCTGTCACTCAGGTTGGAGTAGAGTGGTGCAATATCAGCTCACTGCAACCTCCATGTCCCAGGCTGAAGCCATCCTCCCACCCCAGCCTTCTGAGCAGCTGAGACCTTTGTAACAGCCAGCTTAAGGTGTAGCTGCGACCCTTGTAACAGCCAGCTTAAGGTGACCTGTCAGGGCAGTTAATCTGTCATCTCTGTGGAAGTGATCAGTTTTACTGTAATTACTGCAATGAGTCTTGAGTCTAACGAATCAAGAATCAGCCTGGAAGGCAAGAGTCTTCCACTAAGTCATGTGGGAGATCCGGGGTAGGGTCAAAGGGTAAAACCCTGAAAGACCTCTGAAATATCCATTGGTCGGTTTGTATGCTGACCAGAAGGTGCCAACACAGTCCTCCTCATGGGAGACCTAGGTGGGAGGCATGGGAATGGTGCACTGAACTCTCAGAGCAATAAAACTGTTCCTACAGCAACAGGCCTTGTGGTGAAATACTACAGGGTGTGAATTCCTAGACTGGGCTTCACAGTATGGCACAGGTCACTGGCAAACTCCTCCCTCAAAGAGGGCTTTGACCAGGGTCTCACAGGTTTATTTTATTTTTATTTTTATTTTTTTTGAGATGGAGTCTTGCTCTGTTGCACAGGCTGGAGTGCAGTGACATAATCTCAGCTCACTGTAACCTCTGCCTCCCGGGTTCAAGTGATTTTCCTGCCTCAGCCTCCTGAGTAGCTGGGATTACAGGACCGTGCCACCATGCCCGGCTAATTTTTGTATTTTTAGTAGAGACGGGGTTTTACCATGTTGGTCAGGCTGGTCTCAAACTCCTGACCTCGTGATCCCAAACTCTACCTCGGCCTCCCAAAGTCCTGGGATTACAGGCATGAGCCACTGCACCCAGCTGACAGGTTTATCTTATTACTTATTATATTACTCTTGCAACCTTATAACTTTACATGTATGATTTATGTGTTCTCTTTAAATGTTGGTCAGTGATAGATTTAAAGGAAGATCAATAAAGGAAGGAGGATGATGCCTGAGAACTTTGGAACTTAATTTTTTAAATGTCAAGCTAAGGAAATCAGACAGGGCACCTAGGAAATATATCTTAAAGACCAATTTGCATTCTACACGCCTGTTATCAAATGGATACCTCCTTTACCTAGCTATATTGCTTTTACTCGACAGCCTAATAACCTGGAAAGTAGTAAAACTAAATGTGTACCTTATTGATAAGCCATCAAAAGTATTATAATATTTCACCTTTCTCATAAAATATGTGCAAAAAAATGTATTAGGATATTAACATATAAGCTTACCGCTCTAGTGGGATGAGCTATGAATCCAACACAAGACGATTCCTTTGGTCTTTTCTAAGTAGCATTCTACCATAGAACTGCAGGAAAAAAAACATATATATATATGGCAGTTTTCATAAACAAGGATTTATCCTTGAGCCTTTCACACATGTCTTTAGTTCTCTTTCTAGGATTTTAAAGTAGCATAATTTATTTATAATCCCTTAAAGATCTTAAAGAAAGAAAGAAACAGTATAACAGCATCAACATTCTTTAAACAAAGCTCATTTTTTCATTCCTGGAAATGTGATAAAAATTAAAATTGCTATGAAATAATCATGTTTTTCTCCCAGAAGTGGGGCAGTATTTTATTTAGCTTTGAGTTCTGAAAGTTAAGGCTAGTGCCTGGCATATCACAAGTGTTTTATAAATGTTTTTAACCTGTGTTGTGCCATGAGGCCCAGTCCAGGAATTCACACCTTGTAGTATTTTACCACAAGGCATATTGCTGGAGGAACTGTTTTATTGCTCTGAGAGTTCAGTGTTCAGCCATTCCCATACCTCCCACCTATGTTTCCCAAGTAGAGGACTGTGTTGGCAACTTTTGGTCAGCATACCAACTGACCAACATGGCGTATGACTATATAGCATATACACGAAATAAGTAGCTATATGCCTTTGTTGTTATTTAAAGGCATACTCTAACAATTATCAAATGACTATAAATGTACTACACACATGGCTTACACCAAAATATCTGAGATAATGTCAGTAGCACATTGTATTGATTAGAATGCTTTCAGCTACGAGGAACAGAAAGGTTTGTCTTACTTTGTTAAAACAATAAGAAGAAACATTTTCACATGGTAAGAAGTCATGAGGTAGGGTGGGTTCAGGGCTGGTAAATACAGCAGCCAAATGATATTTCTAAGGATGCTGATTCTTTTCATGTTTCTGCTCTGCCTCTTCAGTATATCAGTCTCATCCTCAGACTAACTCCCCAACCCCTGCCAATGGATAATTCCAGGAATTAATAGAACATTCAGAGACAGAAGGGAAAGTCCGAGTTTCCTTTTAAGATCACGGAAAACTTTCCCAGAATCCACCATGCACACATCCATCAAACTTCTCCACAAGTCTCATTGGCCAGAAGTGTGTCACATGCTTTTCCTGAACCAATTATTGTGAATGGTGATGATACTGCTATTGGTGGTTCAGAGCAATCAGGATTACCACATTCCCACACCTGCCAAGATGCAGAATATGTGGCCAGGTGGGAGAGAAGGACACTTGAACAAAATGAGGATTTTACAAAGATGGAGGAAGGGGAATGGCCATTGGGCAGGCATTCAATGCATCTACTATAGGAGTAAAAATACAGCTTTCCTAAATCTTTAATTATAATGAATATATTAGTCACAATTAAATTTTTAGCAATATTCTTTTTTGGCAGAATTTTATCTTTTTATTATATAGGGAGAGTTGGGGTCAACATCTAGGCACGGATGGAGGTGAGACTGTGTAGATCAGCTTATTCTTTATAATATTAGCAGCAGGAGAAAATGAGAAGGCAAATAGGGGGTCAAAAAACGGAGGCAGAAGGGCCTGTGGCACTTAGAGGAGACTCTTCTGCCATCTGCAAGTGTGAGTGGGCTTTTGCTGGACAAAAGACGTGATCTGGGATGAACTGTTTGCCCAACCTTGGGAGTCTGCCGATTATTGGCTGTACATGTAACCTGGAAGTTTCTGGTTCTGTGAATTGAGCAAAAAATCTACCCACAACATTTGGAAGTACAAATGGGAAGTACAAGTGGTGTCGCCTCAGAGAATAATGGTCGGAGCAGAGATCTCAGAGCAACCCTGCTCTGAACTGACTTCCAGCGGGCTGGGGTTGGTAAAATGGAATGTTGTCAAAAAGTTGGTCTCAAGAGTCTTGATCTCAATGGTGGCATATAAGGATATTATATTGTATGGTATTATCTCTTATTATGTTATACTGTGTTGTGTGGTAGGATTTTATATACTATATGTCTACGTTTGCAACTACACCCACATATGCACCCACACACACCTGTATGTGTAAGAAAAAGGCAAGGAAAGAGGGAATTGGGAATGTGTTATGTGTCACTTGAGCAGTTTTGGCCAAAGGCAAGAGCTTCAGGGAACTCCTCTCCTGGTTCAGCTGTTCCAGCACAAGGAGTGCCTCTGCAGCGCTCTGCAATCCTTCAGGAACCCATTGTGCTTTCTCTCTCCAGTTCTTCTTTCTCAGGGTCTAAAGGGGCTTCCTTGGTGTGACTGTGGGATCCCTGCCCTCCACACAGTCCTCCTCCCTCTGAGCAGTGTGGCCCATTTAGGTCTCCTGTAAGTTTCCTGTGAAGTCCCGGGCAAGTTACTTTTCTCCTCAGTATGCTTTGTCCTGCCAGCCAAGTCATGTCCCGTTGAGGTCATGGGAGATGCAGTCTTTTACACAGACATTTGCAAATGAGGGCTCAAACTTGAATCCACAAGTAGGTGCTGGTGGCAGAAACTTGCAGGCGTCTGTTTCCATCTTCTGGCACTCCCCACCCCAGCATCCGTTCTACACCTTTCTGGCTTGCAGAAACTCTCTGGTCTCCTTTGAGTTTCTGTCTTCCCTGGGGTTCAATGGGAGGCACGACATGTGTGGACCCTGGAGCTAGGGGTGGCTGGGAGCCTCAGATCACCCTGGATGTTGCATAAAGGGTCAGGGTTCAATGGCACTGGCAGGAACCTCCAAAATGTGTGTCTCAAATCCATCAACTTCTCTCCACATCCCGGGGAAGGATCCATCCTTTCTTCCTGGACTATTGCTGGTATCTCTTAACTAATCTCCTTGCTATTGCTCCACAATCTGCTCTTTATATTATAGCCATAGTGACAGCTCCACATGGCTGGGGAGGCCTCACAATCATGGCGGAAGGCAAGGAGGAGCAAGTCACATCTTATGTGGATTGCAGCAGGCAAAGAGAGGTTAGCAATATTATTATTTTCTTCTTTTTTTTTTTTTCTTTTGAGACCAAGTCTCGCTTTGTTACTCAGGCTGGAGTGCTGTGGCACTATCTCGGCTCACTGCAACCTCTGCCTCTCGAGTTCAAGTGATTTTACTGCCTCAGCCTCCCAAGTAGCTGGGATTACAGGCCCGTTACACCACACCTGACTAATTTTGGTATTTTTAGTAGAGACGGGGTTTCACCATATTGGTCAGGCTGGTCTAGAACTCCTGACCTCTGATGATCCACCCACCTTGGCCTCCCAAAGTGCTAGGATTACAGGCATGAGCCACTGTGCCCAGCCAGCAATATTCTTAATTGCCCTATTATAATGTAGGAAGACATTTCTGAAACAATTAAGATGTTGTTTTCTAAAAAAAAGTTTTAAAAATGCTTATTCATTCTTTTCTCTTTTTGTATTGTTAGCAGAAGTCTTCAAAATTATCTCACTCATTTTAGTTCATATTATTATGTACTCACAATATTTTGTTTGTTTTCTTCACTGAAAAGCATTTTTTAATCCACACTTTTCTATGTACTTAGAATACAATTGTGAACAAAATAGACCAAAATTCCTGCCCTTGTGGGGTTTACGTGGTGTTACCAGTAAGATACGCCTCATATGAAAGGCATTTTAATAATGGGTAATAATTTTAAAATATAAAACATCAATTTTTGATAGCCTGAAAGAACAACCCAGTTTTTTGAAAGTTATCCTGAAAAAAGAAAAAAATAGGTAAACATGGATGCAAAGGATGCAAAAGTATTCATTAAGTAGCTGCTCACCACAATAGTCTATAACAGGGAAAAATTGAATACAGTCTAAATGTTCAAAATCAGAGACCTAGCTAGGAGAGAAAATTGTGTGTCTGTATAGATAATCATTAAAAATAATTATGCTAGGCCAGGTACAGTGGCTCATACCTGTAATCCCAAGTTTGGGAAGCAAAGGTGGTAAGATCCCTTGAGCCCAGGAGTTCAAGACCAGCCTGGGCAACATAGTGAGACCTTGTCTCTACAAAAAAAAATTTAAACATCAGCTGGGTGTGATGGCACAGACCTGTAATCCCAGCTACTCAGGTGGATCGCTTGAGCCTAGGAGGTCAAGGCTGCAGTGAGCAGTGATTGTGCCTCTGCACTCCAGCCTGGACAACAGAGCAAGAACCTGTTCTCCATCCCCCCAAAAATTATGCTGTTTAGTTATTATTTAGAATATTGAATAGTCATTAAATATAATTGTGTGAAATAATATTTATTTGTAAAACTGTTCATGATGTGATAATACTAAATTTAAAAGTAGTATGGAAATAAAGCAGCATGGAAACTCTCTAATAACTTCTTTTTTTTTTTTTAATTGAGATGGAGTCTCACTCTGTCACCCAGGCTGGAGTGCAGTGGTGTGATCTCAGCTCACTGCAGCTTCCACCTCCAGGGTTCAAGTGATTCTCCTGCCTCAGCCTCCGGAGTAGCTGGGATTATAGGCACACGCCACCACGGCCTGCTAATTTTTGTATTTTTAGTAGAGACGGGGGTTTAGCCTTGTTGGCCAGGGTAGTCTTGAACTCCTGACCTCAAGTGATCCACCCGCCTCAGCCTCCCAAAGTGCTGGGATTACAGGCAGGCGTGGGCCACCGTGCCCAGCCTCTAATAACTTTTTGTTACATGTGAATAACACCAAACTGTTTTGTTGTTTGTTTTTCAGACAGGGTCTCACTCTGTCACCCAGGTTAGAATGCAGTGGCATGATCACAACTCACTGCTTCCTCAACCTCCTGAACTCAAGAAATTTTCCCACCTTACCCTGAGTAGCTGGGACTACAGGAACACACCACTATGCCCAGATATAATAATTTTACTTTTTGTAAAAACTGGGTCTCACTATGTTGCCCAAGCTGGTCTCCAACTCCTGGGCTCAAGCAATCCTACCACTTTGGCCTTCCAAATGTTGGGATTACGAGCATAAGGCACTGCACACTAAACTATTAACAGTAATTTTTCCTAGATGTTATGATTTGGAGTGAGGTTTTTATCCCCTTTGTTTTCCAGATTTTTTTTTTTTCTTTCTGAAATGGAGTTTAGCTCTTGTTGCCTAGGCTGGAGTGCAATGACACGATCTGGGCTCACCGCAACCTCCACCTCCCGGGTTCAAGGGATTCTCCTGCCTTAGCCTCCCGAGTAGCTGCCTAATATTTTTGTATTTTTAGTAGAGATGAGGTTTCTCCATGGTAGTCAGGCTGGCCTCAAACTCTCAACATGAGATGATCTGCCTACCTTGACTTCCCAAAGTGCTGGGATTACAGGTGGTGTGAGCCACCATGCCCGGCATGTTTTCCAGATTTTTCTTTTCTTTTTTTTTTTTTTTGAGACAGAGTCTCGCTCTGTCACCCAGGCTGGAGTGCAGTGGCCGGATCTCAGCTCACTACAAGCTCTGCCTCCCAGGTTTACGCCATTCTCCTGCCTCAGCCTCCCAAATAGCTGGGACTACAGGCGCCCGCCACCTCGCCCGGCTAGTTTTTTGTATTTTTAGTAGAGACGGGGTTTCACCGTGTTAGCCAGGCTGGTCTCGATCTCCTGACCTCGTGATCCGCCCGTCTCGGCCTCGCAAAGTGCTGGGATTACAGGCTTGAGCCACCGTGCCCGGCCCAGATTTTTATTTTCAAACATGTATTGACATGATAAATTAAAAGGGAGCAAATTAAAGTCATCAATGATGACTTGAAAATCTCATTATAATAGCATCAACCATTTATTAAGCGCTTACCATGTGCCAGTCAATGTGCTGAGCGCTTAACATTTGTTAGCTCACTTAATCCTTTCAACATCCTTATAGGGTAGGCAAGCCATGTTCTCCATTTCTCCTCAGGCTGTAAATGATAAATTTAACCATTTATTATGTTAAATATCTTGCCCAAGATACAGACTAGGAAGTGGTTCCCCCTGAATTCAGTCCAAAGTAGCCTGACTCAGAGACTGTTTCTGTTTGTTTGTTTGTTTGTTTGTTTGTTTGTTTGTTTTAAAATGGAGTCTCGCTCTGTCGCCCAGGCTGGAGTGCAGTGGCGCAATCTCAACCCACTGCAAGCTCCGCCTCCCAGGTTCATGCCATTCTCCTGCCTCAGCCTCCCAAGTAGCTGGGACTACAGGCACCTGCCACCACGCCCAGCTATTTTTGTTGTATTTTTAGTAGAGACAGAGTTTCACTATGTTAGCCAGGATGGTCTCAATCTCCTGACCTTGCCATCCGTCTGCCTTGGCCTCCCAAAGTGCTGGGATTTCAAGTGTGAGCCACCGCGGCCGGCCAGAGTCTGGTTTTTTAACCATTGATGCTTTTCTGCCTACAAATACAGAATGTTAAAAGCAGGTTGGATATGGCAGAAAATCAATGAATTAGATCACAAAACTTAGAGAAAAATATAAAGAGATAAGCAGAACTGTATCAAGAAAGCAAAATGACTAGAAGCTTCTCCAAGGTAAAAGAAAATAATCTTTTTTAAAAAACCTAAAAGCTGCTTCATAAACATTTATTGAATTAATAAATATGTAAAACACTACTGTTTTAAATTATTGGCTAAAAATTATTTAAAGAATAACTTTCAACTTTTCAGTTCATTAATCAGTTATGGAGATATCCTGTCCATTGCTTCTTTTATTTCCCCCTTCCTTTCTGTTGCTGAGGTTAACTCTTTAATAACCAGAGAGACAACAAATGTGTACTACCTGCTAATTGACTACTATTCTACTAAGAATGATTTTATGGTGAAAAGGTTAAGACTATTCTAATAGAAAACAATGTTTTTTTAAGGTTTGTGGGTTTTTGTTTTTGTTTTTGTTTGTTTGTTTGTTTTGTAGTTTTCACCCAGTGCAAGAAATCATCAAAAGACAAATGGGATATACACTAATAAACAAAACAAACACGATCTCTCTACTAACACAATTTATAGTCACCTAGTTGGAAAGAAAGACCATAGCTCATGATTAGAGAGAGCTGTTAGAGAATTGTATGAGACACCTCCTGTGTACCACTTCTTAGCCTCTTTGCCTTGCCTCTTAATCCTGTCACAGCTTTGGTGACCAGTAGCAAGTTCTACCACCTTCATGCTCAGCCTGTCAGCAACAGCACCTCACCTCAGCCTGTTTTAAGTACCTCTTACTCCCTATCCTGGTGTCTCTCTTACACCATCGCAGAGGACATTCACAGAACTCACTTAGCACTCACACGAATACAACCGAATACAACCGCACATGTGTGAGTCTTCTGCTCCCCAGGGGAGCTGCCCTCTAGAGACTGCATCACCCACCCCCTCTTGCCCTCTGGCTAATTGTGTTCACCCAATGAGAGGCATTGGCAGGAGATCAGTGGACCAAAAAAAAAAACAAAAAAACAAAAAAAAGGATCATTTCTTCTTTCATTCCTGTCCTGTTTCAGCAGAAAGTTTCCGTGGAGACTCTGTCCCTTTATAACTACAGCTCCTGTGGGCGATCCCGCTTGCTTGCCTCAGCACCTAGCAGGCCATTTCCTCCCCTGGTCCCTTCAGGCAGGGCAGTGATAACATTCCATTGTTGCTAGTCCCTGGAATGCCTCAACAGTCCTTGCTGGTTCCCTTAGCTCTGTACATCTCTGTAAATAGCCCTTTTACTAAATTATCTTCAAAATCTCAATTTAGCATTTCTTCTGTTACAATTACAGATAGTCTTTTAACAGCTAATCACCTACCTCCTTTGTAAGAAAAGTACAGGCAAAAAGAATACAAGTAATAAATTAGCATGGTTTAATTAATGAACTCTATGCTGGAAAGCTGAAAGAAATAATCAGGTTGAAGAAAGTATATCATAAGAAAAAGATATTGGGTCTGGGCACTGTGGCTCATGCCTGTAATCCCAGCACTTTGGGAGGCCAAGTTGGGTGGATCACCTGTGGTCAGGAGTTCGAGGCCACCCTGGCCAACATGGTAAAACCCTGTCTCTACCAAAAATTACAAAAATTAGCTGGGAGTGGTGGCGGGAGCCTGTAATCCCAGCTACTCGGGAGGCTGAGGCAGGAGAAATGCTTGAACCTGGGAGGCTGAGGATGCAGTGAGCCAAGATTGTGCCACTGCACTCCAGTCTAGGTGACAGAGCTTGACTCCATTTCAAAAAAAAAAAGAAAGAAAGAAAGAAAAAAGAAAAAGATATTGGTTGGGCCAGGCATGGTGGTGCATGCCTGTAATCCCAGCACTTTGGGAGGTCAAGGGGGTAGGATTTCTCTAACTCAGGAGTTCAAGACCAAGCTGGACAACATGGTGAAACTCTGTCTCCATAAAAAGTACAAAAATTACTCAAGCATGGTTGCATGTACTTGTAGTCCCTGCTACTTGGGAGGCTGAGGTGGGAGGATTGCTTGACCTTGGGAGGTCAAGGCTTCAGTGAGAGGAAATTGTGCCACTGTACTTCAGCCTAGGGGAGAGAGTGAGACTCTGTCAAGGAGGAAAAGAAAAGAAAAGAAAAGAAAGAGAGGAAGGGAGGAAGGAAGAACGGAAGGAAAAGAAAGAAAGAAAGAGAGAGAGAAAGAGAGAGAGAAAGAAAGAAAGAGAAAGAAAGAAAGAGAGAAAGAAAGAAAGAAAGAAAGAAAGAAAGAAAGAAAGAAAGAAAGAAAGAAAGAAAGAAAGAAAGAAAGGAGGGAAGGAAGGAAGGAAGGAAAAAGGAAAGAAAGAAAGAGAAAAGGAAAGAAAGAGAGAAAGGAAGGAGAGAAAGAGGGAAGAAGGGAAGGAAGGAAGGAGGGAAGGAAAGAAGGAAGGAAGGAAGGAAAAAGAAAGAAAAAAGAAAGAAAGTAAAAGAAAAGAAAGAAAAAGAAAGAGAAAGAAAGAAAAAGAAAGAAAGAGGAAAAGAAAGAAACTGAGCTAATAAATACATGACAAAAGTTTGATAGGGAAATGAGATAAAGATCATTCTTATTTCTAGAGCTGAAGATACAATTACAAGGCTAGTCAAAAGAAATCTAAATACAAGAAATGGACTTGTATTTATTGTTTTTGACGTTTAACCGAATTAACTGTTATTGTATCCACATAAACAGTTGCTAAACATGTTCCTGGGAAAAGATACAGTGAACTAGCAATATTATTCATTCTAACAATGTGTGTGTCAGCAATTCACATGTTTGAAATGGTCATAAACAATGACTTCAAGTCTAAATACTATTAGCGTAGGTCACTTGATTTACGAACACTATGATAAATAAATGAGCTTTTAGTAAACACTAATGATAGGCCAGGCCCTGTGCTGATGTGTTCTTGTATATCATCTCCATTTATTTTCTTTAAAACTGCTGGAATGTGCAGTTGTCAACTTATTGGACGCTCTCTTTCTCAGAATCCCCTTCTCTGTATTGTTCCAAATTAGGGTTGGGCAAAGAACTTGTTTAAGATTTGGAAGGCAGAGCAAGCAACAACAGTGACTCTTGGGAGACTGTCAGACACGGTAAGAAACAGATGCAGAGGTGTCCAGCAGATCCCAACTTGTCCTCTCTGTCCTGCATGCCTCGTCCTGCTCATCTGCCCGACTGTTGGCACTGCTGACCAGCTGTGGCCCCAGGCTCACCATGCGATGCTTGCCTGTGGACTAACACAGCTTATATCTTGGATGAGAAAATATTTTCTCCTGTACCACCTTACTCAAGAATCAAATCCTCGAGGTAGGGAGTGGGAATTCAGTCAGTCTAGCTTGGCTTACTTGCCTTCCCGTGAGGACAAGCACTTTGATATACAAGGGATTGCATATTAAGAAATAGGTAACTCTTGGGAAAGGAAATTAAGGCTAGAGAAAGGGGAATAGATGCTAAGGGGCCAAAAATAACAAGAACATCAAGTGTCCAGCCTATGCATTTACCCACTATGTTCTGTATCACTGGCTAGCTAATAATAATAGACATTTATCCAGCACCTTCTCTGTGCCAGTAACTCAGCAATTTATATGTACTATAATATTTAATCCACGTAATGATCATAGGAGGTAGGTACTTTTCTTTCTCTATTTTACAGTGAAGATAGATAAAGTTGGCATTTTGCCAACATCTCCTGTAAACTATAGCTGACTAGAGATGGATCTGGTTAGAGGTTTCACTCTAATATCAGAACTACTAGATTTTCAACACCAATTTTGCTAATTTAGGGGAAATTTTGCTGGAATTTTTATTAATCCATCAAGCAATAATCCCAGTACTGCTAATTTATATTGTAGTGACTAACTATATAGCATAAATCTCATCCTTCATTCCATAGGAGAGTTCTAAGCTGCATGAGATATTTTATTTTATATTATTTGTTAAAGTTAAAATTTAAAAAGCTACTTTTTCCTTAAGCTTTTAATTATAATTTATAAATTCTATATTCTATTTCGTGAATCCTAACACTCACTTTTAAGGGAGCTTTTGTATGTTAGTTAATCTAATGCTTTAAAATATTTTTTAACTGAACTTAAAAGTATATTACTTTTTTTGCCTTTTAGTATTATAATTGACTCACAAATCTCTAGAAATCAAGTATTTATTTTTTAACAGCTTCATTGAGATGATTCACATGCCATACAATTCATCCATTTAAAGTATAAAATTAAAGTGTGCAACTCAAAGTATACAATTAAGTGACTTTACTATATTTCTAGAGATATGTGACCATCATCACAGTCAATTTTAGGACATTTTCATCACCTCACAAAGAAATTCCTCACTCCTTAGTCAAGTGATTCTTATAAATCAGTTAAGTTAAATTTATAAGTAAGGTTAATCTTAAATTCTCTTAATTGTTCTTTTTTTTTTTTTTTTTTTTTGAGACGGAGTCTCGCTCTGTCGCCCAGGCTGGAGTGCGGTGGCGCGATCTCGGCTCACTGCAAGCTCCACCTCCCGGGTTCACGCCATTCTCCCGCCTCAGCCTCCGAGTAGCTGGGACTACAGGCGCCCGCCACCACGCCCGGCTAGTTTTTTTGTATTTTTAGTAGAGACGGGGTTTCACCATGTTAGCCAGGATGGTCTCGATCTCCTGACCTCGTGATCCACCCGCCTCGGCCTCCCAAAGTGCTGGGATTACAGGCTTGAGCCACCGCGCCCGGCCTAAATTCTCTTAATTGTTCTAATACTCCATGAACTTAGTGAGATTTTAACTTAAAATCACAGTTATAAAACCATTACCCAATTACTCGTTTTATTTATTTATTTATTTATTTAGAGATGGAGTCTCACTCTGTCGCCCAGGCTGGAGTGCAGTGGGGTGATCTTGGCTCACTGCAACTTCCGCCTCCCAGGTTCAAGCGATTTCCCTGCCTCAGCCTCCTGAGTAGCTGGGATTACAGGCGCATGCCACCACACTCAGCTAATTTTGTATTTTTAGTAGAGACAGGATTTCACTATGTTGATCAGGCTGGTCTTGAACTCCTGACCTCATGATCCACCTGCCTCGGCCTCCCAAAGTGCTGGGATTATAGGTGTGAGCCACCACACCCAGCTACTCATTTTAAATTGGAATCATGGGCCCCTTCTAATAGGCCAAAATACCTAAAACATTATAAACATCTAAGGACAGATGATTCCTTAATAAAAAAAATTAATAGCATGGTTTTGATTTACTTCATCATTTTTACATTTAATTCCAAATCTTCCCTGAGCTAAAAATACACCTGCCCACTAAAGAAAAATTATGTCAAACAAACATAATTTGAGATTTGCTTTCTAGAGCAAGTTTGGGGAAATATTTTCTTCGCTAGATGAAAATGCATACCAGTAAGAGATTTTGGCCAGGGTTTGAGATCTAGAACTAGAAACACACTCAGAACAACTTATCTCATAATGGTGAGTGACAAGTCATGCCCAATTTGATAGACACTATATCAAGAGAATTGGCCTTTGGTGCCTTAGTGGCAGCTGAAGGAAGCGTGTATGGAATAACCTAGAAGAAAGAGAAGCCCAAGTAATATGGTGGCAGGCAGAGCCCAGAACCTTGTACAAAAATAAATTTTATATGGTTAAAGAAGCTGAGGAATTTTAGGACAGGAATGTGTGATATTTTGTATTGTAATTACTCTGTATTGTTGTCATCCATCCTTCAGCAGAAGTATAATATGGTTATGTTTGAAACATAAAAGGAGGACAACTGGATAGCCAAGAGTGATGTAAAGGATGTAAGGAAGCATCAGCAATGTAAGCATTGATGCAGGCAGCAATGTAAGTTGATGCAGATACAGAGAGCACTCTCCTCTCCAAAATATCCTTGGTTTATTAGAGAGGGCTCTGACTGCCGTGAGTGGGATGGAGGCTTGGGCCACGTTATTTGGATATTGTAGGAAAGGGTAACTAAAGGATGAAGGACGGCCGGGCACGGTGGCTCAAGCCTGTAATCCCAGCACTTTGGGGAGGCGGCGAGGCGGATCACGCGAGGTCAGGAAGATCCGAGACCATCACAGCTATGCAGAAACCCGTCTCTACTAAAAAATACAAAAAACTAGCGGGGCCCGAGGTGGCGGGCGCCTGTAGTCCCAGCTACTCGGGAGGCTGAGGCAGGAGAATGGCATAAACCGGAGGTGGAGGCTTGCAGTGAGCTGAGATCCGGCCACTGCACTCCAGCCTGGGTGACAGAGCAGACTCCGTCTCAAAAAAAAAAAAAAAAAAAGGATGAAGGACTTCAGAACCCCCAGGCAGCAGAGGCTCGAGTTAAAGGAGAATGTAACCACATGCTTCTTAAGGAAAGTCTATTCCTTAAAAGTAAAGGAAATAGAGAAAAAGTATGGAGACGAGATGATGGGCTATTTCCTATCATTGTTTCTAAGAAGTCATTGAGTATGAAATTTATCCTGAGTTACAGAATTATACACAGTTACATTCAGCTACTCAGCAGCTCGGCAACCAAAGGAAATGATTTCTACATCACCAATGCTGATGAAAGAAGGTTTCAGCGCCTCATGTCATGAGGGAGGAAATGAATCATTTGGCTGCTCCAGCACCTACTTAGTTCCCTTGAATTGCATCAACAGCCCCAAGAATTTTGAATTTGGGTCTTTGTAATTAAATGGAATGTTTTGTCAATTTTTCTTAAGAATTGTTTATCTTCGGCCGGGCGCGGTGGCTCAAGCCTGTAATCCCAGCACTTTGGGATGCCGAGACGGGTGGATCACGAGGTCAGGAGATCGAGACCATCCTGGCTAACACGGTGAAACCCCGTCTCTACTAAGAAATACAAAAAACTAGCCGGGCGAGGTGGCGGGCGCCTGTAGTCCCAGCTACTCGGGAGGCTGAGGCCGGAGAATGGCGTGAACCCGGGAGGCGGAGCTTGCAGTGAGCTGAGATCCGGCCACTGCACTCTAGCCTGGGCTACAGAGCGAGACTCCGTCTCAAAAAAAAAAAAAAAAAAAAAAAAGAATTGTTTATCTTCATAACCCTCTGATTTGGCTTTATAAAAAGACTTTTAAACAGTGTTTTATGTGGGGCAGTGCTCATGTAGCCCCAAACGTCTGATCTGTTTGGTGAAGGCAGTCAAATCACTGGCTGAAAAAATAATAGAAACAGGTAAACTGGCTACTTGTCATCATGAAGACTCAAAAATTGGGCCTCATTTCCCACTTTTAATAAAGATACTTTTAATATTAATTACATAAATAGCCCTTTGTATGTAAACTAGGCTATTTGGGCTTGGCACCTTGAGCCCCTAACTATAAAACAGATTTTTGAGAAGTAGTGTCACTAACTTTTATTTTCCCCTCTGGCTAGGTGTTTTGTTAGTAAAGGGATGCAAAAGAAGAAGAGTGAGCTGTGCTTCATGCCACTGTGCCCTAGCTGCCGGGAGCTCTTTCACTCGAACCACCATGGTTGTCCTGGCCATGCCTGGCATTTGTCCCACCTAGAAAGCCACCAAATCCTCCACAGAGAAGTCTATGAATGCCTAGTGAGAGAAGTTGAAAAAATGTGACTCGCAATTAGTAACTCTTCACACAACCTCGGTAAGCCATTAAATTTACCACAACTTAAATTTTGGTGGCATTTTATACCTAGCTCTGCAGAACAATTCGTGCTATTAACAGACTTGACAGTCTACTGAATATCTGTGTGGCTTCTCAACTGCTTTGGGGATAGGAGGTGTAGATGGACAATTACATTAATTTCTGCCTGGGAAAGAAGAAATATTCATGCAAGATTGAGCAGAACTATCGTAATGAGTTTGCTTTGTTCTTTTGCCGAGGAACACAGCATCCTCTGCGTTGCCTTTCTTCATATGAAAGTGTTTCTCCACAGAGTGGAGAAGTTCTTTTGGGCCTCCGTATAGGCCACGTCAGCTACACGGTGAAAACCAAGAAGGTGGCATTCCTTGCAAAGAAAGGAGATTCATTTTCAAATTGCTTCTTGACTTTCATGTAAATTATGCCCAATATATATATATTTTTTTTCTTTTTTCTTTTTGAGATGGAGTCTCGCTCAGTCGACCAGGCTGGACTGCAGTGGCGCGATCTCCGCTCACTGCAAGCTCCGCCTCCCGGGTTTACGCCATTCTTCTGCCTCAGCCTCCTGGGTAGCTGGGACTACAGGCGCCTGCCGCCACGCCTGGCTAGTTTTTTGTACTTTTAGTAGAGATGGGGTTTCACCATGTTAGCCAGGACGGTCTGGATCTCCTGACCTCGTGATCCACCCGCCTTGGCCTCCCAGAGTGCTGGGATTACAGGCGTGAGCCACCGCGCCCGGCCTTTTATGCCCAATATTTTAACACAATGACAATATGATCAGCTTTCTGCTTCAGAATGTGTTGAGTTTTTTCCCTATCTTTATGCAACTGTGAAGTACATATGAAACCAAGTGGGTAAATGTAGTGTTACGGGCTGAATTATATTCCTCCCAAAGTTCATGTGTTTAAGTCCTAACTCCAGTTCCTCACAATGTGACATTATTTGGAGATAGGGTCTTTACAGAGGTAATAAACTTAAAATGAGCTAATTAGGGTGGCCCCTAATTCAACATGACTGGTTTCCTTATAAAAAGGGAAAATTTGGGCAGAGCACAGTGGCATATGCCTGTAATCCTAGCACTTTGGAAGCAGAGGTGGGAGAATGACTCGAGCCCGGGAGTTTGAGATCAGCCTGGGTAACATAGCAAGACCTCGTCTCTACTAAAAAAAAAAAAAAAAAAAAAAAAAAAATTAGCCAGGTGTGGTTACATGCACCTATGGTCCCAGCTACTCAGGAGGCTGAACTGGGAAATACTTGAACCCAGGAGTTAGAGGTTGCAGTGCACTATAATCATGCCACTGCACTCAGCCAGGATGACAGAGCAAGACCTTATGTCCAAAAAAAAATTTTTTTTTTTTAGTTAGGCATGGTGGCGCCCGCCTGTGGTCGCAGCTACTTGAGAGGCTGAGGCACGAGAATCGCTTGAACGCGGGAGGAAGAGGTTGCGGTGAGCCGAGATAGTGCCGCTGCACTCCAGACTGGGTGACAGAGCAAGACTGCCAAAAAAAAGAAAAAAGAAAAAAAGGGCCAGGTGCGGTGGCTCACGTCTGTAATCCCAGCACTTTGGGAGGCTGAGACGGGTGGATCACGAGGTCAAGCGATTGAGACCATCCTGGTCAACATGGTGAAACCCCGTCTCTACTAAAAATACAAAAAACAATTAGCTGGGCGTGGTGGCCCGTGCCTGTAGTCCCAGCTACTTGGGAGAGTGAGGCAGAAGAATTGCTTGAACCCGGGAGGCAGAGGTTGCAGTGAGCCAAGATTGCGCCACTGCACTCCAGCCTGGTGACAGAGCAAGACTCTGTCTCAAAAAAAAAAAAAAAAAAATTAAATATTTAAAAAATAAAATTATGTCACCAACATATTCATTATAAAATTCTGATTAAACAATCTCATCAGTCATAGCTCTTCTTCTGGACTCTAATTACAGACCTGAATGAGGCAGTGACATTATTAGAAATGTAACATTTTCTGGATATCAGCAAATACCACAGAAAGGCTGTCCCTCTACTTTGGCCTTGTAACTTGACCTTCAAGCTCTATAAATTCCTATTCTTGAAACCTCTGGGCCTTGTGACTCTTAGATGACTACATATTAACTTGCTTTTGCCTGCTTATCTAGTATCTTTTACTGCTAACATGAATTTATGTTCATCTTTTCTCTCTGTCACCCTTAAGTCCTTTGCCGGCTAATCCTTCCACTCCCACCATCATTTCTTTTTCCAAAACGTCTCTGGACAAGCCTTTAGCTCATTAAGCTGACTTTCCAGCACTTTCAACATTGTTATACTTCTGTTTAAGTTTTCACATATCATAAATTTCATATTGTAAATTCTTTGAGGGCAAGAACCATACATTTTATTTATTGGTTTATCCTAAGCACCTACTGTGAGGTAGGTAGCCTTTTCCATTTAATTGATTACATCTATATCATTTTACATTAGTGGTATGTAATTATTGTGATTTATGATGCTTTCTACATTTCTACAGATCAAATGCAAATCTTTTGTTAAGAAATAAACACATTTACTTACGGATTAATATTCATAAACATAAAAACTGGTTTTGCTTTTTGCGTGAATATCTGTTGGTTGATTTTTATTTTTTATTGCTACATTTGACAAACCTAATGTCATTAAAGAATTATGTTATCATTTAAGACCTTTAACCATGTGACTGCTTATCTCACATGTTTACACTTGAAACTATTCACTGTGCAGTCAAATAAGCAAGTAATGTAGACATTATCTACAGAAAGAATTCACCTGGGATACAGGATGTGACAAAAACAGAGGGTGAGGACATTTTATTGTTGTAGACGTTCCTCATTCAGCTGGAGATTTTCCCTTTTCATTTAACACTAACTTGAATAGACTGAATTTCGCATAAATACAGACACTTTAATCTTCATTTCTGATGCAACTCAAGCACATACATCACTCTTGTGTCCCATACATCACTGCACTGTTCACAATGTTTCTGGATAGATCTCCTGGTCATGGTGCATGTGATTCTGTTTGCTGTGTGATGCTTCACTGTTCTGATGAGTCTTGTGTCTTTGTTCTTTATGCATTTGCATCTCTACACTTATGCTCCTGAAGATATTTCCTAATGGGCATTTGGCCTGAAATTTAGAAGCAGCCTCATGATCCATTTAGCAAAATGTCCTGGGGTGATTTGAGGGAGGTTGGAGAGATTTCAAGGCAGATAGGTAATTGGGAATCTAATGAAAGAGTAGTGAGTAGGAGGGCCTGATCTAGGATCTGATAAGAGGTACAGTTTCAGGGATTTGCCATGGAGATAGTGGAAGGTCCCTACAGAGCCAAGAAAGTAGGTGGAAAAAAAATAAAATAACTATGTGGAAGAGATAAATCAGAGCCCATTTCTCTGGAAATGGCTGTAGGAATGACACCGAAAACTGGCTAGTGGGGATGAAGGTGAGTTTCTCTTTTTAGGAAAGGTGAAGGAGAACACAGGTGCCTGAGAGTCCTGAGCATAAGGAGGCCAGGCAATCCTGCCATCTCCTCAGACGTGTTGTGGGGCCCAACAACATGGCTGACAGCCAATAGCACAGCCAGAATGCTCAGAGCTTCACATCTCGATTAAGTAGCAATTGCAGCAATATTTCAAATTCCTTATTATCAGGGAGAGATATAATGCCTGATCACCTTTCTTTACTGGGGAGAAACAGAGCACATTACAAACATTTGGGTACTTAGAGCAAAGAGCTTGGATGGTGAAGGGGTGGCCTGCCCCTCCACACCTGTGGGCGTTTCTCGTTAGGTAGAACGAGAGACTTGAGAAAAGAAATGAGACACAGAGACAAAGTGAGACAAAGTATAGAGAAAGAAAAAGTGGGCCCAGGGGACCGGTGCTCAGCATACAGAGGACCCACGCTGGCACCGGTCTCTGAGTTCCCTCAGTATTTATTGATCATTATCTTTACCATCTTAGAAAAAGGGAAGTGGCAGGATAATAGGATCATCGTAGGGAGAAGGTCAGCAGTAAGACATATGAATAAAGATCTCTGCGACATAAGTTTAAGGAAAAGTGCTGTGCCTTGATATGCATATGTAAACATCTCCATAAACCTTTTTAGTGTATAAAGAGCAGCATTGCACTAGCAAGTCCCACCTTCAGCCCTAAAGCAGTTTTCTCCTTTCTCAGTAAACAGAACATACAATCGGGTTTTACACCAAGATGTTCCATTGCCCAGGGACTGGTAGGAGACAGATGCTTTTCTCTATCTCAACTGCCAAGAGGCCTTCTTTCCTCTTATACTAGTCCTCCTCAGCACAGACCCTTCACGGGTGTCAGGCTGGGGGACGATCAGGTCTTTCACTTCCCACGAGGCTATCACATGGGGAGAAACCTTGGACAATACCTAGCTCTCCTAGGCAGAGGTCCCTGCGACCTTTGGCAGTGTACGTGTCCCTGGGTACTTGAGATTAAGAGAATGGTGGGCCGGGCGCGGTGGCTCAAGCCTGTAATCCCAGCACTTTGGGAGGCCGAGACGGGCGGATCACGAGGTCAGGAGATCGAGACCATCCTGGTTAATATGGTGAAACCCCGTCTCTACTAAAAAGTACAAAAAACTAGCCGGGCGAGGTGGCGAGTGCCTGTAGTCCCAGCTACTCGGGAGGCTGAGGCAGGAGAATGGCGTGAACCCGGGAGGCGGAGCTTGTAGTGAGCTGAGATCCGGCCACTGCACTCCAGCCTGGGCGACAGAGCGAAACTCCGTCTCAAAAAAAAAAAAAAAAAGAGAATGGTGATGACTTTTCACAAGCATACTGCCTTCAGGCACTTGTTTAACAAAGCATACCCTGCATAGCCCAAAATCCGTTAAACCTTGAGTCACCACAGCACAAGTCTCTTGCAAGGACAAGGTTGGGGGTAGGGTCACAGATTAACAGCATCTCAAATACAGAACAAAATGGAGTCTCTTATGTCTACTTCTTTCTATATAGACATGGTAACAGTCTGATCTCTCTTTTCCCCACAGATGGAGTTAGAGCTAGAATAGAGAACTGGCATTTCTCATACAAGTGCTAATCTGAGTAAAATTATATAGAATGCTTTTCCACTCCACAGGATTTTACACAAATTTATTAAATTTATGAAGCTTATTTTAAATAGGATTATTTCTAAATACTATATAAGAATACAGCAAAATGCAAATTCCTAGATACCATTACATGGTATCACTCACTATAATATCCTAAATAAATGCTAACTTTTGTTAAATAGAAATTGTAGGAGCCCATTTTTTGGACTGAGCTCCTACACCAGGCTCCATCAGATGAAACTAAAAACTAAAAGAGTCACTCATGGGCGAGGTGGCGGGCGCCTGTAGTCCCAGCTACTCCGGAGGCTGAGGCAGGAGAATGGCGTAAACCCGGGAGGCGGAGCTTGCAGTGAGCCGAGATCCCGCCACCGCACTCCAGCCTGGGCGACAGAGCGAGACTCTGTCTAAAAAAAAAAAGAGTCACTCATGTCAAAGTTCCATGTCACCCAAAGATCAGGCCAAATTTCCCAGACAGGCCAGTTTCAATGGGCATAAAAATGAAATCCCCTCTGCTTTAATCCTTACCAAAATAAATAAATAAATAAATAAATAAATGAATAAATAAATAAATAAATAACCAGAAGTAACCAGTGTTAATCAGTCAGCTATTTTTTGATTGTTCTGTCTTCCTGTTCCTGCCTTACAAGGGCTATAACTTTGAAACAACCAATCTGCTGTTTGTTCTTTGTTTTTGCTTTCAGCCCTTTTCTGTCTATAAAACCAAGCTCCTCTACTCACAACTCATGGGGAAACTTCTTCTATTTTCTAGAATGAGTGTTGCCCATTTCTAGAATGATGACTAAAGCCAATTAAGACCTTTAAGCTAAATTGTTATAATTTCATATTTTGACATATAAAAAATCTACACACACACACATATATATATATATATATTTTTTTTTTTTTTTGAGACAGAGTCTTGCTCTGTCACCCAGTCTGGAGTGCAGTGGCACAATCATGGCTCACTGCAGCCTCAACCTCCTAGACTCAAGTGATCCTCTCACCTCAGTTTCCTGAGTATCTGGGACTACAGGCATGAGCCACCATGCCTGGTTAATTTTTTAAATTTTTTTGTAGAGACAGGGTTTCACTATGTTGCCCAGGCTGATCTCAAACTCCTGGGCTCAAGCCGTTGCCCTGCTTTGGTCTCCCAAAGTGCTAGAATTACAAGCGTGAGCCACCATGTGTGGCCTATTTTGACATTTTAAATCAAGTTGAATTTCCAGTCTTGAGTAGGCCTTCCCTTTTTTGTTTTGTTTTGTTTTGTTTTGTAAGATGACTCCTAGGCTCTTGATTAGGTTTATCCACAAAATTCCATTCAAGCTGCTGCCATATTTTCCTCTGAATGTGCCCGTAGAAAAGGAGATTTGACTGCTTTTTGCTTTCAAACCTCCAGAGAAAAATCTCTTTTGCTATCCTCTTGCTTCTTTTAACTTGTGGTCAAAGCAAAAGAACAACAACAACAAAACAAACAAAACAAAACACAAACACATACAACACGCACACACATGCAGAGATATGTCTTTACAGTCTACTTTCATCTGCACACAGCCTTTCTTCTTGTTACAGTGGAAAGTGGGAGAAATGTTTCTCCAGCAACCTAAAGCCAATCCCTCACCTGTGTGCTGAATTCCATCTCCTTTCACCCTTTCAGATTTAAATAATCATGGTGGAGCCTTATGAAGGAAAACTCCACAGGTGACAAATATTCATCTGTAGAAAACTATTGACACAAGAGGATGTTAACAATATATTCTTAAATGAAAAAAGTCAGGCTGTACAACAATATGTATATTAGAATAGCATTTGAAATAGATAATACGGATACATAGATAGATAGAAAAGACTGAGAGAATGTATATATGAGTAGTGATTATTCCTTAATAGCAAGATTATGGGTGGGGGTATGTGGGTCTGGAGGAGTGTCTGCATTTTCTAATTTGTATGCACATAGTTTGTGTTTGGAAATTAAAATTTAAATACTTAAAGAGGCTAGCTTTAAGTATATGAGGGTAGCTGCTCACTCCCACTATGAATAAAGCTTTAGGCTTTGAGTCCTATCCAAGAGCACCTATTTGAATAACATCCATACAATGTACATTATAAAAAGAAACAAAATTATACTTACACATCCAAGGATCTGGAAGACATAGGACTACATATCAGCTGATTTTAAAATGGACTTTTCTAGTTCCAGCGGCAGAGTAAAAAATGGGCTTGTTTTTCCTCTTGATCGGAGGTTCTCAAAGTGTGATATCCCAACCAATAGCATCAATCTTATGTAGACCTTTTTTTTTTTTTTTTTTTTTGAGATGGAGTCTTGCTCTGTCGCCCAGGCTGGAGTGCAGTGGCCGGATCTCAGCTCACTGCAAGCTGCGCCTCCCGGGTTTACACCATTCTCCTGCCTCAGCCTCCCGAGTAGCTGGGACTACAGGCGCCTGCCACCTCGCCCGGCTAGTTTTTTGTATTTTTTAGTAGAGACAGGGTTTCACTGTGTTAGCCAGGATGGTCTCGATCTCCTGACCTTGTGATCCGCCCGTCTCGGCCTCCCAAAGTGCTGGGATTACAGGCTTGAGCCACCGCGCCCAGCCTATGTAGACCTTTTAAGAAAGTTACATTCTTGGCCCTATCCTCCCCCAGATAATTTGAACTAGAAATGCTGAGGATAGAGCCCAGAAATCTGTGTTTTCTCAAGCCCTGCAGGGGATTCTGATGCCCACTGAAGTTTGAGAATCTTTGCTCACCATAAGTTGACTTCTACACAAAGATGTAGTCCCACAGAGTGTGGAAAAAGCATAAACAAATTGTCATCTCCCCATGCTCTCATGAACAAATGGGACAGAAACAAAAGAATCCTTAACTAAGAGAAGGCTAAGGGTTAGTTTCTCTCACCACTCTGGGCAAATGGAAAAGATGGATGGGTGGAAGCATTCCTACAGCCAACAAGTCTTCAGGAAAATTGAGCTTGACCATGCCATAACAAAAAGGTCAACATGGGCCGGGCATGGTGGCTCACGCCTGTAATCCCAGCACTTTGGGAGGCTGAAGTGGGTGAATCACCTGAGGTCAGTAGTTCAAGACCAGCCTGGCCAACATGGTGAAGCCTCATCTCTACTAAAAATACAATAATAACAATAATAATAATTAGCTGGCATTGTGGCATGCGCCTATAACCCCAGCTATGTGGGAGGCTGAGGCAGGAGAATTGCTTGAACTTAGGAGGTGGAGGTTGCAGTGAGCTGAGATAATGCCACTGCACTCCAGCCTGAGCGACAGAGTGAGGCTCTGTCTCAAGAAAAAAAAAAAAAAGGTCAACACGAATTAACTGGGTATGTGCTCTACTGTGTGATGCTGTCCCAGAGAGGCGATTATTAGACACTCCTCCCTTTGGGCTGGCTAGATATAGTCCTCTTATTGACAGGGACAGGAAACTAGAGGCACTGCCCAGTCACATCAAGAGAAATCAGGCATCAGGGAAAGGCTGCCAGGCAAAGGGGACTCTCCCTTTTAAAAATGTATCACACACTAACATTTTAAACAGAACATTGGTACTTAAAATGCTGCATTTAATTGAGTTCCATTCGCCTGTTTTCTATCTAAAGGATATGGTTTAAAACATTTTAAGGAAGAGTCATTACAATTAGTATTTGTCTGGAGGTGCATGCCCCAGCCCCATCCAAAGTGGCTATCCTAGGAAATCCTCATAAAAGCAAATTGGCAACTGTAATAAAAGAATATGCCCATAATTGCACCTTAATAGAGTTTCAAAATTTGGGAAAAAAATTGTTAGTATAATCTCTATCAATTACAATATAATTTCTCAAATCATTTTAGGCCTATTTTGTGTAATGTATTCATTAAACATTATGTCATAATTAAATATAAAGATTATTTAATTAGAATATGCCCTTAAATATGGAGGGCAGCTAGGGAACATGTCAAGGCTATTTCTTCATTGGTAAAATGACAACTTTAATACAAAAACATACTAAAGAATAAGATGTTCTCACTACGAACACTTTAAATAATAATGAACAAAAATGTCACAGTCTAGGCCAGTCATGGTGGCTCACACCTGTAATCTCAGCATTTTTGGGAAGCCAAGGCAGAAGGATTACTTGAGGCCAAAATTTCAAGACCAGCCTAGGTGGTAGAGCAAGACCTCATCTCTATGAAAAGTAAAAAGTCACAGTCTAAACCTATGTAAATAACATACTGACTCTATGTATAACATTCATTTTCCATTTATGCAAATATTTTCCATTTACTCCATATTTGCAAAAATAAAACCATTTTAAAAATACTTCCTTAAAATTACACCACCTCCTTAAAATTATACCATCTTTCCTCGAATGCCTATATTTACTTTCTTTTTTTTTTTTTTTTTTGTTTTGTTTTGTTTTGTTTTTTGAGACAGAGTCTTGCTCTGTCTCCCAGGCTGGAGTGCAGTGGCGCGATCTCGGCTCACTGCAAGCTCCGCCTCCCGGGTTCACGCCATTCTCCTGCCTCAGCCTTCCGAGTAGCTGGAACTACAGGCGCCCGCCGCCTCGCCCGGCTAATTTTTTGCATTTTTAGTAGAGACGGGGTTTCACCGTGTTAGCCAGGATGGTCTTGATCTCCTGACCTCGTGATCCGCCCACCTCGGCCTCCCAAAGTGCTGGGATTACAGGCGTGAGCCACCGCGCCCGGCCTATATTTACTTTCAAGTAATAATTTCTTTTTAAGTTTTAGGCTTTGCTGGAGATTATTTTATGAAAGAATTAGATATTGCCTTAGGAAACTTTAAAAAATAATTTTATGAAAATTCTTTCCAATGGATACAATTTTTCTCTGTTTCTAATTTGCTAGTGCATTGGCTTTTTAAAAGGTATGCAAATATATGAAAATGATTCTTTTAATAGAAGGAGAAATATCTATGTTCATTATTCTTGTTTCATGAACCCTGTTCTGACAAGGAGCTCACTCCAATACCAGAAATTAAACTTCTTGGTAAACTCAGAGCTATTTTGAAATTTTACTTGTCTAATAATGATGCCTTGAAAGAAACATAATTCCCATTCAAATGCCATTAGGCTCACTGATTTTCGAGCTGATTTCAGTGTGATATAAAAACAGTAAGATCTGAGATTCCCTTGTTAGTTTTAACCTTCCAATAGATCTTATACATGCTGGCTTGAAATAACAATACTGAAATACTGAGCTCTTTCATGATCACATAAAAACATACCACTGTTATTTCCACCCATTTTAATAGTTCATGGTGGGGCTGGGTGCAGTGGCTCACGCCTGTAATCCCAACACTCTGCGAGGCCAAGGTGGGCGGATCACTTGAGGTTAGGAGTTCAAGACTAGCCTGGCCAACATGATGAAACTCTACTAAAAATACAAAAATTAGTCGGGCATGGGTGGCACATGCCTGTAATCCCAGCTACTCAGGAAGCTGAGACAGGAGAATCGCTTGAAACTGGGAGGCAGAGTTTGCAGTGGTGAGCCGAGATCCTGCCACTGCATCCAGCCTGGGCAACAGAGTGAGATTTTGTCTCCAAAAAAAAAAAAAAAAAAAAGAATACTTTATGGTGTAGGAAGAGCAGATTAAGCAGAAAGTAACAATGAACCTCTAGCTCCATATGCCTTACCACCTCCAGGCCACCATTCTGTCTCATCTGTCCAGAATTTAAGGATTGAGATTTTCATATTGGTTATGCACATTATGTTGTCAGTTTTTTCAATAATCCATTAAGAAAGTTACTATTTTTATTATCCTCACCTTATAGATGATGAGACTGAGTCACAGAAACTCCAAAGCCTGCATGCTTCTCCACCAGGCAATATTACCAGAGATAGAGGAACCCCAACCCATTTACGTTCATGGAATACACAACTACCAGTTTTAAACTATGGAATGGCCTGCATACACTCTTCTTTCCAGACTTTGATTTTTTAAAATAGTATTTACATTTTAATAATAGCAACCGTGATAAAGAAGAATTCTGTTTCTCAGCAGTGATTTGTAGTTGTATTATTTAGGATTAGATTTGGCTGCATGTGACAGAAGTTCTCAAACGATAGCTTAAGAAGATCGGAGTTTGTTTCTATCTCATGTAATAGCCTAAGGCAGGCATCTCTGGGCTGCTGCAGCAGATTCTCAGAACCGGGGACTCAGGCCCTGCCTACTTTGTTGCTATACCGGGACGGGGTTTACTTTATGGTCCAAGATAGCTGCTGGAGCTCTAGCAATTACATTTGAATTATAGCCTGCAGAAGGAGAAAGTGTGGGAAAGGCAAGCCTTCCTTTTTTAAAGACATTTTCCAGAAGTTACACGTATAACTCTGTTTGCATTAAATAGGCAGGCCATACTTATTCACATGGCCACCCCTGGCTGTAAGAAAGGAGGAAAAGTTCCCTTTGTTCTGGGTTGCCATGATGCCTGCCAAAACCTGGGTGAAGTAAGAATGGGGTAGGAATGGATTTGGGGAATCAACCCAGTCTTTGCCACAGGAGAGGAAAATGCATTCACATTGGATGGACACAGGGTGAACTGGGGGCCATGGAATACTGGAGAGCATATGCTCACAGAGATATGGGTTACATGCAGCCAGATTTAAAGAGAAGCCAGAAATCTAAATTTTTATGTGAGATTTCTTGATTCTTAAATATTGCCAGTTGAATAAAATATAAAAAAAAGTGCAGACCAAATAAAACCTATCTGTGTCAAGCCTACAGGCTAACAGTTTACTTCCTTTGATTTAAAAGAATGGACTCTGTTTCTCTTTGAGATTTACTATTTTCAATCAAACAACAAATATTGATTGAGGACTACAGTGTATAAGGTACCATGTCAAGGGTGACGAAGGACAGAAAGATATAATCTTTCACTGGAACAAGAAACTCTCTGATGTAGGAGACAGGGTTCATGACTAGAATTGAAAAAAAGAGGTTGCAGTAAACTATGTTTTAGTTTTGCTTCATTTTGTTTTGGTTTTGGTCCAGTTTCTTTACCTAGCCCCTAACACTGTGTCTTATTTCCTTAGGTCTTTTCTCAATGTTTAATAGTTTCCATTCTCATTTTAACTCACTCAAGTAAATGAATCTGTCCCTGGAATTCCGTACTTCTAAAATGTATCTCTTGGAAATATTGAGTCTTCTCTTCCTTATTTTGTTGCTAATGTTTTGGTTGACAGAAAAATGTTTTAAGCCTTTCTTTACATGTGCTAGTCCTTGTAAAGTTAACCATATACACATACATATCATAATTTATGTCAGAACTTGACTTACTGTCCTCAAAAGGATGTGTGATGGGACAAAAATTATTAATAAATAAATGTCTGTAACATTCATTCCTGCTCCTCCCAGAAGTAGAGAGTGAGAGGTATTGGTGGCAAAGACCAAAGTCACCCCATCAAATTCTCTTGGAAAAGCAGTGAGTGGAACACCAGCTAGTCTTCCCCTGCCCTAGGGTGATGAGTCACTCAACATTCCTGGTGTCCTCTGGTGCTGTCATGACTGGCAGATGGGAGTCAGGACCAGCTCCATAATTTGCAACGCCCAGTGCAAAATGAAAATGTGGGTCCCCTTGTTCATAATTATTAAGAATTTCAAGTCGGTTACAGCAGAGCATTAAGCTAAGCATGAAGCGCTTCTGAGTGTGGGTCATGTGTTGCTGCACAGTTGGCAGTGACTGTAGTGGTGCACCACTGGACACTTCTGGCCAGGGGAGTGGGGAGCAGGTGGGCAGCAGGAAAACATAGGCTCAGAGATGTAGGGTGAAGTTTTTGTTTCCAGGGAATTTTGGGGTGACAGAAGCACAGCGGCAGTTTACAGTATGAGTTTTTTTTTTTTTTTTTTAACAGAGGGGGAATCAGAGTTTTCTTGTTTCCTTGTTTGTTGAAGTGTTCCTATGATGTGCATGTCCCCCTTTATGGTGTTCAAGAAATGCAGCCGGGCACGGTGGCTCACGCCTGTCATCCCAACACTTTGGGAGGCTGCGGTGGGTGGATCACCTGAGATCAGGAGTTCGAGGCCAGCCTGGCCAACACGGGGAAACCCTGTCTCTACTAAAAATGCAAAAATCAGCCGGGTGTGGTGGTGGGTGCCTGTAATCGCAGCTACTCAGGAGGCTGAAACAGGAGAATCGGCTTGAACCCAGGAAGCGGAGGTTGTAGTGAGCTGAGATCCCGCCACCACTGCACTCCAGCCCTCCAGCCTGGGCGACAGAGCAAGACTCCCTCTCAAAGAAAAAAAAAAAGGAAATGCAAAAGAAGAAACAGTTAGTATATTATTATAGCCGGGCGCAGTGGCTCACGCCTGTAATCCCAGCACTTTGGGAGGCCGAGGCAGGTGGATCACGAGGTCAGGAGTCCAAGACCAGCCTGGCCAACATGGTGAAACCCCGTCTCTACTAAAAATACAAAAATTAGCAGAGCGTGGTGGCGGGCACCTGTAACCCCAGCTACTCGGGAGACTGAGACAGGAAAATCATTTGAATCCGGGAGGCGGAGGTTGCAGTGAGCCAAGATCGTGCCATCGCACTAAAAAGAAGAAGAAGAAGAAGAAGAAACAGTTATTATGAAAAGATGCTTTAGTCTGCAGCACTCTGCTGCCATTCAGGCACTGAGACATAGGAGTCGCACTATACAATGAACCCTTGGACAGTGCAGGGATTAGAAGCCCTGACCTTCCTCCCCCAAAATACAAAATTGGCATATAAGTTGTGACTTCCAAAAACTTAACTACTGATTGCCTCCTGCTGACCAGAAACTTTATCAATAACATAACAGGTGATTAACACAAATTTTGTATGTTATATGTATTATATGCTGTATTCTTACAATCAAGTAAGCTAGAGAAAAGGAAATGTTATTAAGAAAATTGTAAATAAAAGAAAATATATTTACTATTTATTAAGTGCAAGTAGACTGTCACAAAGTTCTTCATCCTCATCATCTTCTTGTTGGGTAGGTAGAGGAGGAGGAGGAAGAAGAGGAGTTGGTCTTGCTGTCTCGGGGTAGCAGAGGCAGAAGAAAATCCAAGATTAAGTGGATCCACAAAGTTCAAACCCATGCTGTTGAAGGGTCAAATGTATAACCATTTCACAGTTCTTAGTAATGTCACTGATTAAGGGTTGGCCAACACTTTTATAGTAATAGGAATTTATTTGTTTGCATTTATGGCCTGTGAGGAAAACAACAACAACATTATACTTGGCCATCTATCTCTCCTCTTCCCTCTCTGCATCCCTTCCTCCCTTCATCCAGCCCTCTTTTCTTCCTGCCCTCTCTTCCTCCCTTCCTTTCACCTTTCCTTCCTTCCTTTGCTTTCTTTCAAACAATTGTGAAGCCTTTCATTATTTTCCAGTAAGAATCTTAAAATATTTTCACTTAATGATAACCAATCATATTTATTTAAGCAATCAAATGATTATTTTTCCCCATACCATTGCAAAGAAGATCATAATAAATTCTTATTTGTTCAAGGCTGCCATCGTATATGTAACCTCACTCACCAGGAGCTATGTTCAAAGATAAGGCCCCTTGCTTCACTTTCTATATATCCTCTAATTTTTCACAGAAAGTTCCCTCAACCCTCCTGCCTTGAGTAATAGGTCACTCTACCCCCTAAATACAGCTTGTGATGGGTTCCAAATACCACTTTTATACTGTCACTTTTTTTCTTAAGAGATGGAGTCTTTCTGTTTTGCCTAGACTGAAGTGCAGTGGCACAATCATAGCTCATTGCAGACTCAATCTCCTGGGCTCAAAGGATCCTCCTGCCTTAGCCTCCCAAGTAGCTGGAACTAGAGGTGCGTGCTACCACACCTGGCTAATCCATCAATAGTCCTGAAAAAAAAATCCTCCTTCTTTGAAATATATGACACCTGCTATCTCTCCTTGTCATTGGAAACCACACATTTCTGCTTACTCCTACTGAGAGGCTTTAAAATCCTTAGTTCCCTTGTTCTCCACCAAGATCATCCTTAAAAAGCCTAACATTGAATCAATACAACTATCCACCTCCACTCCTACACCAACATTGCTAGGCTACTGGAGAAAATCTCATAAATGTAGAGATTATTTCTATCATATTGTCTCCACCTCATTTGGGCTTTCAATACTACTTGTCAATCCTTTATATGTTCTTAGTGAATGTTCTCTCCAATTCTACGCACAATCTACTGAAAATGCTCTTCCTTATACCATCTATACAGACACTAATTTCTTTTCTCTTAGTAATTAACTTTCCCCCACCCCCGAAAAATATTGCTTTTGGGTATTGACTTTTTCCATTTCTTGCCCCTATATTTACAAACAAGTCTATAAATACATCCACTGAGTTACACTGATTGCATTCATCGCCCCAGTTAATGACCTCCCTTTTCTACACCCTTTGCCCTACAATATTGTAGTCCCTTCTCATTCTGATCCTGTGCTTGCCCATGTAACTTCCTTTTGTGGAGGCTTGAAGAAGTGCTTGCGTATTTCTGCGTTCTGTTTGGAGCTCAGTTAGGACCTTGAACAGAAGCCCAAACTAACCTGCTGGAGGATGAGAGCAAATGGAGCACAGCTGAATTGTCCTAGCCAAGACCTTCCTAGCCCAGCCAGTCTCAGCCAATCTATCAGCTGACACAGAGCATGAACAAGCCTGAAGACAAGATTTGTCAAATCTGGTCCAGTAGAACTGCCTACTTAATCTGCAGACTCATGAGAAATAATAAGCAGTGGTTGTTTTCAACCACTACATTTTGGGATGGATAGTTATGTAACAATGGCTGACTAATACAAACTCTCACCTCCAACTCTCCACTCTCAGAGGAAGAATCCTTTCTCCTTTTTAAGACAAATTTATTTATCTACTTGCCCTTTATCCCATTCCTGCGTTTCAGATCTCATCCTTTTGATTATCTCTCTACATATTGCATTTTCAACCTCTTGCTCCCTTTTGACCTCTTTCCCTTATATATTAATATAAGCATGTTCAAATCTTTCCCATTAAAATAAAACACACAAAAATAAACCTGTGTCTTCCACAAGTTATTGACCTGTTCTGTCATTCTTTTCATTTATATTCCTTGAAAGGATAATAATTTATACTAGTGCATTATTTAGGGTTCTCCAGAGAAACAGCACCAACAGGATGTATATATTTATAGAGAGAGATTTATTTTAAGCAATTGGTTTATGCAATTGTGGAGGCTCAGTGAATTTAAAATCTGATGATGAAGGCTAGCAGGCTAGAGACTTAGGGTTGTGCTTCCCAGACTATCTGGGCCTTCTCATGTAACAGTAGCTCCAGCTACCAAATCTTTATCTTCCACTTAGCTCGCTCTTCTGAACTTCATTTCATTCATTCTTTCACTGAGGGTGTTAATAGGGTATCTGTCTTAATGAATGCAAAGCACTATGGGATCTTGTGGCAACTTTTAAAATGTCCCCCCAAAACCCTGCCTCCTGTTATTCACACCCTTGTTTTACTCCTCCCTTTGAGTGTGGGCTTCCAATGAATAGAATACAGCAAAAGTGATGAGATGTTACTTATGAGATTAGGTTACAAAAGCACTCTGGCTTCTTTTCTTATTAATTCCATCTTACCCTCTCTTAGAACTGTCTCCTTGTGTCTTTCTCAAAAGTCTTTGCTCTGGGAGCAGCAAGCAGACATGTTGTGTGGGAAGCCTTACGAAGAGGCTTACATGGCAAGGAACTCAAGTTTCACGCCAATAGCCAGAAATAACGTGAGGCCTGCCACCAGCTATGCTAGTGAGTTTGGAAGCAGGTCCTCTCCAGTTGAGTCTTGCGATGACTGCCTACCTGGTCAATACCTTGATTGCAGCCTTCTAAGAGACCCTGAGGCAGGGGCACCCAGTTAAGTTGTGTAACTAAGGAGCTGGGCAAAGGGATGTGGACAAAAGTGGTGTGTGCAACGTCTGGAATGTGCCCTTAAAAGGAAGGTAACATCATTGTTTCCCTTTGACTCCTTTTCTGCTGGCTGGAATGCAGTGTAATTGTTGTGGTGAGTTGACTTGAACCGTGAGGATTCTTGATCCACAAAAACCATGAGAAAATAAATATTTATGGTTACAAGCTGCTATGTGTTTATGTAGTTTGTTTTATAGCAATAAATAACTTATACAGGGCTGGCTACTCAGGATCCATCCTCAAATAATGAATGCTCCCTGACATAAATGATCCCTCATCCATTAGGGGTGATAGAACAGTGTCTGTAACCACAGCACAACATGGTAGGTGTTACAATATACATAACAACTGGTGGGAGCATAAAGAGAAGAGAATTTCAATCGTAATTGAAGGTGAAGTGATTCACACAGTGGATTTTATTTTGTCATTGAATGAGGAGGCTAAATCATTTGATGAATATGAAGAGAAAAAGATGGTGGGATACTTGAGGAGAAAATGACTTTTTAGCACCTATGCTGGGAAGAATAGTTGAAGGAATTGGAAACGAAACAACTAATGGTATTTAGGCAGTGTAGAAGTAGGGACTGGAAATAATGGACTTATATGATCTTCAATCTGAGGTTGGGATTTATTATGCTAAATACTTTAGCAATCTGGATATAAGATTAGAGAAATTGATGGCTGAATTTGGGATTTCAGAGAAGGTGAAACAGAAAAGCAAGGAACCAAGGAAGATGAGCTGAGAAAAACAGCAAGACAATTATTGCAGTTCTGGCTCATAGAGTTTAGACTGACTAGGGAAAGAAAGATAATCAAAGCTTCTGAGAGTTTAGGGAAAAGGCACCTGATTCTGATCCCCCACAAATAACTGAGACTAAAGAGCCAATGCTGTGTTTAAGCCTAGGTGATGTATTCCCTCCCTGAGGTGGAGAAAACTCACAGCTGAGAAGAAAGTTCAGGTATGCTACCATGAAAACCATGAATGCACTAGCAGAGATCACTAATTCCCTACTTTCTTCTAGGGTAAGTGAACCCCTAATATTTGGGGGGAGAAATAACAACTGCACTTCCTAATGTTTCCTGTAGCTAGAGATGGCCATGTAGCTAACGAGCTGGTCAAAGGAACGTGGACAAAAGTGGTGTGTGCAACTTCTGAACTGTGCCCTTAAAAGGAAGGTGACATTATTGTTTTCCTTTCACTCTTTTTCTGCTGGCTGGAATGTGGTGTAACTGTGGTGGTGAGCTGACTTGAACCATGAGGAAGAGACTACATCCTAGGGAGGGCAGAACAACGGAAGGGGCCCATATCCCTGAATGCTCTCATAGAACCTTCACACCAGCCCTAGTCCTACATGAGGGACAATTAAACTTGTTCATTTTTCAAACCACTTTTAATGTGGGTCTCTGTAACAAGCATCAGGACCTATATTTCACCTATTTCAGATGTCCACTAAAAAAGATAAGCTGGGAATATATATGACCATAGCATAAGACAGAAAGCAGTAAGCAATAAATAGAGGCACACGTAAAACTTAAGGATGTGTATAATAATCACCTCAAGTCAGGCTGGGAGCTTTCATAAGAGGTTGAGGTTTCTGACCCATGACAGACTCCAGACTTTCCATAAGGTGGTGGAGTGCAGGACAGGGAATGTGACTATGTGCTCTTAAGAATCATCCATTGATTTTCCTATCATTTTTCTAGACCTTATGACTTATTGTGAAAAAAATTATGTGGCGGCCGGGCGCGGTGGCTCAAGCCTGTAATCCCAGCACTTTGGGAGGCCGAGACGGGCGGATCACGAGGTCAGGAGATCGAGACCATCCTGGCTAACATGGCGAAACCCCGTCTCTACTAAAAAATACAAAAAAACTAGCCGGGCGCGGTGGCGGGCGCCTGTAGTCCCAGCTACTCGGAAGGCTGAGGCAGGAGAATGGCATGAACCCGGGAGGCGGAGCTTGCAGTGAGCAGAGATCCGGCCACTGCACTCCAGCCTGGGCGGCAGAGCGAGACTCCGTCTCAAAAAAAAAAAAAAAAAAAAAAAAAAAAAAAAAAAAAAAAAATTATGTGGCTAATGATAAAATTGGAGTGAATAGCAGACGATAAATTATTCAGGGCCCTTTCATTATCTAGTGCTGCAATCACTAAATAGGTAACCACTGGCCACATGTGGCTAATTATATTTAAATTAATTAAAATTAAATAAAATTTTAAAACTCAGTTCCACACACTGGCCACATTTCAAGTGTTCAGGGGTCACAGGTGGCCAGTAGCTACTGTATTGGACAGCACAGATAGGGAACATTTCCATCATGTCAGAAAGTTCTATTGGACAGTTCTAGAGAGATCTGAGAGACAGTATGTGTCTCTCGCCCACCAATACTCCATCTCGCCCTCAGCCTGTGTGCAATCCAAGCCTAGAGACTGGTCCCCAAGCTCTACCACTTTCTACAGAAGATTTAAAAACTGGTAGTGCCAACAGAAGTCATTTAGCCTAGTCCCGCCAAGAAGGTGCTGTGGTAATAAAGTCCAAGATTCTGTCACATAAGTCGGGTCAGCAAGTCGGCGGCGAAAAGAGGGTTACGTCCCAGACTTGCTGGGAGGAGGCGGGACAAAGGGGCGGGGCGAGAGCCTGGCTCTCCGGGTGGGCGCTGTCAAGAGGCCGGGGGCGGGGCAGAGCGCGGCTGGGCGGGGCCTTGAGGGGCCGGCCGGGGGCGGGGCAGCTGGCGGGTCGGCGCGGGCCCAGCCGTGCGTGCTCACGTGACGGGTCCGCGAGGCCCAGCTCGCGCAGTAGTCCGGGCGAGCGAAGATGGCGGCCGAGAGGGAACCTCCTCCGCTGGGGGACGGGAAGCCCACCGACTTTGAGGATCTGGAGGACGGAGAGGACCTGTTCACCAGCACTGTCTCCACTCTAGAGGTGAGAGCGCGTCGCTGTGGGTGCTGCGCTGCGTCGCTGTCGCTCGTCTCACCTTTCCCCTGCCCTGACTTTTTCCTCCCCACCCCCCGGGTTTGCAAGGACCGTCTAGGGGTGACACCTGTGACGCGAGCCCCACCTCCGGTGCCCGTCAGAGGTCTGTGTCGGGCTGAGCGCAAGGCCTCCTCAGGAGAGCAGCCTGCGACCCGGGGGTGCCGACCTAATCCTCTGAGGGGCCAGGACCGAACTGAGAATGGCAGCGGCCCTTTCCCAGCTCAGCTGGCCTTCCTCGGTGTCACTTGCACCTCCTCCTCTTCAAGCCAGGAAAGGGCTTGCTCTGCATCCCAGAAAACCTCCACCGAGCTCTCCGGGGGCTTCAGTAGCCCTTTTGGAGAGGTGCTCGCTTTTCCTTTCCCGAGGAAGGGTGTGCCGCTGCCAGGGGAGTGCAGTGAAGTGAGCGCTGAGGGGCTGAGGGTCTGTGGGAAATGAATGGGTGTCCTTTCCCAGGAATGGCTCTTCACGGACTGAGGTTCCTCTTGAGGGAGCTGCTTTCGATTTGGACTAATTAGGTAAATGCGTTTGCCTGTTTTTGTTTGTCTTTAGTTCCTAGACTTTTAAAAGGTCATAGTGTTTATAAAATGTAAAACTGAAGGCAGGATTAGTCCAGGAAACTGCTGTTTTGTGTGTGTGTGTGTGTGGTTTTTTTTTTTCTAAGTTACCTAGGGAGAAATAGAAACAGATGTCCACTCCTTTTTCCTCTTTTCTCGCTTGATCAGCGATCTCTGAAGCTGTGTGTTCCTGTTTTTGTCAAAGGAAACACCCTCTGTAAACTTAACTGTATTGGGCCCTACTATATCCAGTTCACATTTGAATTGCTTTGCGTTTGATGAGAGCACCCACACTTCACAGCCTAATTTTAAGTGTGTGTATGTGAATTAAAATGTACGAAATTTCCCAGAGGATTGTTTACCGTGGGCTGTACTTGCTTATGAAGTACTTTTAATAAGCTTTCTTGGCTTGTTCAACTCTGCACCCAATCAATTGGAAATTACTGTAAAATATCCATTATCTGAAATTCAGTTACCTGAAATTGGAAACCCGGAAACCGTTTTCAGCACTGATCACATTCTGCTAATTGCATGTGCAATGTCCCAGCCAAACCCCACGTCCCCTCAGGTTATAGGCTTCCTGCAGCTAGTGTTAGTTTCCTGATCATCTTTGTGTCTCTCACAAAATTTTGAACATGTGTATTTATTAGGTTGGAACAAAGTAATTGCGTTTTTTGCCATCCCTTTTAATAGCCAAAAGCCGCAATTACTTTTGCACAAGCCTAATAGTAAATGTTTACCTGAGTTAAAACCAGCACCTCCTAAAATTAATAAAAATTACTTTGCAGAATATATTTTTGGGGATTAGTATCCTTTTAGCCCTTTATACTTACTATACAGCTACTTTAACATGTACATGTGTTTTGAAAGTGTCTGCAGGATCCTAAGACCTGTATTCCTTTTGGAGGATACAGTTTTTCTACCAGCGAGAATTAGAACAAACTTGATTGACCCTAGTGTGAACTAGAATACTGTGAAGGCTAAGCATTCTGTTGGGGGTCTTTTAGAGTTGAGTAAAAAGAACTATAATCTGTATTTCCCGTGTGAATGGAACTTTTTAAAAACCAGAGCGTTATATCCTTTCTTCCGTAAGTCTGCAAAGTTTGTTTATGAATAATTTATCTTGGTTAACGCACGTGAAAGTTGTAAACACATTTGTTTTTGATTGTTCATCTCAGCCCCTTATTTAATATACTCATTTAGGTTACTGATTTTCAGAAGGTGGTGTGGCTATGAGATTTGTAAAGTCAGATTTTTTTTTTCTTTTCAAATTTGGAAAGAATATATAGCAGTATTTCCTAGTATACCAAAACTGCTTTAAAGGAACGTTCTTTCAGTGCTTCACTTTTCTTTTAAACAGTGCTTCTCAAACTGTGGTGTGGCTGAGTATCCACAGTATTCATCTTTAAAATGCAGATGGCTGTGCCTCACTGGAAACAACATGTTTAATAAAGTGTTCTAGATCCGTGTTTTGCAATCTTTATAAATAGGGATCTTGTTGAAGTGCAAATTCTGATTCTGTAGGACTGAGTAGAGCCCGATATTCGGCATTTTTAATAAGCTTTCCTGATATCAGTGCCTCTGGTGCATAGACAACATTGAGTTGCAAGGCCCTGGGTAATTCTGATATAGATCATCAGTTCTAGAACACTAGAATTTATTCCTCCTATTTGGCTGTAATTTTGTATGTTAACCCATTTTTGACTATTGGCCCCTTCCCAGACTCTACTAATCACTTACTTTCTACTTCTATAAGATCAACTTTTTAAACTTTTAAATAAGTTTAATCATTTGAAGAGTTGCCAGACTGGTTTCCCAAAATGGGATGAGTTGGAGGCACTTTTTTAAAAAAATTATTTTATTTTTTCAAGTTCTGGGGTACTTGTGTAGGATTTGCAGGTTTCTTAATAGGTAAATGTGTGCCATGGTGGTTTGCTGCTCCTATCAACCCATCACCTAGGTATTAAGCCCAGCATGCATTAGGTCTTTTCCCTAATGCTCTCCCACCCTCCCCTGACAGGCCCCAGTTTGTGTTGTTCTGAGTTGGAGGCACTTTAAACAGTCTGAGGTTAAAGGCCTAAAGAACGAAAGTGCAAATAATAAAGGAGAAAAGAGAACTGATGTAATAACAGATTAAAAGATAATATTCAGAATACTTATAATGCCTCCCTTCAGATGATTCTTAGGGGAGGGAATAATAAGTTTATTTCACTTAAGGATATGTTATATCAGTGAAGATAGCATTAGGCAGCTAGGGATGCTGGATGGGCTAGAGATGTAGCTTTGGGAGTCTATCTTAAATTTATTGAAAACACTAAACCGGGATCTTTGTGGAAATCTAGCCCTCCTCTAGTGGAGTGTATGAACCAACAGAAGTCAGTATAATAAATACAACCATGTGAATAAATACCTGCCATACCAGGTGATATATGTGTAATTAAATATCTGCACAAGGTACAGAAACAGGTGATATATGTGTAATTAAAATATGCATAAGGTACAGAAACAGTATAGAAGACTGGAGTGACTTGATTGCGTGGAGATGATCTTTGAGGCCCTAAAAGTGGTTGAGAATCATCAAGAGAAAGTAGATTAAGACAAGAGACACTTTTGATAAAGAGGAACTGAGAACAAGTTTAATATCTGCTGTTCTAACACAACAGGTAGTAAAAGTGTATATAACTTGTTTTCTTTTCTTTTCTTTTTTTTTTTTTTTTTTGAGACGGAGTCTTACTGTGTCCCAGGCTGGAGTGCAGTGGCGCAATCTCGGCTCACTGCATCCTCTGCTTCAGCCTTCCAAGTAGCTGGGATTACAGGTGCACACCACCACACCTGGCTAAATTTTGTATTTTTAGTAGAGACGAGGTTTCACCATGTTGACCAAGCAGGTCTTGAACTCCTGACCTTGTGATGTGTCCACCTCGGCCTCCCAAAGTGCTGGGATTACAGGCCTGAGCCACCGTCCCCGGCCTTGTTTTCTTAATTCTGTTTTCTAATCCTTGGGCCTCCAACTTTAAATGTATGAATTTTTTGAAAATTTCATTATGAATTATCTATGTTTCAGAGGGAGAAATTTGTGAACAGGTATTTAAATGCATTAAGCATGGAAAATTACTAGAAAGAGATTTGTGAAGAAGCATGATTCTAGTTGACCACTTTGTCTTGAAACCTTTAAATTTAAGAAGTTTTGAATGAATTATTTTTAGATCCTATAAAAATATGTTATTCTATGAAGTTGCTTGAGAGAGGGATGCTCAACTTTTCTTGAAGAGATTTTCTTAGCCTCTTTCCAGCCTCTGGCAACCACTGATCTGTTTTCTGCCTAAAGTTTTGTCTTTTCTAGAATGTCATATAGGTGGAATCATACATTATGAAACTTTTAGAGTTTGACTTTCTTTAACTTAACATAAAGCATTTGAGAGTCATTAAGTTTGTTCTGTGTATCAGTTGTTAATGACAGTTTGTCTGTTGATTAGCCGAAGGACATTTCAGTTGTTTCCAGTTTGGGGTATTTATGAATAAAGCAATATAAACGTGTACTTACAGGCTTTTGTGTGAGCATGAGTTTTCAGTTTTGCAGCGTACATACAAAGTAACGTGGCTGGGTTGTGTGGTAAATATAAGCTTAACTTTAAATAAACTGCCAAACTATTTTCCAAAGTGGCTGTACCATTTTTCATTGCATCAGTAATGACTAAGAATGACAGCTTTTCCACATCCTTGTCAGCACTTGTTATTAGCAGTTTTAGTTTTAGGCAATGGTGAGCTTAAGGCTGGTCTTGCTAACAAGAACTGCATGTTACATTTTTAGGAATTTTATGAACTAGTTAATACACCGCCATTATTACGAGTTAAATACAATGAATTTAAAATTAAATATATACATATGTAAAGTTTATAAATGTATAAAATTTTTATTAATGTTATAAATATGTAAAAATAATAAATATACAAAACTCCTCACTAATTCCTTTACTATATTTCCCTATTACCTATGCTCTTGAGATTAATTATGTCTGTATGGTGGAAAGTACGTCTTCCCAACTCTACCACAGAAATCAGCAAAAGCTAAAAATCTGGATCTTCTCCTCTGCAGATCTGATTGCTAAACATTTGCCAACACACCACTGACTTTTAGCCATTCTAAGAGGTGTTTAGTGTTACCTCATGCCTTTAATATATATTCCCTAATGACTAATGTTGCTAAGTATCTTTTTATGTACATAACATCTGAATATTATCTTTTTTGGTTATGTGTTCTTTTACATCTTTTGCTTATTATTTTATTTTAATTTTATTTGAGACAGAGTCTTGCTCTGTCACCCAGGCTTGGAGTGCCGTGGTGTGATCTTGGTTCACTGCAACCTCTACCTCCTGGGTTCAAGAGATTCTACTGCCTCAGCCCCCTGAATAGCTGGGATTACAGGCCCCACGCCCAGCTAATTTTTGTATTTTTAGTAGAAACAGGGTTACACCATGTTATCCAGGTGGGTCTCGAACTCCTAACCTCAGGCAGTCTGCCCGCCTCAGCCTCCCAAAGTGCTGGGATTACAGGTGTGAGCCACCGCGCCCGGCCTATTCCATACCTGGCCTATTTTATTTTATTTTATTTTGTTTTATTTTATTTTATTTGAGATGGAATCTCACTCTGTTGCCCAGGCTAGAGTGCAGTTGGTACAATCTGTGCTCACTGCAACCTCTGCCTCCTGGGTTCAAGAGATTTGCCTTCCTCAGCCTCCCTAGTAGCTGGGATTACAGGCGCCCACCACCACGCCCAGCTAATTTTTGTATTTTTAGTAGAGGTGGAATTTTGCCATGTTGGCTAGGCTGGTCTTGAACTCCTGACCTCAAGTGATCTACCTGCCTCGGCCTCCCAAAGTGTTGGGATTACGGGCATGAGCCACTGCACCTGACCTGTTTTGCTCGTTTAAAATACTGAATTTTGAGAATTATTTATGTTCTGAATTTTTTTTTTCCCGCAGTCGGTGACTTGTGTTTTTTGTTTTTTTGTTTTTGTTTTTTGTTTTTGTTGAGATGGAGTCTCGCTCTGTCGCCAGGTTGGAGTGCAGTGGTGTGATCTCAGCTCACTGCAACCTCCGCCTCCCCTGTTCAAGCGATTCTCCTGCCTCAACCTCCCGAGTAGCTGAGACTACAAGCACGCGCTACCGTGTCCAGCTAATTTTTTGTGTGTTTTTAGGAGAGACAAGGTTTCACCGTGTTAGCCAGGATTGTCTCGATCTCTTGACCTCGTGATCCACCCATCTTGGCCTCCCAAACTGCTGGGATTACAGGCGTGAGCCACCATGCCTGCCTGGTGACATGTGTTTTTGTTCGATTAACAGTATCTTTGTCAGAGCAGATGTTTAACATTTTGGTAAAGGAAAGCTGTCTTTTCTTTTTTTATTGATAGTATTTTAGATGTCACATATATGAAATCCTTTGCTAACTTTAACCCACGGTCACAAAGGTTTTGCTTTTAGTTTCTTCCAAACGTTTTATAATTTTACATTGTACATTTAGGATTCATGTTGAGTTAATTTTTGTATAAGATATGGGTTGACATTCTTTTTTTAAAATACAGATATTTAATTATTCCAGCACCATTTGTTGAAAGTCTAGCCTTTCTTTATTGGGCTGTCTTTTTCAGAAATGAACAGACCATGTATGTGTGGGTTGACCTATTTCTGTATTGTTTCATTCATCTATTGAGAATCCTTTCCCAGTCTACACTGTCATGATTACTTAATCTGAATCTTGAAATCAAGTCGAATGACTCCTCTGACTTTGTTATTTTAAAACTTGCCTTGGCTATTTTAGTTCTTTTGCTTTTTCTTATAATTTTAGAATCAACTTGTCGATTTCTACTGTAAAATCCTGCTGAGATTTTAATTGGGATTGTGTTGAATTAATAAATTAGTTTCAGGAGAATTAACCCGTTAACAATATTGAGCCTTCAAGCTAAAAGCATAATCTCTCTATTTATTTAGTTAGATCTTACTTGATTTTCTTTCACTGATGTTTGTAGCTTTTAGCACACGGATCTAGCATATATTGTGTTATGTGCTAGATCTGTACGCTGAGTATTTCATAGTTTTTAGTGCTTTTGTTTCTTTACTTTCTGTATTTCCCTTTGGTTGCATGTTGACCCTGTATGATAGCAACTGTTCTAAACACTTACTAGGTTTAGTATGTTTTTGTAGAGTCCGATGATTTTCTATGTAGATAATCATATTGTTTGTGATTGGAGTTTTATTTCCTTCTCTCAGTCTTTATACCATTTTTTTTTTCTCTTGTCCTAATGGCTGGGTAGGACCACCAGTGTAATATTGAATAAAAGTGGTGATAGTGAATATTCTTTCCTTTTTCATGATCTCGGGATATAAGATGTTATCTGTAAGGTTTTTTTTTTTTTAATGAGCTTAATCAAATGAAAGGTTCTCTTCTGTTTCTAGTTTTCTGAGAGTTTTTATCCATGAATGGATGTTAATTTTGACAAATGCTTTTTCTGCATTATGATAATCATATAGTTTTCTTCTTTAATTTATTCATAAGGTAGATTATATTGATTTTTTTCTTTTTTTTTTTAAGCCCTACCCTTAGAATGATTTTCAAACTGATTCAAAAAGGTTGAATCAGCATTGCATTCCTGGGATAAACCCCACACAATCATAATGTATTTATCCTTTTTATATATTGCTGGATGCAATTTGCTAGATTTTGTTTAGGCTTTTATGTCTATGTTCATGACAGATATTTGTGTTTTCTTTTTCATATGTCTTTGGTTTTCATATCAGAAATGCTATCTTCATTAAGTGATTGGGCGAGTGTTTCTTCTTATTCCATATTCTTGAAGAGGTTGTATGGAATTAGTCTTACATCTTCCCTCAATGTTGATAGAATTTACTAATGAAGTCATCTGAATTGTAGTTTTGTGTGTTGGAAGCCTTTTTTTTTTGTTTTTTGAGACACAGTCTTGCTCTGTCTCCCAGGCTGGAGTGCAGTGGCGCCATCTCGGCTCACTGCAAGCTCCGCCTCCCGGGTTCACACCATTCTCCTGCTTCAGCCTCCTGAGTAGCTGGGACCACAGGTGCCCGCCACCACGCCCGGCTAATTTTTTGTATTTTTAGTAGAGACAGGGTATCACCATGTTAGCCAGGATGGTCTCGATCTCCGGACCTCGTGATCCACCTGCCTTGGCCTGTGCTGGGATTACAGGCATGAACCACCGTGCCTGTGGGAAGGGATTACAGGTGTGAGCTACTGCGCCCGGCCTGTGGGAAGGCTTTTAATGACAAATTCAATTTTTAAAAATACAGGACTACTTCATGGTAAACTTTGGAAGTATGTATCTTTTAGGGAATTTATCCATTCAGTCTCAGTTGTGAAATTTATGGGCATACTGTTTGTCATAGTACTTATCCTATTACCATGTTTGTGGAGTTTGTGGAGGGTAAACTTTTCTTTTTATTGATGATACTGGTAATTTACATCTTCTGTCTGTTTATTTATGTATTTTGATTTGGTAGAGGTTTGATATCCTCTTAGGATCTTTTCAAACAATCAACTGTTGCTTTCATTGATTTTTTCCCCCTATTGTTTCTGTTGTGAATTTCATTGATTTCTGTTCTTTGTTTTCTTTCTTCTGCTTGCTTTGTGTTTTAATTTGCTGTTCTAATTTTTTTTATTAATTTTTTTTTTTTTTATTTGTAGAGACGGAGCGTCATGCTATGTTGCCTAGGCTGCTCTCAAACTTCTGGCCCCAAGTGAGCCACTTATCTTGGCCTCCTAAAATGCTGGAATTATAAGTGTGAGCCACTGCACCGAGCCTGGTTTTTTAGTTTCTTATTAAAGTAGAAGTTTGGATCATTGTCTTGAGACTTTTTTCCCTACTCTTGCTGTTTAGCTATGTATTTCCCTCTAAGCACAACTTTGGCTACATTCCACAAATTTTGATACTGTGTTTTTGCTTTCATTCAGTTTAAAAATAATTTCTAGTTTCCCTTGTGACCTCTTATTTGACCTGTGAGTTATTTAGAAGTATATTGTTTAATTTCCAAAATTTGAGGATTTTCCATATAGCTATTACTGATTTCTGGTTTCATTTGGTGATGGTAAGAGAATGTTTTATGCTTTTCATTTTTTTAAGTTGTTAAAGTTTGCTTTATGGCCCCAGAACATGTTCTATTATGATAAATGTTCTGTCTGTACTTTTGAAAATAGTATGTAGTCTGTTTTGTTGGGTGGAGTGTCCTATAAATGTTAGGTCAAGTTGGTTGATACTTTTCTGTCTTTCCCTGTTACCTATTTACTTGTTTTATCGATTACTGAGAGAAGAGTGTCGAAGTCTCCAAGTATAATTGTATATTTTTAATTTTTATTTCTTGTTTTAGTTCACTTAGTTTTTCCTTTATGTATTTTGAAGCTCTTTTGCTACATAGATGCTTAGGATTGTTTTGTCTTCTTGGTAAATTGACCCTTTTATCATATAATGTCCCTTTTTATTGATGATAATATTTCTTATTCTGAAGTTTACACACTCTGATGTTTAGCACAACAGCTTTCTTGTAGATCGTCTGCATGACATATCTTTTTTATTGTTTTACTTTTAACTTATTTAATATGTCTTTAAAGCAGGTTTTTTTTAGGCAACATATGTGTAGTTATTTTTATATCCGGTCTAGCCATCTGTGTTTCCTAATGGGTATGTTTAGGCTATTTATTTAATTATTGATGTGGCTAGATTAGATCTACTGTTTTATTTGCTTACTGTTTTTCTCCTCAGTTTTTTCCTTTTCTCCTTTCTTGTGTATTACTTTATGTTTATTAGTATTTCATTTTATCTACTGGATATTTGTTTAATATCATTATATTTAAATATATATTTTGGTGGTTGCCCTGCAGCTTAAAATATACACACCTGAGTTAGTAGTATACTTCACGTAAAATGCTAAGCTTTACAACCACATAGATTCATTTACCTTCCCTCCTTTATGCTTGTAAGTCATTGCTGCCCACACCAATAGCATAGTTTTGCAGTTGGCGCCATCCTCAGGAAAAGTCAAGACAGAATACAGGAAAATATGGCAAAACGGATCCTTGTAAGGATGGGCTATTTTTTACATTTTGGCTCCCTCCTTAGTCTGCCTGCTATTTTTTTACTTTTATATTGTTGCTTTTTGTATTCTATCCAGAATTTTTAGTGTCAGTCTGTGGGGGAGGGAGGCTTTAGTGGTCCTTGTTGATCTTGTTTGGAATCCAAAGTGCCACTTTTTAATTGAAGAGATACTAGCAAAAAAATCTTAAATTTTTTTTATCCTGCTACTACCAGGTGATGGTGTGGGAGAATAAAGGAATATTCATTTATTAAGAATACAGATGTCTACTCAGTTGTATATCTTGGACAACTGTAGTTCTGATCATGCAGAACCTGTACCACAGGCAGAGAAGCCATCAGTATTCTTTTCCACCATCACTTTCTCATTTGGCAGTCACTCTCCATATTCCTTTCCATCCACTAGAAAGCAGCTCTTTTCCTATTCAGTAGGAACCTGGAAGAGGCATGGAGAGGCAGAACAAAGATAAGTAGGTTTTTACAACCTTTAAAGAGTGACAGCTCTCTTGGCTGGGTGTGGTGGCTCACGCCTGTAATCCTAGCACTTTGGGAGGTCAAAGCAGGTGGATCACTTGAGGTCAGGAGTTTGAGATCATTCTAGCCAACATGGTGAAACCCCGTCTCTACAAAAAATACAAAAATTAACTAGGCATGGTGGTGCGCGCCTGTAGTTCCAGCTATTTGGGAGGCTGAGGTAGGAGAATTGCTTGAACCTGAGAGGCAGAGGTTGCAGTGAGCCAAGATTGCACGACTGCACACCAGCCTGGGGGACGGAGCAAGACTGTCTCAAAAAAAAAAGAAAGAAAAAGAGTGACAGCTTCCTGGCAGTTGAGCAGGGCACTCCAAGCTACTGATTGTTGGACACTTGAAGGAAGTAGATTCCTCATAGTCTCTCCATAGTGATAGGACTGCTCCCCAGTAGCCTCTACTTGAGTTGCCCACTGCCCACATCATTCCCATTGTGCAGTCTGCTCTTGGGCTCTGGACTATGAGGTGAAAAGGTTGTTCTTGTTATATAAACATGTTTGTTTTTCTTTCTTTGTTTCTGGTGTCAAAACTATGAGTCCCCAAGGTATTAGCAATATGAGCATTCAGTTATGATAAGAATACATCATACATTGCGAATAGTTTACGTGTATTGTAGCTGTATTATATAATACATGTATTACAATCTTTACTTCAACGGTCATGTCTATTTTAAAGAACTTAAGAGGAAAAATAATCTGCTTTATTGATTCAGATATTTGCCATTTTTGTTGCTTTTCCTTTACCCAAGGTTTGCTCTTGTAATTTTTCTTTTTAGCATAAAGAATTTCCTTCAGCATTTGTTTTTGAGCAGATCTGTTGGTGATGAATATTCTTAATTTGTACTTCATCTGAAAACTTTATTTCACCTTCAGTCCTGAAGGATGTTTTCACTGCTTATAGGTTTCTGGGTCAATAAGTCTTTCAACACTTTGAAAGTATTCTTCCACTGCGTTGCAGCCTTTGTGATTTCTGATGAGAAATCCACAGTTGTTTGAATTGGTATTCCCCTGTGAAAATATGTTGTTTTTCTCCAGCTGCTTATATTTTTCCCCTATAGCTTCTGTTTTCAGCAGTTTGAATCTAACGTGTGTAGGCATAATATTCTTTGATTTTAGCCTCATTGAGGCTTGCTGAGCTTCTTGAATCTGTACATTTATATCTTTCACCAAATTCGGGAAATTTCAGCTGCTGTTTCTTTAAGTACTTCTGCAACAATCTTTCATCCTTCCTTCTGGAACATTTTGGTATTGTCCCATAGGTCTTTGAGGCTTTGTTCGTTTTTTCAACTTCTTTTCTCAGGAGAAGTTATCTTTGTTATTCAGATTGGATATTTTCTGTAGATTTATTTTCAATTGCACTAACTTTGCTCTGTCAATAACAATAACAACCCATTATTCTCTTCAGTAACAGCTCATTCTGTTATTGCACTTATGTGAACTTTTTGTTTTAGGTAATTTTTTTTTTCCAGTTCTAACATTTTCTTTTCTTTTTTCTTTTTTTTTGTAGCAGCTTTCTTTTTTTGCAGCAGCTTCTGTTTCTTTGCTGATAGCTGTCATTTCATTCACTTCAGATATGTTTACCTTTACTTCATACAACATAGTTAGAAATGCTTTTAAAAGTTTTAAAAATCATACATTCAACATCTGGGTTATTTCGAGGTTGACGTCTGTTGATTGTCTTTTCTCGTAAGATTTGGTCACATTTTTTGGACTCTTTATGACAAATAATTTTGGACTATATCTGAAACATCCAAAATGTTATATTGTGTAGACTCTGCATCCTGTTATAATCCTTTGGAGACTATTGGGATTTTTTGTTTATTTTTTTGTTTTGTCAGGCAATCAACTTGCTTAGGTTCAGATTACAAATTCTGTTTTGCCTTCTGTGGGCAGTGGTTCTAATCTCAGTTCAGTTTTCAAAGCTTTTGCTTCTTCGGGTCTGTCTCATGCAGGCACCACTCAGGTCTTAATCTGGGACTTTGACAGTGACCCAAGTATCAATTGAGTTTTCCAGTCTGTGAGAATTGCTGTGCTGTTTGGCTACACGTGTGCTACTCAGGGTTGACCCTGAGATTTGCACACATTCAGTCTCAGAATTAGGGGATCCCCTTCTCTAGGTTTTTCTCTGGGATTTTCCCCACATTCTTCAGTTTACAAGAATGCCCCCCACCCCTGCCCCCTCCCCCCCACACACATACAAAAATTAGCTGGATGTGGTGGCGCATGCCTGTAATCCCAGCTACTCAGGAGGCTGAGGCAGGAGAATCGCTTGAACCTGAGAGGTGGAGTTGGAGGTGGAGGTGGAGGTTGCAGTGAGCCAAGATTGCATCATTGCACTCTAGCCTGGGCAATAGAGTGAGACTCTGTCTCAAAAAAAAAAAAAAAAAAAAAAAAGCACAAGAATAGTCATTAGCTTATATGAAATATAAATGTCTTGAGAAGTCACATTTTCAGTTTGATGCGATAGAAATTTTAGAATAATTGGTCTTAATTCAACTAGTAGTAAATTTTCCTCTTATAGTAAAGCAGTGCTTTGAACTTCTTGGACATGCAGCATGTTTTCAGGATCTGTTGAGTCACGTGGAATTTTGGTGTTTGGGTATATCTGCCTCCACCAGGATAAAAAACAAACATATCAATAACAAAAACAACATTAGGGATTTTTGAAAATCAAGGGACATGATATGGTTTTGGTTCTGCTGTATATGACTGTGTAAAATATTAAATTTGGTTTTTGTTAATTATAACTTAGTATGACAAACTAGTACCTCTAAAAAGGATGACTAGAAAAGGTTTTCTGGCCAGGGGCGTTGGCACACACCTGCAATCCCAGGACTTTGAGAGGCTGAGGTGGGAGGATCACTTGAGCTCAGGAGTTCAAGCTGGGCAACATGGTGAAACCCCATCTTTACAAACAAACAAAAAACAAAAATGAACCAGGTTTGGTGACGTACACTTTTAGTCCCAGCTCCCCTGGAGGCTGAGGTGGGCCTGGGAGGTCAAGGCTGCAGTGAACCAAGCTCACATCACTACACTCCAGCCTGGGCCATAGAGTGAGACCCTTTCTCAAAAATAGAAAGAAAAAAAGGTTTTCTTTTTTACATCTTAAGTGACTTTTTGTTAAGAAAGATGATGAGTTAAAAGTGTGTTATTAGTTCATTCTTACTCTCAGAGGAGGAAATATAAATAGCTGTTCTTGTTCTTTCCTCCATTCTTACCAAGAGAATGTTCTATTTCTGTAGTACATGGTGACAGAGTTATAACAGGTAAACATGCCAATCCTTTACCTATTATTGTTCTTTTGTAACAGTCAAGTCCATCATCTCCAGAACCAGCTAGTCTTCCTGCAGAAGAAATTAGTGCAAACTCCAATGGCCCAAAACCCACAGAAGTTGGATTAGATGATGACAGAGAAGATCTTTTTGCAGGTAATTGTCATGTCTTTATTTTTTAATAATGGTCAATTGCAGTATATTTTTCTATTAGATAGAAAATATCTAAAACAAAACTGAAATTGTGTGTACAGTGTTAGTGGCAGCTCTTGTAACAACTTAGAAGGATGGGGAATTTCCAGTCACATCACTGTATGAAAAATGTGCACTGTCCAGAGAAGCAAAAATGTGGTTCTTTCTGGCTGTAAGCATTTGAGAATAAATTATATATTATAATTTGATTGGGGGCAGTACTTAGATGCAAAAGACTAATGATTGTGATACTCATACTTTGGGAAATAGCAATGATTGTACTTTTTTGTTGCTTACAAGTTGTCACAAAGTAAAATTAAACTATGGATTTAAAAATTATTCTATATTTATGTTTGAAAGCTGTTTTAATAAATTGCTGTACCATTTACCATCTGTTCTATTTGACCCACTTTTAGGTGAATAAATTGATGCTTAAGGAATTTGTTTTTGATACAGGGGCAGGATTTGGTGTAGTTCATCCTAACTTAAGAAAAAAAGGACTCTTTTTAACAATTATCTGCTTTAAAATTAAAATTAATGTTTTAATATTAAAAAGCAACATCTTCCTTAAAATTAATGACACAAAAATGAAAATGGTAAATTTTATTTTGTGTGTTTAATAGCCTAATTTACCTGAACTGGCTTTCATTGAGTCAAAACTTAATATGAATGGTTTCTTTTGTGGCTCATAAGCTTGGGATTTTCACACTACACATTTTAACTCAAGATTGGGACTTCACACTAATCTGTGAGATGTGCCTCCCTCAAACCTTGCTATAGTATTGGCACATTACCCATCTCACATGAAAAAGGAAAAAGAAAAAAAGATAAAAAATGAATAATTATGTTCTCAACTTTCATGGTGGTTCAATATTCAAACCATTCTGTGTTTTTGTACAAACATGCTTGAAGATACAATCCTCCATCACAAAAATCCATATAATTTACACCTTGATTCAGTCCATGAGAAGTTGTCACTGCAGATGAATTCACATATTTTATTGTGTCACAAAATTAAAAGTATGATACCACATACCATCATGTTCTCTCTTTAAAATTTTAAGCCACCTAACAACTTAGAGTTAAAATCACAGTTAACCAAAGTTGTAATATTACAGTATTTGTTATTATGTTCTTTCATGGACTTTTTTCCAGGCAATCTTTCAAAGTTGTTTCATGGTATTTGTATCTTATGCTAAAATATGACACAAGTTCTTTCTCTACTTATCAAGTACTAATCTAAAATTCTGTGTATTCCTTTAATAGTATAGGGTCATACAAAGAGGTTTTAAATTATCCATTTTCTTAAAGACTCCTTCACCCTATAATCTCAGATTTCTATGTAGATGAGTATGTTTAAACCTTACTGTAACAACAGAACTGTGTCTGTGTGTGTGTGTGTACATGCGAGGTTTTTTTTTTTTTTGACAGTATGCACAGCTGATCAAAGAGTTAGCCAAGTGAGGACTATACAATGATATTTGCCCACTTAGCTTGGTTAGAATAAAAATTAAAAACAATTTTTAGGTAGGTTCTCACTCTGTCACCTAAGCTGGAGTGTGTAGTGGTGCCATCATAGCTCACAGCAGCTTCGAACTCCTGGGCACAAACAATTCTCCCACCCTTGCTTCTCAAGTAGCTAAGTCTACAGACATGTGCCACCATACCTGGATAATTTATTCATGTTTTGTAGAGCTAGGATCTTGCTGTGTTGCCCAGGCTGGTCTTGAACTCCTGGCCTCAAACAGTCCTCCCACCTGGGCCTCCCAAATTATTGGGATTACAGGGGTGAGCCACTGAGCCCAGCCAGAAAAATCTTTATAGTGTTTTATTCTACCTAGCAGTCTATACTAAATTCTGTGAATCAAATATGGTGAATATCAGTGTTTGTTTTAAAAAAAAGAGAGAGATGGTAACTAAAGAACAATAAACATAGTCATCTGTCTCCTTTGTTAACCTAAAAATAGAAACCTTTTCTATGCTTTAGCTTTCATCTTAAACTCAGCTGTATTTCATAATGACATCTTTAAGTGACTGAAGACCTAATCTGATGATTTTTGTATGAACGAATGAATAGTACACTTGGTTCTTATTTATAGTACATTTTAACAGGTGTAGCATTCCTCCTTCTATGGAGGAGTATGGTTCTAGGAAACTGTAATAGGAAGCAGCATATGTTACTGGGATGGTGAAGACTATTGTTCAGTAATGAGAAAACTATACTTGATTTGTTCCTCCTATACCAGAGGAAAGAATATAGATATTGCTGTAGTGACATTGACATAATCAGTTTATACATGTCTCAAAGCATGTCTCCAAGGAACATTTAATCTTTATAGTTAGCACCTATGAAGCATCTTCCTGAATCTTTAGGTCTGCTTTAAATTAAACCTTGTGAATTTGTAATATATTGGTTTAATTAAGCTAAAAAGTGTCATGAAGAAAATTTAAGACAGATTATATATTAGTATGTTGAATCTAAATCCTACAGTTTTTGAATGAAGCAGCCTGTTAGTGTAAATAACACAAAACTCAGTATCAGTAAAGTAAAATGTTATTAAAAAGTTTAAATGACTTCATCTATACTGATTTCTCAATAAAGTTACTATCTCTCACAGTATTTTGCCTGTGAGTCTGTTGCCAAATAGCAGTGTCTCTTTCAGATTCTGGGGTTTTTGTTTTCTTTGGTGCTTGCTGTTTTGCTTATTGTTGTAAAGATCTCACACTTGTAGCTTTGATATACTGCTTTTTTACTTTATCGTATTACTCATTGGTTTCATTTCTTTACAAAAAGAGTAATAAATACCATTAATCATCACAGCCTAAAGTTGCATATAAACTTTTATTTTGTTTTGGTAGGCTTATCTATATCCTGTTTCAACATCTATAGTCCATTTTCCTTCTTCTGGTTACGGTAGTTTGAAAGATTTTCAGTTATTGATCATTTTCGCTTTTAATATGAAAAAGTAAAGAGATCATTTATACTAAGTAAGGATCTCATCAATATGAGATAACCAGTAAGAATAGCTTGATAAAATGTTGACATGTATAACCTTATTTCAGGTAAATATGCTATTACTGCTATACCTTGAGGTATTAAGATTAAAATGGTTCACTGACTATCATTACCACCATCTTGAACCTCTAAGAATCTAAGAACCCCAGGTTAGAAACCACTGGCCTGGTCCTGTGTTTTCCTTGAGGTCCTGCTTTCCTTTCCTAGTATCAATTCTACAAACCAGCAAAGTTGTGGTTTACATTATGGCCATCAATTGTAATTTTCCCTTTCCTGGCTCTGCTTTTTGCATATGCTATTATTCCATTTTCATTGAATTCTTCCTTCATTTTTTCTCTACCCATTTCAGTCTTCTCAGATCCATTTTGTAAACTGTTCCTGATTTTTGTCTCCTGTCTCAACTCAAATTGTAGTGTTTGTTCTGTAGCTTATGTAGCAATTACATGTCTTATAACATTCTTTTCATTGTTTGCCTGGCTATTATTTAAGTCTTTTATTATTATTTAACATCCCACATGCTTATGTCTTGTTTTCGCCAACTAGATTATAAACTCTCTGAGGGCAGGTATGATATTTTACATTTTTGTGTGTTTTTCCGTTGCACTTAGCACAACGTTATGTAGCCTGTAGACATTCAGTATTGATTTGGTTTGATTTTTTAAAATTATTAGTATTAGATTTTTCAAGTGAGTGGGCATTTTAATTTAAAACCTAAACACCTATTTGTTTTGTGTCATATTTGTGTATCCAATTAATATCCAGTAATCTTTAGCAATTAATTGCTTGAGATTACTAACTTTGTAGCTTTTCCTAACCAGTTTTTAATCCAAGTTAAAATAGTTGTGGGCAGACTTCCACCATAAAATTTGTGTTTATATGTATAAAATAATCATAATATTAGTGTAAATAAATATTTGAAAGGTAAGTTACCACAAGTATAAGATGTTACAAATCCAAACACAAATGTGGAATCATCTACATCATTGCTTTTCTTTCAGCCTTATCCCTACCACTAGTATAATTAAGCTAACTTAATAGGATTCTTTCTAAAACCAACAAAGTTACAGTTGATTTTAAAGTTGTGGTAAATAACTAATGAAGGATGCATAAAATTCCTTTGTCACAATTATTTTTAAATGATATTATTTTTTATTTGTGGGTAATATAAAAATATTTTTTATAATCCATTAACTGCTATGTAGAATATTGGGGGTTTGCTTGCCAGTGTTCTTAACTAACTTGTTTAATCTATGTCTAGAAGCCACAGAAGAAGTTTCTTTGGACAGCCCTGAAAGGGAACCTATCCTATCCTCGGAACCTTCTCCTGCAGTCACACCTGTCACTCCTACGACACTAATTGCTCCTAGAATTGAATCAAAGAGTATGTCTGCTCCCGTGATCTTTGATAGATCCAGGGAAGAGGTACAGGAAAATGTATTCTAAATTAATATGTAAATATATACCTTTTTTCCCCCACCCAACATCACTCTGCTGTTAGTCATTTCTAATCAAAGCCTTTCAGACATTTTGGGAAAAGAATTTTGGACTAAATAAGTTATGGGATCTGGCTTCCATCTCCCCCACTCTACCCAGTGACCTGGGTGTATCATTTACCTTGTTAAGTGAAGGAGTTTGTCATTTCTGATTTTATGATAATAGCGTGTGTTTCCCTGGGTTTCTCTGTTGGTCAGATGATATATAAAAGTGCTTTGAAAACTGTTAATCACAATAAAGTGGTATTTTGTGTAAATTTATTTGATAAAATTTGTAATAAATACTATTAATACTTAAAGGTTGCTATTGAAAAAGAAGGGAGGATGTATATCAGTTAAAGGTACATTCTCATGATTTGGCAGTAATTTCTGACAAGGTGAATTTGGAAAAGAAAAATGAGGTTATTTTAATGGCAAAATTATATATTTAAAAGTCATTCATGGAAATAATGTCATTAAAATGACCATGATCAAATAACCACATACAAAAATATGAATAATCTCGCAAACATAATATTAAGGGAAATAAGACATAAAAGAACACTGATGTAATTCTAATATATGAACTTTAAAAACAGGTAAAACTAAGGTACAGTGTTAGATGTCAGGGTAGTGGTTATTTTGGCAGGTAAAGAATGGGTTGTAACTGGAGGGGAAGCATTAGAGGGCCTCCTGAGCTGTAGTGATGATGCTTATTTATGATCTAGGTTCTAGTTACAAAGATGTGTTCACTTTGTGAAGACTTATTGAACTGTACACTTAAAATTTATATACTCTTATGTAATGATTTTTTAAAGTTTTACTTTAAAAATATCTGTACAAGAAGACAACCTTGAAATAAAACAATTATGATTCAAAACACTTTTCATTTAGATACTGTTAGACTATTAATAATTGCCTCGAAAAATTTGCAAAGTTGAATAATCTCTGAACTTTGTGCTTGAGAATAACAAAGCTTTCCTGCAGAGCTAATGTTTGAATTGCTTATTTTTAATGGCATTTACAAGGGCTTCTCTGAAGTCTCGACATAGGGTTATCATTTTTCCCACTTACTGCTTTTTCATTGAGGTTTATAATGCTTTCCTTGGCCTCCAGAAGAACATGTGTTTATTAGATAATTTGAGAAATCTTGATACTAAAGTAGCTTTTCAGTATAATCACTTCTGCTGGTTTGTAAGGTTCTACTGATAAAAGTAATGAGTACCTACCTCCTTGGTATTAAGGGGTAGAGACAGAACTTTGAAAAATGCTAGTATTAAAATTAATTAAAGAGGTAATTTTTTAATAATCTGAATCTCAAGATTCAGTATATAGAACAAAAAATCCCACAATATTTGTACAAAAAGACTAAAACATTTTTTTCTGCATCTGAGGAATTAACACGAGATTTTGGGCTGGGCGCAGTGGTTCACACCTGTAATCCCAGCACTTTGGGAGGCCGAGGTGGGCAGATCACCTGAGGTCAGCAGTTTGAAACCAGCCTGGCCAACATGGTGAAACCCTGTCTCTACTAAAAATACAAAAATCACCTGGGTGTGGTGGCAGACACCTGTAATCCCAGCTACTTGAGAGGCCGAGGCATGAGAATTGCTTGAACCCAGCAGGCAGAGGTTGCAGTGAGCTGAGATTGAGCCACTGCACTCCCACCTGGGCAACAGAGTGAGACTGTGTCTTTAAAAAAAAAGAAAAACTTGTTACTTCTCCAGATGGTCTTTTTCGTGTGTGTGTGTGTGTGTGTGTGTGTGTGTGTGTGTGTATTTTGTTTGTGAAGTCAGGAAATGTGAAAGTTTTTATTGTTTTTCAAAAGTGAAGTCCTGGGTGGCTAAATTATTTGTTTTGACAGTGACTCTTACAGAAAATAGATGATAAAAATTAGTGTCATGACAATAATTTAAATTATAATTTTTAATGCCAAAAAATAAATTATACTTTCTAGATTGAAGAAGAAGCAAATGGGGATATTTTTGACATAGAAATTGGTGTATCAGATCCAGAGAAAGTTGGTGAGTCAATATTTATGATATTTTGTATTTGCTTTTTATTAGTTTGTTGGTTTAGTATTGTTTTTCTTCATACATCAGTATAGTATTAAATGAGTTTTATTTTTATGCATGTGATTTTAATAGTAGTGTTTGACTTTTTTTGTAGGTGATGGCATGAATGCCTATATGGCATATAGAGTAACAACAAAGGTGAGCTTTTTGTGCTTTTAAAAAAACTATTGAGCCCTCATTATGTGTAGTATGAGGATATGGCTATGATTGAGGTAGAAGTGATCCCTGTCTTTATAAAGGGTACCACCTAATAAAGATTGCCAAGAAATGGGTACAATGAGTTGTGAGTGGTTTGATATGTAGTGTTCAGTGAGAGTATGCAGGATGGGACCTAATTCAGACCTCAAGATGCCTAAGCCAAGACATAGATGTGGGAAATGATGGGGAGGAGTAGGGGAAGAAGAAGAATGCTTGTTCCAGGTGAGGAATTTGCTTGTGCAAAAGCCAAAAGTCAGGAAAGCATTGTGCTTTCTAGACTCTCTTAGAAGTGATGCATGATTGAATTGTTTAGCAGTAAGACTTCGTGTATTATGAGCAGCCACATTTTAAGGAGTTTAGCTTCATCCTAAGTATAATGGAGAGCCATTAAAGAAGTTCAGAGAAGAGTGGCACAATTAAGTTTTTGTTTTAGAAATATTTCTTTGGCCTCAGTATGAATTGGGAGGGTCAAAGTAGAGGTCAGGATTTCCAGTTAAAGGGACACTGCAATGATTAAAGGATTGTATCCCTTCAAATCTTAAAAGAGAATGTCTGTCACAGCAATTCTAGCTGTGAGCAGTAATACTTTATACTAAGAAAATGGTTCTGGAGATGAGTGAAATAAGTGTCTTTTTGAGTTACCTAGGAGGTAGAATTGACAGGACTTGGATGTAAGTGATGAGGAAGGAGAAGGATGCCTAGGTTATTGACTAGAGGGACTTTGCAGCTGTGAGAGTGATCCATGGAGAAAGGCAACAAGGGCAGGAACACGGTGAGGATGGGGATGACAGTTGTTAATTAATTGGGTAAATATTCATTAAACACCTACCATGGTGTCAAACTTTGTTGCAAGCACTGGGGTAGAGTAGTAAACAGTACAGACAAGGGCAGCCTCTTATAGAACTTATGTTCCAGCAGGGGGAAATAGGGTAAGTTTGAAGTGCCAGTGAGATTTAAGTGGAGGGGTATTTGGATATATTGGACTGAAGCTTTGAAAGATACCTGGTCCAGATGTAAAGATTTAAGAATTGTTAGCATACATAGAGTGAATAAGATCAGTTAAGATAGAATAATGCAAATACTTTTTTGTCCTATTAAGGTTCTGTAAAATCTATGGTTTAGGTTTTTTTTAGTTAGAAACCTATATACCACATTAGTTAGATACTCTGCATTGTTTTTCAAAGTAGATATATGTGTGTGTTCACAATTATGTATAACATTAACTTGGGGAATAATTGCTTACTATTCAAAATTTGAAATGCCTCTTCTTCACTTGTAGACATCTCTTTCCATGTTCAGTAAGAGTGAATTTTCAGTGAAAAGAAGATTCAGTGACTTTCTTGGTTTGCACAGCAAATTAGCAAGCAAGTATTTACATGTTGGTTATATTGTGCCACCAGCTCCAGAAAAGAGTATAGTAGGTAAGCACAAATTTTTCAAAAATTAATTTTTGTTACTGTTACTAGTTCAGTTTTAACTGTATAGATTTGTGGATTTCTTAATCATTCACTGTCAACATTTTATAATGCATAGAGATAACTGAATTTAAATATTTCATTTATACTAATCATGCATGGATTGAAGAATGTATTGGTAATAGTTTTATTTTCTAACACTTGAGGATTTTTGTTTATGTAATACAATAATGTTAAATATTGGGTTGAGGCCAGGTGTGGTGGCTCACACCTGTAATCCCAGCACTTAGGGAGGCCAAGGTGGGAAGATCACTTGAGGTTAGGAGTTCGAGACCAGCCTGGCCAACATGGTGAAACCCCTGTCTCTAGTAAAATACAAAAATTAGCCAGGCATGGTGGCACGTGCCTGTAATTCCAGCTAATTGGTGGGCAGAGGCAGGAGAATCACTTGAACTCAGAAGGCGGAGGTTGCAGTGAGCTGAGATCATGCCTGGGCAACAGAGTGAGACTCAGTCTCAAAAAAAAATTGGGGTTGAAATTCACCAAGTTAAAAGCAGTTGGAAACCCTAACCTTTTAGGGTCATTAGATTACCATTTTACTGAGTCACAATCAGAGAATACTTATTCTTAATATGTTAACATTTTTCTAAGGGATGGAGGTGTTAGACCCTCAGCTATATACTAGCCTTGGCTCATATAAGAGCTGTTTAAACTCATCTTAGTTCATTTCGTACCTCAATTTAGAGTTTAAAAACACTTCTACTTTTTTTTGGGGGGGTGGGGGATGGAGTCTCACTCTGTCATCCAGGCTGAGTGCAGTAGTGCGATCTTGGCTCACTGCAACCTTGGCTTCCTGGGTTCAAGTGATTCCCCTGCCCCAGCCTCCCGAGTAGCTGGGACTACAGGCACACACCACCACACCTGGCTAATGTTTTTTGTATCTTTAGTGTAGACGGGGTTTCACCATATTGGCCTGGCTGATCTTGAATTCCTGACCTTGTGATCCATTTGCCTTGACCTCCCAAAGTGCTGGGATTACAGGCATGAGCCACTGTACCTGGCCACATTTGTATTTCTATAAGCAATAAAGACTTAGTTAAGAAACTGCAGAAAATTACAAAAGAGGAGGAAACCTCCATAGGCTCACCATTAACAGACATCTGTCATCTCAAAATTTTGTAGTATTTTATTCAATGCTTTTTCAGTCATACGTTTTTATTTACCTTTTTCTTTTTTTCCCCTTTAAAGTAATTATCTTCTCTGTATTGTTCACAGTTTTAGTACATGTGCTACCGAAGTGAGCACTACCATTACTTTTCTTTATACTTAGATTAATCTGAAAGTGTTTTCTTTTTTTTTTTTTTTTTTTTTTGAGACAGAGTCTCGCTTTGCTGCCCAGGCTGGAGTGCAGTGGTGTGATCTTGGCTTGGTCATGGTGGCTCACGCCTGTAATCCCAGCACTTTGGGAGGCCAAGACAGGTGGATCATCTGAGGTCAGGAGTTCGAGACCAGCCTGGCCAACACAGTGAAATCCTGTCTCTACAAAAATACAAAAATTAGCCGGGCATGGTGGCTCCTGCCTGTAAATCCCAGCTACTCTGGAGGCTGAGGTGGGAGAATCGCTTGAACCAGGGAGGCGGACGTTGCGGTGAGCCAAGATTGCTCCATTGCACTCTAGGCTGGGCAACTGAGCGAGACTCCGTCTCAAAAAAAAAAAAAGAATTTTGCTGATTTTTTTTTTCCCCCCAAGCTGGTCTCAAACTCCTGGCCCCAAGCAGTCCTCCTGTCTGGCCTCCCAAAGTGGTGGGATTACAGACCGGAGCCACCATGCTCAGCCAAAATTTACTGATTTTTAAATTATTGTTTTTACTTTTTTAAACATTAGGTTTATAAAGCAACGTTATTAGTACCTGTTATGGTTTCAAAACCTAACGTATTTAGATGAATTTGTGATATTCTTTTTTTTTTTTTTTAATTCAAAAATTGAGTTTAGTGGTTCTTTAACTTTTTGATCTTTCAAGACCCCTTTGTATTCTTAAAATTTGTTCAGGACCCTAAGGAACTTTTGTTTATGTGGGCTATATTTATGGACATTTCCTTTGAAAACATTTAAAAATTTTTATTTATTGTTTTAAAAATAACAATAAACTCATCATATGTGAAACATTTGTGAAATAAATTCTGCAAGACAAATTTAATAAGGGTGGCTTACTTTTTTTTCTTCTACATTTTTGCAAATCTCTAATTTCTGGCTTAATAGAGGATAATTGTATTCTTATATCTGCTTCTGCACTCAATTTGTTTTGAAATAACACATCATATTACCTTTGTAAAACTACACTGAACACTCATGAAATAATGAGAGTAAAAAAATCCAAATAATAGTTTAGTATTATGAAAATAGACTTTGTACCCACCCACCTGTCCCCCTTAAGGGTCTGTGAAACCCTCCAGGTATTCTGAACCGTATTTTAGAACCGCTAATCTTTAATAATCTTATTTCTTCTACTTTAGAACTGCTAATAATTTAATAATCGTATTTCTTCTACTCTAAACTATTGTAGTGGTATTTTTGGCATCCTGTTATCTCTGTAGAGAACTTAAGTTTTATTTATCATAGTTTTTTTTATTAATGTCTTTTTTTGACTTCATTATGCAACATTTTTACATACCAAAAGAGGTAAAACAACATATTATTTTATCTCATTTTGGTAGCTGTATATGCTTAGTTAATCCTTATATGTTGACAAAAAAATTTTAAAAACTAAATTTTCATGCCTAAGGTCATTATGTTTCCAACTGCTTTTCTGCCTTAATAATCTTCAGTGTTCCATGAATTATTACAGTATGATAAATACCACATGTAAATTCAAAGTAGAAGTTAGAAACTAAATCCTAAGAGCATTCTTTTCTGTTACTGATTCTGACTGGCTCCAGATGTTAATAGGGGACAGTGACACAGATATATTTATGTTATCCATGTATCTGACCAGCCTAGCCTATTATAGCAGTGGTCCTGGCCAGGTGCAGTGGCTCATGCCTGTAATTCCAGCACTTTGGGTGGCTGAGGCGGGTGAATCACAAGGTCAGGAGATCGAGACCATCCTGCCTAACACGGTGAAACCCCCATCTCTACTAAAAATGCAAAAAAAAAAAAAATAAAAGTAGCCAGACGTGGTGGCATGCACCGGTAGTCCCAGCTACTCGGGAGGCTGAGGCAGGAGAATGACTCGAACCTGGGAGGCAGAGGTTGCAGTGAACCAAGATTGCGCCTCTGCTCTCTAGCCTGGGCGACAGAGTGAGACTCCATCTCAAAAAAAAAAAAAAAAAAAGAGAAAAAAAGGCAGTGGTTCCCAACCTTTTTGGCACCAGGAACAGGTTTCATGGAAGACAATTTTCCACGGATGGGGTTGGGGTGGGGCATGGTTTCAGGATGAAACTGTTCCACCTCAGATCATCGGCACTAGATTCTCATGAGGAGCACACAACCTAGATCCCTTGCATGCTCAATTCATAGGGTTCACACTCCTTTGAGAATCCAGTGCCACTGCGGATGTGACAGGAAGCAGAGCTCATCCCCTGCTGTGTGGCCCACTTCCTAACAGGCCATGGACCAGTACTGGTGCATGACCTAAGGTTGGGGACCCCTGGATTAAAGCGTAGGAATAACTAACATTCACTGAATGCTTACTGTGCTGATGTACTGTGGTAAGTACTTCATGTACATTCTATCAGTTGATCCTCTCAGCAACTTTATGAGGTTAACTTATTGTCTTTATTTTACAGGCAAGGAAACAAAGGTTAGTCAAGGTTAGGTAACATGGTCCAAGTCAGTGACAGAGCTGAGCTTTGAATGTAGGCTTTCTAACTCCAGACCCTCTATTCTTAATCATGATTCTATTCTGCATCCTAATTTCAATATGGTTATTTCACCACAATTATAGTTTGCTTGAATTTTTTACCTAAAATAGAAAACTTTCCAATTTTTAAAAATAACATAATGCTTGTGTTATTGTAGAATCATCTAAAATACATTTAAGCCTGGTCAACATAGTAAGATCCCTATTTCTACAAAAAAAATAAATTGAAAAATTAGCTGGTCATGGTGATGTGCACCTGTGGTCCTAGCTACTCAGGAGGCAGGCAAGAGAATCATTTGAGCCCAGGAGTTTGAGGCTGCAGTAAACGACAATCAAGCCACTGCACTCCAGCCTAGGTATCAGAGCAAGAATACAATTTATTTTATTCTTGTAGTAGCTGGGACTACAGGTTTGCCACCATGCCCAGCTGATTTTTTCTTTTCTTTTTTTTGGTAGATAGGATCTCACTATGTTGCCCAGGCTACTCTCAAATTCCTGGGCTTAAACCATCCCCCCTCTACAGGGATGGTTCAATCCCAAAGTGTTGAAATTACAGACATGAGTCACCACACCCAACTGAAATACATTTAACGTGGATTAAGTTGTTTAAAACTTCTTTTTTTTTCTTTTTCTTTGAGACGGAGTCTCGCTCTTGTTGCCCAGGCTGGAGTGCAGTGGCACTCTCTTGGCTCACTGCAAGCTCTGTCTCCCGGGTTCACGCTATTCTCCTGCCTCAGCCTCCTGAGTAGCTGGGACTACTTCTTTTCTAATAGTTTAAATGGAATAGTGTTCTTAAGCCAATGAAGGTCCTACCAAAGTAGTAAGTTATGTGCTAATGAAGACTCTTCTCCCTTCAGTGGCAGTTATAAAGCTTCCCAGCAAAGTTGCCTATGGCCAGTAGCTAATTTTTGTATTTTTAGTAGAGGCGGGGTTTTTGCCCGTGTTAGCGCTCAGGATAGTCTCGATCTCTGACCTCCCACGCCAGCCTTGGCTTCCCAAAGTGCTGGCATTACAGGCATGAGCCACAGCGCCTGGCCTGTTTAAAATTTTGCACACACACACACACACACACACACACACACACACACACACTCACTCCACCATTCCAAAAAGGATTTCAGGCAACTACATGTAATACAGTTTATATATAGAGAAATTGTCAGGAAAAAAATAAATGTAGTCAAATAGTAATATGAAGCCAAGCAAAACAATTTCTTCAAAGTATGGTAAAGTCTTGAACAATTATTAAAGGTGGGTGACAAATTGATCTTTGAACTTCTAATTACATAGCTGGTGGTTTTCAAGTAACTTACACTTAGAGCAGGGGGCGTGGAAAAAGAGTCATAACTTCTCTTTGCTGGGAAGCTTTATAACTGCCACTGAAGGGAGAAGAGTCTTCATTAGCACATAACTTACTACTTTGGTAGGACCTTCATTGGCTTAAGAACGCTATTCCATTTAAACTATTAGAAAAGAACAACAAAGTTGAAAAGTATTAAAAGTTAACTGGTTAAGGTAGGTTGTTTGGGGTTGTATTTATTTATTTATTTATTGGTCACAATGTCCCTTAACGATTACTTCTAAAAAGTAGAATGGATAGGTCTTTAACTTCAGTGAAGAACAACCTAGTGGTGAGATTTTTTTTCAGGGAAATACAGTTTGTGAAACAATTCACATCCCATATCCGGTAGTTCAGTCAGAGGTAGCTTTAGGTGTCTTAAGTTTTCCTTTTCAAGCCATTGCATTCCATTGGAATTTTAAACAAAACATTAATAGGTGATTAATAATGACTGTGCCAAACTGAAGATGTACCAAACTGAAGAATTGTATGGTTTTACATAATCCATTTTTAAAAGACTTTATTGGAATACAATTTACATACCATATAATTCATCCATTTAAAGTGTCTAGATTGAGTGTGGTAGCACATGCCTGTAATCCTAGCACTTTGGGAAGCTGAGGCAGTTGGATTGCTTGAGCCCAGGAGTTTGAGACCAGCCTGGGCAACATAACAAAACCTTGTCTCTACAGAAAATTAGCTGGGTATGGTGGTGCGTGCTGGTGGTCCCAGCTACTCAGGATTGCTTGAGCCTGGAATATAGAGAGGCTGCAGTGAACCGTGATCATGCCACTGCACTCCAGCCTAGGTGACAGAATGAGACCGTGTTTCGAAAAAGAAAAAAAAAGGGTATCCAATTCACTGGCTTTTAATATATTAAGAGTTGTGCATACATTACCACAGTCAATTTTAGAATATTTTTATTACCCCAAAATGGAATCTAGGATCCCTTAGCCATCATCCCCTAATGTCCTTATTCTCCCCAGCCCTAGGCAGGCACTAATTTACTTTCTTTTTCTAAATATTTACCTACTCTGGACATTTCTTGTAGAGGGGGTCATGCAGTAGATGATTTTTTTGTGTGTGACAAATTCCTTCCACTTAGAGTCATATTTTCAAGGTTCTTTCATGGTGTAGCATATATTCAATACTTTGTTTCCACAGAATACATTTTTGAAAGGAAAAAGAACAGGAAAATAAAAGAGAAAAATCTGCAGTCTAAAATTAAATTTCTCATAGAGAAATAATTAACATGACTTATTTTTAAAATCTGAAGTTATAAATGACTCTGTGAAAGAGCTTTTTCTTTCAACCATTATAAAACTACCTATGATAAGTAAACAAGAACATGCTCTTATAATCTGCAGGAGAGAAAACATAACAAATTCATGGATTACATTTATTTTTGTCATCCCAAAGTAAAGAATTTTAATTATTGCTCATGATAAATGAAAATGTTAATTGAGCTTAAATTTATTCATTTGAAATTCCATTATGCATATTGGGTTAGAAACACCTTTTAATTTACCAGGAGTATAAAATACAACAGATAAAGGTTCTTTTTGATATAAGCTTTTCTGTAAACAAAAGCAGAACGGATCAGAAAACTATAAACATTTTATCTGTTCTCTCATGTTTTAAGTATTTACCAAGTAAATATGTTAACATATGAGATTTAGCCGGGCGCGGTGGCTCAAGCCTGTAATCCCAGCACTTTGGGAGGCTGAGACGGGCGGATCACAAGGTCAGGAGATTGAGACCATCCTGGCTAACACGGTGAAACCCCGTCTCTACTAAAAAATACAAAAAACTAGCCGGGCGAGGTGGCGGGCGCCTGTGGTCCCAGCTACTCCGGAGGCTGAGGCAGGAGAATGGCGTAAACCCGGGAGGCGGAGCTTGCAGTGAGCTGAGATCCGGCCACTGCACTCCAGCCTGGGCGACAGAGCCAGACTCAGTCTCAACAAAAAAAAAAAAAAAAAAAAAAAACATATGAGATTTAATTCCTCAAAACGTTTTTGCTGTTTAAGTAAGATACCAGTTACAAGTTTAGGGCTGTTAAGTTCAAATTTTGAGTGTATTTTAAATTATGAAGAAATGATTGTAAAAGACTTTCACAGCAATATAAAGTAATCATGAATCTCATTCAACTTCTTCAAAGGGATGACCAAGGTCAAAGTGGGTAAAGAAGACTCATCATCCACTGAGTTTGTAGAAAAACGGAGAGCAGCTCTTGAAAGGTAATTCTAGACAGCTATATTTTATTACTCTCATGTTTGTACTTTAAATGTAATTCTATTATATGGCACAATTGTGTTTTAATGATTAAATTTTTTCCAAGGTACCACTTGATGGCCCTTAAGACTGCTTTAAACTGTTTTAAGAAAGTTATTTCTTTCAACAAAATACTGTATAATTATTCTGTATAATTTTTAATCCTCATCAGTAGTCTAACAGAATAACACCCATTTTTCTAGTACATGCTACAAGCAGGAGCATATAATAGAAAACATATAAAGACATGAGTTAGCTGGGGATAGAATTATATCATAGGTAGTCACCAAGAGTACTAAGAAACTACCAAACTTGGAAAACATGGAAGTTGTGAATGGGGGGAAAAATAAAAATTTTTGGATAAAAATAATCCCACTTTGGTCTTATTTAGGTTTCTAGGAAGTTATGCCACATTCATGTACTGTGTTGGATAGTATAGCTAATTATAGTTCATCTAAATTAATTTTTCTGATGAGTTTTTACTTAGAACATTATTAAATACAGTGAGAAGTACAGTTTGTGCCCCTTTGTTTTTGTATAATTGATTTTTACTTGAATGTACAAAAGTATTAGTCTTTGCTTGAGTTGACTGTATACAATTGGCCCTCCATATCTGTGGGTGCCTCATTTGTGGATTCAACTAACCGTGAATGGAAAATATTTGAAAAAAAAATTACATCTATACTAAACATGTACAGACGTTTTTGATCATTATTGTCTAAAAAATACAGCTTAACAACTGTTTTCATAGTCTTTCCATTATATTAGGTATTATAAGTCTAGAGGTGACTTAAAGTATATGAGAGGATGTCCACAGATTATTATGCAAACACTATGCCATTTTCTATCAGGGAGTTCAACATTTGCAGATTTTGGTATCCGTAGGATGTCCTGGAACCAGTCCCCCACTGATACTGAGGGACAGCTATACTTAAAGGCTAATATATATGTTGTGTTTTCCTTTAGAGTACTTGACTCTACACATTTCCTATAGCTTTGAAGACTTGTCTTCATTGAAGCAGACTAAAACGGGGAGGGATGGGAAGATGGGAAGAACCCCACCTCCATAGTCTTAAAATTATTCCTTCCTTGCTGTGCTGACAAAGTGAGAAAACAAATATAAATTATCTTAAAGCCCAGCATTTAAGACACGAGTTGGTAATTACCTAGGCTTGAAACTTTCTAATTTCATTTTTTTTTTGTTTGTTTGCTCTTTATTTTTCTCTGGCTTAAAATCAGTGGTTAAGGTGAATAGGACAGGTCTTGGGGGTGGTATCTATTTCTCTAGGTCGCAAATTATTTTTTTTATTTTTTTTTTTTGAGGCGGAGTCTCGCTCTGTCGCCCCCAGGCTGGAGTGCAGTGGCGCGATCTCGGCTCACTGCAAGCTCCGCCTCCCGGGTTTACGCCATTCTCCTGCCTCAGCCTCCCGAGTAGCTGGGACTACAGGCGCCGCCACTACGCCCGGCTATTTTTTTGTATTTTTAGTAGAGACGGGGTTTCACTGTGTTAGCCAGGATGGTCTCGATCTCCTGACCTCGTGATCCACCCGTCTCGGCCTCCCAAAGTGCTGGGATTACAGGCTTGAGCCACCGCGCCCGGCCGCAAATTATTTTTTAAAACTATTTCAAGGCAACTTATTTCTTATTTTCAGTAGTAAATTGTTTAAATTTTAAGAAAAATGGCACAGTGAAGTTAGATTTGAACAATTTACATTAAGAAAAGCTAAAGAATATGTAGTTTAAAATCTTATATTAGAGAAGACTTAAAGATGGGATTATGTCTGTGAGAATCAGCAGTTACCCAGAATAAGGATTTAAATTGCATCAAGAGAAGTTTAGGTTGGGCATTTGAATTGATTCTATTGTAGGAGAGGTCATAGACTGAATATTTTTAAGAATCAAGGTAGATAATGGTCTACCTTGATTTCACTTAGTCTTTCCTGAAAATGTAACCAGGACCCTTTGAGAGACCTTTCAAGTCTTATTTTTCTATGAGTAAATTTGAAGTATTTCAGATGGCATGCTTGATAAGGAACTTAATGAAGATTTATTGTACCAAGGACATATAATTTGATTCTACGTTTACCTTTCTTCTAACTTGACTGCATTGCATAGTACTTACCATACCTTCATGTAGTATGAAATGTTGAGGAGAGTTTTAAGGGATATTGAAACTTGACCCAGTGTGTGTATAAAGACACTTTCTTTACTGATAAATTCTACTTGTTAAATGCTACCATAGTGGAATTTACAATAGTGAAAAAAAGAAACAGTATAGTATGAGGGAAAAGTTCATTTTCAATTAGAAAAAAAAATCACTGAAGAAAATATAGGCATAAAGGTATAGAAGCAAAGGAACTGGAATGGTTCTTTTAATCTAATCTTAGTTCTTCTATCCAAGCTAATTTTCCTGTACACATTTATTTTTTAATCTGTACAGGATTTTAAAACTGCATTTTTCTTGCCCTTTCATATAATCAGCTCTTCTAAAGTGATTTTTCTGTGGTATTTCTTAAACTTTAAACATCAAACAGGTACATCTGTGGGATACTCAACCTAGTTGGATCTGGTGGGTTAGGAAAGTATTTTTCTTTGTATTATTTTATTTAATAGTGTGATATTTATGTATTTGTTCAAACTTAGATGATCCAGATTACTATCTTGAATGAAAGGATAAATATCTGGTATTAAAGGTTAGGAAGAGAAAAGGAGTGGTTAAATACCCAAGTATTCCCCTGTGCCACACTCACTAGAGTAAACAGAGACTACTACTTAAGAGTAGCCCTAACATCACTTGCTTGGTTTTCTTGAGAGTGCTTCAAATCTTTAGATCATATTGAGTATATTTTATAGGTAAGGATACACATCTGCAAATACAGAAGGAGAAATTTAGAGCCTGATAATAAGTGTATAAGATTTATAATTCCTTTTCAGATGAAACCTGTACTAACACTACATACTTTCTGTGTGACCTAGGTAAATTACTTAGATGCATTCCTCTTTAAAGTGTAAATGTGAGGCTGGGCGTGGTGGCTCATGCCTGTAATCCCAGCACTTTGTGGGGCTGAGGTGGGTGGATCACGAGGTCAAGAGTTCAAGACCATCGTGGCCAACATGGTGAAACACTGTCCCTACTAAAAATACAAAAAAATTGGCTGGGTGTGGTGGCGCGTGCCTCTAGTCACAGCTACTTGGGAGGCTGAGGCAGAAGAATTGCTTGAACCCAGGAGGCAGAGGTTGCAGTGAGCCGAGATCGTGCCACTGCATTCCAGCCTGTCCACAGAGTGAGACTCCATCTCTAAATAAATAAATAAATAAATAAATAAATAAATAAATAAATAAAATGTAAGTGTGTCAGGATTGTGTTCATTTCAAGCATCTAAAAATCCGACTGGCCTAAACGGTTAATGTAGATTAATTAATCCACTCTTTCAAATCAGAGAGTTTGGGGTAGGCAGCTGTTCAGGATTATCTGATTCACCAGGAAATTCTATTGCTTCTTTCTGATAACTGATAATACAACCTTTTCTCACCAGTCTACTGGCTTTGAGTCCAAAGGTGTTAATTAACTGCAGTAGCCTCCTAATTGGTGTCCCTGATTCCATTCTTGGCACTTCTACTTTAATATAGAACTTACAGTAGTTTTATATATATTTATATTCTAAAATATAAATCAGATCATTTTTAACCCCTCCCCACCCTGGCCCCATGTCCCCATTTTACTCAGTAAAAGCCAGAATCCTTTTAATGGACTACAAGACTCTATATTACCTGCACGTCTCACTGTGTTACCTGTTTGATCTCATATCCTTCATGATCACTCACTCTGCTTTAGGCCAGACTAACCTTTTTGCTGCTTCTCAAACACCCTCGGCATTTTCCTATCTTAGAGTCTTTTCAACTGCCTGCTCCCTCTGCCTAGAATTCTTTGTTCCTAGGTATCTGAATAGCATTCCTTGTTCAAGTTCATATGTTCAAATAACACCTTTCAAGTGAAGCCTGTTTCAGTCATTGGCTTTCTTCTGACCTATTATATTTATTGCCACCAACCACGTCTTAAATACTTGGTGATATTTACCCCATTGTTCTGTCTTTTTTTCCCATAGCTTTTGCCATCTTGTCACATACTTTATCATTTGTATGTTTATTATGTTTATAGTTTATTGTCTATCTTGTACTAAAATGTAAGCTTCACCAGGGAAGGAATCTTAGTCTCTTGCTCACTGATGTCTTCCAGGTACTCAAAACTGTACTTAATAGGTAGTAAGAGCTCAGTAAGTATTTGTTGAATGAACAAGTGAATGTCATCCAAGTCCCAGGCTCTTTCTACCTTTTTATTCTCCCATTGTGTGCACTTGTGTTTTAGTTTCAAGCAAGATAAATATTTGTAACTCTGTTGCTCTCAAGCATTTTATATAACCTACTTTGTTTTGTTTTGTTTCTGGTAAGTAAATAAGAATTTGAAAGCCTTGAGTGATTTTTCATCAGTAACTTGAAGTAAACTTGAAGAACAATTACTGAGCACCTCTTATTGGATGGTATTGATCAATTCTATTTCTGTTTCTTTTCAGTGTTTCAATTTCTCCCTATACCTCTTTTCCTGTCTTCTTCCTACACTCATTTACCCTTTTTGTCCTGTGTCTTTCCTTTATATTACAACCATCTCTGGTCTTAATTCCGAGTTGGCGTATGTTTATAAATATTTATTGTTTTAAAATCCATTTTATAGTTCTGTTCTTAATTTCAACATTATATAAGCTTATATATATATAAAAGCATATTTATGTATGCATTTCTTAGTTTTTAGTTTATATTTTTAGTTTATATATGTTTAGTTTATGTTTTTAGTTAACATTTTTAGTTATATATGTTATATATATAAACTAAAAAATACATATATAAACTAAATATAAACAATATATAAACTAAAAAACTAAAAAATACTAAACTAAAAAAATATATAAACTAAAAAAATACATACATGTATATTTTAGTATATGTATTTAGTATATGTATTAAGCTTTATTTCATGTTGCCTTTGAGAAGGAAGGTTTTACCCCCTTTTTCTGGAATATCGTTTTTCAAAATTGATTCTTCAGAATGCTAATATGTGGTAGAATGAAAAAGATCTATAGTCAATTGAGTTTTGTTAACATAGGGTTTAACAGAGTTCAACTAGGGTTATTTTCTGTAGGAGTTCTCACAACACTTAATAAAATGCTGTTTGATACTAATTTTAAAAGACAGGAATATGTATATATTTCAAACTTTCTTGATATGGAATCAGTCTTTTTCATGGAATAGTACGTGAGACTAGTATTCTACAGTCTTTTTCATGGAATAGTATGTGAGACTAGTATTCTACAGAACTCACTTTGGAAAGCTGTTTTAGAATATAAATGATACAAGGTATTTCCACTTAGGTTTGAAATATTAGAATATTTTTTTCTTTTCTTCTTTTTTTTCTTTTTTTCTGAGATGGAGTCTCTCTCTGTCACCCGGGCTGGAGTGCAATGGCGCAATCTCGGCTCACTGCAACCTCCGTCTCCTGGGTTCAAGCGATTCTCCTACCTCAGCCTCCTGAGTAGCTCGGACTATAGGTGCATGCCACCACCCCTGGCTAATTTTTATATTTTTACTAGAGATGGGGTTTCAGGCTGGTCTCGAACTCCTTACCTGTGATCCACCTGCCAAAGTGCAGGGATTACAGGCATGAGCCACCTCACCCAGCCGGAATATTTCTTAGAGGTTAAGTACTAGATGTTTTGTCTTTCTTGGGTTTTTGTTTGTTTTTTACAAGTATCTGAGTTCCTGCTATTACCTAGCTGTGGTATGCACTGAGATGAGCAACTTATGCAAACTGCCTTCAAGTAGTACTCAGTCTAAAAAACTAAATAACTTATCTGATATATTGTGACAGAACTTCAGTGTTAAAATTGTAAGTCAAATTCAAGTGGGGAAATACCAACATTTCTCAAACCTACAGGGTTAATGTTCTTGCTGCATCCATTTTTTTGGCTTCATAATATAGGCAGCAAAAACTTTTAAACCATAGCATAGGTTATATTGCAGATATCTGTTAAATGATCTGGATCTAGTATAATGACTTCTTATGTGGACTACTGACTTAAAATGAAGTTTAGTATGCTGTATATTTTATTTAAATATATAAAAACAGAAGTTAACATTTTGATACTGATAAAATAGTCATTTTGATCAATGTATAGAATTTGACTTTAGAGAAGATTATCCTTTTTTGGAAACATTAATTTTAGACATATTTTATAATTTTATAAAAAGGTAGAAGAAATTACTGACTACATTTATTCTAAAGAAATAAATGTGTTATTAATTGTGAGTAAAAATATTATAACTGAAATATTACTGCATATAATTATTAACTTGGGGAAAGATAGCAGTTGTTTTTAATGGGATTAGATGAATAATTGAGAATCATCAAATAGTTGACCTTATTTCCTTTTATGAAGTCATGATTGGTAATTTATTATGGGTGACAGGCACATGTGAGCTTTTCTAATAAAGGGGAAATTGATTTCATAGTGATGTTTCTCACTTTTTCATTTTTATTCATTTTACGTGGTATTCGTTTATTTGATTTTATATGGTGTCATATTTAGATAAGATATTTACCAAAAACAGCAAAGCCTTAAAAATAGAAATATTGAATAAATACCTTTGAAGAGGTATGGGGAAATTTTTTTTTCTTTTTTTTCTTTTTTTTTTTTTTTTTTGAGACGGAGTCTCGCTCTGTCGCCCAGGCTGGAGTGCAGTGGCCGGATCTCAGCTCACTGCAAGCTCCGCCTCCCGGGTTTACGCCATTCTCCTGCCTCAGCCTCCCGAGTAGCTGGGACTACAGGCGCCGGCCACCGCGCCCGGCTAGTTTTTTGTATTTTTTTTAGTAGAGACGGGGTTTCACCGTGTTAGCCAGGATGGTCTCGATCTCCTGACCTCGTGATCCGCCCGTCTCGGCCTCCCAAAGTGCTGGGATTACAGGCTTGAGCCACCGCGCCTGGCTTTTTTTTTCTTTTTTTATTATACTTTAAGTTCTAGGGTACATGTGCACAATGTGCAGGTTTGTTACATATGTATACATGTGCCATGTTGGTGTGCTGCACCCATTAACTCGTCATTTACATTAGGTATATCTCCTAATGCTATCCCTCCCTCCACCCACCCCCCAGCAGGCCCCAGTGTGTGATGTTCCCCTTCCTGTGTCCAAGTGTCCTCATTGTTCCCACCTATGAGTGAGAACATGTGGTGTTTGGTTTTCTGTTCTTGCGATAGTTTGCTGAGAATGATGGTTTCCAGCTGCATCCATGTCCCTACAAAGTACATGAACTCATCTTTTTTATGGCTGCATAGTATTCTGTGGTGTATATGTGCCACATTTTCTTAATCCAGTCTGTCATTGATGGGCATTTGGGTTGGTTGCAAGTCTTTGCTATTGTGAATAGTGCCGCAAAAAACATACATGTGCATGTGTCTTTATAGCAGCACAATTTATAATCCTTTGGGTATATACCCAGTAGTGGGATGGCTAGGTCAAATGATATTTCTAGTTCTAGATCCTTGAGAAATCACCACACTGTCTTCCACAGTGGTTGAACTAGTTGACAGTCCCACCAACAGTGTAAAAGTGTTCCTATTTCTCCACATCCTCTCCAGCACCTGTTGTTTCCTGACTTTTTAATGATCGCCATTCTAACTGGTGTGAGCTGGTATCTCATTGTGGTCTTGATTTGCATTTCTCTGATGGCTAGTGATGATGAGCATTTTTTCACGTGTCTATTGACTGCATAAATGTCTTCTTTTGAAAAGTGTCTGTTCATATACTTTGCCCACTTTTTGATGGGGTTGTTTGTTTTTTTCTTGTAAATTTGTTTGAGTTCTTTGTAGGTTCTGGATATTGGCCCTTTGTCAGATGAGTAGATTGCACAAATTTTCTCCCATTCTGTAGTTGCCTGTTCACTCTGATGGTAGTTTCTTTTGCTGTACAGAAGCTCTTTAATTAGATCCCTTTTGTCAATTTTGGCTTTTGTTGCCATTGCTTTTGGTGTTTTAGACATGAAGTCCTTGCCCATGCCTGTGTCCTGAATGGTATTCCCTAGGTTTTCTTCTAGGGTTTTTATGGTTTTAGGTCTAACATTTAAGTCTCTAATCCATCTTGAATTAGTTTTTGTATAAGGTGTAAGGAAGGGATCCAGTTTCAGCTTTTTACTTATGGCTAGCCAGTTTTCCCAGCACCATTTATTAAATAGGGAATCCTTTCCCCATTTCTTGTTTGAGGTATGGGGAAAATATTGAAGAAAATTTAGTTCTTGTCAAGTGAGGACTCAAGCTAATTGTGATCATTTAAATATGCTGACATGCAATTGGTATACTCTTCCCCATTTTGGTGATAATAGCAATTTAAAACTTGGTTGAGTGGAATATATATAGTAATAATAATATGTTTCTTAGAACTCTAAAATTATAGTTGAGAATGTAATGACTCCATCTAAAGATAAAATTATTCAACAAACTCACATGCCCCTTTACAACATTAATGCTTTGCAATGAGAAGTTTGGTAAGTTATTTATCCTCTCCCACTCCCACCCGTTGCCATTTTTCTTTTTACATAATTATGAAAACTGGATAGTATATCAATTTTCAAAAGATGAACAGAAACCTTTTTAATTATTAAATTGCTGTAGGATTCTAAGTAATTACAGTGAGATCAGACTAATAGGAAGTAGTGAGGACACCTTTTTTCCTAGTATTTCTATTTTTTATCATTTTGTTGAAATATAATTCAAGATGCTACTGATAAAGGAGCAATTTTACTCTTAAATCTAGGTATCTTCAAAGAACAGTAAAACATCCAACTTTACTACAGGATCCTGATTTAAGGCAGTTCTTGGAAAGTTCAGAGGTATTATTTCTGTATTAAATTTTTGTATATGAATGTTCTCATTATTTGTCATTGTAATTTATATGACTATATATATAGTAAATAATTGGGTCAATAGATGGAATAAAGCAATTATTATTATTTTTTTCCTTAGTGCTTTAATTACCCTGCTAAATTAGTAGCAAAATATCTTTGCTTTGATACTTGTAGGATGATTAGTCCCTTTCTTGAACACTTAAAATAAGATTTAAGAGAGTGGTTTGTAAGTAGTCTAACTCTGAATGCCCTAAGTTGTTCCTCAGGCATCATGTTGAAATAAGTTTATTCAGACTTCATTTTAGAGAAAGAGAAAGTTGAATGTGTGTTTGCTTGTCTACATTTTGGTATCCTTATTAAGGTTTTGAAATGCAAATTTGTGACTTGAAAGAGCCTAAATTATAACCATGATGCTCTTTATGTTTGAAATGTTTGGTATAATTTTGGCTCCTAAGAACAATTTGAGTTCTAGTTTGAGTTTTTTTCTTTAATTTACTTGAGTTGCAGAATTTTTTAAAAACTCAAAATCACACAATGCTAACTGAGCATAAGGAGATTTTTCTCAAGACTTTCTTCTTTCCTTATAAACAGTTTATTTCTGTTAGCAAACAGGTGGCCAGTGTTAGGGTACTTGGCAATTTCTTAATATATTTTGACAAACAGGGTGTTTGTTCCATCTAAATGTAAACGTGCAGAAGAAAAGCAAATGGAAAGTCTATTTTTTAAGTTTTCCTTTGAGAATGTACAAGTAGTATATTTGAGAAATTAGATCTCACTAGTGAAATGTATGAGAGTGAAGAAAATACAACCTCCTTTTTTAAATTTGTTGGGGGCGGGTGGGAAGGAGGGGGGATCACTTTTGTGCCCAGTTAAACCTCCAGGCTTTTAACCGGTTTGTTTGCCCTTATTTGTCATTCAATTCCAGCTGCCTAGAGCAGTTAATACACAGGCTCTGAGTGGAGCAGGAATATTGAGGATGGTGAACAAGGCTGCCGACGCTGTCAACAAAATGACAATCAAGATGAATGAATCGGATGCAGTAAGAGCTGATTTTTCGACTTGAATAATGAGATGAATTAATGAGCCCAACAATTGCATTTTAAAGCTGTACAAGTGGAAAATAGGATATTAATTTGCTTATTGAGTTTAGTTCTCAGCCACATCAGTTGGCCACCATGGTTATACATGGTTAATTTGTTGCTTTAAAACAAGGAATGTAGCTTGGTATTGGTAACCTAATTTACAATGGTTTGTTCTTCCTAAATTAGCTCCATTTTTCATTTTTTTCTTAGTGGTTTGAAGAAAAGCAGCAGCAATTTGAGAATCTGGATCAGCAACTTAGGAAACTTCATGCCAGTGTTGAAGCCTTGGTCTGTCATAGAAAAGGTTTGTTTGCCTTATTACTTATGTGGTTAGCACCATAAAACTAACGAAAATATTTTATTTAAATTTTATGAAAATAAATATGCTGAAGTCATTGCAGAAGAGAGAAAACAATCGTTTTAAGACAATATTTTCTAGTTCTACTTTATTATTTAAAATTTTTTGTTCTATTTTGATTTAATATCTAGTTTGGAAGTAGAAAAATAACGAGCTTAGAAAACTGTTAACTGGTACAAATGTGAGCTAAAAAAAGAACAAAGAAAATATATTTGAATTTTGGATTAAAACTTGGTCACTTGATTAACTTTTTGTTAAGTATAGTTACAGTTAAATGGATGAAGATGTCTTATCAATTAGTAACTTTGATTATAATAAGAAATTTGAGGTTTGAAAATTGCTTTTTGAAAATTTTTTGGGAAATATTTGTTTTGTGCCTCTATTTCCTGTTATGCCCTTTGAAGTATTTTCTTCATTTTTGAACTACAATATTGACAGATCTGGGGGTTTTGCTGAAAATTCTTAGAAAATTTGAGTTGTAATATTTTAATTCACAATGAAATTATAGTTTTTTTGGTTTATTTTTAAAGAATCCAACAATGTAAATATCAATTGTCCAAGATATTTAATAAGCAAATAATATGTAACATTACCAGCAATACATTTTATTAAAATAATTATAGAAACTTACTAATAAATTTATTATTGAAAGTAGTTTGTAATAGCTTTTGCCATTTGAATTATATATCTCTTAGGGAATGGGCTCTTTTGGAGAACTTTACATAATGTGGAGCAACAGAGCAATTTCCAGGCAATGTAACTGTTAGTCATTGACAGTGTTCAGTCTGTAAACATCTACTTTTCTTTATTTGAAATATCTGAAATGATCACATTCTAGATCTTTTTAGAAATTCTAATATTTTACTGAGATTGTTGCACAACAAAGGAAAAAAAAATAAAATTTATGTTAATTGTGTATATAATTTTACCTTCGCTCCTGTTAGCTAAATAATATTCTCATTAAAAATTATAAACGTTATTTTCAATGACAAATGTTTAAAGGCCAGAAATGTGGTATAAATCAATTGTGAGTATTGCCAGTTCCTCTCATATTAAAAATATATTTCAGGCCGAGCACGGTGGCTCAAGCCTGTAATCCCAGCACTTTTAGAAATAGACGGGCGGATCACAGGTCAGGAGATCGAGACCATCCTACAACACAGTGAAACCCCTCGGCTCTCTACTAAAAATACAAAACTTAGCCGGGCGTAGGTGGCGGGCGCCTGTAGTCCCAGCTACTCGGGAGGCTGAGGTAGGAGAATGGTAAACTCCGAGGTGGAGCTGGCAGTGAGCTGAGATCCGCCACTGCACTCCAGCCTGGGTGACAGAGCCATTCCCAAGGCCTCAAAAAAAAAAAATATATATATATATATATTTCATTTTTAGGAATGGACAGAGAAACAGTGAACATTGTGGGAGAAAAAACAGGAGGCAGATTTTTTTTTTTTTTTTGAGACGGGGTCTCACTCTGTTGCCCAGGCTGGAGTGCAGTGGCCGGATCTCAGCTCACTGCAAGCTCTGCCTCCGGGGTTCACGCCATTCTCCTGCCTCAGCCTCCCGAGTAGCTGGGACTACAGGCGCCCGCCACCTCGCCCGGCTAGTTTTTTTTTTTTTTGTATTTTTAGTAGAGACGGGGTTTCACTGTGTTAGCCAGGATGGTCTCTATCTCCTGACTTCGTGATCCGCCCGTCTTGGACTCCCAAAATGCTGGGATTAGAGGCTTGAGCCACCGCGCCCGGCCCAGCTTTTTATATTAAATAATTTAAACATAGTTCATCCCTTTGGAATATAAGCAGTGATTTGTCCGCAGCCAGCAGGTAGATTCCCAGCACCTTTGGCATTTATGCCTGAGGCATTTTTTTTTTTTTTGAGACGGAGTCTTGCCTCTGTGCCCAGGCTGAGGCAGGGCTGATCTCGCTCACACTGCAAGCTCACTCGGTTCACTTTATTCTTCCTGCCTCCCACTCCTGGAGTAGCTGGGACTACAGGCGCCCGCCACCTCGCCCGGCTAATTTTCTTGTATTTTTAGTAGAGACAGGGTTTCACCGTGTTAGCCAGGATGGTCTCGATCTCCTGACCTCGTGATCCGCCCGTCTCGGCCTCCCAAAGTGCTGGGATTACAGGCTTGAGCCACCGCGCCCGGCCTGCCTGAGGCATTTTAATGACTAATTGTTTCATGTTAATTAATTTAAAATATTATTTGAGCAACTTGTGAATAAGTAAAATTTACAGAAAAGTGGAAAAATCAATACAATATTTTAAAATTTTGCTAGCAAACACTAAAAGTGCATACTGTTTTTTAAATTTCAGAACTTTCAGCCAACACAGCTGCCTTTGCTAAAAGTGCTGCCATGTTAGGTAATTCTGAGGATCATACTGCTTTATCTAGAGCTTTGTCTCAGCTTGCAGAGGTTGAGGAGAAGATAGACCAGTTACATCAAGAACAAGCTTTTGCTGATTTTTATATGTTTTCAGAACTACTTAGTGACTACATTCGACTTATTGCTGCAGTGAAAGTAAGCCCTTTCTTGCATTCTTCTCACTTGTGTGCTTTAAAAAGTATTTTGTCTCCTATTAGTTATGTGTTTAAATGTCTAAATTCCTCCTATACTAGCAATAATAAAGTGGTTTCAAGGTAATTATACATAACTTAATACTTTCTTCCCTATAACTTGCACAGTACAATAGATAGAATTAATGTTTTTAACAGGTCTAAGGAATGACAGATAAGATAGAAAACATACATTTACTTACGTATTTGCTTATACAAGTTTGGAACTAACTAATAGCATTTATTTGCTCATTCTAGCACTAACTGAAACTACTCACTGGACTCTATTGTCATTAGTAAAGCTGACTGTGTAATAAATAGGATAAAACTAGAAATGATTATTGCAGTGAATATGTTTAATGGGGGCTTTTTCATGTATTTGGATATAATCAGATTTTGTATCTTCAAATGTATAGTCACCATGTGTTTATAGATGAGATGGGACTAGATTAGATCATAAATTGTGTTACTGAATGGTAATACTTAAATATAATAGTGCAATTTCTGAATAGTTGAGAAAGTGATCCAGTTAGCAAAAATTAGTATTCTACAGATATCTGCAGTATTCAGACAGTTAAACTGAACTGAACGTTACTCAGTGTATCATGTTTCAGAAGATACTTAAAGAATCTTTGAATTTTTGTTATGGATATTAACAACATGGGGTTTGGTGGGTACTGGGTGTTTACCTTTTACCTTGAATTTAAACATCTAGAAAGTTGGCCGGGCGCGGTGGTTCAGGTCTGTAATCCCAGCACTTTGGGAGGCCGAGGCAGGTGGATCATGAGGTCGGGAGATCGAGACCATCCTGGCTAACACGGTGAAACCCCGTCTCTACTAAAAATACAAAAAGCTAGCCGGGCGTGGTGGTGGGCACCTGTAGTCCCAGCTACTCGGGAGGCTGAGCCAGGAGAATGGCGTGAACCCCGGAGGCGGAGCTTGCAGTGAACTGAGATCGTGTCACTGCACTCCAGCCTGGGCGACAAAGCGAGACTCCGTCTCAAAAAAAAAAAAAAAAAAACTAGAAAGTTAATGAGATCTTGTTCCTTTCTTATGCCAAATTTTTTCAGCTAAAGTCTGTGATCAAGTTAGTACTCATCTAGAGTGAGCATATTGATAGTTCTGTTCTCAAGCTACTGGTGACATTTATTACTAGAGCATTCTTAGCACTTCAGAATGGTGCTTTCTTTTATTTGGTAAAATTACCAATTTTACTGTTTTAAATGTTGTTCCTTATGCTGTTGGTGATTAATTTTTCAGTATTTAGAAATGTTAATATAGATAGCAGTTGTCAGAGTATATATGCTTCATTATATACAGGCAGCTTGTGATATACAGAGATCCAGTTTACAGATTTGTGCCGCCTACTCTCACTTCTTACCAGAGCGCCCAATAGCATGAGAGCTGTTGTAAAAAAGTGTGACACTTCCAACAAACCTGTGGGTCAAAAAAGGGGAATTGGGCAGTGTCTGTAAGAATACATATCTGGGCTGGGCGCTGTGGCTCACACCTGTAATACCAGCACTTTGGGAGGCTGAGGCAGGCGGATCATGAGGTCAGGAGATCGAGACCAACCTGGCCAACGTGGTGAAACCCCGGCTCTACTAAAAATACAAAAATTAGCTGGACATGGTGGCATATGCCTGTAATCCTAGCTACTCAGGAGGCTGAGGCAGGAGAATCACTTGAACCGGGGAGTCAGAGGTTGCAGTGAGCCAGGAACGCGCCATTGCACTCTAGCCAAGCCAAAAAAAAAAACCCCAAACAAAAAAAAAAAAAAAAAAAAAAAAAAGAAGAAGAATGCATATCTGCTAATAAGAGCTAGCCTGGAAAAAGACCCCCTGGCAGTGATGGCCTGCCTGTATAATGGATATTGATCCCTCAAAAACAGCTTTCCTCATACCCTAAGTCTTTTTGCTGTGTTATTATATTTCCTGAAATTATAGTTATATTCATGTTTTCCAAAATACTTTCTATAGAACACTGGCACCAAAAGATGGATTACAGTTAGCTAAGTTTTGTATATGGTATCCCTGTTTGCAAGATTCAGAATGCATTTTAAAAGCTCAGAACTGGTTAGGAGTGAAAAAGAAAACAAATTTTAATCCAGAGGCTTCTAAATCCGTTTGAACAAGAATTATTTTCCAACAAATGTCTATTTACATATATGGAACACATTTGTGGAAATACTGAATTAATGACTTCATTGACTGAAAGAGTTAAAGAGTTGTGGTCAATTTGCCTTCAGGTAAATTAAGCTCTTTAAGATTGGTTTCTACTGAAACCTAGCCCAGATCAACTGCACAAAGGAATTGAGATATTATGGAATGAGGTGACAGGTAATTTTTACAGTTTTTGTTTTTGTCATATTCTTTGTTTTGAACTAATTCACTTGTATTTGAAAAAATAATGCACATACATGATAGTTTTAATAGCCCAGCAAGGTAAGTTTCCTTGCAGAACTACAACCTGTAGTCTCTGACCTCAGTCATAAACTGTTAGGTTCTTGTGTGTCTTTACAGAATTAGCTATGCATGTACATGAAGCTAATTCTCTCCCCTCTGTCCATTTATTCCTTCCATCCCCTTCTCTCCCTCCCTTCCTCTCTCAAAAAGGAATATACTGTGTTTAGTGTTCTTTGTCTGCTTTTTACACCCACTCCACTTAATAGAGCAGTCTCCCTATCAATGTAGGTAGATGTCTTTTTAACGGTTGTATAGCATTCCATCGTATAACATTTAGATACACCTTGAATTATAGTCTAGTCTTTTAAAAAATCAAGTATTTTGATAAGTCTTTGGACATAAAGATTCTATAAGTAGGATTGCTGACCAAAGGGTATATGCATTTTAAATTTCAATAAGTATTGCCAAATTACTGTTCAAAAAGATTTTGCTTTGTACCCTAACCTACCTAAACCTACACGTTTCTTCTTACTACCACCCAAGAATGAAGGTTTTTTTTTTTTTTATAAGTTGTCATTTACTTAGTGTGAATCAAGACATCTTTACAAATGGTAAGCCATTTTACATTTCTTTTTCTTTCTTTTCTCTTTTTTTGAGATGGAGTCTTGCTTTGTCGCCGAGCTAGAGTGCAGTGGCGCGATCTTGGCTCACTACAACCTCCGCCTCCTAGGTTCAAGCAGTTCTGCCTCAGCCTTCTGAGTAGCTGGGACTGTAGGTGTGTGCCACCACAGCCAGCTAATTTTTGTAGTTTTTGTAGAGACGGGGTTTCACCTTGCCAGGATGGTCTCCATCTCTTGACCTCGTGATCCACTCACCTCGGCCTCCCAAAGCGCTGGAATTATAGGCATGAGCCACCGCACGCGGCCCTACATTTCTTTTTCTATGAATGAACTGTTAATGTCCTTTGCCCAGTTTTTGTTTGCTTATTATCTATTTCGAATAGCTGCTTAATATTAATTAACCTTTGGTTTTATCCATATCGAGTGTACTTTTCTGATGACAGTTCTTCAAATTAGGAGTACTTTGGGGATTAATATAGAGCCATTGTTGGGATCAAAGAACATCAGAAATTGAACACCAAAGAAAAAGCTAAATTTTACACATTTCGAAATATTGCCTAAGCCTGGCGTTGTGTCAGGAAACTCCTGTTTTCCTCTTTTGTATAGTACGTGGTCTCTGAAATTTAGAACTATAAGTTTTTTTTTTTTTTTTTTTTTTTTTTTTTTGGAGACGGAGTCTCGCTCTGTCGCCCGGGCTGGAGTGCAGTGGCCGGATCTCAGCTCACTGCAAGCTCCGCCTCCCGGGTTTACGCCATTCTCCTGCCTCAGCCTCCCAAGTAACTGGGACTACAGGCGCCCGCCATCTCGTCCGGCTAGTTTTTTGTATTTTTTAGTAGAGACGGGGTTTCACCGTGTTCACCAGGATGGTCTCGATCTTCTGACCTCGTGATCCACCCGTCTCGGCCTCCCAAAGTGCTGGGATTACAGGCTTGAGCCACCGCGCCCGGCCAGAACTATAAGTTTTGGCTGTATCCTTACAAGCATTGTCATGTATTGGGCTTCTTTGAACCACTAGAGTAGGGTCAGAGATTGAGGGCAATAGTTCTTAATGTTTTTAGCACTAGAACTTTTCATAAATAATTTTTGTAGGGGATCCCAATTTATAAAACATATTAAAAAAAAATTTTTTAACTAAAAGATGGGTTCCCCAAGGGGTTTAAACGCTTTGTTGTTTGTCTATAGATACTCAGCACCTCTTCAGAACTCCATGAAGCTGGGCAGCATATTTTTAGATTAACTGAATTATAATATGATAATTAAAATTGTAGCTTCAAATTTCCTGATGGGCCAAAAAAACTGTTAGACATCTGGAATCTTGTCTAATTGAGAGCAGCTTGCATACAAATGTATGCCATAAATTAGCAGAGAAATGGAGGTCCTAAATGGATGATCCCTGTAAACTTATCCCTCTTATAATGGTTCTACTAGAGTGGATTAGTATCTTGACATGCAAAGGGAAACATTGTTATGATTTAATTGGTTTAATATAGCATTGTTAGAAATTTGACTGGTGCTGGTTCTTTTTTTCTTTTATTTTCTGTTATTTTGTTACAAAGGTAAGAAAACAAATGAAGAAAAAGTTAATTTGTATATTTAAGATCAATTTTTTTTTTCCTGAAATAACCTGACTTTAGTAGTCTTACTTTTATCATAGCTCCTACATCTGTACCACAATAAACATGTCCTGTTCTGGAATACTATAAGATAATAAATTGGACAGGGACGAAATTAGTTTAGATTTAGCATATCAATGCAAAGCCAGTTGATATACATTGAGAACTTAAGCCAATATTGAATTAAAGGGCATGTACATTAACTTTTTCCTTGTATTGGTACATATTTTAAGGAATCAAATTGTTACTGAACAGAGGAATTTATAAATGAAGAAAAGATAAGACCCTGTTCCCCTAAAGCAAGATTAGGCCTAAAATCTTACATTACTTTTTGGTTAGTCGTGTGTATGTGTGTTTGTGTGTGTGTGTGTGTGAGGTGAGAGAGATTGTCTTTTTTTTTTTTTTTTTTTTAGTAGAGACGGGGTTTCACCATGTTAGCCAGGATGGTCTCGATCTCCTGACCTCGTGATCCACCCGCCTCGGCCTCCCAAAGTGCTGGGATTACAGGCTTGAGCCACCGCGCCCGGCCGAGAGATTGTCTTAAATCAAGCCTTTCCAACATGCGGCCGAGGACAGCTTTGAATGCGGCCCAACACAAATTCACAAACTGTCATACATGGCTGAGCGCAGAGGCTCACGCCTGTAATCCCAGCACTTTGGGAGGCTGAGGCGGGCGGATCACAAGGTCAAGAGATCGAGACCATCCTGATTAACACGTTGAAACCCCATCTCTACTAAAAATAAAATAAAAATAAATTAGCTGGGCATAGTGGCGGGCGCCTGTAGTCCCAGCTACTCTGGAGGCTGAGGCAGGAGAATGGCGTGAACTTGCAGTGGGCTGAGGCGGAGTTTCCAGTGAGCTGAGATCGCGCCTCTGCACTCCAGCCTGGGCGACAGAGCGAGACTCTGTCTCAAAAAAAAAAAAAAAAAAAAAAAATCTCATGACTTTTTTTTTTTTTTAGCTCATCGCTTAGTGATAGTATATTTTATGTGTGGCCAAAGATAATTATTCTTCTGGTGTGGCCCAGGAAAGCCAAAGAATTGAACACTGTTGTTTTAAATGGTAGTAACTTTTTCTGAATCTATTCATGTTAGATGTGTTACTTTTGGATTTTAGCCTAACTTAATTTGACTAAAGCAAAGTTAATTTATAATAAGGGATGTTTTAGGGAAAATGTGGTACTTTAAATATAAGAAAAGCAGACAAAGGGGACAGTAAGATTCACTTAATGTAAGCAAAAGTACCCGAGAAGACACATACAGCAAAGTGGATTTAAATACCCATAGATAAGGTACTTTGATTGCTAGTTTGCCATGGATATCTGTTGTCCTAGTTAATTTAAAATGTTCACGATCTTTAAGAATTCTTTTGGAAAAATACTTTGGTTTCTGGTTGACTGGATTTTTAAATGCTATTATCACATTTTGAAAAATTGCCATATGATATAAATGCTGTCTAATTATACATTTTTTCCATAATACTAAGCTATTCTTTGCACTTTTAATAGAAAGCTTAACAGTTAACTACATTTCCGTGTGTATGTTATTTAGAAGTAATCCATAATGGCTGTGCCTACTGATGATTAAGCATCCACTAGGTTAAGACACTATGCAATAATATACTCCTCATGTTATTTCTAATCCATAAATGTAAACATCACTTCCCACCTTTTATATTTGGGAGCATTATAGCTTGGAGAAGTTCAGTGAATTTACCCGTGGTCATAGAGTGACAAAACTAAAATTAGAACCAAATTTGATTTTCTCCAAAGCCTGCTTTTTAAAAATACACTAACTACATATTTTTCTCTTCAGCAGATCCCTAAAGGAACATGTATTTTTACTACTTCATGGTTCAAAAAGTTTTTTATTTGTAATAAATTAAAATAACTTGGGTTTAGTGCTTCCTGGTTCACCCAGTTTATTAATGTTTACTTCATGAATGTTTGATTAGTAATTACTAAAATAATTTTAATATTTCTCTAACATGAAGCCAGAAAGGGGATTCTTAGTGGGTTCTCCCATCCTATCCATCATTTTTCTCATGAGACTTCTAATTAATTTGCCCATATTTCATTTATTTTCTCTATTCACTTGCTCTTGCCTCTGCCAGACTCCTTGAGAGAAGTCATGGATTTGGTTGACTTACTATATTAGGATCTTTTTGTCTATTTCTTTAGTTCTGCAGTGTATATATAAAAATATATATATAGTCCTCTTTTCTTCTTTTGCCCTTTTCATCTTGTATAAGACTGTCTTTTTATTCATTTTGTTATATTTTACTTTTTGATTGCTTTGCCTTTTTTAATTTGCTATGGTAATTTCTTCTACCACATATGTTATGAGTTTTTCTCATTTTGTCTTTTCAATTTCAGACATGTTTCTAATACTTAATATGCTTTTGATATTATTTAACGGGAAAATTTCCAGTGTAGGTATGACACTAGCATTTTCCTATTAAAGACATCTTTCTTCGAAGAGTAAAACGCTGTTATAAATCTTATAAACCACACTAGCCTAAAGGCTAGTGATGAAATGGGTTTTGAATGTAGTTTTTATTCTGAACATGTTTCATGCAGTGACAGGGTTTTTTTTTTTGTTTTAAGCAAATGAATATGGAGATTATTTTCTTTGATATTGGCATACTTACTTTCAGTATCTTAGTATATTAGAATAGGACTTAAATACTTGGTTTTATTGCTTTCAGTATGATAACACTTCTAGTGTTATGAAAGTATTTTAAATGTTACTCTTAATAGCATTATGTTATTCACTTATAGGGTGTGTTTGACCATCGAATGAAGTGCTGGCAGAAATGGGAAGATGCTCAAATTACTTTGCTCAAAAAACGTGAAGCTGAAGCAAAAATGATGGTTGCTAACAAACCAGATAAAATACAGCAAGCTAAAAATGAAATCAGAGAGGTGATTACTAAATGCTTTATCTCTTAAGTTTTTCATGAGTCATTCATATATACATAATTTTTCATAATTTTTTTCTAAACCATTCAACACATAGCTATTTTTGCATATTTTTATGAACTGTGAGAATTACTTCAACATTTTGATCATTATTAAAATCTCCAGAGCCCTTTGTTACTTATGGAATGGATAAAGAAGCATACAAGGGAAACAGCTAAAATTAACCTTTACATTAATAATTACACATTTATTATTAGATGGTTAATTTTATTTCAGATTATTATTTTCTGTCTAAAAATGGTTTTGGAGCTAGATCTCTCCCACATTTAACTGTCCAGGCAACATTATCCCCCATATATATGTATTATATATGGTATTTTAGTGAATTTGTATAAGTTTATTATAATTTATACACTTTTCTTACCATGCTTCAATAAGGAAATTGAAGAGGTAGGACAACCTTTATATTACTAAAAATAAATGTACCTGCCCTTTGAAGAGTATGTACCAGTGTTTTGGTTACACAGTGGGAAAAATATCATTACATTGCTTAAATCTTCAGTTATTTTAGTTGTTTCATTGTTCACTAATCACAACATTTTGTTGTTTCTGTACTGAATTTAATATTTATTGATGGTCTTCAGTAGAACATAATTCCACATTTTTTTCCAATCTGATTATTTTACCATTACAAAAATGTTTTTAAAATGTTTATCATGTAATTTTCCTAATTTAAAGTATTTCCATCAGCATATAAATTTTGATGAACACATATCCTTGGATTTAACAGTATTGATATATTCTGAAATAATTACTGATATAAAAAAGTAATTAAGAAAATTACACTGTAGTTTGTTAAGTACAGTATTGAAATATCTTAATATTGAGCAAATCTGTGGAATATTAATGGAAATTAAGCTAACATGCATTTCTATTGGTTGAAAGTTATACAATTTCTGTTGATGCTAAATTGTGCTTTGCCAATATTGAGCTTTCTCAGAATTTTCAGGTATTGTGATTAAGTGAGCAGTCATGACAGTACTATACTTTTTTTTGAGATAAGCGTAAAATATTTCTTTGTTTGTTTTTATTAGTGGGAGGCGAAAGTGCAACAAGGGGAAAGAGATTTTGAACAGATATCTAAAACGATTCGAAAAGAAGTGGGAAGATTTGAGGCATGTATAATAATTTTGCATTTATCTTAACAACATGGTCACATTTGCTGCAATTTTGTGGTAAAGTTGAATTTAGCTTTCTACTAACAGACTTTTAAAAATGTACTTCAACAGAAAGAACGAGTGAAGGATTTTAAAACCGTTATCATCAAGTACTTAGAATCACTAGTTCAAACACAACAACAGGTAAGCCATTTTTGTTTATAACTTAAACTTATAGAAGTTGTTTTTGGTATACTTCCTTATTTTAAAAGGATGATTAATGAACTGGGCTTTTAAACTCAAGAATAAGAAATGGAAGACAGAAAGCCAGTGATGGTAAAGGATAAAAGGGTAAACTCATTGGAAACTATCTCGGTTTTTTGTTTTTTTTTTTTTGCCTCTGCTTAACACTAAGGCAGAGATCGACTTTTCCCAATTTTAGGCCATCAGAAACCTCATGGGCAAGTTTCCCCTTTCACTGTCTTTCTAGTTTGTTTTCTTTGTTGGTTAGACCTGTTTGAGTAAATTCTCATAATAAGTTATTCTCTTCTATAACAAATAGAACTTAAACTAAACAGTTTTTCAGAATTAAAAAAAAAACTGTACTGTTTTCTTTTTGCTTTATTTTGTTTGGGGTTGGTGGTGGTTGAATGCTGCAAGTGGCATTTGTCTACTTTACCATGGATTTTAATGGTATATTAAATAAAAAGATAATCGCAGAAAATTTTCCTGTATATTTTAATGTAAATTAGAGTAACAGGTCAAGTAATTCAATATCTTGAATAGAATTTTTCTTCCAGTTTTAAAACATGTGGATCTAGAATGTCATTTGTGTAAAATATAATAGGTTGTTTTTGAATTAAGTGGTATGATATCTTCAAATTGTCTTTAACTTTTATTTAAATAGTTCATAAAGTTAAATTTTTAAAAATGTGAAAATAAGTCATATAACCTTGTTTTTATTTTTTATTTTTTATTTATTTTTTTTTTTTTGAGACTGAGTCTGGCTCTGTCGCCCAGGCTGGAGTGCAGTGGCCAGATCTCTGCCTACCTGCAAGCTCCGCCTCCCCGGCTTACTACCTTCTGCCTCACTCTCCGGAGGCTGGGACCACAGGCTCTCGCTTCACCTCACCCGGCTGCTTTTTGTATTTTAGTAGAGACGGGTTTCACCGTGTTAGCCAGGATGGTCTCTCGACCTCCTGATCTTGTGATCCGCCTGTCTCAGCCTCCCAAAGTGCTGGGATTACAGGCTTGAGCCACCGCGCCCGGATAACCTTGTTTTTAAAGGAATTGTTTTAAACATGACTTCAGTTTATATTTCAGTCTGTTCTCTGGACTATTAAAGGAAGACTGACAGCCAGCCTGTCTCAGTCAAGTTTTTGTTCAATATTTTCTTTTCTTCCTCCTTATATTCCATTTTTCTTGTCTAGCAATAACGTAAAACTATCAATATGCCTGAATTGGGAAATCTTACCACTTTATGCTGGAAAAGGTCATTGAAGTTGTATTATTTAATATATGGTAACACTGTTCTGGTAAAATTTTGCATAAAATAAAAAATTGTACATTAAAAGAACTCTATTATTTTACATCAAGAATAAAAGTAGCCAGGAGTAATTAATGTTTTAAATAATTTATATATGAACTATATTGACGGACTTTAGATAAGGAAATTAAAATGATTCTTTTAGGAACTGGGCATTGGCTGGGTGTGACTCATGCCTGTAATCTCAGCACTTTGGGAGGCTGAGGCGGGTGGATCACCTGAGGTCAGGAGTTTGAGACCAGCCTGCCATCATGAAACCCCTGCCTTTTACTAAAAATACAAAAAAATTAGCTGGGCGTGGTGGTTGCCTGTACGCAGCTACTCAGGAGTCTGAGGCAGGGAATTGCTTGAACTGGGAGGTGGAGGTTCCAGTGAGGCGAGGTCATGCCATTGCACTCCAGTATGGGCAACAAGAGCGAAACTCCGCCTCAAGAAAACAATTTAAAAAACCCAGACATTAGTAAATATTAGTCATTGTTAGTTAGCTATTTGTATAGTTTTTTTATGTTGTTTTTGCTTTTTTTCCTTTTTTTTTTTTTTTTGGAGACAGAGTCTCACTCTGTTGTCCAGGTTGGAGTGCAGTGGTGTGATCTTGGCTCACTGCAACCTCTGCCTCCTGGGTTCAAGCGATTCTCCTACCTCAGCCTCCCGAGTAGCTGGGATTACAGGTACGCGCCACATTGCCAGGCTAATTTTTGTATTTTTAGTAGAGATGGGGTTTCACCATGTTGGCCAGGCTGGTCTCAAACTCCTGAACTCAGGTGATCCACCCACCTCAGCCTCCCAAAGTGCTGGGATTACAGGTGTGAGCCACCCCACCCGACCTATGTAGATTTTTGTTAATGCTGTACAGGATATATGCATATAAATGACAAAAAGGTAATGAGAATAACTTTATTTTAATTTTCATTCACAGCTGATAAAATACTGGGAAGCATTCCTACCTGAAGCCAAAGCCATTGCCTAGCAATAAGATTATTGCTGTTAAGAAGACTGTCGATGTTGTTCCAGTTATGTTGAATTCCACAGTGAAATCATTTAAAACCATCTGAATAAACCACTATATATTTTATGAATTACATGTGGTTTTATATATATATATATATACACACACATACACACACACACTCCGACATTTTATTACAAGCTGCATGTCCTGACCCTCTTTGAATTAAGTGGACTGTGGCATGACATTCTGCAATACTTTGCTGAATTGAACACTATTGTGTCTTAAATACTTGCACTAAATAGTGCACTGCAAGACCAGAAAATTTTACAATATTTTTTTCTTTACAATATGTTCTGTAGTATGTTTACCCTCTTTATGAAGTGAATTATCAATGCTTTGAATAATGTTCACTTATACATTCCTGTACAGAAATTATGATTTTGTGATTACAGTAATAAAATGATATTCCTTGTGATATATTAGTAACAAATTATTTGGGTATTTAAACATATTAGTAACCTTTTCAAAGCATTTTTAATAGGAAGAAACTTTTTATTCTAGATGTATATAGGTAATGCTATGATTCCTTAATTATTTTAATTGACAAAGCTGAACTCATTAAATGACTAAATGAAGCTTAAGTTTTCTTATGAAACCATCATAAATCAAAGAACATTTGTCTCTTGATTGTCTTGGGTAAAGAACAGAATAATTGTCTTTGCTTGTTTTTACCTATTTCTATTACAAGTGCCCAATTTAAGAATTAGGAAAAAAATGTATTTATATACTTTTACAAGTCCCATGAATTTTGTTCATCTTCTCGTTATCTTCAGAATCTAGTACTTTGCATATATTTAATTTATTCTTGTCTTTTATTTCTTTTAAACTAAAAGTCTATCATCTGTGCTCACAGTTGACAAGGAATGGTACCATGTTAAAATATACCATGACTTGATGAATAAGCAAGCACAACACAAAGCAAATTTGAAGTAAAGTGAAATTTAGTTTGCCTTGGGCAATGTTTTTATCCATTCTGTATGCTACTTAGACAGCTGTTATCTAATCCTTAATGCTGATGAAAATTTAAGTTATGGCTGGGTGTGGTGGCTCATGCCTGTAATCCCAGCACTTTGGGAGGCTGAGGTGGGTGGATCACCTGAGGTCAGGAGTTCAAGACCAGCCTGGCCAACATGGTGAAACCCCGTCTCTACTAAAAATATAAAAATTCACCAGGCGTTGTGGGGCGTGCTTGTAGTCCCAGCTACTCGGGAGGCTGAGGCAGGAGAATCATTTGAACCAGGAAGGCAGAGGTTGCAGTGAGCCAAGATCATGCCATTGCACTCCAGACTGGGCAACAAGAGTGAAACTCCATCTCAAAAAAAAAATTATGACTGGTGTCAGAGCTATTTTTGTTTTTTAAAAAATATTCTTACAAACACCCCTCTTCTTGAGCTTAACCACCACATCTCCCTTCCATAGGAACAAGATACGGTATGTGTAACTAAATCCTCTCTAGGGAGTCACTGGATACAATTTATATATCAAAGTATTCTTAGCATGTGTTTGCTTCTACTTTAGTTGAAGTGTTAAGCCTTCTATAGGTGTTATTCATATTTATACTCCCAGACCCCAGAAGAGTGGCTGATACATTATAGGTTTAAATAATAAAGGCTTGATGGGCCAGCCACAGTGGCTCACATGCCTGTAGTCCCAGCTTCTTGGGAGGCTGAGGCAGGAGGATCTCTTGAGCCCAGGAGTTTGAGGCTGTAGTACACTATGATCATGTCTGTGAATACCCACTGCCCTACAGCCAGCCTGGACAACATAGTAAGACTTGTCTCTAAAAAAAAATTTAAGACTTGATAAGTTGAACAGAGAAAACAAAAGTTTGCTGTTCTAAGAAGAAACTGAAGCAGAAATAGTACAATCGTCTTTTGTTGCTTCTGGGAATACTTTTGAGAAATGAATAATTCATAGTAATATATATCAGATGCTATCTTGTTGCTCCATTAATATTGAGCAAAAGATAGGCTTACCAGGAGTAGTTTCACTAGAATGATGTCCTAGTGTTTTGTCCACAGTTATATTACTTACAAAGGTATAATTTACACATGGGATAGTTATTCAAGTTACTAAAATCTTCCATTCAGATGTGGTACATTAGAATATTCAGTACCGCCAAGTAAAATAATAAATATTTTCAGCCTTGATTAAACTCTATATTCCATTCCAGACTTCTATTTCCCTTGCCCACATTTACTAAAAGATGAGTGTGCTGGAAATTTCAAGTATTATATGAGCCTCTGATACTTACCAGTATTTAAACAGGATTTAATTATTTCAACACTCTACCCATCAATCTTCATTTCTCCTTTTCCGATATCTAAAATGCTTTCATCCCAAATAAATAAAACAAGAACATTAATAGTGCTAATAATATAATCTTTTCATTGGATCTGAATTTATTTTTTTTTTGTTTTTTAATGAGATCAAAAGTTGAAGGATGAAGGCAGCATAATGTGAAACAGGCTGAACGTGGGATCAACATACATTTGTGCAGTCTTATTTCATTTAGTAGCTGTATGACTTTGGGCATATCACTAAAATAAAACAAGTACATAAAACTCTTGATTCCTGAAGTGCCTTTCTACTTTAAAATACTTTGTTTAAAATATCAAACTTCAGTATAAATACTATGTTGGAAAACAATTCTAATCAAAGAACTTCTATTAAGTAAAGACAAAATGTATGTAAAAATATGACTTCTAACACATAGATTTCCTTGATTGTATTTTCTATTGAACTATTTTCAAGTATTCAGCTTGTTTTATACAGATATAGTAATCTCAAAATACCTTTGTTTCATTGTTGCTACTTTTTTTCTTTAGATCTAGTAAAGTTTTCCACGTTCATTGTATTAATGTTGGTGCAAAAGTAATTGCGTCCTTTGTCATTGTATAAATTGTTTTATAAATGGCTTTATTAAATAAGCCTTTTAACATAATCAGCTTTCTTTAAAGGAGGAAGTCAGATGAACAGAGAAGGAAAGTTATATTCCTTTACAAATGCTCTTAATGTCTAAGGGAATTATAGAGACTTCCATTATTCTGCCTTAAATAAGGGATGTTACTTCAGTTTTCTTGTCATGGCTCCCTGCATGGGCAGTCATGTTAACAAGAGTTGGGGGGGATAGCAGATATTCCATAATAGTGACTGCAGATAGGCCAAAGTCATTTTGTTTTAAAGAAACGGAGGTCGCTGGTAGTTAGGTGGGAAAATAACACCTGTAAAAACGAAGTCCAAGTCACTGGCTCAGGGACTTTGGAGGCATTTTCATATCATATTCACTAGTAAAGAAGCATGTAGATTATATGCGTGAGTGACATAGTCTGTTTCAAACTATTAGACAATAGAATCACCCACCCTCCCCCTGACACACAATTCCTTACGTAAAATCAGAATCAAATAATTATCATTCCTAACCCTCACAGTGAAGGATTTGGTTTCATGTAACAATGAAAGTAGATCATGGGTCAGACATGGAAATAGCAATAAAAGGGAATTACAAGATAAATGTGAGTAATAGTTCATTTTCCTGCATTTGTGATCAGGGCCATGAAGAGAGGTCATGGTAATCTGTGGAGAAGGTCCTTAAGAGCATAGAACAATATAAATATAATGTGAGCCATATATATAATTTTAAAATTTTCTACAGCCAAAATTTAAAAAGTAAAAAGAATTTTAATAATCCAGTAGCTCCAAAATGTTATTTTAATATATAATCTAATATATTGAAGTTACAAGATATTTTACATTCTTTTTTTGATTATCTGATGTATATTTTACACTTACATCACATCTCCATTCAGACCAGCTACAAATTGATCAATTGTCACATGTGGCTGACTAGTGGCTATGATAGTGGACAGCATAGGTTTAGACAATGCATATTCAACTATTCAACTTGTTTTATATTGATAAATCTCAAAATGCCTTTCTTTCATTGTTGGTACTCTTTTTTATTATCTAGATATAATAAAGTGTTTTCCAAGTTTCATTGTACAAATGAGATGAGTTTACTGTGGAAATGAAAATGGAGAGTAAGTCCAACAGCTAGTTTATCTATCATCCTGAACCCAGTGACGAAATCAAAGCTGAATAAAAGGGACTCCTAGTTGTTGCTCTCAAGGACAGGTATAATTTAGATGCAAGACTTTGTAACATAATGTTTTGCAAGTAGTGGATGTTCAATATCTACAATAAATGAATTGTAGTACTGTATTGCTTGAAGGAAGTTTATAACCTGTCTAGAACAACTTTCTCAATTTTACAACTAAACTAGGAGATCCAGGGCTTAAATCATGATTGAACTGATTATTATTGTTAAATCTCTGTGTGAACCATATGTGAACATTCTTTGAAAATGTATGATAAGCATTTCAAGATTTCTGTTTTAATTATTAACATTTAGAATTCTAGGAAATCTTTTGGGATACAGAGAACTTATTTCTTCCAACTGTTGCTTCAGACGCTGAGAAGATTGTAGAAGATAGGGAAGTTGTAGTTTACTGTCTAGTTTTTTAATGCGTATGAAGTAATTTAAAATGCTCTTCTTCCTTTCTTGTCACATACTTTTAAAAAATTCTCTGAAGATTGAATAATTTTAAGTATTTCTTAACTGGGCAAAATGGAAACTTTGTAATTGAAGCCAATCGAGGTGAAGCTGCCCACCTGTTAATACACAGAAAATTATTTTCTTATTAAGGTCAGTTAATGGGATAAACCGTTTTAAGACAGTACTTTGAGAAAAAATAAATTTCTATTTTAAATTTATATATGTAACTGTTTAATAAAAACTAAGTCAGACAAAATTTAACAAAACTAAATTGCCTTCTTACTGCTTCCATAGTCAGTCTCGAGTTATCTTGATTTTAACCTATAATTTTCTAGATCTTTTCAAACATTCTCACTATATATGTGTATACAGTGTGTTTGTATATTTGTGTGTAGAAGTGTGTGTGTGAATGCAACAGGCTTTTAAACCAAATTTAATTTCTAAATTGTAGTTTTAAATATGTCCCAGCCTTCTGTAACTGAGACATAAAGCCAAATGCTGTTTTTAGAGTTATATTGCTTAGGTGTCATAATTTTACTAAGACCAACTTGAACTGATTCCACTTCTGAAATATCTGCCCTTCTTATTTTATTTCCATTGTCTCTCTCCTGAGGGTCAAGATCTTGTGGCTAGGACTATCTTGAGTCTCCTACAAAAAACTATTCTTGTCGGGCATGGTGGCTCACGCCTGTAATCCCAGCACTTTGGGAGGCCAAGGCAGGCAGATCACGAGGTCAGGAGATTGAGACCATCTTGGCCAACATGGTGAAACCCCGTCTCTACTAAAAACACAAAAATTAGCTGGATGTGGTGTTGCGTGCCTGTAATCCCAGCTACTCAGGAGGCTGAGGCAGGAGAATCGCTTGAACCTGGGAGGTGGAAGTTGCAGTGAGCCAAGCTTGTGCCACTGCACTCCAGCCTGGCAAGAGAGCTAGACTCTGTCTCAAAAAACAAAAAACAAAAAACTCTCTACTCTGCCAGGCCTACAACCTGCTCCCAAATTGATTTTCCTAAGTAACTCTTGTCATGGTACTATGCCCAGAAATCTGCACAGACTCCTTACAGTCTGCAGATGAAGTTCAGATGCTTGCTCCATAATTTGGTCTCAAACTATTTTTTCCTGTCTTCTTATCCCTTAACTTCACCCACCTTTTGCTTTAATGAAATTAGGCTCCTGTCTCATGAGCATGCTCTGTTCCTTCCTGGTTCATGTTTTTGTTAGTGACACCCCTTGTCTGATTGACTTTTCCCTTTTAACAGCAATTGTTTAAATCTTGTCCATCCCTCTAAAGCCAAATTTAAAGTCCACATCCTTTTAAGTACCTAGCTAGAAGGAATGTCTCTTGATCTCTCAGTAGGACTCCAATAACACTTTGTTCTTTTTAGATTGCAGTTACAGAGATCTGTCTTGCATTATAGTTGTGTGGCATTACTGCTTTGACTAGTTTGTATGTCTCTTGAGGAATGACTATGCCCATGTTATTTCTTGTAGAAACTAGTGTTTTACAGCCAAGACAGTGTAATCGAGTGATTAAGAATGCAGTTACACATTCAGCCCACCAGTATGAATCCTGGCTCAAGAGCCTACAATATTGACTTTAAGCAAGTTATTTATCTCTAAAAGTTACTTTCCTTATCTGTATAATGGAAAGTATCCCTTCAGATGCTCCTTAAGGACACTAAGATAATGTGAATTTCTTAGCAATAGCAAGTGCTTTATAAAATATTGGCTATCATATATCCAATAAATGTTTACTGAACACTTAACATCTCAGCCTGAACAAAGCACTCACATTTTGATTATTTCACCAGTCTTTAGGGCTTCTTCAAAACAATGAGTTTATGCTTGACTATGGTCTAAATAGGCTTGCCAAAAAGAGTCCTTCCCAGAATAGTATGCCCTAGGAGATCCACACTGGGAGCCTTGGGACTGAGCGTCAGAGGTGGAGGGGAAAAAAAGTAAGCAGTCAAAATCAGTTTGTATTCAACCAACAAAAGTTTAGAACTTCACCCACTACAGAGATACTCTACTATAGATAAATGAATGTTATAAGTAAATGTGAGAAACCTTTAAAGAAGCCTGGAGAGAAAGGATGAAATAGAAATATAGTTATTAGGGAAAGAAAAGTTCATTTCCACCCAAACACATGTAAGAACCTTGAATATGTTGTAAGCCAGAGGAAATAGTAAATCATGGAAGGAAGATGGTGAATGAAAAAGAACATTCGATGGGGTGGCAGTTAACCAGCCAAGTGATGGTAAGGGCCTGAACCACTGTAGTGGAAGTAGGAAAGGAGGTAATTTAGGGATACGGTAATTAAGATGGCAAGTTTCATTTATTCTTTCATTTATCCATCTATTTTGAAATCAGCACGCTAATTTCAAAATCCTGGGTAAAACTAATGTCTAAGGGAAGAAAGAAGTCAGGTAGATGGAAAGAGCCTCAGAAAGAAGTGGGGATATTTCTTACTCTGAACAAAAGGAAAGTTCTTACTCTGCACAAAAGGAAAGGGAATAATGAGTATACATGGAGATGAAAAAAAGGCAGGACATTTTTTGTTTTGGCAAAGTAAGAAAGCCATCAGGGAGTAATGTCAACAGAAAGGCCAAAGAAGATTGAATACCAAAAAAGAATGGCACATGTTTAGGAAAAAAAAGGAGGGGGATGAGTAAAAGGACTATTGATTAGTGCTAATTTTCAAATGAGTGAAAATCGTGAGTTTACAGTGAGGCCAACTGAAGAAAATATCCATTTCTTAAGCCATCAGAAAGTAGGACCTAAAACTGATGGATTTTTTTCAGTGTTGGGGATTGTTGGTGGGTTTGAGAGAACATTTAGGGAGAAAGTTGCATTGAGAGAAATGAAGGCAAGAGAAAGGTGACAAGCATAAATTAGAGGATTTCAACGCGGTGATAAAGTGAAAGCAGATTTTCTACCAGAGAATAGGAGAGAAGAATTGAGAAAGTAGTCAAAGGAAGGAACTCAAGTTTCAGAAATGAAGACGTTAATTTTTAGTATATTGGCACGTTTTGAAAAAGACAATAACTTTGATATGGCAACCAATCTGTATTTAGTAATGTCATCAGTGTTATTTCTGTGACAGTCGTAGAATTTGCTTTTTATTTATCTATTTTATTTTTTATTTTGAGACGGAGCCTCGCTCTGTCGCCCAGGCTAGAGTGCAGTGGCATGATCTCGGCTTACTACAACCTGTGCCTCCCGGGTTCAAGAAATTCTCCTGCCTCAGCCTCCGGAGTAGCTGGGACTATAGGCACGTGCCACCACGGCCGGCTAATTTATGTATTTTTAGTAGAGATGGGGTTTCACCATATTGGCCAGGCTGGTCTCAAACTCCTGACCTCAGGTGATCTGCCCGCGTTGACCTCCAAAAGTGCTGGGATTACAGGTGTGAGCCACCGTGCCCAGCCTAGAATTTGCTTTTTGATTTGTCAGTATTTTGGCAGTTTTCTTGTCAATTCATTCCAATCTACTTTATTATTCTGATTTTTAAATTGATGTTTATCAAATTAATATGTGCACATAATCTGAAAACAAGCATTGAAAATGCTAAATAGCCAGGCACGGTGGTTCATGCCTGTAATCCCAGCACTTTGGAAGGCCAAATTGGGTGGATGGCTTGAGCTCAAGAGTTCGAGACTAGCCTGAGCCATATGGTAAAACCCTGTCTCTACAAAAAAATACTAAAAATTAGCTGGGCATGGTGGCTCACATCTGTAATCCCAACTACTAGGGAGGTTGAAGTTGGGAGGATTGCTTGAGCCCAGGAAGTTGAGGCTGCAGTGAGCTGTGTTCATGCTACTGCACTCCAGCCTGGATGACAAAGTGAGACCCTGTCTGGAAAGAAAAAAAAAAAGGCTAAATAAAAAACAGTGGTTCTCTGTCCCACGTGTTCTGTTTTCCTAATTCTTTTCCTCAGAGACAACCTCTTTCTAGTCTTAGCTATTTCTCCTGCCATGATATACCTTCACATTTCTAAATAATAGGCATATACTGCTATCAATCATCAATTTTAGGCATTATCTACTTATCTTTTTTATGGTAAATAAGAGTTTGGTTCTCTCACTCTGCCATCTCTCTGCTTTACACATTTCTTCCCCACCCTTTCAATGTAGTTACATTGCAATCTTTTTGTTAAATCAGTGTTTGCATTATTATGCCTATGCAAATATTATTCAAAGCTAAAAGTTGAAGTGTATTGCTATTTTTTTCCTTTTTTAAAAAATAAACTAATTTTTAGGAGTTTTAGATTTACAGAAAAAATGTGAAGGTAATACATATAGAGTTCTCATATGCCCTGAACTATTTCTTCTATAACGTTAGTATAGTACATCGGTTACTACTAATAAATAAATACTGAGACATTATTATTAGCTCAAGTCTGTTGTTTACTCAGATTTCATTTGTTTTTGCTTAATGTGTTGTTTCTGTTCCAGGATACCACATCCAGGATACACTGAGTTGTCATGACTCCTTCTGCTCCTCTTGGTTGTGACAGTTTCTCAGGCTCTCCTTGTTTTCTATTACCTTGCTCTTTTTTCCCTCAGGTAAACATGCCTTGATTTTTTTCATGTGGTTGCTGCTTTTTTAAATTATTATTATTGCTGATTTTTCCCATGTCTTCCCATAGTGTCTCAGTACATTTTCCCATAGACCACCCACACTGGGTAATCTAGCCATTCTGTTTTCCTTTGAGCCTTCTCTCCTGGGGACTTCTCTATGGGGCTGGTGCTCTCTGGACTTGCTGTAGTTTTATCCTTGGACTACTCTTGCTCTCAAATTTGGAATTGCCTTTACCATTCTCTTGGCATGTATTCCCTATATCCTGAGACTCAGGCCTTCCTCTTTCTTGGTTTATTTTGTGTTGGTGAAGCATATTTTCTGGTAGTTCCTTTAGGTTAAAAGGAAGACAGAGCAGAAACCATTGTGAAGACAGACCTCAAAATGCCTGCTTCTTGAGTCATGTTGCTTTAGTCTGTACTAGTTACCTTTTTAAACTCACTGCACAGTGGTAATCTTCTAAAGATTTCCTTTGCTTCTCCCTTTTGTTTTCTATACCCCACAGTTTCCTCTTTCTTGATTTATTCCTTCATTTTGGTGAATATACAGAGTAGGTTCTTAAAAACAAATACATCAAAAGTCAATTTTTTTTTTTTTTTTTGAGAAGGAGTTTTGATCTGTCACCTAGGCTGGAGCGCAGTGGCATGATCTCGGCTCACTGCAGCCTCTACCTCCCGGGTTCAAGCGATTCTCCTACCTCAGCCTCCTGAGTAGCTGGGATTACAGGCGCAAGCCACCGTGGCCAGCTAAATTTGTATTTTTAGTAGAGATTTCGGGGTTTCAACCTGTTGACCAGGCTGATCTTAAATTCCTGACCTCAGGTGATCCACATGCGTCAGCCTCCTAAAGTGCTATTACAGGTGTGGGCCACTGTGCCTAAACTATTTTCAAGACTTTCTTTTACCCTAATTTTTATGGATAATTTGAGTATAGATTAGAAAAATCTTCTCTTGGAATTTTGAAGACATTGCTTCATTATCTTCTAGTTTCCGGTGTTGCTGTGGAGAATTCCAAAGCCATGCTGATTTGTCTAATCTTTTGTATATGAATGAGCTGTTTTCCTCCTCTCCTTGGAGACTATAGGATCTTCTCTTATCTCTAGTGTTCTGAAATCTCATAAAGATTTGTAATAGTGGCCAGGTGCCATGGCTCATGCCTGTAATACCAACACTTTGGGAGGCCAAGGTGGGCGGATCATTTGAGATCAGGAGTTCAAGACTAGCCTGGCCAACCTGGTGAAACCCTGTCTTGACTAAAAAGACAAAAAAATGAGCCAGGCATGGTGGTGTGTGCCTGCAATTCCAGCTACTCAAGAGGCTGAAGCACAAGAATCGCTTGAACCCAGGAGGTGGAGGTTGCGGGTGAGCCTGTCTCAAAACAAAAACAAAAAGATTTGTAATAGCGTGTGTTTGTTTTCATCCTGTGTGGGGACTTTCAATCTGGAAACATGACATTCTTGTGTGGAAATTTTCTTATTTCACCCATGATTTCTTTTCTTCTGTATTCTCTGTCTTCTCTTTCTGGAATTTTCATTGTTTGAATATTGGATGACCTGGATTTCATTTTGGCTCTTGTTTTTCATCTCTGTCATTTTGCTCTACTTTCTAGGAGTTCTTTTTCTGTTTTCTGATTGTTTCTGTTTTTAACAGCTTCCTGTTCTTGTTTCATAGATGCAATGTCTTCCCATATCTCTCTGAAAATATTAGTGACGGTTTACTTTTTAAGTTTTTTCCCCCTCCTGGTTTTTGTTTCTTCCAAATTGTTTTTTCTATTTTGGTATCTCTTCCATGTTAGATGCTTTCTTCAGATATTTTACTCCATAGATGTCTCTTCATGATTAGCAGTGGGATTTGAAAGCTGACTGGAAGCATTGAATGTAGTTATGGGGCCTGTTAATTTAGAGCATTACTGAAGAGTGATCACATTGGACTATTTGTAGGGGACTTTCAATGTTGGTATCTCTGAAGTTTTTCCTCTTGGGCTATTAGATTCCCCCAGAGAATACATTTCTGTTGCCTGCCTAGCAGGTAAAGGTGTGGCTGCCAGCCTTTATAGAGTGTCAGCATTCATTATTCAGTATGTGTATGGTCACTTACAACTCAGACTCCAATTATTTTTGATAAAAGTATCCCTGCCCTCAGCCGGGCCAGTCAACTTCTTTGGAGTTTCACTCATGTTGCCCAGGTTAGAGTACAATGGCACGATTTTGGCTCACTGCAACCTCCGCCTCCCGGGTTCAAGTAACTCTCCTGACTCAGTCTCCCGAGTAGCTGGGATTACAGGCATGCACCACCACACCCAGCTAATTTTGCATTTTTAGTAGAGGTGGGGTTTCTCCATGTTGGTCAGGCTGGTCTCGAACTCCCGACCTCAGGTGATCCAACCACCTCGGCCTCCCAAAGTGCTGGGATTACACGTGTGAGTCACTGCACCCGGCGGGCCAGTCAACTTCTAGTGCAAAGAGTGTTTCTTTTTCCCTCTCTAGAGGAAACATTCTCCAGATGTAGAGGAACAATGGATCTTCCCAATTCTCAGTTTTTACCAAGACTCCTTATTTTAGCCAATTACCTTCCATTCTAGAGGTACCTATTGTTCCTTTTGTGGTACCTTTTGAATATTGTGCTGTGTAACTCAGGTTGGTTCTATGTTTTTCCTGCTGTTGGTTTAAGATTGAGATTTCTCCTTTGCTAAAAATGTTTCTTCTCTTCTATCTGCTTTTCAGTCAACAAATGTCTTGCTCTCTCCTCTCCTGTTTTTCTATCTCTGTGGGTTTAAAAAAATAAAAGGGAAAAATTACTTGCATTTTTACTGGGGCTAGAAGGTTGAAATTAGTTATGTATTTTCAATTTGCTATCTTAACTCAGAAACCTGTACAACAGGCCCCGTGCAGGTACAGTGGCTCACGGCTGTAATCCCAGCACTTTGGGAGGCCAAGCGGGGGGTGAATCATTTGAGGTCAGGAGTTCAAGACCAGCCTGGCCAACATAGTCAAATCCTATCTCTAAAATACAAAAATTAGCCAGATGTGGTGGCATGTGCCTGTAGTCCCAGCTACTCAGGAGGCTGAGGCAGAAGAATCGCTTGAACCCAGGAGGCGGAGGTTGCAGTGAACTGAGATCATGCCATTGCATTCCAGCCTGGGCATCTCAGCGAGACCCCGTCTCCAAAAAAAAAAAAAAAAAAAAAAAAAAAATTCTATACAACAGTCTTTTTAAATGCAACTTGTATTCATAGTGTAGGTATACAATATGTTTTTATTCAATCCTCATTGATAGCGTTTCTTTCCAAATTTCTGCTCATATTGAAGTAATTCTTTTTTAAAAACTGCCAATACACTAAAAATTAATGTCATCATTTCTGAAACTTAACTTTCTTCCTTTCACTACTTTATCATTTCTTCTCTCCTTCATTACCAGAAAATAGAAAATCTTTTACCTCATCACATCTAAATCCTGCAATTTATGCCTGTCCCCTCTCTCTTGCCTTCATTTCTCTCAATGTAACCTTCCCCCTTGATGTTCTCTCAAAGCAGGTTGTTAAAGAAGTGAGTCCAGCCCCTTATTCTTTCCCTCATATGCTTTTTTGCCCTTCTGCTATGAGATCACCTTCACAGATGCCAGGGCCATGTTCTTCGACTTCCCAGGTTCTGAGCCAAATAAGCTTCTATTCTTTATAAATTATCCAGTCTGTGATATCCTGTTCTATCAGCAGAAAAGGGAGTAAGACAATCTATCAAATTAAAGATATTTCTTGCTACTTCTGGTCTAAGAATTTGTATGAATAGTTGTACTGTTTCATTAATTTTTGTCAGAATCTATTGAGATATTTTTTAATCTGACAATATTGTAAAATACATCAAAAGATGTCCTAATGTTTAGCCATCTTTACATTTCTGGGATAAATCTTACTTTGTCATGATGTATTAATCTTATAATTGAATGCTGAATGTATAATAAATTTGATTTACATTATAGTCAAAACTTCCAATATGTTAGTATTTAAAGCAGTTTATCTCAATTTGCTGAAGTATATTTCTACCCAATACTAAGTAAATGTACTTTTAGTGTAAGAATTTTATACCCAGATTCCAGCAGAATTTTATTATTTTGCTCATGAAAATTGTTTGCTTCTAGTAATAGATACTAACTGTTCAATGTTTTATATTTGTATTTAGCATGCATTTTTTTTTAATGTTTTGAGGAAAAGATATTTAGCTGGCCTGTTACAGATTGTAGAGTTGGATTAAAAGATAATGTAGGAACAACAGGAAAATACATTTGCCATGTTCTTTTACTTTGGTGCTCTATTCTCCCCTTCCTTGGTGGCTGGAAGACTCACAGAATTTGGTTAGAAATTTAGTTCTTCTTATTAATAGCTAGTAATTTCATAGTTAGTCATTCTCTGTGCGCCTGAATTATGCCATCTATAATAACTGAAATCGTAACAATTACCATTTAGGGCTGGGCTAACAGACCCTCAAGAACACACCCACACATTGATAGTCTGTATACATTTTCAGCAAGGGAAAAGTAAATTATACACAGCTACTAGTGGAATACAGCAAATGGATATCATTTGGACCGTTTATCAGACCTGCACGGACATTTCTGCCTCTTAAGTCTAACAGGTAAATGGGTGAGCCATGCCATTACCAAAATATATATTCTAGGCTACTAACAGGTTGTAGGATAGTATGGAAAGCATATTAAAAACTGGATTCTTGGGAGGCTGAGGTGGGAGGCCCTTTGAAACTCATGTTGCCTCTTATTTCACATAACACTTCCTCATGTGATTGGTTTTTTGTTCTGGTTTTTTGTTGTTGTTTATTTGTTTTTGAGACAGGGTCTTGCTCTGTCACCCAGGCTGGAGTGCAGTGGCATGATCTCGGCTCACTGCAGCCTATGCCTCACGGGTTCAAGCAATTTTCCCACCCCAGCCTCTCGAGTAGCTGGGATTACAGGAGTGAGTAACCACCCTGTAATCCTGTTAATTTTTGCATTTTTAGTAAAGGCAGGATTTCATCATGTTGGCCAGGCTGATCTCGAACTCTTGACTTCAGGTGATCCACCCGTCTCCGCCTCCCAAAGTGCTGGGATGACAGGCGTGAGCCACCGCGCCCGGCCATGTGATTGTTATAGAGATGAAATGAGACAACAATATGTGATACCGAGCGTAGTACCTGCTGCATTCTACTAGTTTTGTAAAGATGATACCAAGCATAGTACCTGCTGCATTCCACTAGTTTTGTAAAGATGAATACTTATATAAGTTATGTGTTGGGTACTATGCCAATCACGAGATGACGAGTTTTTAAAAGCATACTTGCCATAAAACCTAGTAGGTAGGGTAGATAAATAAATCACACATACAATGTATAGTCACCAGAGGCTTAAGGTAACCTACAAGCTGGGCTCTGAACTCAGATATCTTATCGTCCACAGAGCTGGTTAGTTACCTCAGGAGGTGCTGGCCAGAAGTAAAAGAAAGGTGTGTAGTCACAGGGCACAGCTAAGGCACGGAGTTTTGAGAGAAGGGCACATCCTGGAGCTGCAAATGTATGAGTGCTGGGTTAGGAGGACGGATCTTCAGATGAGACTAATGTACAGGGGTCCACATCAGTTAAGTTCCTAAAACGAGAAGTTGCCTTATCCCTGTTGCACGGCTCAGGGTCCCATCATAAACTCTAGAGTTTGCCAAGTTGAAATGTCCTCTGCACTAAAGCACAAACTGAGTTAAGTGCAATTGTTTACGGTCCAAGAAAGCTCGCTGACTGGTTACTTTTTTTCCTGGATGGCTGAGGTCACTTCTCAGTAATCTACAAGTCACGTCCACGTTTCTCTTCTCCTCGGTGCGCTAACCTAAAGAAGAAACTCGACGTTTACTTGACTAACGTGGTAATCAAGCTTCCCCGCTGGGACACTTAATCTTTTAGGTACCTTCAGGCTACTAGGCCCTGGTCCGAGGCGCGGGTTCAGTCCCTTTTTTTTTCTTTTTTTTGTCTTCCATTTTTTCCCTCATAGTTAAAAGGCACTTCACAGTTAGACGCGGCATTTTAGAACTGCAGCGTGAAGCCAGAGCGTTTGTCTTATTGACTGGCCAACTTTTGGGCTCACTTTCGACCCCTGTGGTACACAATTCTCAGATTCGACGGCTAACTCAGGAGACGCTAACCCTCGAATCGAAGGGAAATCGGAGAGTCTTGGTAAAAGCTGGATGGTTCACCGCTGTTTAATGACAGCCGAGAGGAAAAAAAAATTCAACCAACCAAAACAAAAGTTAAAAGCGCCACGCTTTCTATTCTTTGCTGTCTGGCAATCTGTTAATGGTGGCGTCTAGCAAACTGCAAATCAAGCTCCAGCCAGAGTCCGCAAGGAAGGGAGCGCAGGGTGCGGCCCAGTGTCCCGGCGCCCAGAGCGTTGGCGCGCACACCCGGTTTCTGCAGACTCAGGTTTTCTGGCCCCGCCTCCTTCAGGCCCAGCTGATCTCCACCGCCCGTTAGGCCCGAAACCCAGGCGCCAGGAGCCCCGCGTCCGCCGCTTCCGGCTCCCGGAACGCCCAAGGCGCGGGAGCGGCCGGGTCAGCGCTTGGACCTGGGTCCGGCCCGCAGCCTCAGGGCCCCGCGGGCGCAGCGGGGCGGGAGGCGGGGCGGCCCGGCCGTGGGCGGAGCGGCGGCCGCGGCCGTGAGCCCGCCCCCAACTCACCCTCAGCCGGCTGGCCGGCGCGGCCATGGAGGTCTACATCCCGTCCTTTCGCTATGAGGAGAGTGACCTGGAGCGGGGATACACGGTAGGCGCGGGCCGCGGGCGGACAGGGCCCCGCGAGCCAGGCCTGCGGCTGCTGCGCCCAGGAGACACCCTCGGCCGCCGCCGCTTTGGCGCAGGGAGTCCCCTCGTTTTCTCTCCCCTCCCCCGGCCCAGAGGAAGGGCTGCGCCCTAGCGCGGTTGTCAAGGAAACGGGCGCCCCTCCCGGGCGCGGCGGCTGCGGGCGCCCCTAGCCCCTCGGGGTCCAACCCGTCTCCTCCCGGCCGAGCTCCAGTCTTCGGACGCGGCTCTCGCCATTCTCCCCGCCGCCTGCCTTCAGGAGCCCAGGATGGGCTGCGTTCCTTTCTGGCATAGCTGCCTCTTCAGTCCAGACAGTAGTAGCTTCGCGGCAGGTTCACGCTGGCTTCCAAGTTCTGTACAATTCGTTCAGCTGGAAAACCTTTTTTTTTTTTTAAATCATAATTTACAGCTGTTTACTAGCCAAACTAAACACATGTATTGATTTTAGATGGTTTCCAAAGATTTTGCTTTTTGAGTTGTGCAGTTCCATGAAATGGCAAAATCACTTGCAGAGCACCTGTTTCATGCCTAGGACTGTGGTCACCGAGAAATGTGAAACAGGACCCCTGCTCTCAAGAGTGAAGGGGAGGGCAGAGACCAGGGCATGGGCCCTTTGAGTAACACGTTTAGTAAGTGAATGGTTGGTGGAGATTTCCCAATGAATTCAGAACGTTCTTTCCTGTACAGTCATTGCTAGTGGGAGAAATGTCTGAGTGTGTGTACACCTTGGAAGAATTTACTTCCAGTTGTTAAAGAACCGATAGGGTTGAAGAAAGATTGCAGGGCAGTCTGAAAGGATTGTTACTTTATTTACATCAATCGCACACTTGCTAAACACCAGTTACATTACTTCGATGGAGAATATTTTAACCCCTCTCCCTCCTCTAAATATTACTGGTATTTGGTGACAGTCTGTTTGGGCCCTTGTGTTTTCTTAGTTGGGACTAAATTACCCTCTCAAAGGAAGATTTAGAATGAAAAACAGTGATTGAAAAAATAGTCCAGGAAGTCGGTGGGTTTTTAGAATTGAGTAGACTGCTGGATGCACGTGTTCTGAAACAAGTTGTTAAAGTGCTTTCCTTGGGAAGGAAAATGCAGGGAGAGGGAGCTGTGTTCCATAGTGGCAGTTATTTATTTAAATAATTCTTTCAAGTGCATTCACATTTCGTTACGTAGTCTGTATCTTCCTTAAAAACAAACAAACAAACAAACAAAAAAAATCTTCGAGTTTGTTCAAGGCTTTTTTTTTTCTTGGAGATTTTATCCAAGTCTCTTAAGCCTAAAACCTTGCTTGTTGTTCCTTCTCCCAGGTATCTCATTTCTCCCATTAGCACTGTCAACAGTCATGGAGGGCTTACCATCTTTGGGACATTCATTTAGGATCTGAAGATAAAAAGGCTGCTTGTTAGAGGCGTTGACTTTCAAAGAAAAGATGAAGTTGATCTCATTGGTTCAAGCTAAAAGTTAATTATCTGCAGAAATAAGCACTTTGAAATAGACCATAATTAAGGCTCATTGCCCATTGTTGATTTTCTTCTATTAGACCAGCTGTGTTTTTCTCCTAAAGCTTTATGTATCTTTTTATTATTTGTATTTATGACCAGGCACGTGCCACACTCCAGGTTGTGAATTAAACTGATGTGGAAGGAGCTCTTTTTGGACAAATTCGGGAGAGTTTAAAGATTGCTTATGTGATAAGAGTTCGCTCTTTAAATATTTGCTTAAAAAAAATGCTAACTCATCCAGGTTGGGAGCTAAACTGTTAAAATCTCTCTCTCTCTCTCTCTTTTTTTTTTTTTTTTCCTTTGAGACAGTCTTGCTCTGTCACCCAGGCTGGAGTGCAGTGGGGTGATCTCAGCTCACTGCAACCTCTGCCTCCTGGGCTCAAGTAATCCTCCCACCTCAGCCTCTGGAGTAGCTGGGACTACAGGCACATGCCACCACTCCTGGATAATTTTTAAATTTTTTTGTAGAGACAGAGTTTCTCCATGTTGCCCAGGCTAGTCTCGAACTCCTGTGCTCAAGCAATCTACCTGCCTAGGCCTCCCAAAGTGCTGGGATTACAGGCATTAGCCACCACGCCCAGCCCTAAAATACCTTCTGAAGGGATTTTTTTGTGTCTGTGAGTTTGTGAAGCAGTTATTAGATACTTTTCCCGTCTGAACAACTGATTTTATGATTGTACAGCAGTTTTTCATTCAACAAATACTTACTGAGTGCCTGCTCTATTATTCTGGGTGTAGGGAATATAGCAGTGAATAAAGCTATGAATATAGCAGCTTAAAACAAAAAAACCCAAAATTTAAAAAATATTTCAGTTTCCTAAATAAGAAGCTGGTAAAATAATGTACACTTTCGTGTAAAAAAATACCTTTTTACTTTAGTGATTATGTTTGTGTGAATGTGTGTGTTTTTAAGAGCTAGAGTCTTGCTCTGTCACCCAGGCTGGAGTGCAGTGGTGCAATCCTAGCTCACAGCAGCCTTGGACTCTTGGGCTCAAGTGATCCTACCCCCTTGTCCTCTTCAGTAGCACAGGCATAAATCACCACACCTGGCTAATTTTTGTATTTTTTGTAGAGATGGGATCTCAATATGTTGCCCTGATTAGTCTCAAACTCCTAGGTTTAAGGGATCCTCCCACCTTGACCTTCCAAAGTGCTGGGATTATAGGCATGAGCCACTGAGCCAGTGTTTGTGTTTAAAATTTTTTTTTTTTTTTTTTTTTTTTTTTTTTTTTTTTTTTGAGACGGAGTCTCGCTCTGTCGCCCACGCTGGAGTGCAGTGGCGCGATCTCGGCTCACTGCAAGCTCCACCTCCCGGGTTCACGCCATTCTCCCGCCTCAGCCTCCGAGTAGCTGGGACTACAGGCGCCCGCCACCACGCCCGGCTAGTTTTTTGTATTTTTAGTAGAGACGGGGTTTCACCATGTTAGCCAGGATGGTCTCGATCTCCTGACCTCGTGATCCACCCGCCTCGGCCTCCCAAAGTGCTGGGATTACAGGCTTGAGCCACCGCTCCCGGCCTGTGTTTAAAATTTAAAACGGCTGTGCGTGGTGGCTCATGGCTGTAATCCCAGCACTTTGGGAGGCTGAGGTGGGCGGATCACTTGAGGTCAGGAGGCTGAGACCAGCCTAGCCAACATGGTGAAATCCCATCTCTACTTAAAAAAAAAAAAAAAATTAGCCAGGCATGGTGGCGGGCACGGGTAATCCCGACTACTTAGGAGTCTGAGACAGGTGAATCGCTTGAGCCTGGGAAGCGGAGGTTGCAGAGAGCCAAGATCATGCCACTGCACTCCAGCCTAGGTGACAGAGTGAGACTCCATCTCAAAATAAATAAATAAAAATAAAATTTAAAACACATTACATCACATTCTAACAAAGTCAGTAATAGGAAGTTTAAGCTAGAAATGGGTGGTTTCTCCTCTTTGCTTCTAGTCTCATTCTCTCAGAAATAAAGTGTCTGGGTGTATCTTAGAATTTTTTCCCCTGTGCCGGGCGCGGTGGCTCAAGCCTGTAATCCCAGCACTTTGGGAGGCTGAGACGGGCGGATCACAAGGTCAGGAGATCGAGACCATCCTGGCTAACACGGTGAAACCCCGTCTCTACTAAAAAATACAAAAAAAAAAAAAAAAACTAGCCGGGCGAGGTGGCAGGCGCCTGTGGTCCCAGCTACTCCGGAGGCTGAGGCAGGAGAATGGCGAGAACCCGGGAGGCGGAGCTTGCAGTGAGCTGAGATCCGGCCACTGCACTCCAGCCTGGGTGACAGAGCCAGACTCAGTCTCAAAAAAAAAAAAAAAAAAAAGAATTTTTTCCTTGTGCTGTGAGCACATACTTTTTTTTTCTTTTAAAAAAATGCATGGCAAGATTTTAACTGTCATCCTACAATTTATAGACATCTTTCAATATTGGTATGGAGAGTTCTGTCTCCTCTTTCTAACTACTGGAGACGGGCTCTACCATGGTAGGATGTGCCATAATTTTTTCCCCCAGTGTCTGCTGATGACCAAGACATCCTTGGACATGCTTTTTTATGCCCACTACTAGGATTTCTGTAGAACCTTAACTAGAAATGGTACTTCCAGCCCTTTACAGTTTTTACAGATACTGCACAATTGTTATTCAAGAAGTTTATACAAATTTATGCTTAGTGTACTAAGTAATTTACCTTTAAAAAATGAATTTTTGCGCTTTAAACATGTAAGGCTTTACTGTGTGCCTGTACTGTGTTGGTGGCGATTTAAAGATGGAAGGGTGTTGGGCCGGGTGCGGTGGCTCAAGCCTGTAATCCCAGCACTTTGGGAGGCCGAGACGGGCGGATCACGAGGTCAGGAGATCGAGACCATCCTGGCGAACACGGCGAAACCCCGTCTCTACTAAAAAATACAAAAAAAACTAGCCGGGCGAGGTGGCGGGCGCCTGTAGTCCCAGCTACTCGGGAGGCTGAGGCAGGAGAATGGCGTGAACCCGGGAGGCGGAGCTTGCAGTGAGCTGAGATCTGACCACTGCACTCCAGCCTGGGCGACAGAGCGAGACTCCGTCTCCAAAAAAAAAAAAAAAAAAAAAGATGGAAGGGTGGTATTCCTGCCCTTAGGGATTCTCAGCCCATACAGAAGCTGCTCAGAGCTAGGCTGGGAAAGGTTAGGGTGCCCCAATGTCAACTGGAGCCTTGTATCCAGGGGCCTGAGGGAGGGAGAGGTCAGTTCGGCCTGGCAGGGTGGCTGTGCTGAGGTAGGGGTGCTTAGGAAATGCTGACTTTGAAATCTGGTTAGGTTTTTGCTAGGACTGTGAATTTTAGAAAGAGGAAATACAGGACAAAATCTTACCTCATAAGCCATTTTAAAACTCAGATATGCCCCCCAAAAAGCGGGGGGAGGGACACTTCTAAATAAGTTTGTGAAGAAGTAGGAGATGATAGTGTAAGAAAATGCAGATGTACCCAAATGTTACTTCCTGGGGAGATTATTCTGTCCCATTCCCTACCCTATAGCTTACTTGTTTAATATCCTCTGTCCCCAAGCTATAAACTCGTTGAGGCTAGGTAGTATCCATCTCCACTGTTGTATACTAATGCAGAATTCCGTACATGTCTGTTGAATAAATAATGAGTGATGTAATCTTCATAGGAGGTGAAAAACCAGAAGAGCCAGTGGTCTTGAGGCATGTAGCAGCTCAGAGAGTTAGGTGGAGGGTTATGCTGCAGACTGGAATTTCAGGATTGTGCAAAGCGATTGCAGTAAGAGTGGTGGGGAGAGATCAGCTGACTACCCTTGAGAGCTATAAGGGAGTGTGGACCTTAACTTCAGACAGGGAAGTCATAGGGTAATTTTAAGGAAGGAAGTAACATGTAATCATTTTGCCTTTAGAAAGATGACTGTCAGTTCAGGCTATTTTAACAAAATACAATAAACTAGGTAGTTTATAAACCACAGAAATTTATGTCTCACAGTTCTGGAGGCTGGGAAGTCCAAGATCAAGGTGCTGGCAGATTCAGTGTCTAGTGAGGGCCCATTTCCAGGTTTATAGGTGATCGCTGCTTGTTATGTAGAAGTGGCAAAGATCTCACTGGGACCTATTTTATAAGGTTACTAATCGCAGTTATGAGGGCTCTGCCCATGACCTCATCACTTCCCAAAGACCTTACCATCTAATACCATCACATTGGGTTTAGAATTTCAGCATAAGAATTTGGGGGAGACCATCAGACCGTAGCAATGATTCTAAAGTACTCATCATTTAAGAGACACTTGCAAATGATCAGAAAGGAGAGGATGAAGGCTAGAACTAAGACTTTAGCTTTGAACATGGAAAGGAAGTGATGACTGCAAGAATCTCCAGTACCTGGTGACCAGATGTACGGCAGCAGGGTGACTCCTTGTGGGTGCAGGTACCAGTAAGCAAATAAGAACTGAAGTGGGGCAGGTATTTCATCTGGGCACCCGCTGAGTTTTTGGTGATAGGTATAGCTATTTGATTTTGGAGTCTAGGGTGGATTGAAGTCTGACTTAGAAATATGGCTCTAAGGGGACATTCAGCATAAAAGTTAAAAAAAAAAAACCCCACAGAGAAAGAGTGAGGAAAGAGAGAGGGCCAAGGATAAAGCCTTAGAACTTGAATAAGCAAAGAAGTCCCATCCGAGAAGCCAGAGGGAGAAAGAAAGCCAGGAGTGTGAGGCTGGAAGAGAGAGCGTGGAAGATGCTTTAAAGAAAGAAAGTGGGCCGGGCGCGGTGGCTCAAGCCTGTAATCGCAGCACTTTGGGAGGCCGAGACGGGTGGATCACGAGGTCAGGAGATCGAGACCATCCTGGTTAACATGGTGAAACCCCGTCTCTACTAAAAAATACAAAAAACTAGCCGGGCGAGGTGGCGGCGCCTGTAGTCCCAGCTACTCGGGAGGCTGAGGCAGGAGAATGGCGAGAACCCGGGAGGCGGAACTTGCAGTGAGCTGAGATCCGGCCACTGCACTCCAGCCTGGGTGACAGAGCGAGACTCCGTCTCAAAAAAAAAAAAAAAAAAAGAAAGTGCCAGATGCTCCTGAGTGGCCTTGCAATTTGAGGACGGAGAATAGTCCATTCTAAGAACTGAGAATAATAGGTCTTGGATGCCACTTTAGGCTGGTATTTTTAATTTTAAGATACATTGTTGACAAAAATGACAAAACTAGAATTACTACTTAGGTCACAATACAAAGGTATGAATGTATTAGACTTAATTTTTTGTTTTTGTTTTTGATTTTTTGAGACAAAAATCTTCCTGCGTCACCCAGGCTGGAGTGCAGTGGTGTGATCTCGGCTTACTTCAGCCTCCATCTCCTGGGTTCAAGCTATTCTCCTGCCTCAACCTCACAAGTAGCTGGGCCTACAGGCGCGCGCCACCATGTCTGGCTAATTTTTTGTAGAGATGGAGTTTCACCGTGTTGACCAGGCTGGTCTTTGAACTCCTGACCTCAAGTGATCCACATGCCTCAGCCTCCCAAAGTGCTGGGATTACAGGCGAGAGCCACCACACCCAGCCTTAGACTTCAGTTTTTATAGCTGTAAAAATCAAAGAGTTGAATTAGATTCAAGTCCATTTTAAGTACGTGCGTGACTGAACGTGTTATGTGTAGACAAATATATCTTCTTGGGACCTGGATACTATCACGGATTTACTTGGTAAACACTTAGAAACGTATCATGCTCTTCAGTACACAAGGCAGCTTCTTATATATAGGATCATAATATGATATATTATTATGATCATTATTATTTTAAAGCTTTTATGGCTTAAACTGCAAAAGTTGAACAATTTAATAAACCATCATTTACCCATTACTTACCTTCAATATTTTACAATTCTTTCATTCACTACCCCTCAGTCCCTGTCTTTAAAAAAAAATTCTGGAGTATTTTCAAGCAAATTCAAAACATAATTTTATCTGCATATATTTTACTATGTATACCTGACAGGTAAAGACTTTTAAAAAGCATAACCAACATGTAAATATTACCACAAAAATTAGTAATACCTTAGTAGCATCCAGTTTCTGGTTGTTTTCATTGGTTTTGAAGTATGCACAATGTAAACCCTGCCTTGGAATTAACAGTGATTTGTGTGTATTTTATTGTTACTGTAGTGCTATTTAATATATGTATACACACACACACATATATATATTTTTCTTTTCTTTTTTTAAACATTTTATTTTCGAGTTCTGGGATACATGTGAAGAACATGCAGCTTTGTTACATAGGTAAACATGTGCCATGGTGGTTTGCTGCACTACTGTTTTGTATTTTTGAGAACAAGGCCGAGACGCTGAGTGAGGGAGCCTGGCTACCTGAGAGTGACTCTTGTGTTTTAGAATAGCTTTTTTTTTTTTTTTTTTTGACAAAGGGTTTCACTCTGTCACCCAGGCTGGAGTTCAGTGGTAGAATCAGAGTTCACTGCAGCCTTGACCTCCCCAGGCTCAGGTGATTCCCCCACCTCAACCTCCCAAGTAGCTGGGACTACAGGTGCATGCCATCACATCCAGCAAATTTTGTATTTTTGCTAGAGACAGAATTTCACCATGTTGCCCAGGCTGGTCTTGAACTTCTGCGTTCAAGTGATCCACCCACCTCAGCCTCTGAAAGTACTGAGACTGTAGGCATGAGCCACCACGCCCAGCTGCATTTAATAGTAAGGGCACTTTCCTCCCCAGAACCCCTGAGCAAATAAGTCTCCCTTCAGTTTCTTTCTCATTATCCCTAGTTGATTTCTCAACACAGAATTCCAGAGGAATTCCAGTGCCAATTTGCTGAGGCCAGGGTTATCTTAACCAACCATCATGGCAAGGAGGGTAGGTTAACCAGACAGAGTTAAAATAGGAGGCATCTCTGGAGCTGGGAATGGATTAGTCCATTCCTGCCACCAAACCCTTCAGGCATCACAGTGGGAGAAGGGCAGCAGGATGTCAGGAAGACCACAATTCCGTGCCACGTCCTTCAGTCATCCATTACCAACATGTATGATGAAGGAGACCTTTGTTTAACAAGGACATAGCTGGCACAGTGCCTCATTCGTGGTAGGCTCATAGCAGAAGCCCACATTAAATATTTGTTGAATGATTAAATCAAGCATGTGTAAAATATGTTCCTTTCCCTTTTTTTTTTTTTTGAGACGGAGTCTTCGCTCTGTTGCCCAGCCTGGAATGCAGTGGCGTGATCTTGGCTCACTGCAAGCTCCGCCTCCCAGGTTCACGCTCTTCTCCTGCCTTAGCCTCCCAAGTAGCTGGGACTACAGGCACCTGCCACCAAGGCCAGCTAAATTTTTGTATTTTTTAGTAGAGACGGAGTTTCACCTTGTTAGCCAGGATGGTCTCGATCTCCTGACCTCATGATCTGCCCCCCGGCCTCCCAAAGTGCTGGCATTACAGGTGTGAGCCACTGCGCCTGGCAGTATGTTCCTTACCCTTAAGGACAAGAAATACAGTTTGAAAACATTCTTCTTGAACATTAACAAACTTGTATGTTCATTTAAGAATCAGAATAGGCACAAGAGGATTGAATTTTGTAAATATGGTACTTAGAAATTTGGGGGCACAAGCAAGCTTGTTTTCATTGATCTAGAAACATATTTTAACTTTTTTTTAGATGTTATTTTCAAATTTATGTATTCTTTAAACATTTTTTTCATACAGGTAGGGGTCTTGCAGTGTTGCCCAGGCAGGCCTTGAACTCCTAGCCTGAAGCAATCCTACCGCTTCAGCCTCCCAAAGTGCTGGAATTACAGGCTTGAGCCACTGCACCTGCCTTAAGAACTTGGAAATAAACCAAATAAGTTATTTTGTTCTTCAGCCTGTTCCATTACGAGTGTACAATCAAATGACTGGTTTTAAAATCACTTAGATTGGTTCTGTACTTAAACTAGGTACCCAGTCTTGTATTTTGTATTTTTAGGAATTTTTAAAAATCTAATTTTGTTTTGTATTTGTGTGAAGCATAGTCATAATTCTAAATCAAATACACTGCATTGAGTTTATCTGCTGAAATTCAGCATGTTTTTGTCCTCACTCTGTTACCTTCTGCTCTCATCGATTACTATTTAAAAAAAAAAGTGGTATGAGGCTGTCCCCAGCACTACACTGATGAAAGGGAATTATTTTTTCTTCTGTATATAGAAGGTCTCACTGCTAGCAGATTTCTGGGATCAAAAGATGCCTGGAAAAGGCCGGGCGCGGTGGCTCAAGCCTGTAATCCCAGCACTTTGGGAGGCCGAGACGGGCGGATCACGAGGTCAGAGATCGAGACCATCCTTGAAGCAACAAGGTGAAACCCCGTCTCTACTAAAAAAAATACAAAACCAGCCGGGCCATGGCGTGGCTCGTGGTCCCAGCTACTCGGGAGGCTGAGGCAGGAGAATGGGCGGGAACCCGGGAGGCGAGCTTGCGAGCTGAGATCCCGCCACCGCACTCCAGCCCGCTGGCCAGAGCCAGACTCAGTCTCTGCCAAAAAAAAAAAAAAAAAAAAAAAAAAGATGCCTGGAAAAATAACTTAGTGTTATCGGTAAAAAAATCTTATGGCTTATCCTTCCATTGAAAATAATATAAGCACATACTAATATATTTGTGTCCCCACTCCTTTTATTAAACAGTAGTATACTAAAACATTTGATTTCAACTTGCTTTTTTTACTTAATGATATATCCTGGAGATAGCTGCACAGGGACATATATGAAGATGTATCATTCTTTTCCATACAGATATACCTCAGAGATATTGTGAGTTTGGTTCCAGACCACTGCAGTAAAGTGATTATCTTAATAAAGCAAGTCACACTAATTTTTTGGTTTCATAGTGCATATAAATGTTTACACTACACTATAGTTTAAGTGTGCAATAGCATTATGTCTTAAAAATGTACCTACCTTAATTGAAAAGTATTTTATTGCTGAAAACTCTAATGATCATCTGAGCCTTCATTGAGCTGGAAGCTTTGTTTGCCTTGATGTTGATGGCTGCTGACTGATCAGGGTGGTGGTTGCTAAAGGTTATGACTGTGCCAATTTCTTTTCCTTTTTTGGAGGGGGGGCAGGCGCAGAGTCTCACTCTGTTGCTCAGGCTGGAGTGCAGTGGCGCAATCTCAGCTCACCACAACCTCTGCCTCCTGGGTTCAAGAGATTTCTCCTGTCTCAGCCTCCCGAGTAGCTGGGACTACAGGTGCACGCCACTATGCTTGGCTAATTTTTGTATTTTTAGTAGAGACAGGGTTTCACCATGTTGGCCAGGCTGGTCTCGAACTCCTGACCTTGTGTTCTGCCCGCCTCATCCTCCCAAAGTGCTGGGATTACAGGCGTGAGCCACCACGCCCAGCCGACTGTGCCAATTTCCTAAGACAGTTAAGTTTGCCCTATCAATTGACTATTTCTTTTGTGAAAGATTTCTCTGTAGCATGTGATGCTGTTTGATAGTATTTTACCCTCAGAAATTCTTTCAAAATTGGTTTCAGGTATCTGGGCATGGTGGCTCTAACTTGTAACCCTAGCACTTAGGGAGGCCAAGGCAGGAGAGTTGCTTGAGTCCAGGAGTTTGAGACCAGCCTGGGCAACCTCACGAGACCCAGTCTCTATTAAAAAATAGTTGGAATCAGCCCTGTCAAATGTTGCTGCTGCTTTATCAGCTAAGTCTGCGTAATGTTTTATATTGTTTGTTATTTCAACAGTGTTCACAGCCTCTTCATTAGGAGTAGTTTCCATCTCAAGAAACCACTTTCTTTGCCCTTCCTTAAGAAGCAACTTCTCACCCATTTAAGTTTTATCATGAGTCCATTGTAGGGTTATTAATTTACCTAATTTCAATATTGTTTGTCCTAAGGAATAGTGAGGCCTAAGGAGAGGGAGAGAGACAGGGCATTGCTGGTCTGTGGAACAGCCCAAGCACACAACATTTGTCAGTTAAATTTGCCATCTTTTATTTATTTATTTACTTATTTTAGGTTCAGGGGTACATGTGCAGGTTTGTTATATGGGTAAATTGCATGTTATGGGAATTTGGTGTACAGATTATTTCATCACCCAAGTAATGGGCATAGTACCCAGGTAGGTTTTTGATCTTCTCCCTTCTCCCTTCCTCCACCTGCAAGTAATCCCTGGTGTCTGTTGTTCCCTTCTGTATCCATGTGCTCTTGTTGTTTAGCTCCCTTGAAAGCTCACTTCTAAGTGAGAATGTACAGTATTTGGTTTTCTGTTTCTGTGTGTGTTTGCTTAGGTTAATGGCCCCCAGCTCCATCCATGTTGCCACAAAGGACATGATCTTGTAATTCTTTATGGCTGCACAGTATTCCATGGTGTATATGTACCAAGATTTCTTTATCCAGTCTACTGCTGATGGGCAATTAGGTTGATTTCATGTTTTTGCTGCTGTGAATAGTGCTGCGATGAACATACATGTGCCTGTGTCTTTATGGTAGAATGATTTATTTTCTTAGGGTATATACCCAATAATTGGAATGCTGGGTCAAATGGTAGTTCTTTGTCCTTTTTTTTTTTGAGACAGAGTCACCCAGGCTGGAGTGCAGTGGTGCCATCTCGGCGCACTGCAACCTCTGCCTCCCAGGTTCAAACAATTCTCATGCCCCAGCCTCCCCAGTAGCTGGGATTACAGGTGCCCACCCCCATGCATGGCTAATTTTTGCATTTTTAGTAGAGACCATGTTGGCCAGGCTGGTTTTGAACTCCTGACCTCAGGTGATCTGCCTACCTCGGCCTCCCGAAGTGCTGGGAATACAGGCATGAGCCACTACACCTGGTCTGTTACTTATTAAAAGCTGTAAATAGCTCAAAAGAAAAGTTTCCTTGACTCCAAAGTCTTCCAATTGGTGCTGCTGTCTATTTCCTTTGGGTCAAGGGTCTCCTCAGTATCTTTCCTTCATGGTTGTCACAAAGATGTTACCAGAAAGGGGTCCTGATCCAGACGCCCAAGAGAGGGTTCTTGATCTCACACAAGAAATAGTAAGAAGCGAATCCATAGAGGAAAGTAAAACCAAGTTTATTAAGAAAGTAAAGGAATAAAGAATGGCTCCTCCATAGGCAGAACAGCCTGCATATGTTATTTTTTGACTTTTTAATAATAGCTATTCTGAAAGATGTGAGATGATATGTCATTGTTGTTTTGATTTGCATTTTCTACTGATCAGTGATGTTAAGCATCTGCTCATATGCTTGTTGGCTGCTTGTTTGTCTTTTGTTTGTTTGTTTGTTTTTTCTGGGACAGAGTCTCGCTCTGTTGCCTAGGCTAGAGTGCAGTGGTGCCATCTTGGCTCACTGCAGTCTCCACTTCCCAGGAGCAATTCATCTGCCTTAACCTCCCGAGTACCTGGGACTACAGGTGCCCACCGCCACACCCAGCTAATTTATGCATTTTTAGTAGAGATGGGGTTTCACCATGTTGGCCAGGCTGGCCTCGAACTCCTGACCTCAGGTGATCCACCCACCTCGGCCTCCCAAAGTGTTGGGATTATAGGCATGAGCCACCACGTTTGGCCTGTTTGTCTTCTTTTGAAAAGTGTTGGTCCAGGCGTGGTGGCTCACGCCTGTAATCCCAGCACTTTGGGAAGCCAAAGTGGGTGGATCACGAGGTCAGGAGTTCAAGACCAGCCGGACCAAGATGATGAAACCCCGTCTCTACTAAAAGTACAAAAATTAGCCTAGTGTGTTGGCAGGCGCCTGTAATCCCAGGTACTTGGGAGGTTGAGGCAGAGAATTGCTTGAACCCAGAAGGCGGAGGTTTCAGTGAGCTGAGATGGCACCACTGCACTCCAGCCTGAGCAACAACTTTGTCTCAAAACAAAAACATGGGTGGCACCACAGTTCCAAGAAATCTTCACCTTTTGGCCAGGTGCAGTGGCTCATGCCTGTAATCCCAGCACTTTGGGAGGCCGAGGTTGGCGGATCACCTGAGGTCGGGAGTTCGAGACCAGCCTGACCAAGGTGGTGAAACCCCGTCTCTACTAAAAATACAAAATTAGCTAGGCGTGATGGTGCATGCCTGTAATCCCAGCTATTCTGGAGGCTGAGGCAGGAGAATCTCTTGAAGCCGGGAGGTGAAGGGTGTGGTGAGCAGAGACCGTACTGTTGCACTCCAGCCTGGGCAATAAGAGCGAAACTCTGTCTCAAAAAAAAAAAAGAAAAGTGTTTGTTCATGTCCTTTGCCCACGTTTTAATGGGGTTGTTTGGTCTTTGCTTGTAAATTCGTTTTAAGTTCCTTATAGATTCTGGATGTTAGACCTTTGTCACATGCATAATTTGCAAATATTTTCTGCATTCTGTAGGTTGTCTGTTTACTCTGATAGTTTCTTTTGCTGTGCAGAAGCTCTTTAGTTTAATTAGGTCCCATTTGTCAATTTTTGTTTTTGTTGCAATTGCTTTTGACATTTTTGTCATGAAATCTTTGCAGGGGCCTACGTCCAGAATAGTATTTCTTAGGGTTATCGTTAGGGGTTTTATAATTTTAGGTTTTACATTTAAATCTTTAATCCATATTGAGTTTAATTTTTTTTATTTAATTAATAATTTTTTTTTTTTTTTTTTTGAGCAGGAGTTTCACTCTTCTTTCCCAGGCTGGAGTGCAGTGGTGCTATCTCAGCTCACTGCAACCTCCACTTCCCAGTTTCAAGTGATTCCCCGTCTCAGCCTCCCGAGTAGCTGGGATTACAGGCATGTGCCACCACACCCGGCTAATTTCTGTATTTTTATTAGAGACAGGGTTTCACCATATTGGTCAGGCTGGTCTCGAACTCCTGACCTCAGGTGATCTGCCTGCCTCAGCCTCCCGAAGTGCTGGGATTACAGGCATGAGTCACTGCACCCGACCTGAGTTTATTTTTGTGTATGGTGTAAGGAAGGGGTTCAGTTTCAATCTTCTACATATGGCTACCATTTATCCCTTCACCATTTACTTATTTATTTTTTAACCTTTTTTTTTTTAGGTTCAGAGGTACATATGCCTGTCTGTTATGTAGGTCAACTCATATCACAGTGGTTTGGTGTACAGATTATCTCCTCATCATCGCTTCTTGGCCTTTTGGCTAAGATTAAGTGCAGATTATCTCATCATCCAGGTACTAAACCTAGTACCTGATAGTTATTTTTTGTGATCCTCTTTCTCCTCTCATCCTCCACCCTCCATTAGGCCCCAGTGTCTGTTGTTCCCCTCCATGTGTCCATGCATTCTCATCATTTAGCTCCCACTTATAAGTGAGAACATGTGGTATTTGGTTTCTTTTCCTGCGTTAGTTTGCTAACGATAATGGCCTCCATCTCCATCCATGTTCCCGCAAAGGACAGTCTCTCATTCTTTTTCATGGCTGCATAGTATTCCATGGTGTGTATGTACCACCTTTTCTTTATTCAGTCTTCCTTTGATGGGTATTTTTTTTTTTTTTAATTTTGAGATGGAGTCTCGCTCTGCTGCCCAGGCTGGAGTGCAGTGGCACGATCTTGGCTCACCACAACGTCCACCTCCAGGGTTCTACTGATTCTTCTGCCTCAGCCTCTCAAGTAGCTGGGACTACAGGTGTGCGCCACCACACCCAGCTAATTTTTTGTATTTTTAGTAGAGACGAGGTGTCACCATGTTGGCCAGGATGGTCTCGATCTCTTGACCTTGTGATCCACCCGCCTTGGCCTCCCAAAGCCCTGGGATTACAGGCGTGAGCCTCCGCGCCCAGCCCCTTTGGTGGGTATTTAGATTGATTCCATGTCTTTGCTATTGTGGATAGCCAGCACCATTTATTGAGTTTGCCATCTTTTAATAGGTGTGGCTTGTGGAACTCCAAAACAATTACTGTAGTAACATGTAAGATCACTGATCACAAGTCACCATAACAGATAAAATAATAATGGAAAAGTTTTCAAAATACTAGGAGAATTACAAAACTGTGACACAGAGACACGAAGTGAGCACATGCTGTTGGAAAAATGCCGCCGATAGGCTTGCTCGATGCAGGATCATGGCAAAACTTTAATTTGTAATAAATGCAGTATCTGCAAAGCATATTAAAGCAAAGTATACTCAAACAAGGTAAAGCCTGTATCTGAATTGTTCTCCTTTGTCTTCAATCAATAGCCTGTGTGTATGTCTTTTTGTATTTTTGTCAGTGAGTCTTTAGAATACATTTCTAGCAGTGGTTACTGGACCAAAAATTAAATGCATGTTTAATGTTAGCTGATGTCGTCAAATTCCCATCCATAGGAACTGTGGTATTATGCATTACTGTAGCAGTTTATGAGAGTATATCCTTCCTCATACGCTTGCCAACTGAGTGTTCTCAGGCTCTTGGATTTGTGCCAATCTGATAGGTGAACAGTAGTATCACAATGTAATTCTTAATGTCATTCATGATTTTATGAATTAGGAATGAAGTTGAACATCTTTTTGTATGGTTAAGAATCATTTTCATTTCTTTCTGTGAATAAGACAGTTTATAAAATTGTATTTATTATTTTAAATGTCTCACTATTTCAGTAGCTGGGACTACAGGTGCCTACCACCAAGCCTGGCTAATTATTGTATTTTTGGTACAGAGAGGGTTTCACCATGTTGCCCAGGCTAGTCTTGAACTCTCGGACTTAAGTTATCCACCTGCCTCTGCCTCCCAAAATGCTAGAATTACAGGAGTGAGCTACCAGGCCCAGCCTGACTTGTCTGTTTTAATGCCATTGATTTCTAGGTATCATGCCTGGATATTGTAATCATTTGCCTGGATATTGTAATCATTTGCATTTGAATAAATGAATGAATGAGACCTGCTTATGTTAGTCTTACCTTAAGAGATTTAGGGAAGGGAAAAAGTTAATGGCTCATGCCTTCAGTCTCAGGTACTCAGGAGGCCAAAGCAGACTTGAGCCCAGGAGTTGGAGACCAGACTGCACAACATATGGAGACCTTGTTTCCCCAACAAAAAAAATTTGGCTGGGTGCGGTAGCTCATGCCTGTGATCCCTGCACTTTGGAAGGCCAAGGTGGGAAGATCCCTTGAGCCCAGGAATTTGAGGAGTAGCCTGGGCAACGTAGTGAGAACTCGCCTCTACAAATAATTTAAAAAATTAGCTAGGCCTAGTGGTATCCTCTACAAATAATTTAAAAAATTAGCTAGGCCTAGTGGTATGTACCTATGGTCCCTACTGGAGAGGCTGAGGTGGGAGGATTGCTTGACCCCAGGAGGTTAAGGCTACAGTGAGCCATGATCACTCTACTGCACCCTAGCCCGGGTGGCAGAGCAAGACACTGTCTCAAATAATAAATAATAATAATTGTTGATGAAAAGAGTCGAATTGTGTAAAATATTTGAGGATATTTATTCTGAGCCAAATATGAGTGACTGTGGCCTGTAACATAGCCCTTGGGAGGTCCTGAGAACATGTGCCCAAGGTGGTCAGGGTGCAGCTTGGTTTTATACATTTTAGAGAGGCATGAGACTTCAGATACATTTAAGAAATACATTGGTTTGTCAGAAAGGTGGAACAACTCAAAGCCGGGAGCTTCCAGGCTATAGGTGAATTTAAACGTTTTCTGGTTGAATTTGCCTAAAAACCTGGGATAGATAGAAAAGGAATGTTCAGGTTAAGACAAAGATTGTAGAGACCAAAGTTCTTCTGAAGTCTAATAGTGGCTGCCCTTAGAGACAATAGGTGACAAATGTTTCCTATTCAGTTCTTAGTTAATCTCTTTAGGATTGGGAGGGTCTGGAAGAAAAAGATCTTCTAGCTATGTTAATATTCTTTACAGATGTAAATTTTCCCCCACAAAGAACGGCTTTGCAGGGCCATTTCAAAATATGGCAAAGAAACATGTTTCAGGGTAAAATATTTTGATGTTCATCTTTTGTCTCCTAATGTTATGCCAGAGTCAGGTTGGAAAGTAAATCATGCTATATAGGATTAAATAAAACCCATCTGTGGGTGTGACTCCCCAGACCGCTTAGATAGGAATTTGGGCAAGATAAAAAAAATCAGAGTTTAGTTCTCATAATTAACGTAAGACATAGACTAACCATTGATGTGCTTTATGTGTGTAAGTTCCCTGAAGTTCCTGGCTCATGGTCCTAGCTCATAGGCTGTGTTTGTTATCTTTGGGCCACTCTAAACATTGAAAGAAGTCTTACTCTATCTTTTACTTCATTTGTAGAATCAGATTAGCCTTGTAGGAGGTGAAGGGGCACTACCAGTGAGAGGTGCATACTACATTTTTAACAATTTTTAAAGAGTGAAAGAATTTTTTTTTTTTTTTCGGAGACAGTCTCGCTGTGTTGCCCAGGCTGGAGTGCAGTGGCACGATCTCAGCTCACTGCAAGCTCCGCCTCCCAGGTTCACACCATTCTTCTGCTTCAGCCTCCCAAGTAACTAGGACTACAGGAGCCCGCCGCCATGCCCGGCTAATTTTTTGTATTTTTAGTAGAGATGGGGTTTCACTGTGTTAGCCAGGATGGTCTTGATCTCCTAACCTTGTGATCCACCCCCTCTGCCTCCCAAAGTGCTGGGATTACAGGCATGAGCCACTGCGTCCAGCCAAGAAAATTTTTAAAAGCTGAATTATTTAATTATCTGTCTAGTAGGAAAATGTCATCTCATAGTAACTGAGAGTTAATTTTAGTTTCACTCAGGTGGGATCTTTTTACCGCTTACTTTACGTTCCCAATCTAATAAATAAATGCAAGAGAAAGAAACTTGAGGCCGGGTGCGGTGGCTCATGCCTATAATCCCAGCACTTTGGGAGACCAAGGTGGTTAGATCACTTAAGGTCAGGAGTTTGAGACCAGCCTGGCCAACATGGTGAAACCCTGTCTCTACTAAAAATACAAAAACTAGCCGGCATGGTGGTGTGCCCCTGTAATCCCAGCTACTTGGGAGGCTGAGGCATGATAATTGCTTGAATCTGGGAGGTGGAGTTGGCAGTGAGCCGAGATCCTGCCACTGTACTTCAGCCTGGGTGACAGAGCGAGACTTTGTTTACCACCCCTCCCAAAAAAAGAAACTTGACCCAGCCCTGTGAAGCATTACAACTCAGCACTGTAACTGAGTCTTCAAAAGGCCATTCCATCATTCTACCACACCAGCTGTTCCAGGATGATGGGGAATATGGTAAGCAGTGAATTCCATGAGTACGGGACCATTGCCTCACTTCATTTGCTATTTCGTTTGATTTGGGAAAACTCTCAGAGGATTTTTTTTAAACCTTCCTGAAAACTTTAGAAGGAGCAGAAAACCTTCCACAAAGCTAAAAGCCCTCTCAGATCCCATGTAATTTGCTGGTTAAATTCTGATGATTAGATTGGGCATATTTGAAATGCCCAATGTGGTATCCCTTTTCAGTTGCTTTTTTTCTTCTTTTTTGAGGAGAGTGAGTTGGTATTTGAAATATGCTATTCCCCTCTTCTCGTTGATTTTATAATTCTTATTCTAAGGAAGAGCCAATATGTGAATTGAGTCTCACCAGCTGCCTTTTCTTAGTAGGGACTGTTTCATAAACTGTAAGCTCTTTTCTCTACATCCTCACCCTTTTCTCCATTTCCTGCTGATGGAAATTCATCTGATTATTGAGGTTACATAGATAGAGCAAAAATTCATTTCTGTGGTTACTTATTCTGTGCCTCCCATTCCCAGTGGTTGCATTGGTGTTGCAGGGCAGGGACCGCTGACATGAAAGCTCACTCTGGAAGGCTGAGTGGAAGTTTGCCAGTTTGAGAAAGGGAGGGGAATCATTTTAGGCTCAGGGAATTGTATGGGGAAGTGTAAGAAGTGTGGATGGTTGATAAGGAGGGACACATACTGGGGTTGGAGCTTGAAGAGTTGGGTTGAGTGGTTGCGGAGGGACTGAAGATCCCAGCTAAAAGTATGGTCTGGAAGCAGTCACGAGTAGAGAGTGGTTTTTTGTTTGGTTTTGTTAAGAGGAGAGAAACATTCGGGGTACAAGTGACAAAAGAAAGAGGCGGGGCTCAGTGGCTCATGCTTGTAACCCCAACACTTTGGGAGGCCGAGGCGGGCAGATCACGAGGTCAGGAGATCGAGACCATCCTGGCTAACAAGGTGAAACCCCGTCTCTACTAAACCCCACTCTACTAAAGTACGTGGTGGTGGGCGCCTGTAGTCCCAGCTACTGGGGAGGCTGAGGCAGCAGAATGGCGTGAACCCGGGAGGCAGAGCTTGCAGTGAGCTGAGATTGCGCCACTGCACTCCAGCCTGGGCAACAGAGCAAGACTCCGTCTCAAAAAAAAAAAAAAAAAAAGAGAAAGAAAGGAAGAAAAGATAGTCAGTTTCACCAGTAATTAAAGAAACCCAGTGTAAAACAAGGCATGTGTTTTTTTTTTTTAATTCAATAGGCAAAATGGAACAGATTGATAAAAATCAGTCCTGTTGAGGATAGAGGTGAGAGGAGACAGGTTCTCTAACACACTATTGGTGAGACTGAAAGTTGGAAGCTGTATTTTGGAGGCCAATTTGGCAGTATATATTAGATAAGATATTTATATACCCTTTGAAACAACCTTCCCACTTTTTAGTCTATATCCATAAATTCATAAAGATATACATATAAAGTTGTTCATTGTAGCATGCTTTACAATGTCAAGAGAAAATGAAAACAAGTCATCTACTTAACAAATATTTATCTACCTATTAAGCGGCAGGCACACTTATCTCCCTCTGGGGATACAGTAACGAAAAAAAGAATCAAAATTCTCTACCTTCAAGGAGCTTGCATTCTAGTTGGGGGAGAGTAAGAGTAAACATGATAATTAAATTAAATGTAGTATCTTAGATAGTTGTAAGCACTATGGAGAAAAAGAAACAAAGGAAGATAGATAAAGAGTGCTGGGGGATCATCAGAGAAGCCTTCCCTGGAAAGGCAACATTAGAACCGAGATGTGAAGGAGGTGAGGGGATGAGTCATGAGGTTATCCAAGGGAAGTGTTTTTTAGGCAGAAGGAACAGTATGTGCAAAGAACATGAAGTGGGAGTGTGCATAATGTGTTTTAAGAGTAGAAAGGATCCAGTGGATTTGGAATGGAGTAGGAAAATAGAGAGTGATAAGAGATAAGGTCATATATAGTGTGGTGGGGGAAATAATGGGAAATGGAATGGTGGGGTGATAGGGCAGAGCATAGGTCTGGTAGGCAGTGATAAGGACGTTGGCTTTTCTTTTTTCTTTTTTTTTTTTTGAAGGGGAAGGAGACAAGGTCTCACTTTGTGACCCAAGGTGGAGTGTATTGGTGCAGTCATGACTTGCTGTAGCCTTAACATCTCAGGCTCAAGTGATCCTCCTGCCTCAGCCTCCCAAGCAGCTGGGACCATGGATGCATGCTACCACACCTGGCTAATTTTTTATTTTTTGTAGAGGAGGGATCTCACTTTGTTGCCAAGGCTGGTCTCAAAGTCCTATGCTCAAGAGATCATCCCACCTTGGTCTCCCAAAGTTTTGGGATTACAAGCATGAGGCACTGTACCCAGCCCATGTTGGCTTTTACTTTGAGAAGTAGGAGGCAGAGGAGCGACGTGATTCAGTAAGTATTTATTGATCACCAACCATGTGCCAGGAACTCTTCTAGATGCCAAGGACACAGTAGCAAAAAATATAAATGAAAATCCCTGCCTTTGTGGAGCTTACCTACTGGTTACATGAGTCATGTCTTAAAAGAATTACTCCCATTTTAATGTGGAGAATAAACTATAGGAAGAGTGGTGCAGATAGGAAGCTCAGTTAGGAAGCTACTGTAGTATCCCAAGTGAAAGATGATGAGGGCTTAGAACAGTTAGTTCTGTGGAAGGAAGTGTTGGAAGATGGTTGGATTCTGGATAGCTCTTGGTGATTGAGGCAATAGGATCCACTGATGGATTAGATTTGGGGCATGAGAAAAAGTGAGGAACAAGGGTGACTCCCAAGGTTTTTAACCTGAAAAAAGGGAAGAATTTTAACCACCCAGTGGGTTCACCCTGCCTGCTGCCTAGGCTGAGCTGATTTATCAAGACAGGGGAACTGCAATAGAGAAAGAGTAATTCACGAAGAGCCTGCTGTACAGGAAACTAGAGTTTTAGTATTTCTCAAATCAATCTCCCCAAACATTCAGTGATGAATTTTAAGGACAGCTTAGTGGGTGGGGAGGAGCCAGTGAGCCAGGAGTGCTGATTGGTCAGGTCAGAGATGAAGTCATAGGGAGTCAGAACTGTCTTCTTGCCCTGAGTCAGTTCCTGGGTGGGGGCCACAAGATCAGATGAACCAGTTTATCAGTGTGGGTGGTGCCAGCTGATCTATCAAGTGCAGGGTGTGCAAAATATCTTAAGCACTGATCTTAGGAGCAGCTTAGGGAGGGCAGATTCTTGCAGCCTCCAGCTGCATGACTCCTAAACCATAATTTCTAGTCTTGTGGCTAATTTCTTAGTCCTACAAAGGCAGTATAGTCCCTAGGCAAGAAGGAGGTTTGCTTTGGGAAAGGGCTGTTATCATCTTTGTTTTAAACTATAAACTGTAGACTGAGTTCCTCCCAAAGTTAGTTCAGTCTACACTCAGGAATAAACAAGGACAGCTTGGAGGTTGGAAGCAAGATGGGAGTCAATTAGGTTAGATCTCTTTCACTGTCTTAGTCATAATTTTGCAAAGGCAGTTTCAGAATGATGGCATTGTTTACTAAGTAGAAGACTGTGGGTAGAGCAGGTTCTGAAGTACCATTTCACAGGTGCTTAGTTTGAAATGTTTGACCAAATTATCGGGGCACCCTGTGGCCTACTGAAGTTGTCACATAAAATTAACCATGAGAAGCCTATTCCCTGTCAACTTGGTATTCATACACATTTCCTTAAACCATACTTAATTACAGAAAGGCAAAGTAAAATAAGGTTTATTTGCTTGCTTTTTATTTATTTTTATTTATTTATTTTTTGAGACTGAATCTCGCTCTGTCACCCAGGCTAGAGCGCAATGGCACGATCTCTACTCACTTGCAACCTCCACCTCCCGGGTTCAAGTGATTCTCGTGCCTCAGCCTCCTGAGTAGATGGGATTACAGGTGGACACCACCACGCCTGGCTAATTTTTGTATTTTTAGTAGAGTAGTAGAGATGAGGTTTCACCATGTTGGCCAGGCTGGTCTTGAACTCCAGACCTCAGGTGATCCACCCGCCTTGGCCTCCCAAAGTACTGGAATTACAGGCATGAGCCACTGTGCCCGGCCACTTGCTTGCTTTTTAATTCAATAGGCAAAATGGTAAAGATTGATAAAAACCAGTCATGATGAGGATGGAGGTGAGAGGAGGCAGGTTCTCTAACACACTATTGGTGAGACCGCATGTTGGAAGCTCTAATTTGGAGGTCAAATACTGTCTTTATTCTCCAAATAAAGATACAACAATTTCATAATTCCACCTCACATGATACATCCATCCTATAACCCCAAATACACTAACTCCTTCCCCAGAAGAGAAGGTAGAATCCTTGAGTGATGTTTATTCTTGATATCTTATAATTTAAATACGATGATATAAAGTTGACACTTAAATATTATGACATAAAGTCAGTACATCATATGTTACATGATAAGGGGTTAAGAGAGAAGAAAACAAAGATAGTTGTTTACTATATATACATACATATTTTTGTAACAAAATGAGGAAATATTCATGACAATTCGGTCTTAATTTCTGTAACTGGTTGTGTGGTCATAGCTGGCATTATTTATGAATGAATGAATAACAAGAGTCTCGCTCTGCCGCCTAGGCTGGAGTGCAGTGGCGGGATCTCAGTTCACTGCAACCTCCTCCTCCCAGGTTCAAGCAGTTCTCCTGCCTCAGCCTCCTGAGTAGCTGTTATTACAGGTGAGTGCCACCATGCTGGCTAATTTTTGTATTTTTAGTAGAGTTGGGGTTTCACCATATTGACCAGGCTGGTCTGGAACTCCTGAACTCAAGTGATCTGCTCACCTCAGCCTGCCAAAGTGCTGGGATTACACGTGTGAGCCACCACACCCTGCCATAGCTGGTATTTATAAATACCTCTACCCATTCCATATTCCCTTTGCCTTCAGCAAGCACCTCAGCTGGCTGTGTTTCTTTACCTGGTAGGTCACTCAAACCTTCATTCCTGAAGGGTCTGGGCTATTAGTAGTCCTGCCTGAATTGGGTTGCTGCAGTTTTTTTCACTGACTTTAATTACGGGGTACAGTAATATTAATACTATGCTTGAAGGGATCTCCTGTATTCCAGACAGGAGGTCCTCACCTCTATTGTGGAGTAGTAGTCCAGTTTCCCTTTGGTAGGCAGGATCAATCACCCCAGCCAGTACATAGCAGAGCAATACATGGCACAGTAATTCCCATCTTTGCCTGTAAATTTAAAGACATGAGCATAAAGTGGCTAGGCAACAGCCTTAGCTTTCATTTAATCAGAATCGTTGTATCTCCTGGTGGAAGCATTCCTCACTATGGAACTATGACCTCGAGGCCAGCAGAGCATAAAGTCCTGGGGACAGGAAGCAAACATTTTGCTAGTGGGTCACTAGGGGTAAAGGTGAGTGGTGATATTCCCATTTCTACCTCTTGATTCCTGGACCTATCACTCCTGGTTATGGGAGAAACAACACTATGCACTATATGTTGATTCAGAGCATGTATAGCCTTGGGAAGAAACTTGACTCAGCCCTGCGAAGTATTGCAACTTAGCTAGCACGGTAACTGAGTCTTCAAAAGGCCATTCTATCATTCTACCACGCCAGCTGTTCAGGATGATGGGGAATGTGGTAAGCCCAGTGAATTCCACAAGCATGGGACCATTTGCTATGAAGTCAGTTCCATGACAGTGGATACAGTATCCTGTAAGTCCAAGGATGATAGTTTTGGCAGAAGCAATGTGTGCGGGGAAGGCAAATCTGTATCCAGAGGAAGTGTATTCCAGTAAGGACAAAACTCTGCCCCATTCATGATGGAAGCAATCCATTGTAACCAACCTGCTGTCAGGTGTCTGGCTGATCATTCCCAATGTGGAATGGTGCCATACTGGGGCCTCAGTGTTGATCTCTGCTCCTGGCAGATTGGGTGCTCCACAGTGGCTGTAGCCAGGTTGGCTTTGGTGAGTGGAAGTCCATATTTCTGAGCCCGTGCATAAACTCTATTCCTGCCACCATGGCTACTTTATGAGCCCATTGTGTGATGCCAGTGGTGACTGGGGAAAGAGGCTGACTCGTATGCACAGAAGGAGTCATTTTATTCAAATCCTCATGATTATTAAAATCCTCCTCTGCCGAGATCACCCTTTGGTGGGCATTCACATGAAACAAAAATATCTTCACAGTTTTTTGCCTGTTTAGAGAGGTCTTCCACGTAGGTCTTCTTGGAAGACAGGGTCTTCCTAGTCGTATTCCTTCCAAGTCCGTGACCATCCTTTCAGACCATTGGCCACAGCTCCTGAATTGTTGTATAATCACATGTCTGGCCATTTCTCCTTCCAAGGAAAGTTTACAATCAAATGTACTGCTTGAAGTTCTGCCCAGAGGAAGGATTTCTCTTCACCACTTTCCTTCAAAGATATCCCAGAGAGGGACAGCGGTACTGCAGCTGTCCACTTCCAGGTAGTACCTGTATATCATGTAGAACCATCTGTAAACCTCTGTCAGAATGATCATAGGGAACTCCCCATGGGGCCATAGGTGCAGGCTGGGAGAGAGAAGGCAGTGTAGCTGGATTAGGGACCATGGCGTCTGGGCCACCTCTTCCTGTAACTTACTTGTGCCTTCAGGGCCTGCTTGGGTCCATCTCATATCTACTACTTCCATTTGATGATGGAGTGCTGCTGATCGTGCCCAACTTTATAGCTTGATGGGCCAGATAACACATTGTTCATGATGGCCAGCTCAGGTCACATGGTAACTTGGTGGCCCATGGTTAAGCATTCAGTCTCTACTAAGACCCAGTAGCAGGGTGAGTGCTGTTTCTCACAAGTAGAGTAGTTATCCACAGAGGTTGACAGGGCTTTGCTCCAGAATTCTAAGAACCAGCATTGCAGTTCACCTATAGCCACCTGCCAGAGACTCCAAACAACATCTGTATCTGCCATGGATACTTCAGGCACCATTGGATCATATGGCCGAAGTGGCAGAGCAGTTTGCATGGCAGCTTGGACCTATTGCAGAGCCTATCCATATTCTGGGACGCACTCAAAACTAGAATCTTTTCAAGTCGCTTGATAAATGGACAGGAGTAACACACCCAAATGAGGAATATGTTGCCTCTGAGATTCAAAGAGGTCCACTCACATTTTGAATCATAATGTTCTTCACTCAGCCCACATAATTAAATATACATCTCATCCAAAAACACTCTCGCAGAAATACCCAGAATAATGTTTGACTGAATATCTGGGCACCCAATGGCTCAGTCAAGTAGACACATAAAATTAATTATTGTACCACGTTTCAGAAGTGAAACGTACTCTTCCTTCATAAACATCGTAATGTTTTTGTTCAGATCAATATAAAATGGGAAACGTTTTTACATTTTATTATCTGATATTTATTTGCAGTTAGAAATAATGAATGCATACATGTGGAAAGTGTGCAACCAAATTTTTAAAATGTGAATATAGTGCACGATAAAAGTTTGTAGAAAAGTTCTGTTTTCCTTGTTTATTATCGGTGAACAATTAGATCTCATTGTCAGTAGAAATTGATGACTGTGGCTTCCAAACTATTGAGCCTGTGCTAATAAATGCAACAGTTGTTCATAATTTGGTGGTAAATGACCTTTAAATGTAGCTGTTTATGGAGGCTGTCCTTGGGGAACAATTTAACTTCCAAATGACACCCATGAGTACTTGTTATCATTTAAATATGCTTCCTTTTGTCAATAACAGAATAACAAATACTGGTTAGATTTCTGATGTTGATTCAGATACCAGGAAACCTGCTGAATAAATTAGTGTACATTTGATTTATATTGACCAAAATTTTTTACATTGCTGTGTTACAGGTCAAGGTGACATGCATTTAAATGTGTTGTAGAGCAGAGGTCATGCTTGACTGACATGAATGCTTATGCTGCTTTTAATTAACTTTTAAATATTATCCTGAAATTTCTTCTTAAATAGCAATGATTACGAACAGGATTGAAATTAACTTAGGACATTAGTGGTGATCTTATTTAAAATACCAGTAATCTTGATCTTTTTCATAAAAATTATTGGAATATATTATTGCTACGCTTTATCTCCTAATTTGTATGGAAATCAAATCTGCTTTTTCCATCATAGACTCTGAATTCATTGTCAGTGTTTTTTCCATTGATAGTTTTGCAGAAATAATCTGAGATAGCATTGAAAAAAGCAAAGTAATGGACTAAGTCTTACCTAGTACAGAACTACTTTATCAGGCAAATGCATTTCTTAGTGCTATGAGTTTTTTTTTTTAAGTGATATTGTTTGTACCTGGTTGGAGAATTGTTTGCAGGGTGATGCCATGGATTAACTTTGTCAGCCATTCATTAGTAGTACAAAGTGTATAACTTTTAGGGAAGCTTTAATCAACACTTGATTTGCCCTTTGAGAGAGTGTCTTCACCCTGAATGCTGCTTCTTTTGTATTTAAATATTGTTGGGTAAAAAGCATTTTGCTTGTAGTGTAGAATATTTTTCATTTAGGCCTCATGTGAGAATTTTCATATAATTCAGAACTTTAGAATGGAGATGTACAAAGCTTTTTAGTCTCTATCAACCATAAAGATCTTTGTTGTTATTCGAAATGTGTGCCTTGGAAATTTAGGTAACCTTTTGAGCTTTGCATATAATCAAAGAGCTGCCCTCCAGAACAAAAAGGACCTCAACCCTGCCCACATCTAGTGAATAGCAGTGGGCCTGAGATGTCAGCTTAGTTTCAGCCAACGACACTTAGTTTCAGTGTTCTTCCTTAGCCTGCAGTTTTGTACCTAAATTTAATGTACTTAGAACAGCATTAACCCCATATTGTCCATGACGGCAAAAGTAGTGACAGTTAAAAATGCTAATAAGAGAGAAACGGAAGTGGAGATAATAAAATGGAAAGTGGTGGAAGAACGACAAACGCGTGCGCATGTGGAATGAATCATCCAGTCATAGGAATGATTCTTTAGGACAGTGGGGAGACTCATGCAGCATTTCTCGTAAGCAGGCATGCACATGTGTGGGGAGGTGGAGGAAGTGCCTGAGACATGGAAAAACTTTGGGTGTTAGCACCACTTCAGGTGCCTGACCCTAAGGGAGAAGGCAGGGAGTTTGAGAAAAAGGCTGTTGATGTGGTGGTGTTGCTTGTGGATGGCACATTGGAACACCGTCAAAGGAGGGTTTGGGCTTCTGGTGCATGTCACTGGCTGCTAAAGCCATGGTGCTCATCCCTTACTGCACACTAGCATCACCAGGAGAGCTTTACAGACTGCTGATGCCTGGGGCCCACCCTCGGAGAATCTCATGGTCTTGGGGTATGGATTGAGCATCAGAATTTTCTAAAGGTCCCTGGGTGATTGTTATGAACAGTGGAAGGTGAGAACTACTACACTGAAGATGTCCCCAGGATGCTTGTGGAGTTCATTAAGGCATATTACTTGCCCCAGCACATATTATTAGTAAGTTAGTTCAGTAGTTCTCAGGGAACACTTAAAAACACAAATTTTCAAGCTTTGTCCCCAGAGATTCTCATGCAATAGGGGCTCAGGCTCTGGTACGGTTTAAAAATTCTCCAGGTGATTTTAATTTGTAGCTAAGCCTGCAGACTGTGGCGTAGGTAGCTTCCCTGTTGTAGAAAAGATGCCCTGTAGAGTGTATATTTAGCATAAAGGAGAAGCATCAGCTTTGTTTTAAAGCTTTAAAGGGCTGGTTCACACTCTGATTCCACAAAAGTACATCTAGGACTGGCTTATAAACAAATGAACTTAAGAAAAGCTTTTCTGGCTGGGTGCAGTGGCTCACGCCTGTAATCCCAACACTTAGGGAGGCTGAGTTGGGTGGATCACCTGAGGTCAGGAGTTCGAGACCGGCCTGGCTAACATGGTGAAACCCTGTCTCTACTAAAAATACAAAAAATTAGCCGGGCATGGTGACATGCGCCTGTAATCCCAGCTACTCGGGAGGCTGAGGCCAGGAGAATCCCTTGAACCTGGGAGGCGGAGGTTGCAGTGAGTGGAGATCACGCCCTTGCACTCCAGCCTGAGCAACAAAAGTGAAACTCCGTCTCAAAAAATGAACAAACAAAAATGTTTTTCTGACCTCAGTCTGCTCGAGGAAGTTCTAAGGAGTGTCATTATTAAGCTTTGGAGCCACATAGACTTGGTTCCACATTTTGGCATTGTGACTAGTCAGGGAACTTGTGCAAGTCATTTAACTTCCCTGAGCTGCATTCCCTAAAATAATTATTCCCTTTTCTCATAAGGATTACCTGTAAGTACTGAGCACAAATAACTCACAATGTGGAGCACCTATTGTTATTTCTGATACTTCTAAATACATTTTTGCCAGTTGGAGTTAATACATCATCATATATTTTACCTTCCTTTCATCTAGTATGAGAATTTTTCTTTTTTTTTCCTCACTTTTGAATGATTGCATATTTAATTCACTGCTTTAAGTTTTTATAAAAGCAATATATCAAAAGATCCCTGCAGTGCTTTTAAATTGGAGAATAACATCTGTAGTGTCCCAGCCACTTCGTATTTAAGAACAAATGAATAATGGTGATTCTGTGGTTAAACTAATTATTAACAGCTATTTATTGATCACAGAATATTCCAACTACCTTTCTGTGCTGTTGGCTCCTAGTGGTATTCTCTGGGAAAACCTTGTATTGTTTTCCTACTTTCTCCATTTATTAAAAAGTTCTTTTTAGGATAGGCCAAAGAACCAATCCTGAATTTGTAAGTATGGCCATCCCTCAGTATCTGTGGGGGATTGGTTCCAGGACTCCACATGGATACGAAAATCCGTGAATGCTCAAGTCCCTGATATAAAATGGTGTAGTATTTGCATATAAACTATGCATGTTCTCCTGTGTACTTTAAATCATCTCTAGACTACTTAAATACCTAATACAATGTAAATGCTATGTAAAGAGTTGTTATATATTATTTGGGGGAATAATGAACCAAAAAAAGTTTGTATACATTCAGATTCTTTTTTTCCCTTATGTTTTCTATTCACAGTTGGTTGAATCTGTGGATGCAAAACCCATAGATACTGAGGGCCAACTGTGTCACAGTATACAGCTCTAGCAGGTGGTGGAATGGGGCCAGTTCCCACCCAGACCCATTCACTGTTCAGTGCTTGGTTCTGAGCAGAAGTTTAACTTTTGACTCCTATCAGCGTTCGTTCAGGTTCAGATGAGGCCAGTTTTAATGAACATCATTTTAACCCAGAGGTTAGTTTTTTGTTTTTTGATTTTTGAGACAGGGTTTTGTTCTGTCACCCTGGCTGGGGTGCAGTGGTGCGATCATAGATCACTGCAACCTCAACCTTCCAGGCTTAATAGATCCACCCGCCTCAGCCTCCTGAATAGCTGGGACTAAAGGCTCCACACCACCATGCCTGGCTAATTTTATTTTTTGTTTTTTTTTTTTGTTTTTTTTTTTTGGTAGAGACGGCATTTTGCCATGTTGACCTGAGTGGTCTCAAACTCCTGGACTTGAGTGATCTGCCTACCTCAGCCTACCAAAGTGTTGGGATTTCAGGCATGAGACCACACCAGCTGTTTTTGCAGTCAGGGTTTGCTTCTTTTGTGAGTTCTGGGTCTAGAAAAGTTCTGTGAAGCTGAGCTTTCTGTGGCCTAGATAATTCCAAATGCCTGGGTGGGGAGGTAGGCAGTCTGTTTAATTGGAAGTTTAGCTCAGAGTTTATGAGATTTGCTGTGAGTATATTTGCATACTGGGTCCTTGGTAGGGCCTGAAGAGAGGGCTGGCAGGGACAGTCAGGCAGAAGTGCCAGGCAGGAGCTGTAGGAGGTGGCAGTAGATGAGGGCTGGGTGAAGGCACAGAGGTGTGGAGTGTGAGGCACAATTTCATCAACTCCAATATTTTCTTAGAATCATTTATTTAACTAATGGTCCTTGAAGGCCTGAATTTTATCAGGCACTGTACTGGGCCCTGGAGGTGCCATCACTTTCAGTAGTTTTCTTTTGAAGAAATTCCAGCACTCTCTTTCAAAGGGATTCTTTCTTGAGATGGAGTTTTACTCTTGTCACCCACGCTGGAGTGCAATGGTGCAATCTCGCCTTACTGCAACCTCCACCTCCCGGGTTCAAGTGATTCTCCTGCCTCAGCCTCCTGAGTAGCTGGGATTGCAGGCACCTGCCACCACACATGGCTTTTTTTTTTTTTTTTTTTTTTTTTTAGATGGAGTCTCGCTCTGTCGCCCAGGCTGGAGTAGCAGTGGTGTGATCTCGGCTCACTGCAAGCTCCACCTCCTGGGTTCACGCCATTCTCCTGCCTCAGCCTCCTGAGTAGCTGGGACTACAGGCGCCCGCCACCACACCCAGCTAATTTTTTGTATTTTTAGTAGAGATGGGTTTCACCATGTTAGCCAGGATGGTCTCGATCTCCTGACCTTGTGATCCTCCCACCTCGGCCTCCCAAAGTGCCAGGATTACAGGTGTGATCCACTGTGTCCAGCCTACGCCTGGCTAACTTTTTGTGTATTTTTAGTAGAGATGGGATTTCACCATGTTAGCTAGGCTGGTCTTGAACTCCTGACCTCATGTGATCCACCTGCCTTGGCCTCCCAAAGTGCTGGGATTATTGGCTTGAGCCACCGTGCCCAGCCAGGATTGTTTTTATTTGTGAACACAGTGTACAGTGGAGCTATAGTTAAATCAGCTCATCCTGTATTGCTCCAAGGAGATATGAATATATAAATACAATTATGTTAGCAAGATTAAATATGAACAAATTATTAGCTTCAGTTCCCTTATCTTTAAAAAGGGTTAAAATTAGTATGCAACCCCGTAGAGTCATTGCCAAGATTAAATGAAATAATGCATGTGAAATGCCTACCTCAGAGTACGTTTAGCTAAGTGAGGATCAGCTGATGTTACTGGGCCTGCTTTCACAACCTTGGGTTGGTCCCTGCCCAGAAGGACAGGTACTATTACAATCAAGAAAGCTGTGTAAAAGATAGGAAAGCATCTGGGTGAGATATCCTGGCAGAGCGGACTCTAAGCATGCTTCCTTGTTGTCTAACATATTGGCGAACCAAGGTGGGAGCATTAAATAGGTAGGATTGTTCAAGCAGGGAAGAACATTGATGTGTATCCCTTGAGTGCTTACCGGTGTGCAGCATATTTTACCTGTTCTGGTACTGAGCTACACAGCATTAGGGCTGTTATGAATCAGAAAGAAGCTAGGGTTATGTTTATTCTGCAAGTTGACCTTTTTAGAAGGAGGTTCTTGAGCTTCTTGGGAGGAAGGAAGTAGCAGTGTGGTTGAAGAGTGAACTCTGGAGTTGAGGAAACCTGGACAGGCCCCTGGCCCTACCATGTGCTAACCATGTGTTGAATGGTAACCAGTTGCATAAATGCTCTGAGTCTTGGCTTCCTTCAATGGAGATAATGGTAACTGCTTCATAACCAATAGAAATTGTTTTAATCAAATGAAATAATAGGTGCCAAGTCCTTAACACATAATTGGTTCTGTAGTAGCTAGTATTAGTATTTCTTTCTAAAAATTAAAATCTTTATATTGAATTTCTATAAAGAGGTGCCTGAGTTAGGCTTATATGGGATATGATTTATGATGTGAATACAGTTTATACCTTAAGCCCCTCTCCTGGTCTTAAACCACTAAAGCAAACAAAAATAAAACTAATGCTTTCAAGTAAACATTTGATAGAAATTTCAGTATGGCAAAGGGATTTTGGGTTTATAGAGGTCAATTAGAATTTGACCTAAGTTATTTTATACATGAACTGTTTAGAATTATTTCTTATGTATGTCCAGTAGAGACACTGTATTAAAACTGATTAATGATATAGTTTCAACAAATGGAAAATATGATGCCATAAAAAAGATTACCCAAAATTCCACAGAGCTCAGATATTAAGATTTCATGTTTATGGGGAAAAGTATGTGCCTATGGATGGGCCACACAAATACTCACTTATAAAGAAATCTTCCTTTAATATTTTACCATAATTTGCTTGGGGCTTATGCAGTCTAGGAGTGCAGCAGAACAGAAGTAAGCCAGACTTGGGTTCTCACCTTGACTTGCCTCCACATGCTTCAGTGTCCTCCTTTGTACAGGGGAATAGTATCACCAGACATTTTCAGGAGAAATACATAATGGATATAATAAATGAAAAGTACCTAGCACAGTGCAAGGCACGTATCAGGTTGGTGCAAAAGTAAAGCCATTACTTTCAATAGCAGAAACTGCAATTACTTTTGTACCAACCTAATACTAACAAATAGTTGTTACCATCCTGGGTCTGAAAAGCAGGGGAATGGTAGTCTTCTTTATGGCAAGCAAGACATGAGGAAAACTTTTTTTTTTTTTTTTTTTTGAGACAGAGTCTCGCTCTTGTTGCCCAGGCTGGAGTGCAGTGGTGCAGTCTTGGCTCACTGTAACCTCTGCCTCCCGGGTTCAAGTATTACTCCTGCCTCAGCCACCCAGGTAGCCTTATTAGCCCTGCATGGTGGTGGGTGCCTGTAATCCCGGTTGCTGTAGCTACAGCTGGCATTACAGGCACCCGCCACCGAGCCTGGCTACTTTTTGTATTTTTAATAGAGACGGGGTTTCGCCATGTTGGCCAGGCTGGTCTCAAACTCTTGACCTCAAGTGACCCGCCTGCATTGGCCTCCCAAAGTGCTGGGATTACAGGTATGAGCCACAGTGCCTGGCCCCATTGCTTTTCTTCAAGTGATTTTCGTAGATGATTATGGGTAGGCAGTAGGTTTTTGAGCTGGCCACAGTACTGACATTTTGAAAGTGTATATATTTTACAATTTTTTAGATATGGAAGGGTTTTTAAAAGCAGCCTTTGCTTTATGTTAGAGATATATTCATTTTCATTGGCCATTAATGTCAGTGTATAAAAATGAAAAATACTAGTTTTTGAAGGCATCTTAACAAATTTTGAACTGATTAATTGCTTAATTAATATATTGGTAATGTTGTAAGACAGTTCAACTATTTTTTTTTTTTTTTTAGATGGAGTTTTGCTCTTTTTACCCAGGCTAGAGTACAATGGCATAATCTCAGTTCACTGCAACCTCTGCCTCCCAGGTTCAAGAGATTCTCCTGCCTCAGCCTCCCTAGTACCTGGGATTACGGGCACCCACCACCATGCCCGGCTAATTTTTGTATTTTTGGTAGAGACAGGGTTTCACCATGTTGACAAGGCTGGTCTCGAACTCTCGACCTCAGGTGATCCACCCACCTCAGCCTCCCAAAGTGCTGGGATTACAGGTGTGAGCCACTGCGCCTGGCCAAAATAGTTCATTTTAAGGAATAGTTTCATTAAAAGATAGCTGGAGATTATTAAAAAGTGCCATTTAACCTCTAGTGATCTTACTTTCAACAGAGCCTCAACATTGAAGCAAAACATTTATGTTTATGTTATAAAGTAGTATAATTAATAAAATCCAGTAAATGAAGTGTTTTGAGTGTCTGCTTTGTGCCTGCTACAGGCCTTTGACAACTATCAAGTATGATTCTAGACCTCTAGCTCTGCACAAAATCACACGATACCTGTGAATCAATAATGAATGCTCTATGGTCATAGCTTGTTTTGAATGGAGATTTTGAAAATGAGATCGATGAGGAGTGTAGTGCAGTACCCAGAAGACCTCCTGCAAGAGATGGTGCTTAAGCTACATTTTGAAGGCTAGGTAGGATTTAAATAAGTGTGTGGAAAGGATAGGGCTTTTCCAAGGAACCCACCCTCAGTAAAGTTAGAAAGATATACATGAACATTATATCATGGAGGATAGAAAGGGAGCAGTGTTCTGTGTGCAGGAGGCCAGTGGTAGTTAAAGAGTGGAAATATTTGGGATACATGGGGCAGAGCCACATTGAGGAGGTCCCTGAGGAGGACTGCCTTTGTTCTTTGTGCTCCTGGAGGGTGGGCATCTGCCATTGTTGAAGCTGTCAAAGTCAACCCTTAGACTTCTTTTGATGGGCATTGGGGAGAGGAGGGTGCATTCTGGTAGGGAGAATGTATAAGTTGCTTTCCGGGGAGGGGTGGAGACAAGAGAATGCCCCGTCACTGACATTACTCAAGCAGTGTCAGAGGGGCTGCCAAAGGTATTTCTCCAAGATCTGCATTAGGTGGGGCTGGGACCAGAAACTCTGAAACTCAGTAACTGTATGAAGAAATAAACAAGGCTGTACAGAATGTTTCTCAACAGCAAAGTGATATGAAAATGAGGAAACCATGCTGATTAAACTTACCTTGGTATACAGAATGTTGCCCAAGAGGTTGATTGAAATCAGGTGTGGGACTGTGGCTGTGGTCCAGGATGAAGGTGTGGACTGGGGCAGTGGCATGGGATGGACCTGAGAGATTCTGAAAAGAATATATGGACTTTAGAAACTGTAGTTGGTAGCTGAAAGAAAAAGACAAATAAAAAATAAAATTTAGTATCCTCTATCTCATCTCTGTCCAACTCTCTACTCAGCAACTTTGAACCACCCCACCCACTCCCCAACTTCAGGAGGACCAGGGTACCAATGCTCTGAGTCTCATGATATTCTGCCTACAGGAAGCCTATTCCAGCCCCCACCCGAAGTTGGTTAACTTGTGTTTTTTTCTTTCCAAGCTAGTTCTAGTTTCACTTCCTCCTGGTAGCCAATGGTGAGGGTTTTGATTCTGCCTGAGTTTGCTCCTTACTCCACTGGTGGTGTCTTCAAGCCAATAGGCCAACGAATGATGATTCCTCACTGGACTCCTCTCTTGGTGGTCCTGCTACTATGGACAGGCGCCGTCAGGCCATGCTTTGAAAGATGGCCACTACATATGGTGGATGTCCACTCTGTTCAGATGATGCTTGAGACTCAACCTGAATCTGGCTTTTCCTGGACAGGCAAGGTGTTGAGGGGAGCAAAGAGTTGAGGAATCCACACAAGGGAATGATGGCTGACCTGCGATGGTTAGTACAGCTGCAAAGAGCCACGTCTGCCTTGAGTGAAATTATTCCTAGATAATGAGAGAACCTCCTTTTTGGGACCTGGGGTGGGAGAATGGAGTGGGAAGGTTGGTGCCACTTCCTTGTTTTGTTCACAGAACATGGTAAAATTCTTTCCTCTCTTCCAAGTGTCTAGTTGGTGCTCAGCTCAATTGAGGCCTGCTGTGTGGTTCTAGAGAGGGCACAGGAGGTCAGGAGAACGAGGTGGAGAAGGGGCCATTGGGAAATGGAAGTCAGATTATAGTGGATTAAGGAAGCTGGGAGAGAGTGAGGACCCTGCCAGATGCTTTGACTATGAAAAGAGGGAGAGAAGTCATAAAAGCAAGAAGAAAAAGCAGGGTCAGGTCAAGGCTTTTTCTAAATCAGACCAAAGACAGTGAGTACTTCAGGGTCAAGGAAAGGAGTCAGTGGCATAAAAACCTGAACCTGAGAGGTTTTTTTTTTTTTTTTTTTGAGATGGAGTCTCGCTCTGTCGCCCAGGCTGGAGTGAAGTGGCACAATCTCGGCTCACTACAATCTCCGCCTCCCAGGTTCACGCCATTCTCCTGCCTCAGCCTCCCAAGTAGCTGGGACTACAAGGCACCCTCCACCACGCCCGGCTACTTTTTTATGTTTTTTTAGTAGAGACGGGGTTTCACCGTGTTAGCCAGGATGGTCTCGATCTCCTGACCTCATGATCCGCCTGCCTTGGCCTCTCAAGGTGCTGGGATTACAGGCATGAGCCACCGCGCCCGGCAAAACCTGAGAGTTTTGAAGGGAGAAGAGTGGAAGTGGAGGTGGGAATGAAGCTTCCTGGGAGGTGAACTGCTGTTCTTGGAGTTGTTTTCCCTGTCAGGGTTATAGATTTGTGCTGATGATTCAGCCATACAAAGTTTGGCATCAAGGGATGAGTTTAGAGCAGTCCAGCAGAAATATAATGCTCGCCGTGTGTGGTGGTTTACGCCACCACAGTTTGGGATTGTAATCCCAAATGCTTTGGAAGCCAAGGTGGGAGGATTACTTGAGGCCGGAAGTTTGAGACCAGCCTGGGCAACATAAGCAAGACCTCATCTCTACAAAATAAAAATAAAAAATTAGCCCAGTGTGGTGGTGCATAGCTGTAGTCCAACTGCTCAAGACACTGAGGAAGGAAGATCGTTTGAGCCCAAGAGGTCGAGGCTGCAGTGAGCTATGATCCAGACAGAGCAAGACTCTGTGTCCGGAAAAAAAAAAAAAAAAGAAAGAAATATAATGCAAACCACAAATGTGAGCTACAAAGAGATTTTAAAATTTTTAGTGGCCCTATTAAAAAAGTGAAATGAATTGTAATAATATATTTGATTTAATGCAATAAATCCAAAATCTTATTCTAACATGTATTCTGTGTAAACATTATTAATGAGATAACTTGTTATTTTTGTAGAAATTTTTTGAAACTTGGTGTTTTCATACTTACAGGGTATCTCCATTTGGACCAGCCATGTTTCAAATGCTTGACAGCAGCATGTGGCGAGTGCTATACTATGTTGGACAAGGCAGATTTAGAGAATAGGAAGGGGTCCAGCTTTCAGCAAAACATGTAGTGAGGCAAGAATAAAGGTGTCCTGTTTCAGGAGCTGAAATCTCAAACTTTAGCCCCTGTTGAGAATACAGTCTCACTATTTTTTGTCTACACTGTCAACATGAGTTCTCTCCAGGCTCTTGGTTTCAGCTCAGGCGAGGAATATTGTTCTTGTGGTTGCCCTGTCCTTAAGTAAATGGAACTGTGGAATTAAGAAGCAGTATTGAAGGGGCCTGAGTCAAACTCTTCAGACTCAGTTTCCCTCTGTACCACTTACAAGCTGTGAGACATCGAGTGAGTTACTTAACCTCTCTGTGCCCCAGTTTCCTTATCCGTGAAATGAGGATGTAATAACAAATTTAATCAGTTTATGTATGTATTTAACAGAGACAGGGTCTCACTATGTTGCCCAGGCTGGTCTTGAACTCCTGGGCTCAAGCGATCCTCCTGCCTTGGCCGCCCAAGGTGCTGAGATTACAGGCGTGAGCCACCAAGCTCAGCCAGTAATAACAAATTTTAATTAAATGACATTTATGTTATAGGGTTGTTGCAAAAACTAAATGTAGATGACTTAGAACAATACTTCACCCACAGTTAAGGCTTAACAAGTAAGTTAAATTTCAAAAGAAAATGTTTAGGCTACTTTGAGTCAGTGTTGATTACCATTGTAGATATTTTCAAAAAAAAGTTTGAGGACCAGGACTCGTTTATGGAATGTTGAGGTCTGAGTTTAAGCAAAAAACTGCTTCCTCCAATCTTCTGTTTACTTTGGAGAAATACCACAACATAGATAAAGTTTCACATTTACCAAATTAAAATATATGAAGCAATAATCAATATATTATCCTTAGGAGTTGCCTTAGAATGGGAGATATACTCTTTAAAATCTTTCGTAAATGAGCCGGGCGCGGTGGCTCAAGCCTGTAATCCCAGCACTTTGGGAGGCTGAGACGGGCGGATCACAAGGTCAGGAGATCGAGACTATCCTGGCTAACACGGTGAAACCCCGTCTCTACTAAAAAATACAAAAAACTAGCCGGGCGAGGTGGTGGGCGCCTGTGGTCCCAGCTGCTCCGGAGGCTGAGGCAGGAGAATGGCGTAAACCCGGGAGGCGGAGCTTGCAGTGAGCTGAGATCCGGCCACTGCACTCCAGCCTGGGCGACAGAGCCAGACTCAGTCTCAAAAAAAAAAAAAAAAAATCTTTTGTAAATGAAATAGCCAACTTGAATCTGAGATACTGGTGTTTCAGAGATGTGTGCCAGTGGCATAAGGCTGCTTTGTTCTAATTGCATCCCACATTTGAAAAACTTTTTCATTAAGAATATCCAAATGAAGAGGTGGTTAGAATGGGACTGAGGGTGGAGGAGAGGAGGCCAAGGAAGCAGAAACCTTGTAAAAGCTACTGCCCACATGCCCTTTATCTGTTAGTCAATGCCCCATTTTTCAAATGAGCTTTTACAATAACCAGATAGCTGGATCACATCACTAAGTGAGGATGCATGAACCTACCTGCCTGCTTATGTCCAGCTCAACCCTTCTAACTGAGTGCAAAGTTGATTTTTGCCTATAAAAGTGGAAAATGGACCTGATAAAAATGTTTAGTCTGCAAGGCCTCATTTTATTTATCGTATCAGAAAAGAACAATGTTTTGTGTTGTGGTCAAAATAGAAGCCGACCTTGCTTGTTCACAAAAGCTCAAATCCTAGAGATAAGGGGGGCAAAATAATAGAGTACAATAGAAAGAGTAGGGTGTAATTATTTGTAGCTTGTCAAGTGAAGCCCTTTCAAGCCCCAAGTGATTCAAATCTGGGAACTCTGCACAATTCTGTAAACTAACCACAACCAGCATCAGAGAAATCTCCCCTGGCCTGCAGACAGCACCGAAATTGCATCCGTTTGTCATGCACTGAGCATGCCAGCCTCACACAATATCATTTGGTTGCAAATGGGCCTGCCCCCAAAGCCCTGAAACACATTCTGTGGTATCTGACTCTTGGCCTGCGATTTGTCATGTCCCTGCTGCTATCAGTGTGCAGTAATTTTAATAGATTCTGATGGTTTCCTTGTAGAAACACAGGATGCGTCTGGTTTGGACATAGGACACAGGAGAGACTCTTCCGGCCAAAGACAGCAGGAGTGTGTGCAGAAAAATTGGAGAATCATTTAATTTCATTAAAAATTTGTTTTAGGATATATAGATTTATGTGTTCTGACTTTTTTTTTTTAAGTATTTCACAGTTTAATATATAGAAATATATTGTTCATTTTATCTTTAAAATAGTTGCCTTTTTAGAGAAATATTACTGACAGTATACTTACTCAACTTTCAGAAGTCACAGCTGTATGTGTGGAGTTAGTCTAATATAATGGTTTATTTGGTCCCTTGCTGCTCAAAGTGTGGTATGGATCAGCAGCATTGGTGAGAGTATGTTAGAAATGCAGGTTGTCAGGCCCTATCCCAGACCCACAGAATTGGACCAGGGGATTCATATGCACATTTAAGTTTGAGAAATTCAGGATCTCAGCCTTAGAGCACAGGCTGTAGAGTCAGAGAGATCTGTGTTGATATTCTGTCTTTCTGACTTAGTGTGCTTGACTCTGGGCAGTTTGATCAATTCTGCTAAGCTTCAGATTCCTCATCTACTGAATAGGGATTATATCATATGGTTATTGTGAGAATTGAATAAAATTACATATACATAAAATTATATAATTAGGTATACTTATATATTAAATAAAACTATGTATATATAAAATTATGAATACATATAAGTATACATATAGAACCTGACATAGAAAAAGCATACAGTAAATTAAAGATGTCATATAGTGTTGGTTCCATGGGCTTTGCCTTAAAAGCATTAACATTTGTCTAGTTGTGAAATAATTCACCTGCAGATAATTTCTGTCGTACAAGGATTGTGAATTTTGTTTGTTGGATTTTTTTTTTTTTTTTTTTTTTTTGAGACAAAGTCCCACTCTGCACTCAGGCTGGACTGCAGCAATGTGACAAACTCCTGGGCTCAAGTGATCCTCTTACCTTGGCCTCTAGAGTAGCTAGGACTATAGGTGCATGCCACCATGCCCAGCCAATTTTTTATTTTTTTGTAGAGACAGAGTCTGACTCTGTTGCCCACGCTGGTCTCCAACTCCTTGCCTCAAGAGATTCTCCTACCCCAGCCTCCCGAAGTGCTAGTATTATAGGCATGAGTCACCACACCACACTGAATTGTGAATTTTATAGATGAACTTTAGCCAATGTGGCTGAATTTAGTGTTAGGATGCCTCTACTCCTTCCCACATATCTTGTTAGCCTTTTTTCCTACAGCATCTTTCTGTTGTGATTTAGAGTATATGGCAGAGCCATGGACAGTGCTGGCTACTTGGAGAGTTGTGTAAAATGTACCACCCCTAACTCTTGGAGATTGGACTTGGTCGCATCTCAGTGTCAGCCTGATTCTGGACAGAGAGCCCTCTAGGCCTTCCGGCTTTGGCCCAGCACACAGCTCCTGCCTTCATCTCTTTGTCCTGTGTTCTAGACCCACTGTGAATACTTGGGGCTCTCTGTGTCCTGAAACATCCTGATTGTCACAGGCAGAGACACAGTCATTTTTTCCTAGTAGGGACCTATGGGAAAACATACAGAGATAAAAATTAAGGGCCAGATATAAAATATCTATTTTTTTCCTTGAAAAACACTATTTTTTTCTCCTTTCCTTTTTTTTTCTTACAATTAATCTCTCAATCTCTGTCTGTAAATCTCAATTTTTCAGCTCATTGGCTTTTAAAATTATGAATAATAACATAAAAATTTAGTTAGGTCATCCAAGTGTATGATTTATTTTCATATTGGACCAGTTAAAGACATGGGGGTGGGAGCATACATAGGGAAAAATGGGAGTAGGAGAGGAATTGAATTTGAGAAAGCTGGGCAGGGAGACAGAATGGCTTGGGTGGAGGAATGGGTGGAGCAGATCAAGGGCAAGAGCCACAGAGACAGCAAAAGTGGAAACAGAGCAAGGGACTGCAGTGAGCCAGGGGACAAATCAGCGTGGCTAGGGAAGTTTGTTCAGAATCACTTAACTAGCTATTGTCAGTGGTTTAGAAGGAGGTAACTGTTCTTTAACATGGGTTTCTAATCTTGAAATTACACGCAGAATCTTACAGTATGTGTGTGCATGTTTCCACAGAGGCCTTCAGATTTTCAGATCTGTGACTCCAAGAAAGGTTGAGAATCACTCTACATCACTGCTCCAAATGGCACTTCTACTAAAGCCAAAACTTTCCCCTATGAGTTGTATTTCTGCATATTTAAGGACTTTCTTCTTTGTTTATACAATTATTAATATAATAGTATTTTTCTGTATTTGTTAATATATGATTATATTTAGTTAAATTTATTGAACAGAAATGAAATGAACAAATGGCATGTCTTCCTAGATATTATTACCATTACATTTTTTTCTTTTCAAATTTGAAACTTCTTTCGTTGGTTGCTTTAGTGATGGTTAGCTTTGACCATAACTCTATGAACTTCTATTAATGTCTGCATTACCTTAAGGTGTTAATGTTACTATCTTGGAACCAGTAAGCTTCTAAAACTGTCAGAAATGTATTACTCAGGATTGCCACTTTATTGATTCTTTTTTTTTTTTTTTTTTTTTTGAGACAGTGTCTTGATCTGTCACCCAGGCTGGAGTGCAGTGGCACAAAATTATAGCTCACTGCAAGCTTGAACTCTTGGACTCAAGAGATCCTCCCACCTTACCTTCCAGAATAGCTGGGGCTGCAGGCACGCATGTGCCACCATACCTGGCTAATTTTTTAAATGGGTTCTCAATTTATTGCCCAGGCTGGTATTAAACTCCTGGGCTCAAGCAGTCCTCTCACCTCAGTCTCTCAAAGTGTTGGGATTACAAGCATGAGCCCGTTCTCCAGGCCACATCATTGACTCTTACGTTAAAACTTTGCTTGAGTGGATTGGTGAATATTTTCTGTGATAATTCCATTGGTTCTGTAGAAGAAACAGATTTAGTGTCAGCTTTAACAAACACTATTTGATTTATTCAATTGAATATATAAATGTCTAGTTTTACTTACAAAGTTAGAATTTAGAAGTCTCAGATATGAAACACATTTTGTAACTTTTCCTTTGGTTCCTGTAGGAATCAGTTGGTCTGATTTGAATTCTGGATTTTTTTCCTCTACTTATTGCTGTCTTGAATAATTACCCTGAATTGTTTTTTTTTTTTTTTTCAGACGGAGACTTGCTGTTGCCTAGGCTGGAGTGCAGTGATGCAATCTCGGCTCACGGCAACCTCCGCCTCCTGGGTTCAAGCGATTCTCCTGCCTCAGCCTCCCGAATAGCTGGGTGGAATGCGCCCCCACGTCTGGCTAATTTTTGTATTTTTAGTAGAGACGGGGTTTCACCATGTTGACCACGCTGGAGGCTCTTGAACTCCTGGTCTCAAGTGATCCGCCTTCCTCGGCCTCCCAAAGTGCCGGGATTACAGATATGAGCCAGCACGCCCAGCCTGTTTCTTTATCTCATCAAAAAAATGGATTTCTTTCAATAAAATCTGTCCTCTATAATTACAGTTCCAACTGCAGTTGACTCACCTTAAACTTTAATAATAGAGAATAAGCAATAGAGACTGTAAGGTGTGTCAGGTAGGGATTAGGAGAAAGGTTCTGACAGAAGAGCAGGGATGTGGGGTGAAATAATGGGTGTCGAGGAATAGGGGTGCTCTGTGGTTGCCAAGAGTGGAGAGCATCTCAGCCTCTTTCTGTTGAGGGTCCTCTGTTCTAGCAGAAGGTATGTAGTCTCTGAATGGAGAGCTCAAGATTTATGCACAGCTGCTCAGAAAAATGCATCCATTGTGGAAAACAAAATTCATTTGTATGCACATTTCTACTTAGGACCATTGTACCATATTGGCACATGTACTCTTAGAGACCTATTGGCCATTTCAGAAGCATGCTATTATGGAAAAGAACATGTTGAAATGAGAGTGGTGTAAACAGTTTAGAAGTAAACAAGTCAAATCTTGTTTTTTTAAAAGCACAGTCGGAGGGCTGGCCTTGAATGGGGTTAGGGAGGCTCCCTGCCTCTGTGAGAATGGAAGGAAGAAAGGAGGCTGGGTGTGTAGGTGGGGTGGGGGTGTTGGGGGCTTCCCATTTTTCTTGGATGTTGCTTCCTTCCTGCTTGCCTCCCTGCCTCTCCTCCCCAAGCTCATTCTCTGTGTTCCCTCTAGAGCAGACACCTGTTGCCCACAGCCTAGCCAATGAGGTGGGGTGAGGTGGGGGTAGGGGGGCACACTGTTCAGTGCCCCAGGCCCCTCCTGTGTTCCAGGGTCTTCCATCTCTGAGTTTGGAATCTCCTGCAGCCCCTCCCCCCTTTTGTATCATCATCTTTTGTACATGCTCTGAGAATGGTGGCTTCCTCCTTCCCACCTTCTAATGCCTTACTATCTGTGACAGTTTTTGGTGTACTGAAAGCACCCATTCTAGTATCTCTATGTCATTTCTAAGGAATTTGGGGTGGAAAGGCCTGCAGCCTATTACCAATCTGCTAGCTTAACTCTGGACCAAGCAGCTCCTCCTTGCCTTTGGGCCCTGACTTTCCCAGATGAGCAGCCAGTTAAGGTTAAAGAATCAGTGGATTTGGAATAAGGACAGAGGTTTGGAGAATTCTGGGCTTGGGAAAAATAAGAGCAAAGGTGCTGAAATAAAACCGAGTATAGTGTGTGCTGGAGCAGTGGTCCCCAACCACCGACAGGGGGTCAGGGGAGGGGGGATGAGATGAAAGTGTTCCACCTCAGATCATCAGGCATTAGTTAGATTCTCATAAGGAGTGTGCACCCTAGATCCCTCACATGCACAGTTCACAGTAGGGTTCACGCTCCTATGAGAATCTAATGCCCCCGCTGATCCGACTTGCTATATGGCTGGGTTCCTAACAGGCCATGGACCGTTTCCCTGCAGCCCAGGGGTTGAGGACCCCTGTGCTGGAGGACAGGGACAGGGTTCAGAGCAAGTGGTTGTACTCCAAAGTGCCAGGAGTTTAGTGGTAGGTGAGGGGGAGTGCAAGGAGATGCTAAAGCTTTGTGATGACACTTTAGATGTGATTTAAGGTAGAAGACTAAAGACATATAATTGATTATTGACAGTGGGAAAGCATTCATTTTTAGTAATTGCTTTGCAAATACCTATGAAATACTTTATAGAAGAGAATGTGAATTTTAAAAAAGTTGTCTATTTCCTTTGATTACTAGTACATTTCTATCATCTTAATTTGTGTGTGTGTTTTTTTTAATCAAGCTTAATTCCTGCCTCTTTCTCTCCTCTCTTCTATTTAGGTGGATAGTTCTTTATCTCTCCTTTCCATGTACCTTGCCAGCCACTCTGGAAGCGATACATTTTAGAATAGTTAATACTAAAATTTAACTTTTATTATTTGCTGCATATGTTTCTAATAACATTTAAAATTATTCGGGCTGGGCGTAGTGGCTCACTCCTGTAATCCCAGCACTTTGGGAGGTCTAGGTGGGGGAATCAAGAGGTCAGGAGTTCGGGACCAGCCTGGCCAAGAGACCAGCCTTGCCAATATGGTGAAACCCCGTCTCTACTAAAAATACAAAAATTAGTCAGGCATAGTGGCAGGCACCTGTAATCCCAGCTACTCAGGAGGCTGAGGCAGGAGAATTGATTAAACCTGGGAGGCGGAGGTTGCAGTGAGCCAAGATCGCTCCATTGCACTCCAGCCTGGGCAACAGAACGAGACTCTGACTCAAAAAAAAAAAAAAAAAAAAAAAAAATTATTCATTGTTTTTATATTTCTCCTGAGTAACGCAAGAACCTTAGCACACCTTAGTTACTATACTCCCTCATCCCACTTTTGCTTTTATAGGGGAAGTCTAGAATTTTTATTCAGCTTTTTTAATTTAAAAAAAGTTATTTTAACAAATAATTTATTCATATCCATACTTACTATTTTTTCCTGCATCCCGTTGTTTCCCTCTGGGCTTACATTTCATTTGCTGAAGTATAGTTTATTAATTTAAACAAGGATCTCTGGGTGATAATCATTAATGAAATAAATAATAAATAGATAAGTCAGTAAATTAGACAGTTATCCTAATTGTACCCATACTCTGGGTGGAGAGTTTAGCTCCATTCACAAGCCTGAGTTGACAGTCATCTGAATATATTACTTGATTATTTATGGAATCTGTTGTTGCTGGTAAGAAGTCTGCTGTCAGCCTAATTGTCCTTTATCTGTGAGTAATCTGATTTTCTCTCTAATAGTTTGAAGACTTCTCTCTATCTTTACTGTTCTGCATTTTCATCGCAGTATGTTCAGGAGAGAGTCTATTTTTATTTAGCCTTTTTGCCATTCTCTGTGCTTTTTAAATCCAAGGACTCGGGTCTTTATTGAATTCTGGGAAATTGTCAGCTCTTAGAACTACTTTTAGATGTATGTAGAGTCTTCTCAATCTAGCCTTCATGCCTTTTCATTACTCGATTTAATATTTTTTATGCCCTTATCTCTCTTGCTGTGTTCTGGGTAATTTTATAAGATTCCTCTTCCACTTCACCAGTTTTTCTCTTCAGCTTTGTCTAATTTGTTGTTTAACTGAACCAGAGTTCTTGATTTCAGTCACTGTATTTTTTCTTTGAGACAGAGTTTCGCTCTTGTTGCCCAGGCTGGAGTGCAATGGCGTGATCTCGGCTCACTGCAACCTCTGCCTCCTGGGTTCAAGTGATTCTCCTGCTTCAGCCTCTGGAGTATCTGGGATTATAAGCACCTATCACTATGCCCAGTTAATTTTTATATTTTCAGTAAAGATGGGTTTTCACCATGTCAGTCAGGCTGGTCTCACTCAAATTCCTGACCTCAAGTGATCCACCGGCCTCAGCCTCCCAAAGTGCTGGGATTACAGGCATGAGCCTGCACTCGGCCTGTATTTTATAAATATATAGGATTTTTATTTGGTTCCTTTTCACATCTACCTATATATCTTTCATTTGACTTGCTTTTGATTTATGCTATTCTAATGGATGTTATTCCTTTCTTTATCCTTTTGAGCAGATTAAGTGTTCTTTACATTTTTCAGTTCTGTTATTTGCATTTTTTTGATTATTATTTGTTGACTGTTCTTCTATGGTTTATAATTTTAATCTGCAGGCTTACTTTGAATGTGAGTCTACCATCCCTCCACGCTGTTTTGTTGCATCCTCCTGGTCTCTAGTTCAGTCCAGGTTCCTATCAGTTGGGGAGGGAGAGAGTGTAGTACAGTTATTAAGAGTGCAGGCTCTGAAACCTGACAGCCTGAGTTCATCTTGGGCATATTATTTAACATTTCTGTGCCTCAGTTCCTCACCTATCAAATGAGGATAATGATAGTATCTAACTTAAACTGTTTCGATGATTTCAATAAGTTATTGCTCAGAAGTGTATCTGGATCATAGTAAGCACTTTATAAATTCTGACAAATATATTCAGAATATTGCAGATCCAGAATGACCTAACAGGATTTTTGCTCAATATCTGGTTTCTTGGCTCTATCAGCTACTTACTTTCTGCTGTCCCCAATATGCAGCTTTATTTAAGCCACAACTCTAGGTGGCCATAAGAATCCCCATATCAAGCAGTGGGTGATCCTGGCTCCCCTAACACTATTCCCTAGAAATGGACTTTTGGTTCCCATTACACGACAGGATATGAACTGTCAGCCCCCTCTGCCTGCTTCTGGTCTTGGAATTCTGTAAGTTATAGATGTGATGGGATAACTTTTTTTTTTTTTTTTTTTTTTTGAGACAGAGTCTCACTCTGTCGCTAAGAATGGAGTGCAGTGGTACGATCTCAGCTCACTGCAGCCTCTGCCTCCCAGGTTCAAGCAATTCTCCTGCCTCAGCCTCCTGAGTAGCTGGGATTACAGGCGTGCATCACTATGCCTGGCTAATTTTTGTATTTTTAGTAGAAATGGGGTTTTGCCATGTTGGCCCGGCTAGTCTCAAATTCCTGACCTCAATTGATCTGCCCCCCTTGGCCTCCCAAAGTTCTGGGATAACAGGCATTGAGCTACCGTGCTTGGCCGGTACAACTTTTTAAGTAACTTTATTTTGAAATAATTTTAAGTGTACCAAAAAGTTGCAAAAATAATACAAAGAATTCTCAACATTCCTCAATTTTTAAGATCTTGCCACTTTCACTTTATTATCTCCCCCGCTCCTGTTTTTTATAGATATCTATATATCTATACACACTCATCTATCTATATAGATGTATACAGGCTGAGTACCCCTCCTTCGAAAATCTGCAATCTGAAGTGCTCCAAAATTCAAAACTTTTTTGTGTACCAATATGAGGCTCAAAGGAAATGCTCATTGGAACATTTCAGATTTCAGATTTTCAGATTAGGGATATTCAACCAATACGTATATTGCAGATATTCCAAAATGGAAAAAGACCAAAACCCTTTTTGTCTCAAGCATTTCGGATAAGGGATACTCAATCCATATATATATATATGTGGGCGTGTATGTGTGTGTGTATTTATATGTGTGTGTATGTGTGTGATTTCTTTTTCTGAACCATTTGAAAGTAAATTGCATTGCATACATTATGCCTCTTCACCCTTCATTTTTTCATTATTCCTAAGAACAAAAAAATCTCTTAACGTAGTCACAGTGAAATTATCAAATCAGGAAGTTTAATATTGACACGATATTTTGTAGTGTGTATTACAAATTTGTCAGTCGTCCGAATAATGTCCTTTTTAGTATTTTTTTGTTTTTTGCTGGTACAAGATCCAAATAGTACATTATATTTACTTGCCATGTCTTTTTAGTCTCCTTCAATCTAGAACTCCCTCTCAACCCTTCTTTTTCCTCTATGACATTATCGTTTTATCAAGAGACAGGCCAGTTGAGACAGACCATAGACTGTCCTTCAATTTGGCTTCATCTGATGGTTCCTTATAGTAGGTGGATTTAGCTGATGCATTTGGAGCTGGAAAACTCTATGAGGTGATACTATAACCTTCTTAGGGTATCACATTCAGAGGCACATGGTATCTGTTTGCCCCCAACTAGTGATGCTAATTTTGACCACTGGTTAGGTTTTGTTGTTTTCTCTGTTGTCTATGATTTTTTTTTCCTTTTGTAATTATTAACTAACACTTAGGAAGACATTTTGAGATTATATAAGGATTCTGTTCCTCATCAAACGTTTCTGTCTTGGTTCAGCAGACATTAATTGTTTTTTGCCTAAGTTTTTACTCTGTTGTTGGCAAAATGATGATTATCTAACTCCATCATTCCTTCTCTATAAGGAAAAGATTTCCATTTACAGGTTTTTTTTTTTTTTTTTTGACACCGAGTCTCACTCTGTGGCCTAGGCTGGAAAACAGTGGTGTGATCTCGACTCACTACAACCTCCGCCTCCTAGGTTCAAGCTATTCTCCCACTTCTGCCTCCCGAATAGCTGGAATTACAGGCACCTGCCACCACACACTGCTAATTTTTTGTATTTTTAGTAGAGACAGTGTTTCACCCTGTTGGCCAGGCTGGTCTCGAACTCCTGACCTCAACTGATTCGCCTGCCTGAGCCTCCCAAAGGGCTGGGAGTACAAGCGTGAGCCACCGCACCTGGCCTACAGGGAACTTTTAAAGCATGGATTTATAGCCCTATCTTGACAATGAAGTACCCAATATATCTTTCAGGAAATGAGCTGTAGTTGAGCAGTAACTTTAAGTGTAATCCTTTTTTGTACCTTTCCAGAAACAGGAATTGTTAATTAAAATTTTTGTCCCTTCATGATTTTTCTGCAAGGATTTAAAAGCAAAATTTAAATAATATATAAGAGTATGAAGTGAAAATCCAAAGCCTCTTTTCTTTTGTGTCTTACCTCTCAGGTGGTAATAGTTTGGCATAGAGCCTTCCGGACAAAAATGGAATCATACGAAATTCTTGTTCTGGAAATTGCTTTTTCAAATTGAAGACTTACATATCAGATATTGTTGACTTTATAAAACTTTACGTAGTGTTTTTTGTTTGTTTGTTTGTTTTTTACCTAAGTTTATTTTTCTGGTTGAAATTGTTTAGGAATGTTGACTTTAAAATGCCAATTTATTCTAATTTCAGTGTATTCTATTTTAAAAATACTGATTGGGAGGTAATTTTAAGAATTCTTTAAAGCTAAGTGTTAAATTAAAAAAGCAAGTTACCCACTTTTACACTGTTGGTGGGATTGTAAACTAGTTCAACCATTGTGGAAAACAGTATGGCGATTCCTCAAGGATCTAGAACTAGAAATACCATATGACCCAGCCATCCCATTACTGGGTATATACCCAAAGGATTATGAATCATGCTGCTATAAAGACACATGCACACATATGTTTATTGCGGCACTATTCACAATAGCAAAGACTTGGAATCAACCCAAATGTCCATCAGTGACAGACTGGATTAAGAAAATGTGGCACATATACACCATGGAATACTATGCAGCCATAAAAAGGATGAGTTTGTGTCCTTTGTAGGGACATGGATGCAGCTAGAAACCATCATTCTCAGCAAACTATCACAAGAACAGAAAACCAAACACCACATGTTCTCACTCATAGGTGGGAATTGAACAATGAGATCACGGGAAGGGGAACATCACACACTGGGGCCTATTGTGGGGAGGGGGAAGAGGGGAGGCATGGCATTGGGAGTTATATCTGATGTAAATGACGAGTTCATGGGTGCTGATGAGTTGATGGGTGCAGCACACCAACATGGCACATGTATACATATGTAACAAACCTGCACTTTGTGCACATGTACCCTATAACTTAAAGTATATATATAAAAAAGCAAGTTACCAAATGATATGTACAGTATGAGACTATTTGTGGGAAGAATGCCAGATCAGTTTTATTTTGATTGGCACATACACATGAAGTAATCGTGGTTATTTAGGGAAAATGCTGTTTTATTGAGGTAAAATGGGGGAATTTTTACTTTGTTTTATTGAATTTTTTCAGCGATGATGTATTCATTTTTTAAAGTAAGATGCAATTTTTTGTAAGTATTATAGGTCTTACATATTACCTCACATAGTTTTCAGTTGTCTCTTCCCACACTTCCTGCTCTTTAAGCAGTAATACATACTCCCAAAGAAGGCCTCTCATGATTCTAGAGAAGTATCACTGGATCTTCCAGATTTATTAAAAATTACATTGAACTCTGGTCTGATTTACTTATGTAGAGAGTTACTTTTTTCAAACCCTTGTTGTTATGTTCAGCTGTATTATTCTTTGAACAGACTTTTTGGGCTGGCCAGGAAAATTAATGTTTCTGTGAAGAAATGTGTTGTGAATGTTATTGACTTGTGAGCAAACATGTGAGAATAAAATATGTGTTGGAGACTGTTGAGCGACCAAAAGGTTGCTTCTGTCATTGAAATAGGAATGGTAAGGGTAAGAATATGGGAGTGTAGGGTCAAAGGCATGAATTCATAACATCGTAAGGACCTTCAAAAATGGGGAGGGCCATGCAGCAGACTTACTTCTTTTGTTTTTTCCACCAATTATTAATTTTGAGAAATTAAAATTTAAACCTAAAGGAATATTGAAAGCACAGTAAAAGGAACTCTTATATTCATTCAGATTCCCCAGTTAACCTTTTGCTGTGTTTGCTTTATATTCTTTTTCTCTCACTTAGTCTTTCTCTTTCTTTATACACACCCACACCCACACCCACAACACACACACCCACACACACTGTGCACAAATTTTACACATTTTATTTATTTATATTTTTTAGATGAAGACTCAGAAAGTTAGTTGTTATCTTACTTTCACTTCCAAGTTACATTTCACCCTTTTGACCCAGTGGTTAACTAGAGTAATGATCTTTGCCTGAATAAGCTATTATATTGATAGTTGCAAAATGCTGCATTTTCTTTTCTTCTTTTTTCTTTTTTTTTTGTGAGATGGAGTCTCGTTCTGTTGCCCAGGCTGGAGTGCAGTGGTGTGATCTTGGCTCACCGCAACCTCCGCCTCCTGGGTTCATGCCATTCTCCTGCCTCAGCCTCCCGAGTAGCTGGGACTACAGGCGCCAGCCACCATGCCCAGCTTTTTTTTTTGTTTGTTTTCATATTTTTAGTAGAGATGGGGTTTCACCGTGTTAGCCAGGATGGTCTCGATCTCCTAACCTCATGATCTGCCCACCTCAGCCTCTCAAAGTGCTTGGATTACAGGCATGAGTCACCGCGCCTGGCCAAAATGCTGCATTTTCTGTCATTTCCTTTAAATAAATTTATTTATTTTTATTTTATTTATTTAATTTTTTTATTGAGACAGAGTCTCGCTCTGGAGTGCAGTGGCGTGATCCTGGCTTACTGCAACCTCTGCCTCCCCAGTTGAAGCAGTTCTTGTTCCTTAGCCTCCCGAATAGCTGGGACTACAGGCGCCCACCACCACGCCCCGCTAATTTTTGTATTTTTAGTAGAGACTGGGTTTCACCGTGTTGGCCAGGCTGCTCTTGAACTCCTGGCCTCAAGTGATCTGTCCGCCTTGGCCTCCCAAAGTGCTGGGATTACAGGCGTGAGCCACTGCGCCCAGCCCATTTCCTTTATTTATTTATTTATTTATTTATTTATTTATTTATATTTTTTTCTGAGATAGAGTCTCGCTCTGTCACCCAGGCTGGAATGCAGTGGCTCAGTGTCGGCTCACTGCAACCTCTGCCTCCCAGATTCAAGCTATTCTGCCTCAGTCTCCCGAGTAGCTGGGATAAAGTGGGATTACACCACGCCAAGCTAATTTTTGTATTTTTAGTAGAGATGGGGTTTCACCAGTTGGCCAGGCTGGTCTTGAACTCCTGACCTCAAGTAATCTACCCACCCCGGCCTCCCAAAGTGCTGGGATTACAGGCATGAGCCGCTGCACTCAGCTCCGTTTCCTTTAAATTTACTAGCTGGCATTTTTCTGCAAAGAGGAACTTCTCCCTTTCCTCCTTACCTTCTTGTATCTCTATAGACCCATGACTTTAAAAAAAAAATTCAGTGTTTTCTACTACTGTCATCATTCTTTTAATGCCCAATTGTTTCCACTTTGTCACAAGGCATCTCCTTCAGGTCGGCTCTTGTGTCCTTTCGACGTGACCCCATTTTTTTTTGATGACCATTTCTTATGTTTTGTCCAACAAGATATGCAGGTTCAACTTGTACTTTCACAATTCTACATTTTTCCAAGGACTCCTGCTTCCTTTTAGTAGGTAATGGTATGTAGAAACGAAGATCTTCGTGGTAGGTGTGCTGTGGTTAATCATTGCTTTTATATATCGTTATATATCATTGCTTTTATATATCTATACACACATATACATATATACACATAGTTATATATATAAAGTGTGAACGTATACACATATTTGAAATTATGACATTTCATTTTGTGTCTCCTTTTCTCTCATACGTAATAATTCCAGTATTTCAGCCCAAAACTGTTTTAACAATAAACTCACTAAATAGAATTTAAGATTTTTATGCAGCTCATTTTGTCTTAGAATATATTTCATTAGGTTTGTACAGTCAGAGTTCTGCATTCAAAAGTTACTTGAAGCCAGGTGTGGTGGCTCACGCCTGTGATCCCAGCACTTTGTGAGGCCGAGGCAGGTGATCACTTGAGGTTAGGAGTTCGAGACCAGCCTGGCCAAACATGTTGAAACCCTGTCTCTACTAAAAATACAAAAAAGTTAGCTGGGCTTGGTGACAGGTGCTTGTAATCCCAGCTACTTGGGAAGCTGAGGCAGGAGAATTGCTTGAACCCAGGAGGCGGAGGTTGCCATGAGCCAAGATTGCACCATTGCACTCCAGCCTGGGCAACAGAGCAAGACTCCATATCAAAAAAAAAAAAGTAACTTGAATTATTTGTTCTGTGTTGTTATGTAATCAATTTAATATGTAGTTAGGCTATTTTTATGAGATTTTTCAAAACCTCTTTTGATTTAAATGTAAATTTATAAATAAATAGAACATTTGTTTGGTTTAAAACTATATAAAAGTATTTTTGGAAAAGTCTTAGTCCCCTTCCATTCTATATCCTTGTCTGTAGGTAATCATTTTTATTAGGTTCTGGTTTGTACTTCTTGTGTTTCTCTTTTGTCCATGCACACACACATACATACACACTTATTTTATCCCTAATGTATCTCCATCCCTTGTTATATATGTCCCTTGTTTTTTCCTTTCATAAATAATATCATATTATATATAATCTTTTTTCCCCAATTATTTTTTTCAGTCAGTATATCCTAAAAATCACTCCATATGAGTTCACAAGAGTCCTCCTCATTCATAGTGGCACCATGGAACTTCTTTGTGTGACTGAACCATCATCCAGTCAGTCTCCTTTGGATAGGCATTGGGGTTGTTTTTCAGCATTTTTCTCTTATAAATAATGCTTTCTCTGCCAGTTTTTAAAATGAACATTTGCTACAGAAAAGGCATTGTGTTAGGACTGCTGGGTCATATAGTGAAGAATAAGATACACTTTCTGACCCTGAAATGCTTACTGCTTCTGGTAGGGGATGGTTTTAGAAGGAAGAGGGCTAGGAAGAAAAGTGGCCCAGTACCTAGTGTGTAAGTATAATCTGGATGCTCCCAGTAATTCTGAGTGTTAACTGTGCATTCTCATAGAAGTGGGGTGAGACAAATATATGGGAGTTACTGTTTTGCTGTAGTCTAGTTTCCAAGTAAAAATAAAAAGAAACCTTTTAAATTAAATACTCCTCAGTAAATAAATGCTTAATAAATTTATTGAGCTACAAATGCTAGATTTCAGTAGATCACTTCATTTTAGTTTAACAGCACTGTTTTTTCTTTCTTTCTTTCTTTCTTTTTTTTTAAACAGAGCACTTTCTAAAGGTAAAATATAGGTTGGGGAAATCTTTTTCTTATTAGTATTATTCAGCCAAAACAGTAAATCTTTTTAAAAAGCTTCATATTTAATGTTCACTCCTACACATTTAAAATATACATGGTTGCACAGCCTATTCATGGTTTAAAAAATTGAATATATATTTGGATTAATAATAGAAAAGTTATAAAACAGAAAAGTATAAAGGAAAAAATAAACTTAGGGGATAGGTGTAAGCATTAGGTTTTCCATGGTTAACTTATGCATTTTCATTAATTTTAGGTAAAACATGTCTTGATTTTAACATGCTGTCATCTGTAATGAAATACATCAGAGCTGGGTTCAAAAGTAATTTACCAGTGGACAGTTCAGTGCTGTTCAGATTTAGAAGTTAGCCCCCCGAGATAATCCACACCATTTTGTATCCCATATCTTGGACCAAGGGTGTAGGCAACCTTGGGTCTTGGTGATTGGAAGCAGAGGCACATTGGCACTGTGTTCTTTTCTGGTGGAAGGATGAGATTGTGTGAGAGGCCCCTAGGCTGGGGTTTGGGGGGGTGATGAACTATCACCCTCCGCAGGGGACACGTCTGCAAAGTGTGTCCATGTGTGCCAGCAGCTGCTGCTTCTCCAGGCTGGCGTGCCCTGTGTCAGCAGTCGTCCCTGTCACCCTCACCACGTCTCTCAACTAGCCTAAGAAAATCCCCAGTTCTGCTTATTTGAGCCATAATAGAACTGTTTTCAAAAGATTTCACTTGGAAACAAAGGAAAAGACTAAATACACAAACACAAAAATGCAGCAGTACAGAAATGATACCGAAATATAGCAGCAAGGCCGGGCACAGTGGCTCATGCTTGTAATCCCAGCAGTTTGGGCAGCCAAGGTGGACAAATCACTTGAGGCCAGGAGTTCAAGACCAGCCTGGCCAACATGGTGAAACCACATCTCTACTAAAAATACAGAAATTATCTGGGTGTGGTGGCGTGCACCTGTAATCCCAGTTACTCAAGAGACTGAGGCGGGAGAATCACTTGAACGCGGGGGCAGAGGTTGCAGTGAGCTGAGATCACGTCACTGCACTCCAGCCTGGGCAATAGAGCAAGACTCCGTCTCAAACAAACAAACAAACAAAAAACCATATAGAAGCAGAGTTTTGTTTGTTTGTTTTTATTCTTAGGTTGGTGAGGTCACAGATCTTTGGCACACATATTGTAATTCCCTTTCCCCATTCCTATGGCAGACATTGCTGATTGATCCCATATACTTTCCTGTTGGCTCCACCTTGGAAATCATAGCAGTAGTGAATCAGATTTGGCATGTGAGTTGCATATGCTGTTCTTAAGGTAATTCAGTTTTGCCACAGACAGGATTTATCATGCACATGTTCATGTCATTCTCTCTGGTCCAACTGGACTTAGCTGCAGCTGGCGAAGGCTCTCCTACCATTTTGCCTTTGGTGGCAGCCACCATTCCCGTCATCTCTGGAGCCTCCTGTCCTGTCGAGCCACAGACCCCTTTATTTCTGTTTTAAAGTTACATTACCTATAGTTACCAGTCGACTGATGGATGCTCTACTCGCTTGCTCATATTTTTTCCAGCTGCTTCATCCTGAATTTATTTCTCTCTTTGGCCAAATTCAACAATACCATATGTACTGTCAGGAAAAAAAGTCTTATAAGTCTTGTCTTGTTTCTGTGATAGACCACAGCTTATTTATAATAGGCCACAGCTTGTTTAAAAAGCAGCTAACTCCTCCCAACTACTACTTGTTAGTTTATATGATTTTTAAAAATTATCACGTTCTGTGACTGCCCTCAGCCAAACATTCATCTTAGTAAGGTCTGAGGTTTAACTCTAACCACCAAACATGAATGCTTAGGGCTTTTGGAAAATGTGAACTGAACACTGAAGTCAAGCCTCTAAACCTTGTGTGTGTCAGTCTCACGGTGTCAGTAACCTAGAACTGAAAAGCAGACATGAGCTTTCCTCTTGCTTCTTTCTAGTATTAAATCAATATAGTGTTTTAGAATATTGTATTTAAGTGTCATTTCATAGGAGACATATGAACGTATACTTCAGGGGCCTCTCCCTGTGCATGAATTTTCGCATTTTGTCTTCATTGCCTCATCAGTATGCCAGTAGGTGTCACTGTGTACATTAAATGGAAATCAAAGATGTCATTAGGGGAATTTCCAAAATTATCATGGCAGTTTTTTTCTTTTTTAAAAACAGAGTTCCCAACAGTAAGCCAGAATGTTTATACCACTTCTTTTTTTTATTTTTTAAATTTTTCTTAGGCTATCTTAAGAAAACATGACATCGATTTTTCTCTTCCCATTTCTGCTACCTTACTACCTTATATGAGCCCTTATGCATATATGAAAATATTTATTTTGGGTGCATTCATAAGAATTAGAAGACAGCATATAGACTAACATGTTAAAGGAAAGAATGGATCATTTTGAACTTATGTATGTCACTCTCCCAGTATAGAACTATATTGCCAGAAACCTTTTTCAGGGGATGGAGTGGGGATTTTATCACTCCAAATACTTATTTGTGACAATACAAGAATATTGTAAAAACCAAAAAAAAATTAACGTGCAATGAATATGTGTGTGTGCACTCACATGCACGTTTGCCAGCTGAGGACTTTTTTAACAAGTATTTTTAGGTCCTCTATACATTTATGAGGCTACTCTTCAGATTTTTTAGTTTTCCTGTAACGGAAGAAACTGTTTCCTATCTTGTTGCGTAATCCTGCAGTTTCAAGTTTACAGTAATATTAGTGGAACTTAATTGTTTAAATGTCTGAGACTTTTTTTTTTGTGGGCTCCCTGTCCTGTTCACCCCTTCAGAAAAGTAAAAGTATTTGACTTGATGTCTTCTGTTGCTTCTTGGGGGAAAATAGCATGATGCTCACGTAACTCATTTTCAGGTCTTTGATACTAAGATCTGCAGTATTGTAGAATGCTTTCTTCAGTTGAGCAATACAAATTGAGGTTACACCAATGTTCTGGAAGATTGTTTGTGTGCATGTATGTGTGTTGGGGGTGGTGCTGGAATTGTGATCTGTTGTCTGAAATACTTACATGGGGTTTTTCCATTCAGAAGAATGTTTGTTTTGTGAAGAATGACTTAGGGAAGATTCATGATGACTGAGTGTACCTGTGTGGAACTTTAAGACATAGATGCACTCCCACAGAGTCAGCCTTAAATCATCTTCAACCCTATTTTCCCTGATACGTGTAATAAAAATGAAGGTGTGTTCTATGTGGTGGCAAGGGGAAAATTGTCTGCAAGACATAATACAGATAGCAATTAAAATGCACTGGGGATTACTCAAAATTCCTTTTCATTTATAACTTTTAAAATTAAGAATACTTAAAGTAAAAACCCTTTCCCAGATCTGAGGCCCTGCAGGCAGTGTGGGACAGCGCAGTGAGCCATGTGCCTTTGGGTCAGAGAGTCTGAGCTACAGCCGCTATGGCAGCACTCTGAGTTTATGTATAGGCAGAACTCAAATTTTCTCCAGCTTTGAGTTCTTTGGTCTGGGAAAGGAGAAGTGTTGTTGTATAGGTTAAGTATAGGGCTTTAGCTGAATCAATAACATTTTGTTTCATAAAAAAAGAAAATGAAATCAAAATAAATATGGAAAAATATCCATTAAATCTTGACGATGGGTAGATGCTTCTGTTGATACTGCTTTCTACCCAGAGTTTCTAAGTGGTTGAGTTGAAGGCATGAGCATTAATATTTTCAAAGCATTCTGTAGGTAACTAATATGCAGCCAGAATTGAGAATCAATGGTCTACATGGCTTCTTATTCCTAAGCTGGCAGGCCAAATGTGGTTGATGGGGCATTTCACAAATCAGTTTAGGAACTGGAGTCAGAGAACCTTGAAAGTGTCCCCATGCTTGGGTGCACACAGGAGGGTGTCTAGAATCTTACAGTGTATATGCGTTAGTGGTGGTGGGCTGTTCTGGCCATTTTTGAGAGCTTCTTTTCCTTGATTCTTGAAGCTTTCTCTTTACCATTCCTGCTAGAGTAACTTTCCCCACCTCCTGCCAGCTTCCACTGTGAGATCTCTGCCCCACCTGAAGAACACAGTTTCTTCTGCTCTTTTCATTCCTATAGTCTTCAACATACACCTGGCTGGGAGTCATGGTGACTTTGGAGCTAGACTAGTAAATCCCTTGCTGTTGGTAGAGTTCTGGCAGTAGATGCTCTAAGGGGAGGGTTGGCATAGGTAGTAGCAGCAATAGCTTGAGTGAACATGTCTTCAGCTATTATGGAGTCCATAGAAATACACAATTTGCACCAAAAAAAAAAATTCGTTTAACACACAGTCTATCAGTAATGCTTCTGTTGAATATTTTTATTTTTATTTATTTTTTGAGACAGGTTAGTTACTGTTGCCCAGGTTAGAGTGCAATGTCACAATTACAGCTCACTGAAGCCTTGAACTCACAGGCTCCATCTATCCTCCCATCTTAGCCTCCCAAATAGCTGGGACTACAGGCACACACCACCACGCCTGGCTAATTTTTGTATTTTTTGTAAAGGTGGGGTTTTTCCATGTTGTCCAGGCTGGACTCAAAATCCCAGGCTTAAGCAATCCACCTGCCTCGGCCTCCCAAAGTGCTGAAATTACAGGCCTGAGGCACTGTGCCTGGCCCCTTCCGTTGAATAGTAAAAAGTTCCTTCAACACTTAACTTGACTTTTTGCAAGGTGCTTATCTGACAATGATGAGGGAATGCGGTGAGCTCTTAACCTCCCAAGGCAGTGTATGCTCTTGTGGGGATAATCCTTAAAGGAGAGTCGGGGAAAGTTTTTCTTATTAGGACTGATTAACTCACAGGTGGAAAACCAAGGACTTTAGTAGAACCAATTTAAAAAATCTTGATCTCTCCCTTTTTTCCAGCTTTATTGAGGTATAAATGACACATAAATATCGTGTGTATTTAAGATGTGCAGTGTGGTCTGGATTTTTTTTGTTTGTTTTTTGAGATGGCGTCTCGCTCTGTTGCACAGGCTGGAGTGCAGTGGCGTGGTCAGGGATGACTGCTGCCTTGAACTCCCAGGCTTAAGCAATACTCCTGCCTCAGACTCCTGAGTAGCTGGGACCACAGGTGTGTGCTACCACACCCAGCTACTTTTTTTTTTTTTTTTGGAGATGAGGTCTCAGTATGTTGCCCAGGCTGTGATGTTTTTGATAATACATATACAGTGTGAAATGATTACCACAATCAAGCTAATTAACATATCCATCACCTCACATAGTTACAATTTTGAGAGAGTGTGTAGCAGCAATTTTTAAAATGTGAGCTATTAAACCTTTTTTTGTCACATCTAATTTTATTTTATTTTATTTTACTTTATGTTCTAGGGTACCTGTGCACAATGTGCAGATTTGTTACATATGTATACATGTGCCATGTTGGTGTGCTGCACCCATTAACTGGTCATTTACATTAGATATATCTGCTAATGCTATCCCTCCCCCCTCCCCCCACTCCCCAGCAGGCCCCAGTGTGCGATGTTCCCCTTCCTGTGTCCAAGTGATCTCATTGTTGAATTCCCACCTATGAGTGAGAACATGCGGTGTCTGGTTTTCTGTTCTTGTGATAGTTTGCTGAGAATGATGGTTTCCAGCTGCATCCATGTCCCTACAAAGTACATGAACTTATCTTTTTTATGGCTGCATAGTATTCCATGGTGTATATGTGCCACATTTTCTTAATCCAGTCTGTCATTGATGGTCATTTGGGCTGGTTCCAAGTCTTTGCTATTGTGAATAGTGCTGCAATAAACATACGTGTGCATGTGTCTTTATAGCAGCATGATTTATAATCCTTTGGGTATATACCCAGTAATGGGATGGCTGGGTCAAATGGTATTTCTAGTTCTAGATCCTTGAGAAATCGCCACACTGTCTTCCACAGTGGTTGAACTAGTTAACAGTCCCACCAACAGTGTAAAAGTGTTCCTATTTCTCCACATCTTCTCCAGCACCTGTTGTTTCCTGACTTTTTAATGATTGCCATTCTAACTGGTGTGAGATGGTATCTCATTGTGGTTTTGTTCTTTGTTCTTTGTAGGTTCTGGATATTAGCCTTTTGTCAGATGAGTAGATTGAAAAAATTTTCTCCCATTCTATAGATTGCCTGTTCACTCTGACGGTAGTTTCTTTTGCTGTGCAGAAGCTCTTTAGTTTAATTAGATCCCATTTGTCAATTTTAGCTTTTGTTGCCATTGCTTTTGGTGTTTTAGACATGAAGTCTTTGCCCATGCCTATGTCCTGAATGGTATTGCCTAGGTTTTCTTCTAGAGTTTTTGTGGTTTTAGGTCTAACATTTAAGTCACTAATCGATCTTGAATTAATTTTTGTATAAGGAGTAAGGAAGGGATCCAGTTTCAGCTTTCTACATATGGCTAGCCAGTTTTCCCAGCACCACTTATTAAATAGGGAATCCTTTCCCCATTTCTTGTTTTTGTCAGGTTTGTCAAAGATCAGATAGTTGTAAATGTGTGGTATTATTTCTGAGGGCTCTGTTCTGCTCCATTGGTCTATATCTCTGTTTTGGTACCAGTACCATGCTGTCTTGGTTACTGTAGCCTTGTAGTATAGTTTGAAGTCAGGTGGCCATTGATGCCTCAGCTTTGTTCTTTTGGTAGGATTTGTCTTGGCAATGCAGGCTCTTTTGGTTCCATATGAACTTCAAAGAGTAATTTTTCCAATTCTGTGAAGAAAGTCGTTGGTAGCTTAATGGGGATGGCATTGAATCTATAAATTACCTTGGGCAGTATGGCCATTTTCACGATATTGATTCTTACTATCAGGCGTGGAATGTTCTTCCATTTGTTTGTGTCCTCTTTTATTTCATTGGTGAGTGGTTTGTAGTTCTCCTTGAAGATGTCCTTCACATCCCTTGTAAGCTGGATTCCTAGGTATTTTATTCTCTTTGAAGCAATTGTGAATGGGAGTTCATTTGTGATTTGGCTCTCTGTTTGTCTATTATTGGTGTATAAAATTCTTGTGATTTTTGCACATTGATTTTGTCCTGAGACTTTGCTGAAGTTGCTTATTAGCTTAAGGAGATTTTGGGCTGTGACAATGGGGTTTTCTAAATATACGATCATGTTATCTGCAAGCAGGGACAGTTTGACTTCTTTTCCTAGTTGAATACCCTTTATTTCTTTCTCTTGCCTGATTGTCTGGTAGACTTCCAACACTATGGTGAATAGGGTGGTGAGAGGGCATCCCTGTCTTGTGCCAGTTTTTAAGGGGAATGCTTCCCGTTTTTGCCCATTCAATTGTATGATATTGGCTGTTGGCTTGTAATAATCGCTCATATTATTTTGAGATACGTTCCATCAATACCGAATTTGTTGAGAATTTTAACATGAAGGGCTGTTGAATTTTGTCCTAGGCCTTTTCTGCATCTATTGAGATAATCATGTGGTTTTTGTCTTTGGTTCTGTTTATATGCCTGGATTAAGTTTATTGATTTCATTATGTTGAACTATTGCTTACATCCCAGGGATAAACCCACTTGATCATGGTGGATAAGCTTTTGATGTGCTGCTGGATTCGGTTTACCAGTATTTTATTGAATTTTTGCATCGATATTCATCAAGGGATATTGGGTTATAAAATTCTCTTTCAATGTCTCTGCCAGGCTTTGGTATCAGGATGATGCTGGCCTCATAAAATAGTTAGGGAGGATTCCCTCTTTTTCTGTTGGACTGGAATAGTTTCAGAAGAATGTTCCAGCTCCTCCTTATACCTCTGGTAGAATTAGCCTGTGAATCCAAATCTGGTCCTGGACTTTTTTGGTTGGTAAGCTATTAATTATTGCCTCAGTTTCAGAGGCCTGCTATTGGTCTATTCAGGGATTCAACTTCTTGGTTTAAGATCTTGGGAGGTGTGTGTCCAAGGAATTTATCCATTTCTTCTAGGTTTTCTAGTTTATTTGCATAGAGGTGTTTATAGTATTCTCTGATGGTAGTTTGTATTTCTGTGGGTGGTGGTGATATCCCTTTATCATTTTATTGCATCTATTTGATTCTTCTCTCTTTTCTTCTTTATTAGTCTTGCTAGTGGTCTATCAATAATTTTGTTGATCTTTTCAAAAACCAGCTCCTGGATTCATTGATTTTTGAAGGGGTTTTCTGTCTCTGTCTCCTTCAGCTCTGCTCTGATCTTAGTTATTTCTCTTGCCTTCTGCTAGCTTTTTGAATCGTTTGTATTGCTTCTCTAGTTCTTTTTTAATTGTGATGTTAAGTTGTCAATTTTAGATCTTTCCTGCTCTCTTGTGGGCATTGGTGCTATAGAATTTCCCTCTACACACTGCTTTAAATGTGCCCAGAGATTCTGGTATGTTGTATCTTTGTTCTCATTGGTTTCAAGAACATCTTTATTTCTGCCTTCATTTCTAATGTACTTAGTAGTCATTCAGGAGCAGGTTGTTCAGTTTCCATGTAGTTGGTAGGTTTGATTAGTTTCTTAGTCCTGAGTTCTAGTTTGATAGCACTGTGGTCTGAGAGACAGTTTGTTGTAGTTTCTGTTCTTTTACATTTGCTGAGGAGTGCTTTACTTTGTATATTGGTCAGTTTTTGGAATAAGTGTGATGTGGTGCTGAGAGAATGTATATTCTGTTAATTTGGGGTGGAGAGTTCTGTAGATGTCTATTAGGTCTGCTTGGTGCAGAGTTGAGTTCAATTCCTGGGTATCCTTGTTAACTTTCTGTCTCGTTGATTTGTCTAATGTTAACAGTGGGGTGTTAAAGTCTCCCATTATTATTGTGTGGGAGTCTAAGTCTCCTTTAGCCAGAGTCTCCCAGGACTTGCTTTATGAATCTGGAGTGCTTCTGTATTGGGTGCATATATTTAGGATAGTTAGCTCTTCTTGTTGAATTAGTCCTTTACCATTATGTGTGGCCTTCTTTGTCTCTTTTACGATCTTTGATGGTTTTAAAGTCTGTTTTATCAGAGACTAGGTTACCCAACCTGCCTTTTTGTTTCCATTTGCTTGGTAGATCTTCCTCCATCCCTTTATTTTGAGCCTATGTGTGTCTCTGCATGTGAGATGGGTCTCCTGAATATAGCAAACTGATGGGTCTTGACTCTTTATCCAGTTTGCCAGTCTGTGTCTTTTAATTGGACCATTTAGTCCATTTACATTTAAGGTTAGTATTGTTATGTGTGAACTTGATCCTGTCATTATGATGTTAGCTGGTTATTTTGCTCGTTAGTTGCAGTTTCTTCCTAGCATCGATGGTCTTTACATTTTGGCATGTTTTTGCAATGGCTGGTACTGGTTTCCATGTTTAGTGCTTCCTTCTTTTAAATTTTTTTAAAAAAAATTTAGAATGGAGAACATGCAGGTCTGTGCATTGGATATTAAATTCAAATTCTGGTTCTATATGGCCATATAAAAATGGTGTGGTATAGAAAACATAACTGAAGGCCTGGTGTAGTGGCTCACACCTGTAATCCCAGTGCTTTGGGAGGCCAAGACAGCAGGATCTACTTAAGGCTAGGAGTTTGAGACCAGCCTGGGCAGTGTAGTAAGACCCCATCTCTACAAAAAATATAAAAAATTGGCCAGGTATGGTGGCACACACCTATAGTCCCAGCTGCTTGGGAGGCTGAGGTGGAAGGATTGCTTGAGCCTGCGAGGTCAAGGCTGCAGTGAGTTGAGATCATACTGCTACACGCCAGCCTGGGTGACAGAGTGAAACTTCAGTTTCCAAAAATAAAAAAAGAAAGAAAACAACTAGGGAAAGGATAAAATGTTTTTAAAGAACTAAGAGCTAAAAATTTATTCAGTTATCATTCTAAGTAATGTTCCTTTTTCAGAGGCAAAAATGATTTATATCTCTTGAAACGGCAAAATATGGCCGGGTGCGGTGACTTGCACCTGTAATCCCAGCACTTTGGGAGGCCGAGGCAGGTCGATCACTTGAGATCAGGAATTCAAGACCAACCTGGCCAACATGGTGAAACCCTGTCTCTAGTAAAAATACAAAAATTAGCCGGGTGTGGTGGCGCATGCCTGTAATCCCAGCAACTCAGGATGCTGAGGCAGGAGAATTGCTTGAACCCAAAAGGCGGAGGTGGCAGTGAGCCAAGATTGCACCATTGTACTCCAGCCTGGGTGACAAGAGCAAAACTCCATCCCCCCCGCAAAAAAAAAAAAAAGCAAAATATTGCTAGTATTTATGATGAAGAACTATTGCATCATACCTAGGTTTTGGATCTCTTGAAATATAGCTTGTTTTCTTTTTATTAAGTATTTATTTGTTTCTACTTTATGCGTTGATGGTGGGGGACAATAAGGAGAATGTAGAAGATTTATAAAATGCAGTATCTTTCTTGAAATTTATAGGCTACATGAAGAGATAGCAGTTAAACAACAATGAAAACAAGGGTATGGTTAGGGACAAAACACAAGGATATAATAAATATTCTAGGAATTTAGGAATGATGAGCCAGGTCCAGCGGGACTGGTATGCAGGAGGTATTTGGGCATCCCATTTATTGCCTAAGTCCTGGACACTGTTGCCCTGCTGCTCCCTTTGTTCCATACACTTGCTCCCATTGAAGGTTTACTTGGCTCCTCACTCTTTTGACTTTTGTCTCCTGTCATTGCCCCCTTAGACTTTACAGATTCATCTTACAGGATCTTGACCCTCCATTCTCTCCTTTGGATGTATCATACACACATGTTCTACCTGACCTTGGCCTTAAGGTAATACCAGAGGTGCCCGGTAGATGCCTGGTCCTAGGGTCCTCCTCCACAGCTGCCCATTTGGAATCACTCTGCTCTGACTTGCTTCTTACTGGGTGTCTGCCCCTGGACATCCTGTAGTAGAACATCCTAATTTTGGGATGTCCCAAAACTGATTGCATTATCTCCATTCCATCTTTCTCTTCCATAAACAAACAATATTCTTTTGTCTTGTATATCTTTATGAGTCTGAGCCTGAGCTTCACTATCTGCCCAGTTTCCCAACATAAAACAGGAGAACAGTCATTGTCTGTCCCTCATCTGGGCATTCGGCTCTTCACCTGTAATGTCTGTGGCCTCTGGCCCCTGCTCACACTCCTCCTTGTTCACCCACCTTCCCTGTGTACTCATGGTGGAAGTGCCACTCACTCTTCTCATAGGCTCTCTCCTGCTGTGTCTCTCCATACCTCTTTTGAGTTTGCCTTTCTGAATATTTCTACTGCCTCTTGGCTCTCTATAGCCTGCAGGTCAGACTTGTAGGTGTAGTGTAGTGCTGAACCCCTTTCGATTCCAGTGGGGATGGCACCAGGTTCAAGAGGCTGAAGAAGAGATGCAGAGCCAACAAAGGAGACATGGGGTTTTATTGTTTACATACAGGGGAAATGAAAGAGGACCAGGGAAGATAACCACACAGCCCAGTGCAGGGAGCTGGGCAGGAAAACCACAACCACTTGCAAAAAGCATGCAGTTTATATAGCATTTCCACTTAACACCTCCCCTCTAACAACCTCCACCTGGCAATCTTCATTCCACATGAAACTCAGGGCCTCAATTCTCTGTACACCTTATGTTCTATGGGAGGGGATGGGGGCTCAGATGTTCCTTACAGACAAGGAACAGAATCTTCGTATTGGCCACTACTGGATTCCCTAGCCCAGTACACACATTCAGGTGTGTGTGCTATACAGGGTCATCCTCAGGGTGACCCTGTCATGCTTAAGTTATTGCTATCAGATGTATTTACCATGCATATGGTTAAAAAGAGCCCTTTCCCCGTCTTGTCCCAGCTTACCTCTTTAACCTTCTTTTAGCCAGTTCAATTCCCCTCCTTTTGATGACTGTCTTCCCCCAGACTCAACCAAGTTTCAACTCATATTAGTCTGTCATTGTTGCACAGATATATCATTGCAATTCTGGAACTGTATCTTTCTACTTATTGTTCCCTAGACTTGAGGCATCCCCAGCCTCTTCAGTCTCATTTTCACCCTGTACACAGAGAACCCAATACTCCACTCAGACACATGCATTTCTGTGAATCATTGCCTAAATGTCCCAGACAGAGGTGGTTGCACTCTCCTTTGCACCTTTTTTTTTGGATACAGGGTCTTAGTCTGTCATCCAGGCTGGAGTGCAGTGGCATGATTATGGCTCACTGCAGCCTTGACTTCCCCAGGCTCAGATGATCCTCCCACCTCGGACTCCCTAGTCACTGGGACAACAGGCATGCGCCACCGCACCTGGCTAATTTTTGTATTTTTTTTTTTTTTTTTTAATAGAGACAGGGTTTCTCCATGTTGCCCAAGCTAGTCTTGAACTCCTGGGCTCAAGTGATCCACTTGCCTCAGGCTTTCAAGGTATTAGGATTACAGGCCTGAGCCACAGTACCTAGCCTCCTCTGCACTTTTAATGTACCATGTTTATGTTTCTTTTATATGAACTTTTGCACTGTGTTTTGGCCAGTGAATAGGTCTTTCCCTCCACTGGTCTGTGAAGTCTGACTGACCTGCAAATCATGCTTCATGCATCTAATTATCTCCTGTGGACTGAGCACCTGCACACTGCTCAGCTCATCTTTGTTGCATGAATGAAGGCCCATGTTGAATGGAGTTTTAAAACCTGGAAAGTTTTTGCCATGTGCTTAATGCTGAGTTTTGTTTCCTAATTAACCTGAAGTTTTGGTTTACTGTGGTGTATCTATTCCATGCTCCTGTAATTTAAAGCATAATTGCTGCATGAATCTGTTTGAGAAGGGTATGTTTGAAGCTTTGATACATTTTTATACTTTCGATAAGCTTTTGATACATTTATGATGTAACAAAGCCCTTCTATTGGTGGATTCCTTTCTAATTAAAATACTCTATTTACAGATTTGTTCTAAGTCTCTTCCTAGGTACACAATATGTTCCAGTAATTACATTAAATGATACATAAATATAATGCATATTAATATTAAAAACATAAATGTGTGTTATGTCTAATTGGTCCTATAGTTAAATGGCACAGTAAGGACAGGAGACCTTATATTTTTTTGCAGCTGTATAAATTCTTGGGTTCTGTGGGTTAAGTTTAACATAGTTTTAGACCCTAGAGCAAGAGAAGCTTGAGAATGATAGATTGTTGAAGTAAAGCAGTTACCCAGCGGAATACCTAGTCTTTTTTTTTTTTTTTTTTTTGAGACAGAGTTTCACTCTTATTGCCCAGGCTGGAGTGCAATGGCGCAATCTCAGCTCGCTGCAACCTCCGCCCCCTGAGTTCAAGGGATTCTCCTGCCTCAGCCTCCCAAGTAGCTGGGATTACAGACATGCGCCACCACACCCTGCTAATTTTTGTATTTCTAGTAGAGACAAGGTTTCTCCATGTTGACCAGGCTGGTCTCGAACTCCCAACCTCAGGTGATCTGCCGGCCTTGGCCTCCCAAAGTGCTGGGATTACAGGTGTGAGCCACCACTTCCAGCCTTTTTATCTTTTTTAAAATTATTATTTTCTTTGTTTATATCTAGTCTTTTAAAAATTATTTTAAAATTATTTTAAGTTCTTTAAATGTCTAACCTTTTCTACAAATCTATAATTACATGATCCCACTATTTAAAAATGTTTCTTATAGTTACAGCTTTTTCTGTATTTTATAGACTCATTAATAATTTACATGATCATCAGATAATTCAGCTTAATATGTCTTATGCTATTCAGTATGCTGTTAAAGTTACTCTAGCCAAAGGAACATGTCAACTAAGAAAACTAAACGTTTCACATTAATAATAAATCTGAGATTAATTGTTCTTTTGGCTTTCACTTAAACTCCATGGAGTTTAACTGGAAAAAAAAATGCCACCACTTTAGACCCATGTGAAAGGAAGACAGCCTGATGCTCGAGACCTGTTTGGAGCAGCCATCTGGCATTGCCCCACTCATGAGCCACCACACACAGTCAGCTTCTAGCAGGCCTGGTGTGGGTGTTGTTTCCCAGGAGACATTTTAAGTAAATGTATAAGAACATAGATGTGTCCATTCAGAAAAGTTCTTCCAAGTCTTAAATGTCCTCAGTGAAAGTATGTTAGAATGTATTGTGTTTTTATAACCCACACTCCAGCTGTGTAGATGTGAAACAAGACTAAATAGGCATATTTGACTTTACAGGTTTTGGGGGTGGGGTGCAGGGGGTAGGTAAGCATCCTGATTCCATCCTGAGGTTATCAGCTACGGGTAGAGAATGGAGTGAAGTGGGAGACTGGGTGGTGGGAGGAGGGAAGGGGTATGTGGGACGATTAGTATCTGACAGTTGGGTTCATTCTATCAGCGCACCCTGAGAGGTCCCGTCACTCCTGAGCAGAAGCCTGTGATTTTGGGTCTTCACCGTATTGATCATAGGTGGCCTGCCTCAGCCACTCATTCAGGAGACTTAGGAAATACAGGCACTACTGCTTAACTGCATCCAAAAAATTTATACAGGTTGAGCATCCCAAATTCAAAACTTTTTGAGTGCTAACATGATGCTCAAAGGAAATGCTCACTGGAGTATTTCAGATTTCAGATTTTCAAATTTGGGATGCTCAACCAGTAAGTATGATACAAATACTAAATCTGGAACACTTCTGGTCCCAAGCAATTCGGATAAAGGATATTCAGCCTGTAATAACCCTAGCAACACCTGATTGGAGATCTGTCCAGACTTCCTAAGCACTAGTTCAAGATCCTCCTCTCTTTCCAACTCAGGTATAACTTCCATCTGTAAGAGCAGGTTTATAATTATAGGTTGCAGATTTAGAGATACTACTTGGGAACTCAAATTTAAATGATTTTCACCTGACCCTGACCATTTACTACCTTCCTGGTTGAACTCAGTCTTACCAGGTTTATAGTAATCCATTGAGTTGTGGATGTCTCAGGATTAATCATTCAGCCACAGTTAAGTACCTACTATCTGGTAAAGTCTTAAATAGACACTGGAGACAGAATAACAGCCAAGAGTCAGGTGGAGGATGTGTATATCAATAAATACATGTAAAACAACCACAGGCACTTCAGGTATATACGGAGGCCTCTAAGACCACAGAACCTGCAGGTAGTGAAGTGTTCCTCTGCATTCTTAGGGTGACCATACAACTTGGCATCCAAACTGAAATGTTTTTGAAAGTACAAAGTGGTAGTATTGAGATTTGTGCTGGGATAACAGCAGTAGACTTGGGCTGTCTGGGAACAGCCAGGGCGGTGGTCACCTCTCCACTTAGCACCCCATACCTGGCTCACTCTGGGTTTCCACCATGCTGCCCTCCTGTCTGTCACTGTACAGACACCTTACAAGATTGTGCTTAATGGTTGTCATGTGCCTTATTGTGAGTACGGCATAGTGGGTCTGATTTGAATCAATTTTTTTGTTTCCAGATAGGCCTACAACAGAAAGTGTACGAAGTGAAAGTATTTGGAACTTGACATGCATAATCTCATTTACTTCTCAGAGCAGTTCTTTAGGGTTTATGTGCTGTTGGTATTTCCTTTTTGAGTGAAGTTTTGCCCTTGTTTGCCCAGGCTGGAGTGCAGTGGCGCGATCTCACTGCAACCTCTGCCTCCCAGTTCAAGTGATTCTTGTGCCTCAGCTTCCTGAGTAGCTAGGGTTACAGGCACACACCACCATTCCCGGTTAATTTTGTATGTTTAGTAGAGATGGGGTTTCACCATGTTGCCCAGGCTGGTCTTGAACTCCTGACCTCAGGTGATCCGCCCGCCTCGGCCTCCCAAAGTGCTGGGATTACAAGCGTGAGCCACTGCGCCTGGCCTACAGTATTTATTTTTACAGTTGAGAGGACAGTGAGGCACACAGAGGTAAAGTAACTTGCCGGGGGCTGCACAGTAAGCAGCAGGAGCGGGATTGGAGCAGAGCCCCAGCTGCGTGACTCTAGCCCCTGCTCATGCAGCTTCCTCTGCTTGTGTTCTCTGGGTTTGGCTACAGGCCACCAGTGCCACAGGAGATGATTTAAGTGGTGCCTAGACATTGAATAACATTGACTCAAAAAGGAGAACGTTATTCCCTTTTCACTTATCTTTTAATCCTATGTCATTTTCTCCACCACCCTAAACAATTCTCCAAGAACTTTAACTTGGCTTTACTTTGCTAATCTCTCTAAGGAAGAAGGAGTAACTTCAGGCTCCAAACCTTAAACAAGAAATGTAATTTTAAAATGAGTATTTCACTTTTATACTCACTTTCTATTTATAGCAAGCGATACTGGCTTCTCATATCTATTTGTGACATAAAGTTTTCTTTAAATCTTATTGAAGTAAAAAGTCTATTAGAAAAAAAATCAAGTCCAGATAGGATGCAGATGTGGCCGAGTTGTGACGGTAGTGTGGGAATTTGTAATTTGGAGGAACACTCCCTCCTCAAGGGAGGAATTAAAGAGTAGAGATAAAAGCCAGACAGCCCTCAGGGTAAAGTTTTAGCATTCTTTCACCTAGGAATCAGGGGGCTGGTAATTCTGTCCCATTTGCTGCCTTTTCCTTTTCTTCTGTTTGAGAAGTCACATGGCAAAATATTAAGAGTCTGTCTGACTTAATGATCTCTATTCCAGACATGTACTAATTTATAGTTTTGCGGTCATTTATCTACACTGGCAATGGAAATGGGAAGTAGTTGAAATTGTTATCTTTATAACTGAAGGGAACAATTTGTATGCAGCGGGGCTTAATCTGGTATCTTAGTTCTTAGAAACACCTAAATTCTCCTGTTTATAAGTAAAATTCAACTGTATCTCAAGTTATCAATTTTTATTTTCCTGACAATGGCACAAGAATTAAAAATCTATTGAAACTTCTTAACACTGTGGTATAAAATTTTAACTTAAAAGTATAACTGGGCAGTTACAACTCACTGAATGGTAATTTTTTTTTTTTTTTTTTTTTTTCATTTTAAGGACAGCACAATTAGATTTTGGTAAGATTGAGACTTCAGTGTCTTCTGGTATATTTGTCAGGACAGATTCACAAGTAGTTTGCAAGTGTTCATGAACAAATCAGGTTAGTAATACATTGAAACCAGCACAAATAGATTGTCCTCATCACTGCATAGACAAAACAGTCAGGAGATGGGTTTGGTGCTGTAAGCACAAGTGGCATGATATAATGAAGTTGTATTCCATTAAGCTCTTGTGTACGGGGAGCAAAATGTCATCACCTGAATGTGGCTGCATTTCTGTGATACAACCTCATCTGTTCCGTCAACTAGTTTTGCTCTGATCAATAAGCAGTTTTCTGTGGCCTTTCACTGCTGTCAGATGTCATTGAGTGATGTAAATGCACGTCAGAAACTAGAAACTTGACAGCTCACCCAGAGAGGGAAGGGAGAGAGGAGAGGGAAATCACTACAATAGACATGGTTGACAGCTGACATCTCCTCAGGGTAACTGATTGGATACTGTAGCAGCCGGCACTTTTCCCATATAAACTCGAAGAAAAATGATCCTGTTATGTGTAAAATACAGTGCAGATGTTTTAAAATAACTTAAGGGAAAAATTATTCTTGTAAACTGTAGCATAGTGACTATATAGATTGTATAAAATATAAAAAATAATTAGTTGCTGTTAGTTTTTGAGTAAGAACAATTAAGGCAGATGAAAATATTGTATTTCTACCCATTTTTCCCAACACGCACTGCCAGAACTATAATTAGGAAAGTTTGTCAGTGAAGAAAGAAATGTAGCCTTAAAGACATTTATTATAACAGTATTCATGCAATAGAATATTATGTAGCAGTAAAAGGAAGAAGAGGACTGTTTTTATGTCCTGATATGGGAAGATCGTCAGGGTCTACTGCTGAGTGGAAAAAGCAAGAGGTGGAACAGAATGTCCTGTGCTGCCTTTTGTGTTGAAGGGAAGGACTTAAGACTGACTCTGTTCAAATGTGCATGTAGCAACGCTGAAAGGATCTTATGGTAAGCACTTGAGTGGGGAGTGAAGCGTTGGGACTTGCCCTAAGAAAGGTTGTGATTGTGAGACCGACTTCACTGTGTATCTTTTTTTTTCTTTTTAAACCATATGACTGTATTACCTATTCAAGATACTGTTATAAAAAGGCATGCATTTATTCCACGTATGATAACTTGATGAAAAATATAGCATTGTTACATTAACAAGGGACTCACAGTCTCAGAGTACTCTGGTTAGACTCTTCATTACCAAAGCTAAAAAGGCATTCAGATATGTTAGAATGAGGGGTTTTGCAATCTCATTAAATGCTAGTTTAAATGATTTTATTGTCATTGATTAAGATTCAGGGACACTTAGACATAGTACCTATTGCTTAGTCTATGTCAGATACCATACCCTGCTTTATAAATGTTAACTTATTTAAGTCCTCACAGAGTGTTACTGTCTCTGTTTAACATGTGGAAAAACAGATGCTCAAAGAGTTTAAAACCTTACTATAGGTCATACAGCCAGTATGTGGGAAAGCTGGAATTTGAATCTAGGTTTTCAGTCTCCAAAGATAAGTCGAGGGTCTGAGTATTAGAGTGGAAAGAGCTGTAACTGACAGGAACAAGCACCCAAGCATGTGTATACCCGTGAGGACAGCTGCCTTAACCTGGCCGTGCCGTGAAGAGTACAGGGCAGTGTTAAATCCCTGGAGTGGTTCATCACTGCCAGGCTTACCTATTAAGATGACTTCTTGGCACCATCGGCGTTTCTTTGTAGCTCCCATTTTAGTCAGTTATGTGCTTACCATTGGCCTATGTGTCTATCCCTGAGGTTTTCATGGGGCAGAAACCGTGTCTCTTTTGCTGCCCACTCAGCCCCAGCTCAGAGTCTGATGCAGGGAAGGTGCTTAATAAATACTTGCCGAAGGAATGCACCATTACTACAGGCAGATCTTGTAGTAATGACAAGATTACATTTCACTGGTGTGGTTATCTTTCACAAACTACCTAATGGAATGATTCTTTGTAGTGCATGCTTTTCACTAATGAGGAATGCAACTTTGGAGCCAGAGTAGATTGAGAGCTTGTAGGTTCAAGGCAGAAAGACATCAGTTTATTCTATAAATAGTGAACCATCACTTTACTATTAGGAGTAAAGTGGTAAAAGAAGAAGATTAGGAAGTTAGGAAGTTAGGAAGTTAAGACAATCACCAGAGATAAAGTTTACTTGGGGAAACATCATTGAAAAAAATCCAGTAGAACAAAGTTGCATTAGGACTTTAATCCTACCACTGTGGTGTTCAGGGTTTGTACACTTTGCTGTGTGTCAGGACGTCTTGAGACCTCAGCTCTCTAAGGCTAATCCGTTGGTCTACAGTCCAAGCTATTCTCTGTTCACAACCACCCCCTTCTCTACTGCCTTTTGTTTTCATTTTTACTTTTGAAATTCTTTTCCTCTTCATTTCAGGACCAATGTTATTAGAATATAGGGAATAGTTCAAAATTAGGGTCATCCCTACTGCTCCTCCAAAGGCCCAGCCTGAGGAAAGACAGGCTTTGATGAGTGAGTTGAGAGAAGGAATTTAGGTGCGGATGTGGCTCTTTTAAAAATGAAGGCTCTGGGTTGGATGATGTCTGACCACTTTTCCTTTGGTCCAGTTGAGGTGGAGGTGGGAGGAAATGCTACTAACAGATGCAAGTTGAGTGTCCCTTATCCAAAATGCCTGGGACCAGAAATGTTTCAGATTTCAGGGTTTTTTAGACTTTGGAATATTTACATTATACTTAGTGGCTGAGTGCCCCAAATCTGAAAATACGAAATCTGAAATGGTCTCAACTGTTATACCAAGTGCTGTTAACTCCACCACCTAATCGTCTTTTAAAATTTGCCCACTTTCATCTTCTCCATCTCCATCATCACTCTCCCTCCCATTGCCCTGTCATCTCACCCTGGACTGCTATAATAACTTTCTACTCCATTTTCCCTATTCACCCTGAGCTCTCTAGAATTCATCATTTTGCAATCAGAAATATTTTTCATGGCCAGGTACTGTGGTTCATTCCTGTAAGCCCAGCAACTTAGGAGGCTGAGATAGGGTGATTGCTTTAGCCCAGGAGTCTGAGACCAGCCTGGGCAACATAGCAAGTCCCCATCTCTACAAAAGAGAAAATAAATTAGCCAGGCCTGATGATGTGCACCTGTAATCCCAGCTACTCAGGAGGCTGAGGTGGGAGGATTGCTTGAGCTCACGAGTTGGAGGCTGCAGTGAGCTACGATTACGTCACCATAGTCTAGCCTGGGCAACAAAGCAGTTGTCTCTTAAAAAAAATTTTTTTTTTCATAGTGCACATCTGATCATGTCAGCTCCCACTTAAAAATCATTGAGTGGCTTCTCCTTTCTTGTAAGGTAAAGGCTGGTCTTTAGTGTGGCCTGTGAGGCCCTCAGTGTGGTCTGCTCTCTGCCTACCTTAGCTGCTCTGGAGCCCTCCTGTGCCCTGAGCTCCAGTCCCATAGTCTCAGTTCCTCAGGTAATCTGTTTCTTTTGTTAAACTGACCTTTCCTCTTTGTCTTGTCCTCATATCCACCATCAACTTCCCCCAGGGTTCAGGCCTGTTTCATCATGGTCTCCTCAGAGATTTAGCCCTGACTGGGCTCTCCTGTTTCATGCCCTCTCAGTAGTCTATCTTCCCCTCATAGCATGGCGAAGATGATTCATTGTGCTCTTAGTTCACTGAATTCCCATCCTGTAGCACATGTTCACACATAAAAGTGATCAATAATTTTTCAGTGAATAAATAAAGTAACTTGAGCCAGAAGTGAGAGTAAATGATCTATCCAAGATAGCATGGCCACTTAATATCAGAATTAAGACAAAACACACAGACTTTCCACTGTATCTGGTTTTTGTTTCATTATTAGTAGTCTGGGTCTGCATGGGAGACTTGTTCATTCTGATTGCATGAGGAAAATGTGCTTTTGACTCTGTTTCCAGGGAGACCTGGATCTCTGCTTTTTGTTTCCAGCCCTTCTGTGGAGTTAGTTCCTTCTGGTACATTTCTTTGGCCCCTCTTAAGGTTTATCCTGGGGGGCCTGCTTTGTTCCATTGGCATCATAAAGCTAGAAGTTGAATGTTTCTCACTTTTCTTAATTCTTTAAAGTGACTATTTCGGATTTCGCGTTTATAATATTTTGTGGTTTTTTATCTTAGATGATTTTATTCTGAGCCTTGATCCTGATGCTTCCTTACCAAATACTTTAAGCTTGAACAGTGCATTTGGGACCTTTATTTTTAACATTCTGCATCCCAAATTCTGTGTTTGTTATTTCCATGGCTGATGACACCCCTGCCCTTACTGACTCACTTTAAAGGAAGAGGCTGTTTACTTAACAGTGGTGTGTTGTCTGTTTTCCCAAAATACAATCTCTGACCAGAGTCTGGGTTGAGTGGTAATCTTCCTTTACATAAGCTGCTTGGAAACTGTCAATTCAGCCTTATCTGGGGGGTGATTTGGGATGTGGGCTCATTATGCTTGCATGGCATACTCCGTCATGATCTTCTTTCTGAGCTCTAGACTGTTCAGAAAACTTCCTAGCTGGCTTTAATTCTGTTATTGAGATCTAGAAAACCTCACTACATTCCTTCTACTCATTTGTGCTGAAAGTATTTAAAGACTGGGCTGGGCGTGGTGGCTCACGCCTGTAATCCCAGCACTTTGGGAGGCCGAGGGGGACGGATCACGAGGTCAAGGGATCGAGACCATTCTGGCCAACATGGTGAAACCCCATCTCCACTAAAAATACAAAAATTAGCTGGGTGTGGTGGTGTGCACCTGTAGTCGAGAGGCTGAGGCAGGAGAATAGCTTGAACCCGGGAGGTGAAGGTTGCAGTGAGCCGAGATTATGCCACTGCACTCCAGCCTGGCAACAGAGTGAGACTTCATCTCAAAAAAAAAAAAAAAAAAAAAAAAGACTGCTCCTCAACATCTCTCCTTGCTTCTCAAATGCCAAAGGGGAAGCCCTATGGCCCTGCTCTGGCTTCTCCATGGAAAAGACTCTATCTCATTTGACAATGAACTTCTTGAAATATGGCATCCAAACATGATTCTGTGTGGACCTGGTATACAGGTTTTTCACTTCTTCATGGAACCAAAAGAATAAACATGTTGTTTGCTTGCCTGATTCTGTTCCCCACTTCTCCCGTTTTTCAGATTCAGTTGTCAAACATTCAAGAAGGAGGACCTGAAGAAAGCCACTGTGGTTTGGTTTTAAGTTTGCAGCTATATCTTCAAATTGTGGTGGTGATGATACGCATCATAAAATTTTAGGCCTTTGTGTAAGGACCCTGCCCAAAATCTGTTAGCACAGAAATCATAAAGCTGCATTCTTCATCTGTCAACTAAGTAAATATAAGATAGAATTATAAGTGGGTGCTCTAGCTTCATGGTGTTCAAGGTAAATAGTAGGCACTATTTAAAATAATGCTGGCCAGGCGCAGTGGCTCACACCTATAATCCCAGCATTTTGGGAGGCTGAGGTGGGTGGATCACGAAGTCAGGAGATCTAGACCATCCTGGCTAACATGGTGAAACCCCATCTCTACTAAAAATACAAAAAATTAGCCAGGCATGGTGGCGGGTGCCTGTAGTCCTAGCTACTCGGGAGGCTGAGGCAGGAGAATGGCATGAACCCGGGAGGCAGAGCTTGCAGTGAGCCGAGATCGTGCCACTGCACTCCAGCCTGGGTGACAGAGCGAGACTCCGTCTCAAAAAATAATAAATAAATAAATAAATAAACAAAACAAAATAAAATAATGCCAACAGGCTGGGCCTGGTGGTTCCCACCTGTAATCCTAGAAATTTGGGAGGCCAAGGTGGGCAGATCACCGGAGGTCAGGAGTCATATTGGGGTTAGAGCTTCACCATATGAATTGGGAGGTGGTGGTGATGGGGTGCATGGTTCAGATTATAACAGGGCAGTGGACCCCATACACAGAGTTTGTTCTTTTGCCCAAGACCATTGTTAATATGGTGATCATATAATGAATACTCTCCTATTTGCCTGTAGTTTGAAGGCCAAATTATATAATTTGGATGACTACCAAGGGAGTTACACCCCCCGTTTACATGTACAGCTATTCCTTAGGACTTTTGGAAAGATAATTTACTTTATAACATTGGGTAATCATATTACCCAATGTTATTTCTTCATAAGTAATCATATTTACTTGTCTTTTCTTCTTTAGTAAGTTTTAAGCCTGTTGAAGCCTGTTGAAGCTGTGGATTAGAATTTGTATAATACCTTACTCTGTCCTGTGTCTAGTACAGAGCCTAGCATAGATTGGGAATTTAATAAATAATTTATAGACTTTTAGAGCTCAAAGAGTATGTGGTGATGATCTAATTTAACATTCTCATATTTATTGATAGAAAGAACAAAAAAAGAGATGCAGACAAGTTAGGTGGTTTACCAAAGTCACAGAGTCCTGAGAAAGAACAGAATGTGGCCTTTATGAAATGTAGTTTTCTACTCTTTACAACATACTGCACCGCCTTTGAATAAAGTTTAAATGAGGGCTAAAATGTGATTTAAGAGGGGATTCCCTATATGCTGTCTCTTAAACATGTCTCCCCATATACAAATTTAAGCGTGTATATGTCTAATCTATATGAAAATTTATTTTATGCTCTTAGTGCAATTACAACTTTTTGTCGCTTATTAAGACTTCAGAGATACAAACCAGTAGCTCAGTAATTGCTTTCTTGAATCTGCCTTTAATAATTACATTTAGTAAAGCTGTATCGAAAATTAGAAAGGCAGAGACTAATGGAAAACTAGATTTTTCACTGAATTAGAAAGCAAGACAATCCATATATTGACAACACTTCAAGTTGAAACAGATCAGGAAAACTGTTTTGGACTGTTTGTGCAAAGAGGCAAACCTGGCCCTGATGGGCAGTGGTGTCCGTGTTTTATGGAAGCAGAGAAACTCTAAGAGATTTCATGTAAATCGGCATATTGGGAAGAGAGAGTCCAGGTCTGATTTAGATAAAGTCATTTGAATCTTTTAAAGCCTGGAATTTCTCCTTGGTACTAGCAAAGAAGTAGAATATAAAGAATTGTGTTAATGAAGTGGAAATATCTTTGAATAAAAAAAAAGTACAAAACTCATTTAGGGGTCATATCTTGCAGTCAGAAGGAAATGTGTGCAGGAAGATTGTAGTAGTTTCTGTAGTAGTTGATGTGGTGTTTTGACTTTATAGCCAGAAAAATTAGTCATTTTAGTTTGTTTTTTGCATTTTAGAAAGCATATTAAAAAGATCCCAATGGTGGATTAACTCAGGATTTTTTACATATTAGGAAAATAAAACTAAAATATAATTACATTAATTGAAATAAACAAACAACACTGATGCCTCTTATTCACCTGTCAGAGACAGTGTATTTTTGCACAGTAAGCCAGGAGACAGGCCAGGTAGCCTGCTGATACACCAGCTTCCCTCCCAAACAAGATGCTGGCTACAAAGTTCACATGCATCAGGGCCCAACAAACTTCCCATACTGTGGAGGCACAGGGTTATAACAACTTTAGAAAAATGCCTTTAAAAGGGCCCAATGTATTTGTCACATTATCATGGATAGCTGAATTGTTCTAATAGTGTCCTGTTGAGCAAGTTCATCCTTTCCTAAGAATGAGGGCAGGTGTTTGCTTACAACGTTTAGAGGTAGGATAGTTTATGTGTCTCTCCAAGGCAAGAGGAAACATCTAGAAAGTAGAAAATTCAGATAGACAGTCATGTACAGACTTGATTGTCTTCTTTTTCAGGTCAAGGGAGAGAGAGGTGTGAAAAGTTTGGAAAAGCCAGTAGGATGAGAAGGCATGTGAAATGAGCAGAGGCCACGTGGTCAAGCCTTTTTGAGAACTGTTGTCTGGCCAGATTAACTTGGAGTTTAAATTTGTTAGAGCTCTCTGATTTCACCATCAGAAATTACACAAAGGATGGAGAAGTAGGGTAGCATAAGTCAATTAGAGGATAGGGTTATCCTGCCTTGAGAAGTGAATTTGCTGTTTGGTAAGAAAGATACGGACTAAGACAACAGAATCTGATCCTGGAAATATTATTTTGAATGGTACAGTAAGCATGCATGGTTCATTATGAATGAGTTAGCATTTGTTTATCCTGCACAGTATATAAAGTGTGGCACACAGTATGTGTATATGGCACCATCTCTACCTTACAGTGGAGTTGCAGAGCCATATACATGGCAAAGCAATACACAGTTGTTATATACAAGTAGAATGCTAAGACTCTAGAAAACAATCTGGTCAACCCCCTCAAGTCCCCGAATGTTCTAGATGATGAACAGCCATAGAGCTGAGAAGTGATTTTCCTGTCTACATGGCTAATAAGTGTCAAAGAGGGATCTGGAACTCAGGTTTCTGCTTCACAGATATTTTTTTCTAATTATAGAATGTTTTCACTCAAAAATTTTAAAAAATGAGATATACATGTTCAATGCAGAAAAGTTGAGGGGAAAACATGAAATGTGCAAATAGGAAAAATTACGCATAATCCCTCTTAAACATTAACATTTTTTTCTTTTTAGTAGAGACAGTATCTCACTGTGCTTCCCGGTCTCAAACTCCTAATCTCAAGTGATTTTCCTGCCTCAGCCTCCCAAAATGCTAGGATTACAGGCATGAGCCACTATGCCCAGTCAACATTGACATTTTTCTCCCAGCATTTTTGGTAAAGAATATATATACAAATACACACACATACATCACTATTATGCACATATATTTACTAAATAAAACAAAAATGTACTCTCTGTAGGCTGCTTTTTTTTTTTTTTTTTAATTTTAACAAAAGCATATCTTTCCTACTCTCCGCTGTGTTTCAGTTGGATGTACTATTTATCCCTGAGGGCCCAGCAGCTTGCCTCTCTGAAATGTTCTTACATGTCCATATTTGACACTGAGAATTTTAGTTTGTAAAAGGATAGCTTTGGCAAAGCCATGGTAAGGGATAAAGGGGTTGGTCACCTAGAGAGCAAATATTTGGAAAATAAAGGCACTAATCGTGGTTGGAGGTGTTAGTTCCTTATCTTGTGAACCATTTTTAGGAGCCCAGGAAAGGTCTTACTCAAAAGTTTCTTTTAAGTCTATGTGTCCTGACTTGTGGAAAAATGCTTGGCAGAAGATCCACAGCTGTACTGTCTCTGTAAAGAAACACTATGGAGGGAAAGAAAAAAAAAAATCACATCCAGGTGATGTAGGGGATTTAGTTTTGAAAGTCTAATATGTGAAACCTAGATGTAAGACTTGAAAAAAAGATTTCTTCCTACATTGGTAGCGATGTAAGAGTTTTCAGATGTTGGATGCTTTAGATTTAGCTCAGGCTCTTGGGAATGGCATGAATTAGAGCTTTGCGTTTTCAGTTTTTCTGTAGAGACCACATATGTCATATTACTAAGGGAAAGCAACCCATAGTAACAACAAAAACAAAACTTGCAGAATGGTTGTATTTTTGCAAGTCAACACCTTTTCTTGAATCCATTGTTCTTTCTTTAAAGCAGTCAAACAAATTACCTGATTATGATATATCATGTAACTAGGAGAGTCTCTTTGTTTGGAGTAAAAGAAATCAATACAAGAAGCTCTTGGAATGGCCTTTTTCTCTCTCTCTCTTTAGTGGCTCCTTATGTATGGCTTTAGAAATGCTGATTCTACATGAAGAATGACAGTGATTCATGCTGAGGCCCAGCCTTGTTAGACTCCTAACTGCTCTCTGAAAATCTTTGACAGTGTTGGTTACATGTATCTAGAAGAGGTAGTAGTTGGTTTAATACAGAAACATAGTTGTAAATTTTTCATCAGATAAATTTAGTATTTAAAGCATAGTATTTAAAGTATCGGGCATTTTTTTTGTGGGTTTTTAAATTTTTATTTAATTTATTTATTTATTTATTTATTTATTTTTGAGACAGAGTCTTACTCTGTCGCCCAGGCTAGAGTACAATGGTGCAATCTCGGCTCACTGCAACTTCTGCTCCCGAATTCAAGCAATTCTCCTGCCTCAGCCTCCCGAGTAGCTGGGATTACAGGCGCATGCCACATTGCCAGGCTGATTTTTGTATTTTTAGTATAGACAGGGTTTCACCATGTTGGCCACACTGGTCTTGAACTCCTGACATCAGGTGATCCGCCCACCTCAGCCTCCCAAAGTGCTGGGATTACAGGCGTGAGCCGCCTTGCCCGGCATTGGGCATTTTTTTTTTTTTTTTTTTGAGACGGAGTCTCGCGCTGTCGCCCAGGCTGGAGTGCAGTGGCCGGATCTCAGCTCACTCCAAGCTCCGCCTCCCGGGTTCACGCCATTCTCCGGCCTCAGCCTCCCGAGTAGCTGGGACTACAGGCGCTGCCACCTCGCCCGGCTATTTTTTGTATTTCTTAGTAGAGACGGGGTTTCACCGTGTTAGCCAGGATGGTCTCGATCTCCTGACCTCGTGATCCGCCCACCTCAGCCTCCCAAAGTGCTGGGATTACAGGCGTGAGCCGCCTTGCCCGGCCTGGGCATTTTTTTTTTAAGTAGGTTAACTTAAATTTAAAATAGGAATAAAAGCTATTCCAGGGTTCCGTGGTATAATTTCATATTTTGCAGTTGTCATTCTCTCAATGCTGCCTTCTCTGAGTAGTTTATTGAAAATTACAACCTTTCCCCTAGCGATCCTACTTTCTTTTACCTGGCTTTATTCTCCCCCTTCCCCATGCCAGGTAATCACTTTCTAAAACTTACTTTGTAAGTTTAGTTTTTATATTCATTATTTGTTTTCTGTCTCCCCTGCTGGAATGCAAATTTCATGAGGACAGAACTCTTTGTCATTTTACTTCAATGATAGACTTCAGACGCCTTGAATAGGGTCTAGCACATGGCAGGTCTAGATATCTATCTGTCTATCTGTCTATCTGTATTTTTTTTAAGAAGAATTAAGCCAGGCACCATAGCTCAGTACCTGTAATCCCAGCATTTTCAGAGGCTAAGGCAAGCAGATCGCTTGAAGCCAAGAGTTCAAGACCAGCCTGGGCAACAATCAAGACCTCATCTCTACCAAAATATAAAAACTAAAAACAATTAGCCAGGCACAGTGGTATGTGCCTGTAGTCCCAGCTAATTGGGAAGCTGAGGTGGGAGTATAGCTTGAGCCCAGGAGCTCAGGGCTGCAGTGAGGTGTGATTACACCACTGCACTCCAGCCTAGGCGACAAAATGAGACCCCCTCTCTAAAACAAGTAAAAACTAAAAAAAAGAAGAATTAAAATTCTGAGTTTTGAAAGAGGGCTGAGTATTCTGTGACCTTTAAGAGCTTGCTTTCTTCTTGTAAGTGGGGCTTTTAAAACCGTGAATTGATGCTCTCTGACACCTGTTCATAGAACAGAAAAAGTTTCTTTCTATGAGGAGGGCCCTTAATTGTAGTAGACTTCACAAAATGGCCTGTGTTCTTTCACAGGCACAGAGGTTGTCCCTCTCCACTTCTTCTTTTCCCATCTTTCAGAGCCCAGCGGCAGAGCTTTGAACCTGGCAGATGCTGTTCCCAAGCAACCTTCCATTCCTGGGGTCTAAAAAGGACCATAAGTGTGGCCTTGAAAGAACACAGGTGAATCTTGGATCTCATCTTCCTGATGCCCATAGAAAGGAGCCCCCGACTCATCAGGAATGAACCAAGAAATTTGCAGCCACCCGAGCTTACGCTTTACATTTCTTTTGGTTAAAAAAAATAATTATTCATCCATTCATCCATCATGTGTGTGTGAGAGAGACAGAAAACACTTTTAAAGTTTTTGATCTTTTGAATTACATAGGTTTTTAATGAGAATGTGGTATTTTTAGAAATAAGCATAGCATATCATAGTACTTCATGGTGTGTTGAAGAAATGATGGCTATTAATTGCTTTGGATTCCATTTTGATTTCTGAGAAAGCAGATAATACAGTCGTCCCCCCTTATCCTCAGGTGTTATGTTCAAAGACCTCCAGTGGATGGCTGAAACTATGGTTAGTACTAAACCTTATATGTGCTATGTTTTTTCCTATATATACACACCTGTGATAAAGTTTAATTTATAAATTAGGCACAGTAAGAGATTAACAAGAATATTATAATAACAATAAAATAAAAAATTATAACAATACACCAACATCACTTCTCCTGTGACTTGGACCATTATTAAGTCAAATAAAAGTTCCTTGAGCACAAGCACTGCAGCACTGCAACAGTTGATCTGATAACTGAGCTCCTACAGCTAGTTAAGTGACTAATGGGTGGGGATGCAGATGGTGTAAAGCTGCCAGAAAAAGGGAGGGTTCATGTGCCAGCTGCGACCAGGCAAGACACCACCATGGGACAGTGTGAGATTTCACCACTCTGCTCAGTGCAGTGTGCAATTTAAAACCTACAAATTGTTTATTTCTGGAATTTTTCATTTCATATTTTCAGACCGTAGTTGACCATGAATAACTGAGATCACTACTATATTCAGGAGGATAATAGAATGCATTGAGCACCAGTTATGTGCCAGGCTAGGTGCTAAGGGTTTTATATATCTTGTCTTATTTATTTACTCCATCACCAGACCTAAGAAAGTAGGCATTATCATCTCTATTTTACATATGAGGAAACTAAGGCTCAAAGTTGATAAGCAACATCTGTAAGGAAATATAGCCAGGAAGCAGCAGATCTGGGTGTCGGGTGTGTCTAAGTCCAGACTGGTGCTCTTTCTACCCTATCATGGAGCTTCTCAGAATAGCACTAATTATTAAGACTGGTAGTTTCTTATTGATAAAAGGCCTGGCCTTCCTTCCCCCTTCTCTTCCCTTCCTCTCTTCCCTTTCCCTTCCCTCCCCTTTTTCCCCTCTTTCCCTTTCGTTTCACCTCCCCTTCTCCTTCTCTTCCCTCCTCCTTCCACCCCCTCCCCCCTCCCTTTTCCTCCCCTTCCCTCTTCTTCTTCCCTCCTTCTTCCCTTCCCCTTTCCTGCAGCTTCTCCATTCTTCCCCCTGCCCCTCCCATCCTCCTCCCATCCTTCTTCCCCCTTCCCATTTCCTTCCCCTCCCCCTTCCCTCTCTCTTCTTTTTCTCTCTCCTCCTCCTTCCTCCCCCTCCCCCTTCCCTCCCTCTTCTTTTTCTCTCTCCTCCTCCTTCCTCCCCCTCCCCCTTCTCCTTTCCTTCTGAGTGAAGTGGCATAATCATGGCTCATTGCAGCCTCAACCCCCTGGGCTCAAGTGATGAACGCCCTGGACTCAAGCTCCCTGGGCTCCCTCGAACTCCAGAGTAGCTGGGACCTCAGGCACGTGCCACCATACCCAGCTAATTTTTAAAAATTATTATTTGTAGAAATGAGGTCTCCCTATATTGTCCATCTGGTCTTGAAACCCTGGGCTCAAGTGATCCTCCTGCTTTGTCCTCCTAAACTGCTGGGATTAGAGATGTGAGCCACTGTGGCAGGCCTTGGTCTTCATTTTCATAGCTTTCGGGCTCTCATGTACAGTCTTCTTTTGACTATTTACAACTGCCTTTCTATAAGAAATCCTATCTTATATTGCATAGTCTGCCTCTATTATGTCTAACTTATTGGTTGTTCTAACAAAAATAACTCATTTTACCCTTTCCACTATTAGATTACTGAACTGGACTGAAGTTTATACATATTCTTCCCAATTTGTTGTCCAGCTGTCAACTACCTGCTCACCTTTTCTTCTCCTTCCTTATTTTTCATGGATTCAACGTGCTGTGTTGCAAGGTAATGTTTAAGGCAGTGAGGATGTTAACAGTGAACAAAAGTTCCTATCATTATGGAGCTAATAATTTATTAGACAAACAGTCAGTCAGCCAACCAACAAGCAAACATTGTATGTGCGTGGTGTATGTATGTATGTATGTTTGTGTGTGTATGTGCGCACACACCAGACCATGGTAAATGCACAGAAGAAAACTAAGCCAGGTCTGGGGATAGAGAATGATGGGAGCTAGTTGCTGTTTTAGATCAGGTGGGTAGATAACACCTCTCTGAAAAGGTGACCTGGAACAACAATTGAACAGAATGAGGGAGAAGCTTTCTAGATAGAGAAAAAAGCATTCAAAAGCCTATTATAGGTGGCAGTGAGGAAATGTGCCTGTTATAGTTGTGGGTGAGGAGACTGGTGTGGCTGGACCAGGGTGAGTGAGAGGGAAGTAGGAAGTGAGGAGGGATCTGCCAGAGGGTTGAAAAGGGCCACTTTGGCTGCTGTGAAATACAGATTGCTGCAGGGCAGGAGTGAAGCAGGGAGACCAGCAGGGAGGTTGTAGAGTGAGAACTCAGGCCTGGGGGAAGACACAGAGGGCAGGTACTTCAGATTTACACATGACACAAAGCTTGGCAAAACACTGGCTCATGTTTTGGAAGACAGAATTGATTTCCAGAAAAGTTTCAACAGCCTTGTCTAATATTAGAGTCAAAATTAACATGATAATATTTAACAGGTCATTATAAAGCCTAACCTCAGATCTGAAAATTGCCTGTTTAAGAACTGTTGGGGAAGACTTGGGGGTTTTGTTTGATTCCAAAGGCATCATTAGCCGACAGTGAGATATGGTTTCCAAAACATTTAGGTGAATGCAGGTTGCAGATACAGAAGCTTAAGCTAGAATCATGGGAGGTCAGGGTTCCACTGGATCTTTTGCTCATCAAGGCTCATCAGGAATCCAGGCCTCTGAATGAGCATTGACAGAGGTGAGTGCAGCAGCCCACTGTATGCATGCATTACAGGGTCAATCCCTTCTAGTAATGGAGAGAGAAGTACCTTCTCTCCTAGACAGATGTATAAATGTGGTTATTGTTACTTCATGATCATTTTCCCTATTCAGCAGCTTCCCCCGCACTGATAAAGGAACAGTTGTAGCAATGATTTTATTTTTTTGTTTTTTTGTTTGTTTTTTGTTTTGTTTTGTTTTTTGTTTTTTTTACATAAGAAAGTGGCAGTCTTTTATTGCAAATATGCACACACTCTCGGGCGAAGTTCTCTGGTCCTCAGGTGTGGGGGGCCAGGGAAGTCGCGCCGTCGCTCTCGGGTGATGTTCTCTGGTCCACAAATGCGGGGGCCGAAGAAGTCACCCCGGCTCCCGCCGGCGGCGGACTTTTATGCCTGGGAGCTGGAAGGGGAGGAGTTCGGGGCGTGTGTGTAGGAGTGGCTTCTTGAATTTCGGTGTCCTCGACTTGACGTCATTCTGCGCATGCTCAGTTGGTTTGGTTCTTTTCCCGGGCGCGGGAAAATCTGTGAAGAAGAACCCGGAAACAGGGACTGCTCCATCTTGTTCACCTTCCTCCATCTTGTCCCTTTTCCTTCACCCAAACAGTCCAACCTCTTATTGATTATAAGAATTTAGGGCGCTGTGGTCTGTCTGGCTGCTTCCTGCTGTTAAGGGGCGTAGTTAGGGTCTGAGGTTGGCAGTTGGGTGTAGGGATGCAGGAGCATTTGGCTGAAGGTGACTCGGGTGATCTTTTGGACCTTGGCTCGGAGAAATTTTATTAGAATGGGAGCAAGACATAACATAAGGCAGAGGATTAGTATGGGAATTAGGAATGGAAGCATCTGCTGTACTACAGGCAGTAGCCATACCGGTGGTCCGGGGGTTAAGGGGGTGTTAAATTGTTGAAGCTAGGGAAACCCCGATAATTAAAGGAAGAAAAACAGCCCGCTTTTGGATGTTATTGCTGGAGCTGAGCTGGGAAGCTAGTTCAGACAATTCTCCTTCGCTATATAGGGTTAAGCTAGGCACTAAAGATACCGGAACGCAAAGGGACTGGGTGATGGAGGTATGGTTAAGAGTTTTAGATAGAGTTTGGTTACACCAAAAGTAGCCTCCAACAGGGGCCGTCTGGGTCCTGCTGGGAGCTTATGTGCAATTACACCATGAAGAGTTTGGCGTAGAGTAGCAAAAAGGAATCTCTGTCTCACTCTGTCTCTCTTCATCTGTCTCTGTTCATCTCTGTATCTCTTCATCTATCTCTCTCTGTCTCTCTTCATCTCTGTCTCTCCTCATCTGTCTCTCTTCATCTCTGTCTCTCCCCATCTCTGTCTTTGTCTCTTTCCACCTCTGTCTCTCTCTCTGTCTCTCTCCATCTCTGTCTCTCCCCATCTCTGTCTTTCTCCATCTCTATCTCTTCATCTCTATCTCTGTCCGTCTGCCTCTCTCTGTCTCTGTCTGTATCTCTTTGTCTCCATCTCCATCTCCGTCTCTCCACCTCCCGCTCACCAAGGCTGCTCCCCTCACCAACTCCCCTACCTCCTGGCTTCTCCCTATCTCTGACTCAACAGGGACTGAGTGCCGCAGAGGCCCTTGGGGAGGTCTGGGCTTTCTACTGCCTTCTGGTTACAGCCTCTCCTTCCCTGTCCTTCATCCTGGCCTAATGAGTCCACATTTTATTTAGGGAGAGGGCAGAGTGACAACCCTGGGTTGGGGGGGGGGAGACAATCTGCAGTGCCCTGCATGACTGAGTGTATCTGGTTGTCTGTAGACCAGGTTTAGAATCTCCATACAAAGTTAGGATTAGTAGGAGTAACTAGGGGAATTAGAGTGAACCATAATAATGATGACAGAGGTGTAGAGGGTAAGTTCAACATTGCCGAAATCACAAAGGGCACCCTGCCAAGCTAGGTCTTCTATGAGAGTAAAAAGTTGGGAAACCTACTGGTTGGGGGATGGGTCGGGAAGGAGGGTGTCTATGGGGTTTATGAGGGAAAAGTCAGTTAAGATGAAGAATGGTGAGGAAGCAAGAAAATTTGAGGAGGGTGTTGATCCTTGAGTAGAACCTGGCCACCTGGAGAAAGGGAAGGGGAATAGATGTTTTGAGTTAGGTTAAGATGTCTCATCCCAAGAGGGGGGTGGAACAAGAGGGCATGATGAGGAAAGAGTGGGCAAAGCATGCATAGTCCAGGCAGTAATTTAACATTGGGGTCTGGCGAGGGTTAGACGGTTTACCATCTACCCTAACTACTGAGATAGTGGATGGCTGGCTAGGACCTCCATAGGTTGACAAAACAGAATAGGTAGCCTCCGTATTGATGAGAAAAGAAATTGGCTTACCCGCTACCTGAAGAGTTACCCTAGGCTCAGCGAGGGTGACAGGGGTCTCCGAGTGTGGGCACCGTCAGTCGTCATCCAGGTGTAGGAGCTGGAAGGAACCTTCCGACCCTTGAGGAGAGGCACCACGTTGAGGCGCAATGCCTGCCCTGCTGGCGGGGCAATCAGACTTCCAGTGTCCTTCCTGTTGGCAGGTTGGGCATGGCGTGGTAGGCGAGGATTTGGACACCTTTTTTCCTAATGCCCAGTTGTGCCACACTTAAAGCATGGGCCAGACGGAGTGGCCAGCTTGGCCTGGGGACACTGGTTTGCCTAGTGTCCTGGGTCTCCGCATTTATAGCAGGAGCCCTTGGGAGACTTGCCCTGTGTCTTCCCTGCCAGCAGAGTGGGCAACGCTGGTTGGAGGGCAGCCACTAGAGCTTGCGCCTGAAGCACAGCCCTTCTTTTCTCCTTGTCTAGCTCTGCGGCCTCAGCTGCTTCTTCTCTGGAGTTAAAAACTTTAAAGGCCAATTTTACTAAGTCCTGTATGGGGGTTTGAGGCCCATCTTCAACCTTTTTTAGCTTTTTTCGAATATCTGAGGCTGACTGGGAGATAAAATAGGAGGCTAGGACAGTTGCCCCAGCTGGAGAAGTGGGCTAGCTGGGTAAATTGGGCCAGTGCCTCTGTAAGGCGATTTAGGAAGGAAGCCGGGTTCTCATCTGGGTGTTGGATAATTTCCTTTAATTTATCAAAATTGACCACTTTGTTAGAGGCTGCCTGCATACCGGCTAAGAGACACTGAATCATAATGTCCTTCCTATGGCGGCCAGGCTGCTGCGGTTGGTAATCTCAATCTGGTTCTATGGACGGGACAGCCATCTCTCCTAATAGGACGGTGGCGTCGGTTAAATGCCATTGATCTGCATGTTGCCTGGCGGCTGCGAGAATGCACTCTCTTTCCTCTGGGTTAAGAGTGGAAGTAAGAATGACATGTAAGTCATGCCAGGTAAGGTTATATGCGCTGGCCTAGGTATCGAAACTCTTTGGAATATTAGGTGGGGTTGGCTGAGAAGTCGCCAAGTCGTTCTTCAGTTTTGGAAAGGTCAGCCAAGGAAAAGGGGACGTAGACTCTAACCACGCCTTTGGCTCCAGCAACTTCTCGGGGTGGGGGAGGGGGCCACAAACTAGCAGGGGAGGTTGGAACAGACTGACCAGTAGGGTAGGTTAAGACAGGCTGACTGGTAGAGGGAGTTGGGGCAGGCTGACTGGTAGAGGGCTGACTAATGGGGGCCGCTACCGAGGTCTTGGAGCGAGTGTGGGCGGAAATGGGAGAGGTAAGAGGAGTGGCTGAGGGAGGAGTGTCGGGAGGGGCGGTAGGAAGTCCATAGGGAGGGGGGTTGGAAAGTTGGGAGGGAGGTCGCCTGCCGTCAGCCCCATCTGAAATGGAGGTGGAGTCCTCCTCAGTTGCTGAGGTGGGGGCCAAGGGCCGGGTTTAGGGGTTTAGGCTAACAAGACCTGGGCCATTTAACACCAGGCGCACAGGTCTGGACGAGAGCGCAAGTCCTAAAAGCCTTGGACATAGATAATTTCTGACCACTTTCCGAGCCTCTGGCAGAAATTAGAGAGATCTAATAGAATGTTATAGTCAAGTGTGCCGTCTGGTGGCCATTGGGATTGGTTGTCTAATTTATACTGTGGCCATGCCACAGTGGAGAGGTTTCGATTGTGAGGTTCCCATTGTTTAACCACCAGAAATGGAAACCGACCTCACGCAGTGGCAAAGCGTCCTTTGCCGCTGCTAGAGACCGGGGGCTCCTGGAGCCACTAACGGAGAATTGAGGAACTTCAAGACGGACGTCTCCGGGTTGAAGGCCTCACTGCGCCACAGGGTGGCTACGTCCTTAGGCGTACGTACGACTCCAGGCCAAGGACACGGAAACGGACGGAGATGGTTAACAAAGGGGAGTACTCACCGAAGGAGAAATTCTCAGAGCAGCACCAGTGGGAGGCTGGAACACTTGTTCGGTGTTCGTGGCTGGTTGGGTTGGGAGCCGGTTCGCTGTGGAGGAGGTTCGTTAGACCCCTAGGGAATGTTGAGGAAGGGTCTCCTCCTGGGTCGGGTTTCGGCACCAACTGTTTTAATTTAATTTAATTTAGGAGAACTAAATAATTAAACATGAGGCCAAAGTACATAAGAAAGTGGCAGTCTTTTATTGCAAATATGCATACACTCTCGGACGAGGTTCTCTGGTCCTCAGGTGTGGGGGGCCAGGGAAGTCGCGCCGGCGCTCTCGGGTGATGTTCTCCGGTCCACAAATGCGGGGGCCGAAGAAGTCACCAGCAATGGTTTTAATAATATGAATAGGTAGCATTGTTTAGATTCTTGCTAAATACTAGATAGTGTTTTAATGATTTGCATGGATAATTACATTTGATCTTTGCAACACATCTATGTGATAGGTGTCATTATAAACTCCATGCTATAGGTGAGGAAACTGAAGGTTGTACAGGTTAAACAACTTGCTCCAAATCATAGAGTATTAGCAGAGCCCAGAGAGAGCAGAGGAAGACACAATATTCAAATCCAGGCAGTTTGACTCAAGAACTAGAACTCCTAACCACTGCATTATACTGCAAATCTTATAGGTTAAATTAATGATATCAGTATTGTAATTTGTGCATATTTGGGACTAAACAGGTTTTTAGTAGGCTGACATTAAACCTATCTTTTATCGTTTATACTGATTCTGTGGGAATTTTTTTTTTTCCAGGAGAATGACTCAGTTTATTATTCTCAATTTGACACCCTATCTATCCCACTTTAGGCTCAAACACTGCACAGAGCTGCCACGCCTAACCTTGTAACAATCGCATCCCTGGAAGGTGAAGGGGGTAAACCACAAAGTCAGAAACTGGGAAAAGCCGCGGTCGCAGGCACACCTCTCAAGGAAACAAACTACAAGAAAGGGCTCAGTCATTGTACATAGCAAGTGTGCAGTAGGCAAAGCTCTGTTCTTTTGACAGTGGCCAAATGCTTAAGTCCCTGGTTTCTTGGGATCGATCATGGCCCAAGGTTAGTAAGAAGGCCAACAATGTTGTGAGCAGGAGTCAATTTCTACAGGGTCATGGGTCATCATCCACCATGTGAAGGGGCTCCAGCAGGTTGGACATGATCAATACCCATCCAGATTAGCATCCTGACGCCCTTGCCAGAGCTCAGGCTCAGGCAGCTTTGGCCTCGTCTTCTAGCTCATCTAGGAAAGGCTCCTGGGAAATCGAGTAGAAGGTGTAACCATAAATAGCTAACACCAGGGCCCCGATGCCTAGGCAGGTCACGATGTTCTGGGTCTGCCACCGCGGTAGGACCTTCTGCTACTGGGCAAGCTGCGTCCGCGGCATGGAATGCAGTTGCTCGGGTGTCTGCTTCTCCCGAGTCGGGTCGATAAGCTGAGCGAACGGGGCCTCTCCACGCTTAGCATCCAGAGGGTCACCAGCTCCCGAAGCCGCCATGTTGCCGCTCCTCCCTTCGCGGTGCCCTCTGTGGGAAAATTTGTGCTGAGTTTTAAACCATATGAAAAAGGGATTTTGGGGACACAATCCATTTATTAATTGGGGAATACCAGTATTTCCTTGAATCCTGGATTCAACATCTTAGGGAGAACATTGACAGACTGTGTTTTATTCTAGAAGGTATAGTACAAGACCTGAAAACTATGTCATCTGAAAGACAGGTATAGGAGTTAGAAAAGTTTAATTTGGAAGAGAAAGGCATTTAAAATGAAACAAAATCTTCTCATTGCTGAAATGATAAAACCGTAAACTCTATATGATCTAAAGGCCCCTATTTGGCTTCTGTTTCTAGGGGATCAGATCCAGTCTTCATTCACACTCTAATGACACCCAAATTTATATGTCTAGTTAAGACCAGACTTGTCAACTCAGTCCTCTGAAGCATCTCCACATCCTGTCTAATGTGCATGTCAAACTTAGCATGGCCAGTGCTGAGGTCTTACTTGCCACCATAAACTAGTTGATGCAGATGTCCCCAGCCAGTCGATGGTGGCATCACCATCCTTGCAGTTGCTCAGACCAAAAACCTCACCATTACATTTCATTCTTCTCTCACTTTCTCCCTTTTGTTTTTATGTGCTTTTACATAATATTTTCATATATTTTTACATTTTTCCACATCCAGTCATCAGCTTATCCTGTTGGTTCTCCTTTCACTCACCTCTTCCCACTGCCACTCAGACCTTCCCTCTAACTGTTCTCTCTCTGGATCACTCTTGGCACACAATGGTAATGCTGAAAGTTAAATTAGAATCTGTGACTATTCACTTTTCCATCTGCCTGGACCAACCTCCTCCCGTCCCAGGTAGACTCAGGACTCCTGCCCTCCTGCCATTCAGGTCTGTAGTGAATGAAATAATGGATCTTCAACAATGTTCACACCATAATCCCCAGAACCTCTGAAAATGTTACCTTACATGCAGAAGGGACTTTGTGGAAGAGTTTAAAGTTAAGGACCTTGACATAAGGGAGATCTTCCTGGCTTATCCCGGTGGGCCCAGTGGAATCACATGAGTCCTTGTAAGTGGAAGGGGAAAGCAGAAGAGTAGGTTAGAGAAATGTGACAAGGGAGGGGCGTGAGCAACTGTTACTGGCCTTGAAGATGGAGAAAGGGGCTTATGATTCCAGGAATGTAGGCGGCTTCTAGGAGCTGGAAACAGCCAGCAAAAAAAGTGGGGGCCTCAGTCTCACAACTGCAGGGATCTTATTGCAGGAACCTGTTATCACCTAGAACCTCTGCAGTCACACAGCCCTGCCAGTACCTTGATTTTAGCCCATGAGACTTGAACAGAGAAACCAACCAAGCCCATTGGACTTCTGATCTGTAGTACTGTGAGATAAGTGGGTATTGTGTTTATTACAGCAAGAATAGAAAACCATACAAGGTCTCTGCTCAAGTATTATTTTACCATCAAGACCTCACCCAAAATTACAGCCATACACTCATTCAGGCCCTCTCTGTCCCTATTACCCTGGTTTATTTTTCTCTGTAGCGCTAATATGCATTAATTTGTGTGATTGTCTTTGTCCTACCCTCCACCCTCATTAAAATGTAAGCAAGCTCTGTTAGGGGTTTTTATCTGTGTTCATCGTTGTATCTCCAGTGACTAGCTCTGAACCTGGCACGTGGTAGACCGTTAATACTTATAGAGAAGATGAGGGAAGTTAGCCTTTTGCTCCCTTTCCAGCCTTCTTCAGAGGTGTCTCTTCACTTTCTGGCTGTACCACAGTCAGCTGCTTCCAGCCTCTCACCTGCTGCTTCAGGGCTTTTGCACATGCTCTGCCCACAGTGCTTGTCCCTCCTCTTTGCCTGCTTTCCCTGTAGTCTATTCTGAAGCATTAACTCTTTAGGAAAAACTTCCCAGGTCCCTGAGAGCAAATCCTGTCCTCTCTTATTAAAAACTGTTTCCAAGGCATATTCATTTGAGGGGAAAAAGAAGCATTTTATATTGAGTATAGCTCCAATAGCCTTTTTTTTTCTCTAGAGACAGGTTGTCATTTTGTCATCCAGGCTGGAGTGCAATGGCACAATCATAGCTCACCGCAGCCTCGAGCACTTGGGCTCAAGCAATCCTTCTGCCTTGCTGCCCAGGTAGCTGGGACTGCAGGCACTCACCATCATGCCTGTTTAATAGTTTTTTTCCTTTGGTAAAGACAGGGTCTCACTATGTTGCCCAGGCTGTTCTCAAAACTCCTGGGTTCAAGCGATCCTCCTGCATTCAAGCGATCCTCCCACTTTGGCCTTCCAAAGCACTAGGATTATAGATGTGAGGCACCACATCTGGCCCAGATAGCTTTTTAGACATCTGCTTTACAGCACACATATAGTCCATTATAGCAAAGCCATAGTCTTAGCCTTCATGGTGCTTACAGAGAAGAGATTAAGTGATATAGTAATCAAAACAATTCATAATTATATCATGTTAGCTGCTACTTCTTTTGCTATTAATGCAGAGAATAGCAAAGTGCCTGGCGCAAAGCTCAATAAATATCTGTGGAAATACATCAGTGAATTTCATAAGAACTTGATAGCTGTATTAAAAAAAAGTCAGCATTTATTACATTTATTGTAGTATAACTTTAGAAGACAGAAATTTGATTATTTTTTCCTGATTGTAAGAATAGTATATACTCTAATGAAAATTTTAGATTACAGAGAAAATTATAATAATTCGTAATCCTTCCATTCAGGCATCATTTTGACTTTGTTGTATTTGTTGTCTTTCGATGCATATTTTATGTAGTCAACAGCACAGTGTGAATAAATTATTTTATCCTGCTTTTTCATTAATACTGTATTACAAATACTTTCTTAAAACAGCATTGTAGGCTTCTCTTTTCCCTAAAAAAATTCTCCTAAAAAGTACAGGTTATTTGGGGCATGTAGTACATATCTGTGTGAAATAGTCAATAGGATTATATTTGGTAATACTGAAAGTTAAATTAGAATCTGTGACTATACTTTATGTAATCTGATCATGCCATTTAGATGCTGTCTTTAAGTAGAGGTATGGGAGGCAGTGATGCCTGAAGTTTCAGCAGGCTCTGGAATGGAGGTGAGATTTTACTTGAATGCTGAAAGGAGGATAGGACAGGAGTCCTGGGCCTGGAAAGGCTCACCTGTAAGCAGAGGTGACCCAGCTCTGTGCACGTGGTGCCCAGAGTGGAGAATTCAAGAAGAAATTGCTTCTGATTTGCTCTTCCGGGACAGCTATGGAAACAAGGGTGTGTTGATGGGTTGGAACAGATACTGGAAGATTTTGGAAGTAGGTGCAAGAGTTAGTATGATTTGTAGAAGTTACGGGCTTGTGATAAGGAGGTGCAATCTATAGCTAAGAAGTTTTGAGAGAATAAAGATGGATTCTTTTGCTTCTCTATATGACAAGCTATTTCAACCACAAATCCCTTCTTTGACTAGCCTGTAAAGAAGGCTGTCCTGAAATGCCCATGAAAACCATTGTCTGCTTTCTGCTGGAGACTTTGTCAACTTATTCATAATTTACAGTAATTACTTCTATTTCAAAATATCTTACAAAGCACCAAGACATTTATTATCCAACAAACTAGTACAGTAGACATGGTTTTTGTCATTCTTATTTTATTGATGAAGATGCTATGACTCAAAGATATTTTGAGATTTGCCCAAATTTATATACCTTTCTTACTCTTCTTCACAACTTGCTTTGCAATAGTGGAGATAAAATTTATTTTTATTATTGCAAAGCAAGTTGTGAGGAAGAATAAGAAAGGTATATAAAAGCTATATGATAGCAGCTATCTTCTAGAATGTTTCATTGAGTAACACAATGTGTGATTTTTTATTGTCACAACTCAGGTAAGCAAAGAACCAGCAGTGTTCATATTTTATAGAAAATCTTAAGTCAAAGTTATATGATATTGAAACTAGTCAGTTTCAATATAGCCAGTCAGCACGTATGACCTGATATATTTTGAGTGCATTTTTTCCCTCACACGGATTTGATTGGTTTTGTGTCATATTGATGCAGCTTAAGAGGAGAAGAAAAATGAAGACTTTTCATACTCAAATCATCACTCAAGGAGATGCAGGTACAATTAGTACTAAGGTTTAGACTGAAAACCTGGAATCCTATAAGTATCTGGAATCCTATAAATATCAGTGAACTCAAGAAAATTTTTTCTTTAAGACCAGAAGGATTCAAAACATTTAGCAGGTATCATTCTAGGATGTCTGAAAGTAATATAGCGTGTGGAAAAAGTCCCAGCACTGCGTAAACATGTTAAAAGGAAAAGATAAAATGTGTCTAGAACCTTCCAGAATCAGAAGTTATTTTAAAAGTTGCTGGTTTGTTTAAAGCACCATGATTCTAAATAACGTATCTGTATCTCCGTTTCTTGATGTCGGTATCTTCGAAAACGTCCACTGTCCCTCCGTTTTAAAAGCTGGATTTAGCTTACTCTACCCATGTATTTGTCTCCTTTCAGCACTCAGTTTTCACTACGTATATGATTTTAATTTCATCAATTTTTTAAACTAATATTACAATTTTTTCTATTGGTTACTTTGCAATTTGAATTTTTTTCTTTATTCACCAACTTTTAGCAGTATTCTCGGACTATCAATTATGCAAGAGGAGAAAATCTGCACCCCGTTCACTTTCTTTCACCTAGTCCCTCCGCAATTCGTCTTTTATCTTCTGCTTTGTATGCCATTTTATACTGACAGGGTTTTAGGATATTTACAATATGTTCTATAAAAATAACTGTCTTCTATGCTGTATAGATTGATTCCAAAACCTTAGCACCATAATTAATGTTTCCAGTATTATAATTATATCTATGTGTGTGTACGTATATTTATTTATATTTTCACGGAATAATCAAGAAGTGTATTTGGAACTGCAGAGAAGAAAACGTTGCCTTATAAATTACTAAGTCTGTACTGCTCAGTGGGAAATATTTCAAGTGTTATGCCAAATGGACACTCTTTTCTTATTATTCTGTAAACTGCACCAAATCATATTACATTTAGTCTGCTTCATATTTGGACCTTTACATTGTATATAGTTTTGTTTATTTTTCTTGAAATTTTTAAGTAACTTTTTTTCTTGACAGAGAAAGATAAATGCTTTGACACTATCACTAAAACCTTATAATTTGTATTAATCATATTTTTTTTTTTTTCCACAAAGGCCTTCTTCTTGGAGCTCTCTGGCTCTTATTCTAATTTGAACACTTTTAAGACTGCAAAGCTACATTTTAGGATTTTTTTTCTCCACTTTGTTTCTAGGTTAGGTCCACAGTCTTGGCTTCTTTTGTGAATTCCTTTTTTTTTTTCTTTTTTTTTTAATATTGAAAGAAGGTTCCTGGATGTGTACCTAATAAACCATTTGTGCTCCTGCATGTCTGAAAATAACATTTTTCCTTGCCCTTGGTGGAAGATTTGACTAGATATGGAATTCTACATTAAAGCTCATGCACTATCAAACTTTGAAGACATTTGGAGCTAAAATTTTGAACAGGTTTTCTATGGATTTCTTTTGTTTCTCTGCGTGCCAAGCACCTTTGACTACAAATCTTTCTAGAGAGGAGAACAACAGAGCAGCCTGTGAGAAGATGCCTCCAAGTGGCCTAGAATCCCTTGTATGCTTCCTGCTGGGCACTTCATCAGCCTTTTCTTGACTAGCAGTCTCTTGCTTTGGATTTATCTTTCCATTGGTAGTTCTACACCTTCAGTAAATTTTTCAAAAAAGATGTTTGGGTTATGTGTTTTTTGAGTTTTCCTGCAAACTGAGATTGACTTTTTGTTGTCTTTATACATGAATAATAATTTAGATGACTGTTAAATAATATTCTCATGAAACTCCGCAGGCATTGCTCTACTTTTTCTGGCAATTAGCGTGTCAGAGAAAAAGTTTAGGGTCATCCTGATCTTTGTTTCTGCTTTTTGCACCTGTATATTACCTGTATATTTTGGTTATGCTGGTAATTAAAAACAAATTCTAGGGTGAACATCCTTTTCTTGTTTTTCCCTGGGATATATAAACCCTTTTGATCTTTCCAGCTTAAGAAAGTTGAATTTCTTTTGTCTTTGATTTTTGCTCTTGCTCTAATTTTTTTGTTCTTTCATCAGGGATTCTTCTCATTGTAGTGTGGATATTCATTCTCTGTCTTTCATCCATGATCTTCCTGATGTTCTTTTTGGTATCATGAATTTTCTTTCGAAAGCAGAATCATATCAATACACACACACTTACATTTAATCATGTTCAACTCTTACACAGGTATTCTGTTGTGGCAGTTATGGTGAGTTCTTACCTAATATCAGTAGGTTCTTGGAAACTGCAACTTGAAGTGAAATGACATACAGCAGGTCCTTGAATCATGTCATTTTGTTAAGAAGTTGATGAGGAAAAAATTGATTTTGTTATATGTGCTTCAAGTCCCAGTTTCCAAAAACCTCTATCAGCAACGTTAAGTGAGGGCTTACTATATAGAGAGAATTATTTTTTGAAGTAGTGGTTTGTTTGTAGCAGCATGTCTTTTTCTTAAAAACTTCATAAAATTTCTGAAATTTAGATATTTTTGAAATATGAGGAAAAAGCTTCTTCCCCCTACCCTAAATAGTATGATTAAATTACTAATTTCTCTTGCTTTATCAATGTGGCATCTTACAATAGAGGAAACATGACTTAAGGCTCAGAATAGGAACAAATCAAATTTTTATGCTAGTTTTTAAAAATGTAAATGTACTTAGAAATCAAATACCATAATAAATCTTTACAATTAGAGGTTTTCTTATTTTTGTACCCTCATAAAAACTGTGTGTTGTGAATTAATACCTTGCTAAGTACCTAAATTAATACCCTGCTGAGCACCTGACAATAGGCACACAAGAAGTGGCACTTTCAGAGATTCAACTTTTTATAGTAGAATAACTACCTTCTTTATTTTATTATCTTGACTGTTTATTCCTACTAAAGAAGGAGAATGTTGATTTCAAGCTTTGCTTTAATATTTGGTGCATCTTGTTCTGATGAACAAGTATTAAATATACATATATATGCATGTGTGTATATATATATATATATTTATGAAAAGTCATATTCTAAGCAGATAGTTGTGTTCATGTATATTTCAGATTCCCAGTGTAACAATACACTGGCCTAAACTACTTGGAACCTTGGGCTTAAATCTTTATTTGTATATAGAACCCCCGTCTGTATTTGGAAGGCACTTGAATTATTTATTAGATATCTTCAATCTGTTATAGAGAATACTTTTCCTTTTTTCTTTTTCTTTTTTCTTTTTTTGCTTTAGAAGTGATCAACTTTGTAATGTATAAGCTTCTGAAAGAGAGAGACCATTCAACCTGGAATATAAGTTAAGTCCTTCCTTAGCTTAAGTTTATTTTATTTATTAGATATATTCCTGAAAATTAGGGTATAAACCCATATTTTGAACTATTTTATCCTTGGCTTCTAGTATAATTTCAGAGATATTACCACAAAAGAAAAAAAGTTGGCTCTGACATGTAATAAAAACCACACTTGGGGATCAGATTCTTCCCTTTAAAGTAATGGCATTTGTTTTCCTTTTCAATTTGAATTCTATTGACTTAATGTCTCTAGAACTGTGGCAAAAATTTAGTCAAATGAACAGAATGATTTTTGTTTTGTTAAGCAAACCTAAATGGAATCCTTAATACATTTATTTAATTACATGCAGCTTCCCTTACTTTATACAGGGGGGATTTCTGGAAAACTCTGAGGAAAGATGTCTCTAGGAATAGAAAACCAAACAGGCAAGTCAGAGCCAGGCGCAGTGGCATGGGCCTCTAATCCCACCTACTCGGGAAGCTGAGATGGGAAGATCACTTGAGCCCAGGAGTTTGAGTCCAGCTTGAGCAACATAACTAAGTAAATGAATACAATAAAAATAAACAGGTAGGTCAGGCTTATATATAATTTTATGTGAGATAGTTGGAATGGAAACTTACGCCACCATACATGCTTGTCAAAATATGCCCAATTAATTCTCATTTTAGCTGGGCACGGTGGCTCACGCCTGTAATCCCAGCACTTTGGGAAGCCAAGGCGGACGGATCATGAGGTCAGGAGATTGAGACCATCCTGGCTAACACGGTGAAACCCCGTCTGTACTAAAAATACAAAAAATCAGCCGAGCGTAGTGGCGGGTGCCTGTAGTCCCAGCTACTCGGGAGGCAGAGGCAGGAGAATGGCGTGAACCCGGGAGGCAGATGTTGCAGTGAGCCAAGATCACGCCACTGCACTCCAGCCTGGGAGACAGAGCAAGACTCTGTCTCAAAAAAAAAAAAAGAAAAAATTCTCATTTTATGCACCAGATTGGCCAAAGTAGGACTATGTTGACAAGGATGGACCAGACAGTCCTATTTGTAACAGTGTAACTTAGTACATTGGAGGGGTGAAATCTGGCAACATTTTTGGTAATTTACATTTTGTTAATTTTACCTTGTTGGGTTCTAGATATTTTTATAGTCCTAAAAATATTCTTGAGCTTTGTTCTGGTATGAGGTTAAGTTACCCAGAAACAATTTGATCTCTTCAGACCTGGCTTTGAAGTGTTAAACTGGACTGAAACAGCTCATTTTCCCTGCTTCTGAGTTAAGAACCTTCAGGATACTGTAACTAATGCCTCGTGAATTACGAGGTTTTCTGCCCCGGCTTTTGGACACAGGCACCATTGCCTGTTGCATGTGAGCTCTGAGCCCTGCTCACGCTAATCCTTTTCGTATCCTTGGATTGTTTACCCAATCTCACGTGCCGATCGGTTTTCACCTGAATATTTGAGGGAGACCTCCTCAGCTGCAGGCATTCTCCTGGGGTGCAGCTCCCTGTTCTCCATACTCTCAGCTCCCTTTCCTTAACTCAGGGGACCGCAGGGCTCTACTGGGTGGAGTCCCCTTCCCTGGGCAGAGGCCTGCATAGCTTCTCTCTGGGCAGCAAGCTGAGGTTAATAGTAGGGCTCTCCTTGTTTGTTTCCTGTCTCTCACTGTCCTTCATTTCCCAATGTCCAATGTCCTGAGAGCCATTTTTCCCACATATTTTGTACACTTATTTAATTTGCCCAGTTTCAAGTGGGAGGCTACATCTCCTTCCTGTTACTTCATCTTGGTCAGAAGTGCCCTTGGTTTTCACCTTAAAGTGTGTGGGAGTTTTTTGTTGTTTGTTGTTGTTGTTGTTGTTTTTTCAAAAGGAGTGAAAACAGTCCTTGTCCACCCACAGCCAATCTGAAATTCCAGAGGCAGCACACTCAACTCTTTTTTTTCTTTTCTCTTTTTTTTTTTTTTTTTTTTTGTGATCTCTGCTCACCACAACCTCCACCTCCTCTCGCCTCAAGCAATTCTCCTGCCTCAGCCTCCCAAGTAGCTGGGATTACAGGCGCGCACCACCACACTGAGCTAATTTTTGTATTTTTAGTAGAGACAGGGTTTCATCATGTTGGCCAGGCTTGTCTTGAACTCCTGACCTCAGGTGATCCGCCCTCCTCAGCCTGCATAAAGGCTGACCTCTTGTCAGTCTTGTTCAGTGCTGAATCCCAGAGTCTAGAACAACTCCTGGGCTCCGTGGCTTGCAGGCCCTCAGTAAATATCTGTTGAATAAATAAACAGATGAATGGTGGATTCTGTGCTGAGTGCCTTCCCAGCACCATCTTGGAAGCTGTCACCTCACGAGGTGTATAATCACTACTAGGAGTTTGCCAGCAGAGTCAAGCAAGAAAAGGGATTTCCAGGCAGCAGGGACAACATATGTAGGAAAGTTGGAAAGACTTTACAAAAATGACCTGGCATGGTATTCAGGAAAATAGGATTTATTATTATGATTATTATGATTATTATTATTATTTTTTTTTGGAGACAGAGTCTCGCTCTGTTGCCTAGTCTGGAGTTCAGTGGTGCGGTCTTGGCTCACTGCAACCTCTGCCTCCCGGATTCAAGCGATTCTCCTGCCTTAGCCTCCCAAGCAGCTGGGTCTACAGGCGCACGCCACCACACCCAGCTAATTTTTGTATTTTTAGTAGAAATGGGGTTTCACCATATTGGCCAGGCTGGTCTCGAACTCCTGACCTCATGATCCACCTGCCTCGGCCTCCCAAAGTGCTGAGATTACAGACGTGAGCCATCGTGCCTGGCCGGATTTATTAAATTGACTCCGTTTCTTGCTTCACTTTGTCATGAAAGTCCTGATGAACAACTTCCTTTCCAAGATATTTTCCCAGAATTTAGAAGAAGAAAGTCTTGATAGTATTAGGCATATTGTGTGTTCTTTCAATTGTAATGTTATAAAATATAAGAATTAAAGTTTATCACAAACTTTCCTGTGGATGTGTGTACATCCACCCTCCCCCACCGCTCACTGTGAATTTAGTGCTTGTTAAGAGTAACTGTGGAATTTGGTAATGGAACCATCTGGTCAGTAGAAGAGATGACATTCCATGAAGCAGCCATTGTGTAATTTGTCTTACCCTGGCCTTCAAGGGGGGCCACTTTGAGGGGTGGGCAAGTAGGTAGAGGCTTGCCGAATTTTCAACCTTCTCCCTGTTTTACAGATTCTGTAGCTAATGTGCCAATTAAGGTGGTGGTTTTGTGATAAAGCCTCAAGCAATAAGACCCAGAACATAACCTCATTTATTTCATAAAGCTCAGCAGATGGAAACTACTTTCATTGCTACATATTGTCCTGATTTCAATCTGGGACCTGATAGTAAAAAAGGGGCTCTGTAGCCTATTAACCAAGCCCCCACGTTAAAGCTGTGCTTCTCTTGTTTGTTTTCTTGAGGTGTTTTCCTGATTCTATTTCTGGCAAGACCTTTGAAGAAGAGTAATTTTCTCTGGTGAATTAATAAACAGATTATTTTTCCTAAAAAATAATCTAAGAATATCTGAGAATTTGAAGCATATGCGTATGGTTTCAGAAGAAAATATTTCTATTTGTTCACCAAAGGAAAGTATTTATTCAGGGGTATTTCTTGAAAAACAAAATGTTAATATAAAATATTGATTAAATTGTTAAAAATTTAACACTTAATAAAAGAGATTTCTTAAACTGAGTCATGCAGCAGAAGATTTTGTTTCTGATTCAAAGAAGCACAAAAATGCAAACAGATTTTATGTTTGATGACACAATTTCTGGATTTCTAAAATAGTCATACTTACATATAAGACAGAAATATAGAGCCATAGCAATCTATTTTCATAATGAAGATGTGCAACCTTGTATCTCACATGCCAAATTTAAGTAGTTCTTATTTTTAGACTAAAAGTAAGAATGCTTTTAATGCTTTTTAGTGTCATGTGATCTCTACAGTTTTGTTTTTTTTTTAGAAGGGTGATTGAAATAGAAAATTAGGCTTATTAAGTAATTAAACAATATTCCTTCATCTTAGTGTTTCTAAACTCTCACTTAGCAAAACAGGAGTCAAATACAAACTTTTGCAATGACAGCTCCTCTTTAGATCCTGCTAACCATCCCTCCCCATCCGACCTTAACATTGTATTTTCATGACCATTTCACAATATTTCTCATCCCTTGTTTCCAGTCTTGACCCACTGACCTAAGAATCAAGAAAATGTCATGTTAGTGCCTACTAATTAGTGCACCCAGAGAGCCTTTTCATCTGGCCTTTCAACCTTGTGGAGCTAGGAGAACAAGCTGTCACTTGTATCATGCAGGGAAAATGAGCCTTTACTACATTTTCCCTGTTTTGCAAACAGCAGAATAAGCCCAGCTGAGACTAGAGATGAATATTCAGGTTAGAAAGACATTAACCTAAAATGCTCTGCTGTTTGCCTGATTGTCTTGTAAAGACACAGTACTGCCTACATTGAAATGCCCATAGTGAAATGCCACATGCCTGAGCTTTTTACCAGAGTACTCCTCTTGCAATACTCTGGTAAAGAGTATTTTTTCAGTGCTATCATGTTCACTTGGTGAAATCATTTTATGCAAAAAATATTATTTTATTAAAAAATTAGGTAGTTTTTTAATGCATGTAAGTTTCCCTTGTTTTTAGACAGGTTTTTGGGGAATGTCGCACTTTGTTAGTGAGCCTTTGGTTCGAGTGCTCATTAATCAATGCTGTTGGGCCAGGGTCTCCTGAGCCTTCTGGGTTTTGGGGGATCAGCTACTATAATTAAAGGGATGAAATATATCATGGTCACAAACTTACCACATCAGACAATTGAAGGTTTTGAACTAATATAATTACTCTTTTAAATTTTTTCCTCAGGTGTTTAAGATAGAAGTGCTAATGAATGGAAGAAAACATTTTGTTGAAAAGAGATACAGTGAATTTCATGCTTTGCACAAAAAGGTAACTTGTTTTTTGTTTTTTTTCTCTTTTCTCTATGAGGCAGATGGTATAATGTTAATACTCCTTTCTGTGATTCTAAGAGCATTGATATTTCTTGTGTTTGTATATGCATTTTCTTTTATCATGAAATAAATTTCTTTTTAGAATAAATTATTCAGTTCTTTAAAGGTATGCTTTCTGAATAGGTAGATTTTCTGTTAAGATTGTTTACATGTAAAAATCTGAGGCAGCAAGCTGTTTGCAGTATGTTGCATTCGACGTTACAGGTTCAGAAAGAATAAGACCCAGACCCTGTTTTATCCATGAAATGCACTTAATGTTCTTTACAGAATGGGGAGAAAAAGCAAATGATTATCTTATAGGAAGAAATTTATTAAACTCAGCTTATACTTACATGTACCTGGAAAAGATCATATACATGTACTTGTGTATTCAAAGACTGGGGAACACAAGTTAAAAGAGGCTCTTAGCCTTTTTTTGAATTGTAAAGGGCCACTTTACAAAACTGATGTTTCAGCATTAGGATACACTTCTTTAAAAGTCTTAGATGAACGAAACAGAAAAGCAAAAGAAAGAGCTTGGAGAAACGGTTATTAAAGCATAGAAGAGTAAATGCTTCTTTATTTTCCACCTAAATTTAATTTTTTCTAGGTTATAAATTATTATTGGTGTGCTGAAATTATTTTCATCTCTACAAATACCTCATGAAATTGCCCAGAAAAATCCCGTTAACAGGATAAACGTATAAACGTTAACAGGATATTAGTGAGAGATTAGTGAGACTGTTTCCTTCTCTTTTCTTTTAAAGGGGAGCTCTAAGATCAGTACACTTTTCTGTTAGGACGGCAGGGGATAATCCACATCTAGTTCTCCAGTTAGCACTTTGTTCAATCCAGGTTGACTTGGAAAAGAAACAGTACAGGTGAACACAGATTTAGACCAGGTGTTGCCAGTGACTTTACAAAGGCACCAACCCCAGGGTGCTCCAAAGAGAAACAAATCTGGAGTCTGGGGCTCACTTCCTTCCCAGGGAATTCTGTTTTTTTGTGTGTGTTTTGGGAGGAAACAGATCCTAGTGAGGTTTCTTCTGGGTACCTGATGAAATAAGTCCCTGCTGTGGGATTAAAACCAGCACCCCCTGCCTTGCCAAGCCTCTGTTGACCAGTCTAGAGGAGGCAGCCTGTCACATGCAGGCCCCTTGCTAACCTTCCAAGTCAGCACCTAGGACTCCATGACCCTAGCACAGCCCAGCTGTACTCTCCAGATACTCAGGGACCAGCTCCACACCAGGCACAGCTGGGTGACTGCCAATTAGGCCTGTCCGGAGCACGAGGCTGCCCATGCTTCTGGAAGAGAGCCTTGTTCACCCTGTTCTCTGCTCTAATAGAGTTTATTTTCTTCTGCAGAGGAGGACCCTCTCCCCAGTGAGTATAGACAGTTCTTAGCTATTCATGGTCAAAAAAATTCCTACATTTTCCAGGATTCTCTCTCCTCTCAGTTTCTACAGTTCTATTAATAATTTTATCTATTCTTATATAATTAGGTCTACTAGCATTCATAGAATAGAAATTCTCAAATCTCTCAATTTTGAATATTGTTAGCAGCCTTGTTAAAATATTTGAGACAACTTTACAGAGACATAGAGATAAAAATAGCTTTGTGGAGCAGAGTTTTAGTTGGGATACACTGTCTAATGTTGTGTATTATCAAGGGGATAGCAGCTGCTAAAAGTCTCCTTTACGTGCCCCCTTGTGATTGTATTAGATTTGGCAAAAAGGTAACTCTAAAAAGCCATGAAATACAAATAACGATGGGATATAAAACTAAACATAAATCTGTAATTTTGACTGTAAGATTGTGTGCTAAGAAGGGTTGAAATGAGTAAAAAATTTAATCAGAGTACTCGGGCTTGACTGACTGCTGCTGCCACATCGTGCAACCTTGCCCTTTTATTGCAGTTTTGGTACCCTCAATTTCCATATTTGAATCTTGTGACATGCTTTGAATGCTAAAGTTTAACATAAAATATTTTCCCTTTAAATGTAGTTGAATCTGTTGTTACTTAATTCTCTTGAAACATTTAACTATATTACACCTCCAAAAATTAGATTTGTTTATTAGCAAGCATGTATGTTGCCTTGTTTTAATAGGTGTTTCTTAGGTTTGCTTAGGAGTTGTAGTCCCTCTTTCAATAGAATTGTCTATTTATGTGCTTTCTCATTTATCTGCTAGTGTCTCGGTTGTTTCTGCTTATTAGTTTGTGTGACGTATTAATACAATATTAGCCATTTACTGAAAGCATTTTTTCACAAGGGCCTTTTAATTTTGGTTATGACATTTATTTTAAATGTATGCAAGTTTTAAATTTTTATGTTTACTAATATGTCTGTTTTTACCCTTTCAGATTCTATCTTAAAATTAGTCATTTCTTCATGTGCTATGATGATTATTTGATTCTATTTTCTTTTAGTTTTTCTTTTAGTTGGTATTTTTCAAAATGTGAACTTTGAATTATCTAAGGGAAAATTGCTAGGCAACACCCTAGATATACTGAATTAGAATTTTTGTGATGGAGCCCAATAATCTGCAGTACCCCAGATGATTAATGCCTGTTGAAGTTTGAGAATTCCTGTAGTGTAATTATCACTTAGACACAACCCTTCCTAACCTACCTCCATCACATACACTGAAGTCACAAAGCTTAGAACCACACATCTCAAGGTTTTAAAGCTTCAAGTGTGTGCTTACTTTTCCGTTACCTTGCATTATCTTCCAAATTCTTACAATACACACTACTTAATTTTTCATTTTATTTTTCCTTTTTTTTGAGAAAGAGTCTTGCTCTTTTGCCCAGGCTGGAATGAAGTGGCTCAATCTCAGCTCACCACAACCTCCACCTCCCAGGTTCAAGCAATTCTCCTGCCTCAGCCTCCCGAGTAGCTGGGATTACAGGCGCCTGCCACCACACCTGGCTAATTTTTGTGTTTTTAGTAGAGACAGTGTTTTGCCATGTTGGCCAGGCTGGTTTCGAACTCCTGACTTCAGGTGATCCACCCACCTCTGCCTCCCAAAGTGCTAGAGTTACAGGCATGAGCCGCTGCGCCCAGACTAATTTTTCATTTTCTATTCCTACCATCCCAGTCCAGAGTCTTACTACTTTATATCAGTATTACTTTAACCATTTCAGATCCTTATCTATTCTCTGCTGCAGACCAGTTTTCCTAAAACACCATTTTTATCTTCATTCTCTTACTCAAATGCACTGAAACAGTCTGTTGTCTACCACATCATAGACATTGACCCTCAAGGCCAATAATCTTAAACCTTGTATGAGTTTCCTATTGCTGCTGTTAACAAATCACCAAAAATGCAGTGGTTTAAAATTTATTTTTTATTATTATTTGAGACAGAGTCTCTGTCACCCAGCCTGGAGTGCAGTGGCACGATCTAAGCTCACTGCAACCTCCGTTTCCCAGGTTCAAACGATTCTTCTGCCCCAGCCTCCTGAGTAGCTAAGACTACAGGCATGCACCACCACGCTCGGCTACTTTTTTGTATTTTTAGTAGAGACAGGGTTTTACCATGTTGGCCAGGCTGATCTCAACTGACCTCAGGTGATCCGCCCACCTTGGCCTCCCAAAGTATTGGGATTACAGGTGTAAGCTACCACATCCAGCCTTCAAATTTATTACCTGACGGTAGCTGAGTCTTCTGTGGGTTCTAGAACAGAATCTGTTTCCTTGCCTTTTCCAACATTCCTTGTCTCGTGGCCTCTTTCATCTTCAAAGCCAGCAGTCACTCCACTTCAGCTTCTGTGTCCATCATAACGTCTCCTGTCATCACCTCTCTTCTGACTTGACACCTTGTGTAAACAGCCTTTCTGATTCATCCTGATAAGTACCAGCTTCTATGACACCACAGACTCAATCCCCTTTTCTTTGTGCTTCCCTCTTATGATAATATTGAGCCCGCACAGATAATCCCCTCTTTTCAAAGTCCTTAATTTAATTACATCTGCAAAGTCCCCTTTCCCATGTAAGCAAATACATTCACAGATTCTGGGGATTAGGACTTGGACATCTTTGAGGGAACCATTATTCTGTCTACTACTAACCCCTTTACTGGCCGACTTTATTTTTCACTCCTCCTAAGAGCCCTTCAGGGACAGCTGAGCCAGTATCTCCCATTACCTCATTATGTGAGGTAAAAATGGCTACCCACCTGTCTTTGCCATGCTGAATGTCTTTTCCTCTGTGTTCTGATCTATTCAAACCAAGACATTTCAGGTTCTCCTTTTTCCATGTTAGCTCCCTTTCTTCCCTAATCTCTGTTCTTAGAACTCCTGTCCATTTAGAATAGAGATTTCTGCTTAAATTTTGGAAACATATGAGATAAAACTGTTATCCCTAAATTTTATCTAATTAGAAGGTACTTTTTTAAAAGTAGGGACCATGTCCTATCTTTCATATCTTTCACACTGTTAGAGTGTCTAGTAGAGTCTCGGGCACTTATTAGGTATTAAATAAGTATTCGGCAAATGATATATTTGGATAGCATCATGTATATTTATGAATTACTAGAGGATCAGTTTCTACTGCGGGAGTTTGCGTTCTCTGTTAACCCCAGGTTCTGCTTGCCCTGATGCCTTTGTAGCTCCTCTGCTAGTACTAGGTGGGAAGAACACGACCACACCAAAACAAAAACAAAACCCCATCCTAGCCTTCTTTGTTATGGCCCAGGCACAGGCTCCTGTGGCAGGGTGAACCTTCAAGCTTATGAGTGCTTTCGCGTGTGCCTCGGCTACACCTGTCCACATCCCACTACGGCTAAATACTTTACTATTTTAAATGGTGGTTCCTGAAAAGAGCTTTACCTCCCTAGGCCAAAAATTGCATGTATGGGCAGAAAAACCTTTTCAGCATGGCAAACTGTTAAGCACATTTTATTTTCATGCCTTCCCAGCTGTTTTCTTTCAGTTGCAGCCCATCCTTTTATTCACAATGGTTTCAGTGAAATGTGGTGCTGGTTCATTTTAAAATTAACTATCTTCATTTTTTATTATTGACTACTTTTGGCTTGAGTAAAAGACTTCATTCTCCTGTGTGTAATTTCATGAAGTAGACGATAAAGAACCAAAAACCTGCCATGTAGGGTCAAACCAGTAGCACAGCACCCTGTACATTCTCTCCAAAGGGAACCCTGAGGAAGTAGCGGTGGCAATACAGGAGGAAAGATGAGATTTTATCCCCAAATGTTTCTCGCTTCTTTAACTTTTCTTTTCTTTTTCATTCTTTTTATTCATGTACTTGGGAAAAGTATTTCTGCTTCTTTGTGGAAAATGGTTACTATAACCAATGTATGCAGTGGTAGGTCTGTGTGGAGTAAGTTCTGTGTAAAATCTTCTAGCAGTATGAAAAAGGAAAAGGGAGTGGTCACACCAGGAAAAGGGGATTGTGTCTGTGGTATCATAGAATCTGGTACTTATCTGCTTGAATCAGAAAGGCAGTTTGCCTGGACACAGCAGGGCCAGGACCGTTAATCATCGGGTGAAGTGGCAGAGGAGTATTTATCTTATAAGCAGCTGAGCCCTACTGGAAACATATTGTCTCGGGTTTGTCTCTCATCTAAAGCAATTCATTACTCACCTACGAATGCTGTCATGGATCCCAGCAGCTATGATGATCCGCTTCCTGAGTATTCTTGACATAAATAAAAAAGGAAAAATATTTTCAGTGCTAGATCTTCAACATTCTTTTTAAAAGGAGAGACATATAATGGAGTTGATTTTCTATTCTGAAATATATGTTATGATTCAATAGTTTTAAAGGAAGTTTCTTTACGTTTAAAGTGAAACTTAAGCTTATTACCACAGAATAATTTAGCATTTTGGCCTTGTTCTTGTGGAGAAATGCCCCAGACGGTATAGAGTTTAAATATGTATTTATTCCCCTGCAAGCAATTATAAATCCTCCGCCTCCTCTCTCCCTTGCATTATCAGTTTCCCCCTCAGTACTGAATCAGTCTTATCACTATATGAACCTATCGCAGTAGTTTCTGTTTCACAAAATAAAGCCTGCCTTTGGCCCCATGCTTCCCTCGTGTGCTCATCCCATTGTACTCCTTCCTTGTCTTTTAGTAGAACTCCTTAGAAGAGGAGCTGCTACTTCCCCACTGCCCTTCTCTCTGTACCCCGCGTTACTGACTTCCCATGATCTGGCACAGCCTGATCATGCCTCTCCTCTTGAAACACTTTCCTGATGGAACCTACTCCCCGTCTTCCCCCAGTGATTGTCCTGCTTCTCCTCCCTGCTTCTCCATCTCACCTGAGGCTTGGGGCGCTCTTCCAAGCTCATTCAGGCAGAATTCAGTGGCTTGCAGTTGCAGAACTGAGGTCCCTTTTTTTTTTCTTGCTGGGGAACACCAGAGGCAGCTCTCAGCTCCTAAAGACCACCCTCAGGTCCTAGCCATGTGGCTCTCTCATCACATGATACCTTACTTGAAAGCCAGCAGTCTGCTAGGACCATCATATAATACACAATGTAATCATGGAGTGACTGCCCTGACATAGTCACAGGTCCCACTCATGCTCAAGAGGAGAGGATCATACAAGGCATTTACACCAGGGGACCATTTTAGGATTCTGTCCACCACAGCCCTTTTTCTCCATCTGTACCTAACTCTTAATGTCATCTCCTCTAGTTCCATGGCTCTAAATACCTATATATTCTGACCCCCACATTTACACACTTGTACCCAGCTACCTACCCAGCATCTCTACTTGGATGCCTATTGAGCATCTCTGACTTAAAATAGAACAAGTGGCTGGGCGCGGTGGCTCAAGCCTGTAATCCCAGCACTTTGGGAGGCCGAGACGGGCGGATCACGAGGTCAGGAGATCGAGACCATCCTGGCTGACACGGTGAAACCCTGTCTCTACTAAAAAATACAAAAAATTAGCCAGGCGAGGTGGCGGGCGCCTGTAGTCCCAGCTACTCAGGAGGCTGAGGCAGGAGAATGGCGTGAACCCGGGAGGCGGAGCTTGCAGTGAGCTGAGATCCGGTCACTGCACTCCGGCCTGGGCGGCAGAGCCAGACTCCATCTCAAAAAAAAAAAAAAAAAAAAAAAAGAACAAGTGATTCCTTTATATTAGGAATGTCTTTGACTGCATGTAATAGAAACTTGATTAGATTTCTTAAGTAAGAGATTTATTATTCTCACATTACAGGAAAACTAAAAACAGGCAGCCCTGGTGATGCAGGCATCTCAAAACATTCATGTTCCAGGCTCCTCATGTCTCCCTGCTTCAATGTCATCATCTTAGCATGTGACTTTCACACTTCTGGTGACAACATAGCTCCTACCCTTCCAGGCATGGCTTCTGCATTTTCTGGCAAGAAAACCTGTTGCTTTTTGTTAGGGAAACAAGAACCCTACCCCAGTAGACATGTACGTATATTGGTAACTGTCACATGGTCACCCTAATTAAAAGGGAACTTGGAAAATCAATTTATAACTCAGCGTGTTAGCCCTCTGAATGACGTTGACTTTTTTCCCCCCAAAAAAGAAGGAGGGAATGAATATTTGCTAAGCAGCTAGCAGTGCTAGCCACATCCTTATTCATGTAGGATTAGAGTTGACTGTAAGTGACTCTAAAACCAAAATAATGGTGACATTAACAGATACAACTTGATCCCTCCCTTCATAAATGTCTGGTGCTGGTGTGGCGGTTTCATGATCGTCAGGGACCCAGGCTCTTGCTGCTTTACCATTCTCGGTACAAGACTTCTACCTCAGAGGCAAAGGTGGCCGCTCTGCTCTAGCCAGTACATGGGCCCCTTCTTCATGATGTACAACAAATTTCAGCCTAGATTGGTTAAGGGTGAATATACTCTTACATATGGAAAGAATTTTTTACTATAGTTTAGCTGCCCAGGTTTAATTTATGGATTTTCTTATTCATTACTATGCTGTTTCTGTGCATGTGTAGTAAAGAAGCAACATTGGTAGGTTTTTTCAAATTTTTAATTAGCAATTAAGCACGTTCCACTTATGGAGGCAATGTATTAGTTTCCTATTGCTGCTATAACAAATTACCATAAACGCAGTGGCTTAAAACAATATACATGTGTTGTCTTACACTTCTTGATGTGAGGAGTCCGAAGTGGGTTTCACTGGGCTAAAATCAAGGTGTCAGCAGGATGACATTTCTTCTGGAGGCTCTAGGGCAGAATCCATTCTTTCCAGCTTCTAGAGGTCACCTTGGCTTATGGCCTCTTTCTCCATCATCAGAGCCAGAGACATTGTTTCTCCCAGTCTCTTTCCACCTCATTCTGCTGCCTCCCTTTTATAAGGATCCTTGTGATTACATTGAGCTCACCCCAGTAATCCAGGAGGATCTTCCCATTTTAAGACCATGAATTTAACCAAATCTTCAAAGTCCCTTTTGGCATATAGGGTAACATCTGCAGGATTAGGATTTGATTATTTTGGGGGAAGGAGGATTATTTTGCCTACCACAGATAGCTCTAATGCAACTTCCAACATAATTTTTATTTATTTATATTATCCCCTAAAACTGCTGTCCCAAAAGGCTTAGCTGAGAACTATCATTCAGTTTTCATGAATGGAGTTGGAAAGTAATTGTTAGGAACATTGAAAAGATTAGAGCTTTATGTTTTTAAGTTCTCTCTCCAAATGTGGTCTAGTTAATGGCATTTCTAGGGACAATACTTATATACAGTTGCATTTTGTTTTGATTTCTTTATATGAAAAATATGTAGAAAGACCTTTTATCAGGAAAGTCCTTCATCCAAGCAGAATTTTGTTGTATTAATTGATTTTTGTAACTAAATTTCTTCACTTTCTTTTTTATTCATTTACTAGGTTTTTAATTTTTCAGGAAAAAGGATTTCAATCTGAACTGTCTACAATAATACCTACCAATACAGAAAACCATTATTCTGAAAACTGAAGTCAAGATACCTAAATAAAGAATCGTTTGACAAAATTGCAGTGTAATTATATTTTCCTCTATTTTTTATTGCAGATAGCAGTAGTTCACTTTCTTTTATTGGCCTTTTTTTCTGCAAATAATGTCACTATAATTAACAGACATCTCATTTTTTTTTTTCTTTTTCTATTCTGTGTTTATAGCTTAAGAAATGTATAAAAACTCCAGAAATCCCTTCTAAACATGTTAGGAACTGGGTCCCCAAAGTCTTGGAACAGCGACGACAAGGCTTGGAAACATACTTACAGGTAAGATATGTTTAGCTCCTCCATTTTATGTAACATAAATAATCATATGTCTCACTATTTTTTCTCAGGACATGTGGGTGCAATGCGAAATATATTAAGCAGCCAAAGAGTCTAAATTAAAGGAAAATTACAGATACGTTGTTGGTTGGTTATTGTAGCTTTAATTAGGGTTCTATTTAAAATTGGCTCTATGCATTGGGGAAGTGAAATTTTAATAAAAAGGTGAAAACTGTTGAGGAGAGATCTGTTTTTTAATTCAACTCTACAAATTATTTTGTTTTTTGCTTTTTGCTTTTCCTCCAAGAATTTTTTTGCTTCTTTATAGCAATCCCAGCCTTTATGTTTTGAGTTTTGTGGGGCTGATTGGGATAGTGAGAGAAACTGAACTCACAGCGGGCCTGGCTAGTATATCTTTGGAATCAAATTGAAAAGGAATGTATAAAAATTGCCAATGATGAAGTGCCAACCTCTTTGAAAATTGGATTGTCCATTTAGAAAGAATGTACTGGGACACTCTTTTCTGCAGCTGAGAGGAGCAAGCAGAACTGCCTAAGTGAGATAGGACAAAGACCATCTCTCTACCAAGTGACAGAAGCAGCAAAAGGAGAAGGTAGAGCAGTATCAGCTTCTCTGAGTTTTAAAACAAAAAGAAATAGCGGCCCCAGGTGAGTGCTCAGTGTAGTCATCATTAAGTCCAAAGAACACTGTGCAGGGCAGGAGCTGGGGTGGGCAGGCCCTGGGGTGGGCAGGCCCTGAGGTCAGCCGGTACCATCCTGCCACTAACCCTTCTTGGTGAGGCGGTAGGTGCCATCCTGCCACTAACCCATCTTGGTAAGGGCCAGTGGTATGGTTCTTCCCTGGCACCAGAGTCCACTGGAGAAGCGACACATGAGAATGACGGAGTGAACATGACTGGGGGCAGGGGAATCTTGGCTCTTTGAAACAAAAGAGCTGGACTCCCACCTAAGAGCTGTGAATTAATGATTGACCCATCTAAGACACGTTACATCAAACAAATGAGCAGCCCTGACTGTGTTCTCCCTTTGATATCTTCATGGCCCTTTAAGCATTAACCCTAGGGTGGATTCTGTTGAGGAGGGAAACTGAGGACTGTGGAGCTAGTATGCCGTTTCTTCTACAGAGCTCTATGAATGGCTGTCCCTGAATCACTGGTGATGAGAAGCTGAGGGGAGGCCGACTCCTCAGGCTTGCGCTTAGTGAGAAATTCAGAGGACTATCTCTCAGTAGAAAGATGCCAGAATTCTGTTCCTGGCCCTTGTAGTTTTCCTGGTCTTTACAGTGCTCTAATAGGAAAGCTGACATGCGGAAGGCCCCTGAGGACATCTAAGGAGGGCTGTCTTTACTGTTTGCTCTTTTGCTTTTGGACTTGTTAGAAGAATCCTTCACTGTCTCTCTCTGGGGGTGAGAGCTTAAAGGAAATAGGAATTAACATCACAAGAATGTGTGTGGCCATGGTTTTTGAGACTGTGTATGAGGAGCTATGATCCTTCCATAGCTTCAGGCAACACTGCAGAGCAAAAAACAAACCAAAAAAAAAAAAAAAAAATCAGACTTCAGAAAATTGTATGCAAAGAGTAAAAATACATGTTCTCTATAATTAAATGGAATAGGTAAACAATGCATTCTTATTTGTAAGCCAGATTTTCCATGATGCTGTATATCTTCAAACTTTAGTTCTGAAGAAAGTTCTACTCTGTTCCCCTCATTGTGTTTGACACATGATTTCCATTACTACTCAGTATAAACATTTTAGGTTGTTTGTACTTCGGATGTAAGTATGTGAATAAAATCATCTGGCACAGAGAGGAGTTTATAGTGACACTCAAATTGAGCTTAGAATTTTCTATTCTCAGAAATAAGGTTTCAAAGATGTGGTCGAAGGGCTGAGAGGGCCCTTGCTTCCTGTTGTGCATTTAATAGTCAATTTGTTGTCACTTAATTCCTCCAGGAGTTCAAGGGAGCTTTCTTTTCCACTTGATTCTACTTGCAGGCAATGGGAGCTAGATGGAAGTTGCAAAGATAAGCCTGAACACTTTATTAATCTTAAATCAAATGCAAATCCTAGCCTAGCTGTCATTTCTTGATCATTTTCACGTCTCTTTAGAAGTAAGACAGTATTACTGTTTCTTTTGCTTGCTTACATGACACCAGCTAGAATCCATGCATACTCAGGACCAGTCTGAAACCCAGGGAGTGGGTGCCACCAGCACTTTCTCATCAGGTACCATCCTGCCACTAACCCATCTTGGTAAGGGCCAGTAGTATGGTCCTGATCTGGCCCATGAGCTTAAAAATGTATTAATACCTCCAAGCCATAGCATCTTAAGTGCACAGGAAACTTAGATATTACATAGTCCAGCCCTTCAGCTATTTCACAGTCATCCCTCTGGCCTCAATTTCCCACCCATAAAACAGGCAGATCAGCTCTTGAGAGGGTCAGAGAAAACAACTCTTCCTGCCATCCAAGGGGCAACTAGTACATTCTGGACTATGGTTGAGTACAACCCCACACATTTCCTAAGGTGATTCCACACTGCTCTTTTATTTTAGAGATGGACAAACTGAGGTCTAGTGGAATTAAAAATTTTGCCCCAATTCCTGCAATATATTAAAGAGTTGGGACTGGAATTTTAGTTTCCTAACATCCAGTATGGGCTCCTTTCTTCATGTGTTGTGGATTTTTCTAAGTCAGGAGAAATTTTTCAACTTTGACATACAGCTTTACATAAGGCTCTAATAGATAAAGGAAAAGACCTTATAATCATAAACTATTACAGCCTAGTTGACTATCATCCCCCAACTCCCTGGATAAGTAGATAGATGATTTTTTTAAATCAATAACTTGAATAGCAAAAACTATGCATATGCTTTCATTTTCTGTGCTATATTTAAGTAAGAGGCTAACTTAAAAACAAGAAAGGTCAAATTACCTATTTTCAAAATTAATTTTGTTCTATCTGAGATTTTAAACAAAGGAAACCCAACCTGTTTTGGCATCTGTACTTTTAAAACTCTTTTTTATTCTTTTGCTGGTCACCAATGAAATGAAATTAATGAAGGAAATAAAACTAATGAAAATGAGAGGCAAAAAAGCCTACAGTTAGCATTTATTTGGCTGTTTCTTCAATTTGAAAATAAACATCATATTAGTCTTCAAGATACAATTTATAAATAAATATTTTCTTTTACATTTTAGCATCTCTATTCAATTTAAGTAATTTTAGTTTAAAAGAACTATTTTGGCAGAGAAGTAGGGATTAGGAAATTTTCCTAGTGTGTATTTTTGAGTATAGGTTTCTTAAAAATATTTTACTTTGTATTTGAAAAAGCCACTTTATTTTCAAAAAGAAATTTCAGATCTTAAGGAGAAAGAAACAAGCGTATTATTCAAAGTAATGTGGAATAGCCACAGTATAAATAATTTGTGGATAGGTTCTAATCAGTGAATTTACCTTCAAAAACTTCTGCCAGTCTAGAGATTTCCATATGATCATTTTTGCAGAGTCTAACAGTTGAGCAATTACAGCAAAGTCTATTTAGTGTTACTTGCCTGGAGATTAAAAACAATAGTATGAAGGTTACATAAGTGAGTTTTAATTTTTTAAGTACATTTCTGAACCATTATTATTTTCCTACTTAAATTTTCAAATGATTTGATTAGAAACAAATTCTAAAACAAAAATGAAAAACCCTAGCTGAATATCTAAGTACATGTAGCATCTTAGAATCAAAATCTAGAATTAATCAGGGAGACATTAGAAGTTATATTTGGCATTTGAGTAATTTGAAGTTGAGTAATTTGAGTAATTTGAAGTATGATGAACAGTGAACCTTAATTTTATTTCCTAGAATCATTTTCTGTTTATTGAATAAGAAATCAAGTAGCTATTGTTATGTTTTCTTATCTCTTTCCCCTTAAATAATATACCCCAGGAAAACTCCCTGAGGTTTAATGAATGAGGAAATCGATCCCCTGTAAAAGTAGAATTAAGTATAACAATATCTTTCTATATGAGTGGAAGAAAATTGGTTTTCATCTCAATAAAATGTCTATGCCAAATAAAGAGTTTTCTATTAAACTTTTATATTTCCAAATTATATAAACTAGAAATTCATCTATTTTGGAGGATGTTTTAACTTGAAAATAAAAACAAGTTATTATTTGATACTAATTTACCAATAAAGGTTGTATGTGTGTGTGTTTGTATAGTTTTGCTTAATGATAAGCACTCAGCTAGCACCTATGATGTTTGAGGCAGAAGGGTAGATCTAGCTTCAGAGATACCTTGAACCATAGCCCAAATTAAGCTTCTGTAGTTATTTTCTCTGTCGCTTCTCTCTGCTTTCCATGGTGCAGGCTTCATCTGGACCACCTAGTGGTACAAAAGGGCTGCAGCAGTTCCAGACCTCACCTACTCTTAGCACATAGCCTAGTACAGGGGAAAAGAAGGTTTTCAGTAAGATTTCACAGAATAAAGAAGCAGTGTCTTTCACTAGGAGTCCTGCAGATGTTTTTCCTGATCTCATTGGCTTATATTCGTGTGCATGCCCACTTCTGAACCTCACCATGGCCAGCCATCCCACTGAGTTAAGTGAATCAAAGCCTGCTCCTGAAGCTGAGGGAGAAGGGGTGATTTCCTTAATGAATAACCAGGGTATTCTTGGTAAAAGAAAAGGGAGTATTCTCAGCGTGGGTTGGGGAATGGAGGGCAACCAGCAAATTCCCATCACAGAAAATAATGCTTAGAAATTTTGAGTAAATTGCCCAGGGTTATGAAAAAGGGGGGGCTTTCCTGAGACTGCAATTCAAGGCTCTTTCATAGATAGATAAAGCTTCTAGAAAATTTAAAGTCATAAATATCCTTGACTTTTGACTTAAAGACCAGAAATATTTCTTACCTTTATTTTTATTTTAAAAATGTAAAATAATATTTGCTCATTAACACAATTAATTTAAATTTAAAATTTTTAATTACCAATGAAGTTATGAACTAATTAATGAATTTAGCATTTTATAGTGTTTACCAGTTTCTGAAAAGCAAAAATCTTAAGAATAAATTAATTTCAGTTTCCCAAATTGACTTGACCATCAAACACAGTTTATGTGATAGTTTTGCCTCCTGATTTGAGATGACTTCCTGTCTTCCCTGAGACTCCACTGAAATGAAAGTACGGAAACTTAAGAATGAATAAACTCCAAGAGTTAAGTAGTAGATGGGCAAGGAAAAGGGAGGATCATCAAAGGAAGAATAATGTTGACAACTTTCTGGAAGATAGGATGTGGTGGGAGCATGTGAGTGGATAGAGCACAAAAAGCAGCAGCCCAAACTCGGTCATGTGGGTCTGTTGTGGAGGTGGAAGGCAGCCTGTGCAGGCAGTGCTGGAGAGCTTCTAGGCTCAGAGTCTACAGGTAAGGCAGAGCATAGAGGGGGTGCAGGGAAGCTGAAAACAAGTAGATCCATTCAGGGCACAGGTTGAGTGAGTGTTCCTCATCCTGAATGCCCCAAAATCTGAAACTTTTGAGTGCTGACAAGATGCCACAGGAGGAAAATTCTACACATAAGTACTTAATATAAACTGTTTCATGCATAAAATTATTGAAAATATTGACTAAAACTACCTTCAAGCTATGTGTATAAGATATATAAGAAACATAAATGAATTTCTTATGAAGACTTGTGTCCCATTCCCAAGATATCTCATTATGTATCTGCAGATATTCTAAAATCGAACACATCTGAAATCCAAAACACTTGTGGTCCCAAGCATTTCAAATAAGGGCTATCCAAGCAATGTCTGCATGGAACAGATGCCTAGGCTACTCATTCTGTGCAGAATACATGCAGCCTGATGTTTGTGACCAGAGTGACCAGACACATTTTTTAAAAAATAATTATCTTTAAAAACAACAATAAACAACAAAAAAGTAAACAGAATGCTGGGAAGAGCTAAATCTTCTAATGTGGATAGTAGGACCCCCAAGTTGACAACCCCCTTCCCACCTACTTACCCCAAGGAAAAGCCCACCTGACTGTGCGCTCCAGTCATATGGTTTGCACTCAGGCAAGGGGCCTGTGCGAGCACTCCTGCTGACATACTAGCAGAGGAATCCTACCCAAGCCACCCAGGCTACTTCTTCAGCATGATCTGATGATAACCAGGCATTTGAAGAAAACAAGTAGCATGAACAAAAAGACCAAGATGAACTAAAATTCTGACTCTTCAGGAAAGAGATAATTCAGGACATAAAATATATCTTAAAAATTGATGTAAAAATCCAGAGAGCTTCACAGTGGTATTACATCCCAGAGATTACAATAGGATGCTGTGTAAAAGGAACAATCTGAGAACACATGAGAGTTCTTAGAATTAAATGTGTTATCCAATTGAAAACATTCAGTAGATGCTCTCTCTCTAGTTGGAAAACTGTTCCATAAAGTACAGACACAGAAACGTCAAACAAAAGACATAGAGGAATCCAGGTCTAACATCCTACTTCTTTCTGGAGTCCCAGAAGGAAAGGGGGTGGGGAGTATAATATACAAGTAGGGAAGGGAATAATAGAAGGAAAAAAAGTTGAAAACTTCCTCAGGTTACACACTATAAGAGCTTTTTTTTTTCTTTTCCTTTCTTTCTTTTTTTTTTTTTTGGAAACAGAGTCTTGCTTTGTCACCCAGGCTGGAGTGCAATGACGCAATCTTAGCTCACTGCAACCTCCACCTCACGGGTTCAAGTGATTCTCCTGCCTCAGCCTCCCAAGTGGCTGGGATTACAGGCATCTGCCACTATGCCCTGCTAATTGTTGTATTTTTAATAGAGACAGGGTTTTGCCATGTTGACCAGGCTGATCTCAACTCCTGACCTCAAATGATCCTCCCAGCTCAGCCTCCCAGAGTGCTAGGATTACAGCCATGAGCTACTTTGCCTAGCCATCAGCATTTAAATAGGAAAGGTGCTCCAAGGATAGAGAACAAAGAGTGACAGAATCCTTGTAATGCCTAGACATAGCCAGTGATATTTCAGTACATTGGAGACAAGATCCATAATCTTCTAGAAAAAAAAAACAAGCGATGGGCAAGGTTGAGGTTCAGTCATGGCTTCACTTCTTCATTTGAGGGTGGATTAATGGGCACATCCCTCCATTCTTCAGTAGAAACATTAACCTGTAAACTGGCATAATATTTAGAGAAAGGTTTTTCATGGAGTTGTGCATACATTACTTGTTCCATTTATTACAATAAAGTGGAATTTATCTTTCTGAGAAAGTTACATCTTACATCACTTTGAGAATAATAGTTCTTGTTTATATTTTTTTTCTTTTTGTAGAGTAAACAGTAATTAAATGTACAGTTAGTATCGAGAGCTAAAGAGAAACAGCTCACAGAAATCAGGACTAAGGATAATCTAAGCTAATAATACAAATCCTTTTTTAAACAGTTTATTTGTAGTGGACACTTCCGAAGCAAGAGTGAGGCTGGCTTGTTAAACAATAGTAGGTGCCCCTGAGTTACTGTCTTCACAAGACCCTATTACTTGACTAGCCTGCCCTTCATTCATTCTTTAAATTATACAATATGATATGTACCACTGGGTCAGTAGTCCACAGTGGGTCAAAGAGTATTGTATTTTTGACTTTTTCAGTTGTCCATGAAACATTTACTAAAATTGACCATATGTGCTTGAAAATGTGTATTCTTAAATTCTCAAATGCAGTGAACTCTCTCTCTATATATATAAAATCAGATCAGTGTTGTTTAGTATTCTGTTTATTTATGTTTTTATTTTTAATTTTTGTGGGTACATAGTAGGTGTATATATTTATGAGGTACATGAAAGCATTCTGTTTAAATGTCTTAATTTAACTTGGCCACTCAATTCTATAAGAACAAAGATGTGTTAAAATTTCCCACTTAAATTTATTATCATTATTGATGTAATTGGGGTTAGTTCAGCCATCTGTGCTATCACTCCATCTTTTTCTGTGATTTGTTTTTCTTGTCTGCTTTTGGATTGGCGACCAATACTGGTTTTTTTTTTTTTTTTTTTTTAATTCTTTCTATTGTTCCCCCATTCATTTATATTTGTTCTTTCAATAGTTACCTGTTATCTTTACTTTCCTCTTGAACATTACAAGGGCCTTACAATATTTTAACTGTGTTTACCCTGGATATAGGAATCTGGGTTGACAGTTCTTGTCTTTCAGCATTTCAAAATATTGTGACACTTCTTTCTTGTCTTCGTGGTTTCTGATTTTTAAAAAAATCACTGTCATATTGTTTTTTCCCTGTATTTAAGGTGTTTTAAAAAGGCTACTTTCAATATTTTATTCTCATCATTAGTTTTCAGAAGTTTAATTTTGATGTGTCTTGATGTGTATTTAAGTTTTTCCCCTTTTGAGTTATCCTGGTTTCTTGAATCTATAGATTAATGTCTCTTGTCTGATTCAAAAGTTTTAGCCATTATTTCACTGAGTACACTTTCAGCTGCTTCCTCTTTCTCCTCTTATTCCAGGACTCTGATAACAGGAATGCTAGATTTTTTATTATAGACCCACAGGGACCTGAGACCTTACTCATTTTTCTTAGCCTATTTTTTTTTTTTTCTCCATGGTCAGAGTGGGTAAATTCTATTGTTCTATCTCCCAGTTCACTGATTCTTTCCTTGGTTCCTTGCATTCCACTGTTGAACCCTTACCTTAAGGTTTTTGTATCAGTTATTATATTTTTTAGTTCTAAAATTCCCATTTGTTCTTCTTTATATCTTTTATTTCTTTGCTAAGATTTTATATGTCTTCATTGAGTGTTTCTCTTTTGTTTTGTTTCAAATGTATTTATAATTACTCATTGAAAAATTTTTATTGTGGCTGCTTTAAAATCATTGTCCAATAATCTTTACATCTCTGTCATCCTAATGTTGGAATCTATTGATTATCTTTTTCATTCAGTTTGAGATCTTCCTGGTTCTTGGTACAATGAATAATTCTGGTTGAATCTTATACATTTTTATAATTATGAGACTCTGGCTCTTATTTATACCTTCTATTTTAGCTGACTTTCTCTAACAGTTCCATCAGGGGAAGATGGGATGTGGAGGACATCACCTTGTTTTTCCCAGGTGAAGGTAGAAGATTAGGGTCCTCACTTGGCCCTCATTGATTCCTAGAAAGTAAGGCATGCTCCTCTTTACCATTAAGATGTAGAAAGTTCTTATTCTTTGCTAGATTTCATCTGATGCCACTATAGAAGAGAAAGAGTGGAGCACCTTGTTACTGCCATTGGCCCTGGAAGTCTAAGCTCCTCACATGGTTTCCGCTGACACCATAAGAGGGGGCACATTACCGATTGGTGAAAGCCCTGGTCCCTTATGTGGCTGTCTGTTACCATCCTATCATCGACACCTCATTACAGCCTTATAAGGGTGGAAGTCTAGGCTTCCCACTATGCCTCTGCTGCCATGAGTGGAGGTGCGGGCCACAGTTTCTTCCATGGTATTTGGCTGGAATAGAGTGGTTAGTGTCTACAAGTTTTCTGTCTTGCTAGGCTGCCCCTCTCTGGGTTCTATGGCTAGACAGAAAAGGCTTTAGGTGTGGCTTTTTTTTTTTGTCTAATCTCTGAGCACTTCCTGGTTCCCACCTTTTCAACTCCAAGTCTGCGATATATAAGGCAAAACAAAAATCCAAGAAAGATAAAATTCATCACTGTGTATCTTAGTTTATTTTCTGCAGCTATAATAGAATGCCACAGACATTCTATTATATGTGGTGCCAGCCCCTTCCTGGCAGCAGTGAACGGTGTCCCAGGCCCGAGTTGGAACACAGTCTCTGCAGGGAAGGCTTAATTGTCCATCTGCTGTGATTTGTAAAAATAAAACCTTTAAAACTCTTGGGAAAAATGTGTGTGTGTGTGTGTGTGTGTGTGTGTGTGTGTGTATATATATAGCTTAGCTATTCGTCAGTGGACACATGAGTTGCTTCCAGGTTTTAGTTTTTGTGAATAATGCTGCTGTGAACATGGGTGTGCAAATATCTCTTAGAGATCCTGCTTTTGATTCTTTAAGGTATTACACCCAGAAGTGGAATTGCTTGATCATGTAATTCTATTCTTAATTTTTTGAGGAACCACCATACTGTTATCTACAGTGGCTGTACCATTTTATTTCCCACCAACAGTCCACAAGGGTTCCAATGTCTCATCATCCTCACCAGCACCTGTTTTCTCTGGGTTTTTTATATTAGTCATATTGATGGATGTGAGGTGGTATCTCACCGTAGTTTTGATTTGCATTTTTCTAATGATTGCTGATGTTGAGCATCTTTTCATGTGCTTATTGGTCATTTATGTGTCTTTTTTGGAGAAATATCTATTCACATCCTTTGCCATTGTTTAATTGGGTGTTGTTGTTTTTTTTTCATTGTTGAGTTTTAAGAGTTCTCTGTATCTTCTGGATATTCTTCCCTTATTATATAATATAATTTGTAAATATATTCTCCCATTTTATATATTGCCTTTTTTGATAGCAGAAAATTTTAAATTTTCATGAAGTACCATTTGTCTGTTTTTTCTTTTGTTGCCTTTGTACCTTTGGTGTCATACTCAAGAAATCATTGTCAAATCCAGTGTCACAGAGCTTTTTCTTTGTGCTGTCTTCTAAGAATTTAATAGTTTAGGTCTTACAGTTAGGCCCTGGATCCATTTTGAGTTAATTTTTGTATGTGATGTTAGGTAAGGATCCAGTTTCATTCTTTTGCATGTGGATATCCAGTTTTCCTAGCACAGTTTGTTGAAAAGACTATCTTTACCCCTTTAAATGATCTTGGCACTCTTCTCAAAGAACCATTGGACCATATATGTGAGGATTTATTTCTGTACTGTTTATGCCATTATGTTGTTCTGTATGTCTATCATATGCCAGTACCACCTGTTTTCATTTACTATAGCTTTAGAGAAAGTTTTGAAATCAGAAAATGTGATTCTTCCAGCTATGTTTTTCTTTTTCAAGATTATTTTGGGTATTTGAGGGCCCCTTGAGGTTTCATATGATTTTTTGAATGAATTTTTGTATTTCTGCAAAAATAAAAAAATTTCTTTGAAATTTTAATAGGGATTGCCTTAAATCTATAGATCACTTTGGGTAATAGTGACATCTTAACAATTTCAGGTCTCCTAATCCATGAACATGGTATATCTTTACATTTATTTGCATCTTCTTTAATTTCTTTCAGACATGTTTTGTAGTTTTCATTGTGTAAGTCTTTCACCTCCTTGGTTAAGTTAATTCCTAAGTATTTTATTCTCTTTGATGCTATTGTGAATGGAAATAGTTTCTTAATTTCCTTTTTGGATTGTTCATTGTTAGTGTATCAAAATGCAATAGATTTTTATGTACTGATTTTGTATCATGCTACTTTGCTCAGTTTGCCTGTTATAACAGTTTTTTTTTTGTAGAGTCTTGAGGATTTTCTACATGTAAGGTCATATCACATGCAAACAAAGATAATTTTACTTCTTTCATTCCAATTAGGATGCCTTTATTTCTTTTTTTTTTTTTTTTTTTTTTGCCTAATTGCTCTGGCTTAAATTTTGAGTACTATGTTCGATAGAAATGGGGAAAACAGGCATCATAGTTTTGTTCATGGTTGTAGAAGAAAAGCTGTCAGTCGTTCACTGTTAATTATGATGTTTACTTTGGTTTTAAATATATCACATTTATTATATTGAGGTAATTTTGTCTGTTCCAATTTTGTTGAATATTTTTGTCATGAAAGGGTGTTGAATTTTGCCAGAAGTGGTTTTTTTTTTTTTTTTTTTGACATGGTCTCAGCTCATTGCAACCTCCATCTCCCAGATTCAGGCTATTCTCCTGCCTCAGCCTCTTGAGTAGCTGGAATTACAGGCATCTGTTACCACGCCTGGCTAATTTTTGTATTTTAATAGAGACGGGGTTTCACCATGTTGGCCAGGCTGGTCTCAAACTCCTGACCTCTGGTGATCCACCCACCTCGGCCTCCCAAAGTGCTGGGATTACAGGCGTGAGCCCCCGCACCTGACCATCAAAGGTTTTTTTTTCACATCAATTAGATGATCATGTGGTTTGTTTCTCTTGTTTCTCTTCTGTTAGTGTGGTATATTACATTGATTGATGTTTATATGTAGAACCATCTTTGTAGTCCAGGAATAAACCCTAGTTGGTCATACTTTATAGTCTTTTTATTTTTTAATTATTTATTTATTATTTATTTATTTATTTTGTGTATTTTTAGTAGAGACGTGGTCTTGTTATGTTTCCCAGACTGGTCTCAAACTCCTGATCTCAAACAGTCTGCCCGCCTCAGCCTCCCAAAGTGCTGGGATTATAGGCATGAGCCACCCTGCCCGGCCAATATCGTCTTTTTAATATGCTGCTGAATTAGATTTCCAGTATTTTGTTGAAGACTTTTGCATCAGTGCTTGTTAGGAATATTGGTCTGTAGTTTTCTTTCTGGGGATGTCTTTGTCTGGCTTTGGTATCAGGGTAATGCTGGCTACCTAGAATGAGTTAGGGTATATTTCCTCCTGTTAAATTTTTTGGAAAAGTTTGAAAAGGGTTGGTGTCAGTTCTTTAAATATTTGATAGAATTTAATGAAGCTATCAGGTCCAGAGCTTTTCTGTGTCAGGAGATTTTTGATTATAGATTAAACATCCTACCAAAGACCTGTTCAGATTTTCTAGTTCTTCATGGTTTAGTCTTGGTATATTCTGTGTTTCTTTCTAGAATGGGCAAATTCTCATTTGTCCCTTTCATTTAGGTTATATAGTTTTTCTTTTCTTTCCATATATTCCATTTATCTCTGTTCTAATCTTTATTTCCTTCCTTCTGCTAGCTTTGGGGTTTCAAAATATTTTATTATATATATAATAAAAAAATACACACACACACACACACACACACACACACACACACACACACACATATATATATATATATTAGAGACAAGATGAGGTCTTGCTCTGTTGCCCAGGCTGGTCTAGAACTCCTAGGCTCAAGCGATCCGCCCACCTCGGCCTCCCAAAGTTCTTCGGATTACAAGTGTGAGCCACCATACCCAACCTGATTTCCTGGAATCTTTATCTTCATGCAGCTTTTGGGGCTAGAATTGAACTGAATTTACTGAGAGAATTTTTATTTGCTTTTGCTTGTCATTTGGGAAGACTATCAATTGAGATTTCATAAGGCATTGTTTTTGTTTTTTTTTATTTTTCTGATCACACTGATGGCATTAATTTAGGTTACACACCCGTAAAGGAACTGAAGCAGCTATGTTGTCTGGGGTAAATACTCAGGGTTCATCATCTCACGCCAGGAAAATTTAGGACACGGACACACACAAGGAGTTAGGAGCAGAGGTTTAATAGGCAAAAGAAAGAAAGAAAGGAAAATAGCTCACTCTACATAGAGGCTTAATGACATGGGGTTTACAGAATAACAGAATCTCTGAATGATAGAGTCTCTGTGTCTGCCTTTGACCCTTTGCAAACACCCCCAGTGTTTAAGAAAAATTTTCCTCCAAAGTAGACTGCCTTCCCCTCCCTACACTGGCTGCGTTTTCCACTTGTTATCTTTTCCGTGAGCTTCTTCACTTTCCTAAAGATTCTGCAGTAACTTGATTTCCTTCCCCATGATGCAGTAAAAACTGGTATTTTATTTTGAAAATTGTTGAGTCAGTAGCTGTTTTGCTGCCTTTATCACTATTGCTTCATGAAAATGTTTAAACAACATCCTGTCTGCCTCCCGAGACAAATGGTCATTAAGTGTCAGGCAGGGGGTGTCTTCTATCACCATGTGATGTTTTCTGTGGTGTTCTTTCTCATTTGATAAGCAGTGATGTGCTAGTTGGAATACTAGTACAAAACTACTAGTTTGTAGCACTAAACCACAAAATTTTTAGTCCTTAAACTATTTTGTGAACCACATTTTCATCCATACTAGAGTGTACTCATGGACTTATTTTTCATGACTGTAAACTACTTATAAATTTGACATTTTATTATTAAATTTCCTAAAATTTCTATTTTATGGCCACAAGCCATTTTTAGGTACATATTTTCACCTTTTTCTCATTTATTTAAATAGTACTAGCAGTTAATATTTTTTTAGCCTTTTCTTTAAGTCCTGTGAAGACCCCCAAGTTCTTGCTTATTTGTTTAAATCACTTCATGAGAATTGTAGAGAAGCCATAATTGAGCTGAGAGCAACAGATTAAACTAAACTGAGACTCAGGTCTTCAACGCTTTCCAGGTTCACTTTCCAGAGAAGGGGTTCCCTCTTGCTCATCCCATCAAAATCACAAACCACTACATTTCAAAGGCTGCTAGTATTTTGAGTCATGAAAACTACAATGGTTAAGTTTAGAACAGTTTCTAATTACTGTCTTCAAATTATTATTGTTTCTAAGTTACTTTTACTTCTTAATGGTGTTTTCTCATCATTCATGTAGTTGTGGATGTCTATATAAGTAAAAAAACATTCTTATGTAAAATATGTTTGTCTTTCTTTTTCTCCACCTTCCGTTTTTGTGGTCTTAAGTCAAACATGGTCAGACATGAACATATGTGTTTCTAGCCATCCAACTCAGGCTGAGGATTTGTTGAAAATTTCTCCTTTAATCCACATCTGACAAGGTTAAGGCACTGATGAAGCTGAGTAAAGTCACAATGCAGCAGGGAAGCCCCATGCTATCTATGCTTATTGCCACCCTGACCCTGACAACTCAGGTTCTTAGAAGTTTTAGATTAAGAAGTGATTTGTCATGGCAGTCTTGGTTCTTACCAAGGATTTCCTTTAAACTGCATCTGAAGGAAAGAACAAGACCTATGTATTTGGGAAGGGGTGGGGGTTGATGAAAGAGGGATGTATAATTTCAACTTTATAAAATCACCATAGAAGCCTGTAGATACAGTTTCTATGAAGGTCCTGCTTATAACATGAGACAAACTGTTATTTGTTCTTGTTAAAGATTGTGAACAGTGTGTTAAATAATATTAATGGCTGGGATTGTCAGTACTTAACAGTACCGTCCTTCTACAAGTGATTTTATTGATCGATACAGACTCAATGTAACGGGGGCAGATTATTTTTACTGATTTTATCGAAACCTTAACCAAGTTTGTTAGTGTGCCACATATCTTTAAATAGATCTAGATGATGATGTAGATTAAGAAAAGCAAACCACCATCCATCTCTTTTTGATCTGTTAATAACTTAAATCCATCATTGCTAGCACATGTTTTCAGATTCTGTTGTACATACATGTTTCTGTTGTGCCTGGTTAGAAATCCTATAACCTAGTTTCAGTGGTTGGTTTTTTCATACAGAAAAACCCTAACTACTTATTTAGGATTTAGCAGACAAGTTTGTCATCATAATTGGTGAAAATATTGACAAAATATGAAAATGAAAAAAACTTTAGAAGCCTTTGTTTTATAAATTTAGTTTTTGTAGACAGTGACCTATAGATTTGTAGATTTTATGGTAGTTCTATAAGACTTTTTGTGCTAAGCTGAAAACTCTTTATGAAGGCTACAGATAATTTCTTAGAACAATGTATGACATTTCCTTTCATAGTTTTTTAAGGCCTGCATTATAACTATGGATAATTGTTCTACTTAATTTCAAATATATTTTATTTCTCCCAGTGATTTACATGCTTTCCATTTATCTCAAAATGATATGTACTTCATTTAAAATAATCTTAGTGCTACAAATAATTTCTTAGAACAATGCATGATATTTCTTTTCATATTTTTAAGTCTTGCATTATAACCATGGAGAATTGTACTACTTCATTTCAAATACATTTTATTTTTCTCAGTGATTTATATGCTTTCCATTGATCTCAAAATATAGTATATACTTTAAATATGATATATCTCCTTTAAATGATATGTATTTCACTTAAAATAATTTTTAGTGCAGAGCAGTGTTTTAAATTTCTGAAACCATCTATATATATTATTTCTTTAAAGGAAAACAGTACACTCTCTTTTCTAGGAAATAAACCAGTATTTTAAAAATTCAAATAATGCATTCTTGCTCACCTTGGGTAGACAAGCCTGATGAAAGCCAAGCCTACCAAGCTATGGGTAATGAGCCTTCAGAGGTGACATAGGCCAGTGGACACAAAGACCACATCAGTAATGGCAATTAGAAATATCAAAAATAGGTATTTCATAGAGAGGGATTTATGTGAGAGAAGGGAAATGAATAAAAATATTAACTCTAGTGGATTGTGGCCCCAGAGCTTTGACTGGGCTTAAAACATAAAACTTTGGGAGTTTTAAACCTATGCATTATAAAATATTGACCACCTGGTTTGACAGTGCATACTGATTTTTAAAAATGCCTTCAGCTGTCATTAAGTTCAGTGACCTCACCTAGAGCCCCCTTTTAATAAGGTGAATGTTTTGGATTAAATTCTCCTCTAGGTGGGGCATGGTGGCTCATGCCTGTAATCCCAGCACTTTGGAAGGCCAAAGTGGGTGGATCACTTGAAGTCAGGAGTTTGAGATCAGCCTGGCTAACATGGTGAGAAACCTCATCTCTACTAAAAATACAATAATTAGCCAGACCTGGTGGCACGTGCCTGTAGTCCCAGCTACTCAGGAGGCTGAGGCAGGATCGTTGCTTGAACCTGAGAAGTGCAAGTTGCAATGAGCCAAGATTGTGCCACTGCACTCCACCCTGGGTGACAGAGTGAGACTCTGTCTGAAAAATTAATTAATTAATTAATTATCCTCTAGAGCTGGCCTTGCTGCTTCATGGCTCACAGCTGCATGCTGCTTCTAGAAAGAAGGCTGTTGGGATGTGGGGTGACGACATTGTACAGACCTGTACTAATTTCCAGAAAGCCAACTCAAAGCCCCTTTTAGAAACAAGTCGTGTCATTTCGTGTATATGGACAGAAAGACCACATATTACCTTTTCTTCACATTCAGACTTCTCTTACAGTAGATGGTTTTATCTGATGAAAACATAAACCCTGAGTTGGCATTATATTTCTGTGAATATTAGTCCTTTTAAGGTGGCTATGGGCTCTACTGTCTTTCAATACTGCAATCTTCCATTCAGAGAAGATTCTAGGAAGGCAGACATTATTCTTTAGATATTTTTGATTAGTATTTTTTCAGATTTGTGTGTGATGGAATCATGGGTTTTGAAAGAACTAGCTTTTGTAGTGAGTTTCACTTTTAGCTTGATGACTCCAGTTTAATCCAAGGAAGATCATTACAAGTCTATTTCGTAGTCATTTACTTTCTAATGGAAGTAGTCTATTTCCTCACAGACATTAAAGTTCTCTCCTTGCACGTTAATATATTTTAATAACAGTATTTTTGTTATTGTTCTCACTATATAATACGTATATATATGCACATATCCAACATCTTTGGAAAACAAACAACAAAAATAATTTTCTGTGATGTATCCACTTAGAATAATAGTTCTGGGCCGGGCGCGGTGACTCTGGCCTGTAATCCCAGGACTTTGGGAGGCCAAGGTGGGCAGATCACGAGGTCAGGAGTTGAAGACTAGCCTGACCAACATGGCGAAACCCCGTTTCTACTTTAAAAATACAAAAATTACCTGGACGTAGTGGCAGCCCCCTGTGATCCCAGCTACTTGGAAGGCTGAGGCAGGAGAATCACTTGAACCCAGGAGGTGGAGGTTGCAGTGACCCAAGATTCTGCCATTGTACTCCCTCTAGCCTGGGCGACGAGAACAAGACTGTCTCAAAAAAAAAAGCACAATAGTTCTGAACCAGGGACAGTTTTTGCCTCACAGGGAACATTCGGCAACGTCTAGAGACACTTTTAGTTGTCGCAGCTGAGGATGTACTAGCATCTAGTAAATAGAGGTATGCTGTTAAACACCCCACAATGCACAGGCCAGCTCCTAACTAATAAATATTAATAGTGGCCCATAATGTCAAAATTATAGTATGCCTTCTTTGTCTTTTTCTTGTGCATATTTATAACAATATATTTTCAAATACTGTATCATCTATAATGCTTTGTAAATTCCTCTTTCAACTTAAAAATGTACCATATGCATTTACTATGTATTACATGTTTTTGTAAGATAAGGTTTTTAAATACTAACTTTTTTATGATGGAAATTTTCAATATATAAAAAGTATAAAAATAATAAAATCTCAGGTTCCTATCATCCAGCTTCAACAATGATCAACTCAGGGGAAATCTTTTCTGTATTCCTCAGTTACTCCCACCATATTATGTTGAAGAAACTGCCAAATATCGTATTTTCGTCCATGAATACTTTAGCATGTATTCCTAATAGATTTTTTTGGTAATAGGATTCTTCTGTAAAACAATTCTAACAAAGGCTCCATAATATTCTATACTATGGATGCATTATATTTTATGTAACAGTCTGCTATTGAATTTTTTAGCTTATTTCTAGTTCTCCTTCTAGAATTTTTTTCTTTTGTTTGGTTGGAGGTTTTGGTTTTTTTGTTTTAATCTTCATGTAGCATATTCTCCTTGTTCTACAGGTGAAGTAGAAAGTGTGCAAACTAAGCAAGTCAAGAATGAGCACAGGACCCTTAATTTCATTAAACACTGTGTAACTGGTAAAGATTAATGTACATATCTCTTGCTAATTCTTTCCAATTACTTAGTTCATATAAATTCCCAAGCCTGGTTAATTATGCTGAAGTCAGGTAGTAATTTTGAACAGTGTTCCAACAACAAGGGAATTTTCCTGGTGTAACCTTGCCCTCTCACACAGCCTCTCAGCAGATTAGGCCCTCAGCCTGGAGTGCATTCATTTTCCGCTCAGGCCTAATTGCTGCCGACTGGCTGCCACAGGTACCTGGATAGCCTGAGTTTAAAGAGGCAGGGACTTCTGAGAACAAATAAGGAAAGATTAATTGTTTGTTTTGTTCCCTCCCAAGAGAAATGTGGGTGCTTAATCAAGAAAAATAATTTCTTCTGTTGATTTGGCTTATTTGGAGAAAAGATAATTGTGTAAAGGTGGGTATAAAATGATGCCTTTTATAAGAGATATTGCCGCTAACCTACACAAGAGACAAGGATATGGGGAAATAAATGTAAGACACTGAAGAAATGGATGGGGATGGCTCACATTTCTCATAGTAAGTAATTTGGCTGTTAGGCTTTTGTTTGTACCGATAGTGCTAGCTAGTGTTGTCATTTGTTTTGTCTGGACCTTTGGAAATCTAATCAAGGAGACAATAGTGTAAAAAAAATCAACAACACTTTTCCAAATTGTTCTTAATTGCTAGAGTACAAAGTGAGCTAAATGCTGTGATGTTTCCAATTAAAGAACCTGGTTCAAGCAGGCACTATTAAATCTATCTTTCCCAATCTGATAAATAAGCTATCAAAGAGTGGAGCCAGATTAATTGAGAGCAATTAGTTCTAGATTTCTTATAATAGGGAATGCGAACCAACATTATTAATGAATCTGGTGGTTTATGGCATGGTAACTGTGTCAATTGTACCTCTGGCATATCAAAAAGGAAAATTGATTAAATGTTATCATATTTCCTATGATTTTTAGTGCCAAAAACTATTTGCTTTCCAAAATCTCCAGTTATATAAGAAGAACATTTGCCATATTCTAAATTAAAGTTGACCCTTGTATTTGGAAAAGAGGAAATGATTAAATTAGAAAGAAGTGTGTATCGTCCCTCTAATAGGAAGGGATAGACTTGCAAACACAAAAATGTCTAGACTAGGCAGAAGTTAGCAAACTTTTTCTTTTATTATTATTATACTTTAAGTTCTAGGGTACATGTGCACAACCTGCAGGTTTGATACATGGGTATACATGTGCCATGTTGGTTGAAGTTAGCAAACTTTTTCTGTGAAAGATTCGTTAGTAAATATTTTAGGCCATGTGAGCCATATGGCTGTGTTGCAATTACTCCACTCTGTCATTGTAGTGCAAAAGCTACCATAGATGATACATAAAAAAAAGAGATGGACTGTGTTGAAACAAAACTTTATTTACAAAGGCAGCAGAAGACCTAATTTGGCTCTTAGGCTGTAATTGACCCCTAGACTAGAGGCTGGTGGCAGGTTGGGCAGATAGGCAACAGTAAGGACTTGAATGGAAGAGCAAGGGCTGGCATAAGGAAGACGTGGATTCAGAGCCCTGAGTCTCCGCTCTGCTGTATAAACTAGGGTAGTTACTTAACCTTTCTGAGCACCAGTCTCCTTTTCTTACTAGAGAGAAAAACAGATATACCACATAGAGTTGTTAATGATGACTAAATTAGCTAAAATACATGAAGCATCATCTAATTCCTAAAATATAACAGGCATACGATAAGAGTAGCTACCATTTTTTCCTCAGATCTGGGCTATATTTAGCTTGTATATTTTTTCCTCATTTTCCTCAAACCCCAGAATACCCCCAGGAATTCAAGGAGTCTGGAGGTTAATGCCTGGTCTTAAGTATTTAGTCATGAAAATTGAATTTGAAAATATTCTTTCAGGAGCCATCTCACTGACTAAAACCATGACTGATTTAAAATGCTACTTAGGACTATACAAGGCAGAAATTTTAAAGATGATGCAGAATGTTATGACTAGAAAGTTCTGATGGAATCTTTTACCCACTCAACGCATTCATTAATTCATAAAATAAACGTCTTTTAAGAACCTGTGCTGGGCCAGACTCTCTGCAGGTGCTTTACACTTACTATCTCATAGTCCTCACCTAGCTCAGCAGCATCATCTGGTATTGGAAGTCGGTCTGCCTAAATATGAGCTATTTTGTTTAAAACCACGGGTGTAAGCCTATCTGTAAAGTACGTCAGTTTTCCTCAGTAGACAACGTGGTAGCAACCACACTGAAATTGCCTTGAACCTCTTTCAGACCCTGGTGTTCAAGGGAGCCAATCTGAAGAGTGCCAGTGGGAAGCTGGTACCTGAGTGGCAGTGCCCTCTCACTAGTGCGTCTCCAAGGTGGACCATGTACAATGATCCCCTGGGGAGCAGAAAGCAGCCAGTAAACTTGCCATTCTATTTATTTTTCTCTGATAAAAAGGTGGATTAAGCTTTATTAATATACCATTTAGACCGATACCAGTACTTTCACAAGTTGAAATGTCAGACTGTCTGGGGTCACATTTGATACGGGCATCCCCACAACCAGAGGCCTGACTTGTTCATTACAGCCCATTGCAATTTGTGGGGCCTGATTAGGTTGACTTGTGAGCTATGTTATCTGCATTCAGCTGAGCCTCACAAAAGGCACACATGGCTTACCAGGAGTCCTGCCAGGAAACCACCGGTTGAAGATTAAACCACGGGCTCACTTGAATGGCAGTAGCACCTGCACTGTCGCTTCTGCAAGTCCTCCTGAAAGTTCTCTGCAGCCCTCCCTTAATCTGACCCTTCAGAGTAAAGGCCCTTTGAACACTAAGTGGGAAAGTAGGTGACTTTTGAAAGAACACAAATCTTGGAGAGAATATTTTGAACATGGATGTTTTTTAAAATGTCTATTATTATGGGATGTTGTTGCCAGAATGAATGTGTGTAACTTATAAAATTCTGTCTACCTACCTTAAAACTTGATTAGGACACCGAGGCAGGCAGGTCACCTGAGGTCAGGAGTTCAAAACTAACATGGTGAAATTCCATCTCTACTAAAAATACAAAAGTTAGCCAGGGGTGGTGGCGCACACACCTATAATCCCAGCTATTTGGGAAGCTGAGGCAGGACAATGGCTTGAACCTGGGAGGCAGAGATTGCAGCAAGTTGAGATCATGCTACTGCACTTCAGCCTGGGCAACAGAGTGAGACTCCCTCTCAAAACACAAAAAACAAAAAACTTGGAAGTAGAATTTTTAGCCTATTTAAAATGTTTCATAGGAAGAGTTTGGGTGGTTCTTTGACCTCAAATTGTTTTAAATGCAACATTTTCCCATTGTTCTATAAAGAACAACTGTGTGACGTCAAGAAGGGCAATTTCCTGACCAAATCTCATCAGAAAATCTTTGTATTTTAGGTGGACAGAATTGAAAGAATGAGTATTGTGATTTAGCAAGTGCAGTTGTTGGGTCTACTAGTCTTCATAAGATGTTTTGACAATGGCAGTCATTAAAACCAGGTATTTATGAGATAAGCTGAATTTTCAATCACTCTTAAACACAAGGAACAACAATCACTGTGTTGCAGTCTAATAGAGCATATGCATTCACAGTACTCACAAATTAAAGTATTATCACTACTCAGAATAAGAACAGCAAGATTTTTTGTACCGGTAATAAATACAATAAAATAAAATGTGTTTATTACTTCATCTTCATATTATTTTAAAATATCTTTTTGTATGTGTTTTATATGGTACCTAATTGACACAGTAGTATCTTGATATCAGGTATAATTAAATATGCACTAAATATGTTAAATACAAATAAATATGTTAGGGTTCTTTTATTCGAGAAGTATATGATAAAAAATGTTTGGAAAACACTGGTCTAACACTGTTCCATCCTGAATGGAACCTGCTACTCCAGGTTTTAAGTAAAATAGTGTAGTGACAGAGTGTGGAACCTTTTTATTTAAATATATTCTTTTTGTTTATAATTTATTTATAACTTGTTTATAATTTATTACATAAGGTGCTCTATTTTAATAAATCTGTATTTTAAAAGTTCTTTCCCATTCAGAATATGGCCAGCTGTTGCTTGTGGGGTACAAATGGTGGGTTATTTTCAGGCTAGATGAAGGACCTTACTTCCACATAGCTGAATCCAGAGTGAATTCTAGTTGTGGCAATGGAGTTAAGGTCTTAAGAAAGTCTAATACTTTCTAAAATATTTCCTGGTTTTGCCTTCTCTACTTTTTCTTGTTTCCATTTAGAGAATGGGTATTGGTTTTCAAAAAAACACCTTTTCCACAGAGGATGGTGGTGTTCTGAGAGGGAATTGTGGCCTGTATTCCGTTTTCACTATTTCCCCACCCTTGCAGCAATTCAGGAAGATGTTGTAACATCTCTTGTCCCAGAGTGCCTTTCATGTAGCTGATACACAAATAAATTGACATTTCTTTTTTTATCTCTCATACACCTGGAATATCAGAGGATATTCCACAGTATTATTCCAGAAAGACATCAGAGCAGTGTGGACATCAGAGCAGTTGGAACTCTGATCATCTGTTTCTGTTATTATTTTAAATCATTCATGATAGGAGACTAATCCTGGATCCCTCTTGCTCCAGTGAGACCTTCTTTATATTCCATAAACATTACCGAATTCAGCACCATCACACCCAGGGTGCCGCTCGTGGGCTTGCTTATTTCAGGTATTACTATTCTTTGTCTCTACACCGCCCACCCACCCACCCCTATTCAAGACTTTCTCCATGGGCCTCTCTTGTACTATTTTGGAAAAATCTGGGCCTTTCTTAGTTCTTTTATAAAAACTACTGTCTTCACTAAAATCAGGCCCATGACTGTGCCCTGGAAGCTATTTGTGATTAGTCAAAATAGTGCCTTCCTTGTTTGTCCTCACTGCTGCCACTGCCGTTTTTGTTGTTTACTGCTTTGTTCCTTTCCTCTAAGATCATCATGGCAGTTCTCATTTGCTCTGACTCCTCTGGCTCACTCTCAGAGTTTCTGGGTAAATATTCCTTTTCATGATATCTACCTGCCTACCTACCAAACTACCTACTGAACTTTTTCATTTGAAGATATTCCTCTGGGACTACTTGTTTATAGTTTATTAAATGAGGTGCTCTATTTCTAAAAACTTTATTTTCAAAGTCCTTTCCCATTTAGAATGCGGCATACTCTTGCTTGTGGGGTATATATCTCTGATGGTGATAACTACCTACCAAAAACCTCCTTGCCAACTACAAAATTGTGATATAAGAATATCTTAGGCCAGGTATTCGGAATTCCAGCCTTATTCTGCACAAATCTGTTTCTTTTTTTTTTTTTTTTTTTTTTTTGAGACGGAGTCTCGCTCTGTCACCCAGGCTAAAGTGCAGTGGCACAATCTCTGCTCACTGCAAGCACTGCCTCCAGGGTTCACGCCATTCTCCTGCCTCAGCCTCCCGAGTTGCTGGGACTACAGGTGCCCGCCACCAGGTTCGGCTAATTTTTTGTATTTTTAGTAGAGACAGAGTTTTACCGTGTTAGCCAGGATGGGCTCGATCTCCTGACCTCGTGATCCGCCTGCCTTGGCCTCTCAAAGTGCTGGGATTACAGGCATGAGCCACCGCGCCTGGCCATATTCTGCACAAATCTTATGTGTCAGCCACACTAGTATACTAACTAACCTCCTGACTTGGCCCCTGTGATTATAGACCCTGTACCTGCTACCCTCCCCTTTTCTCATCTCTGCTTACCAAGCTACCCCATAGGCTTACTCCAGTACACCCTTGTGTTAGGGTTCTCTAGAGGGACAGAACTAATAGGAGAGATGTGTATATGAAGGGGAGTTTATTAAGATGAATTGACTCACACAATCCCAAGGTGAAGTCTCACTATAGGCTCTTTGCAAGCTAAGGAGCAAGGAAGCCAATCCAAGTCCCAAAACCTCAAAAGTAGAGAAGCTGACAGTGCAGCCTTCAGTCTCTGGCCAAGGCCTGAGAACCCCTGGCAAACCACTGGTGTAACTTTAAGAGTCCAAAAGCTGAAGAACTTGGAGTCTGATGTTTGAGGGTAGGAAGCATCCAGCATGGGAGAAAGATGAAGGCTGGAAGACTCAGCAAGTCACCTTCTTCTACCTTCTGCCTGCTTTATCCTGGTTGCGCTGGCAGCTGATCACATGGTGCCCACCCAGACTGAGGGTGGGTCGGTGTCTCCCAGTCACTGACTCAGATGTTGATCTCCTTTGGCAGCACCCTCACAGACACACCCAGGAACAATACTTTGCATCCTTGAATCCAATCAAATTGACACTCAGTATTAACCATCACAAGTCCACCCCTTATCAACTTGAACCCATACACATCTCCTGAAATCATACTTAATCTTCAAGTAAAGACAATAATAAGGTCATAATTATGTGTAACGTAATACAGGTATTCTTCATGCAACCGGAAGCTCACTGATCCTTAACCTAAATGTTATTACATGAAGTAAACAACATTTGAATGCTGATAAGAAATCCATTTATCTTATATCACATGATAAAGGAAAAAGAAAGGAACTAAAATGAAGATATTTTCTTAAGTGTATCCTTGCACAAACATGTTCTGTTAAAAATAAGGAGGAAATATGACAATTACAGTCCAATTTATGCAACTGGTCACGTGATCATAGCTGGTATTGATGACTACCTTCTTCTACTGTCTGTTCTGTATTCCGTTTGCCCTCAGCCAGCACCTCAGTGGGTCGTGGTTTTTTACCTGGTGGAGTGACCCAAACCTTCATTCTTGAAGGATCTGGGCCATTTGTAGTCCTGCCTGGATTGAGCTGTTGTAGTTTCCCTTTCACCTTAATCACAGGGCATGGTAATATTAAGAACCATCCTAAAGGATCTCTTGTATTCCACACATACTCTTCCTTTCTCCATTGTGGAGTAGTAGACTGATTTCATCTTGATAGTCTTGGTCAGTCACCCCAACCAACACTGTAACTCCCTGCTTAGCCTGTTGACTTAGAGGTAGGAAGAGCTCATAGTGTCCAGGTGGCAATCTTAACTTCCAGTTTAATGGAATCATTGTTGTATCTCCTGGTGGCAGCATTCCTCCCTCTGGAACTAATACCTTTAGGTCAGCAGAATGTAATGTCAAGGGAACAGAAAGCAAACATTTTGCTAGTGGGTCACTAGGGGTGATGGTAAATGGTGCCACTTCTGCTTCCACCCCTTGATTCCTCGACCCATGAAGAGAAGCAGTACCATATATTGGATGCTGGTTCAGAGCATACAAAGCCTTCTAGAGAACTGCCCCAGCCCTCCAAAGTATTGTCACCTAGTTGGCATTGTAATTGTGTCTTCAAAAGGCCATTACGTCATTTTGTCAATCCAACTGCTTCAGGATAATGGGAAAAATGGTAAGACCAGTGAATTTCAGGAGCATGATCCCACTACTGCACTTCTTTAGCTATAAAGTGAGTGCCTTGATCAGAGGCAATGCTGTGTGAAATACCATGACTATGGATAAGGCATTCTGTGAGTCCACAGATGGTAGTCTTGGCAGAAGCATTGTGTGCAGGATAGGCAAACCCATGTCTGGAGTAAGTGTCTATTCTGTTAAGGACAAACCTCTGCCTTTTCCATGATGGAAGAGGTCCAGTATAATCAACTTGCCACCAAGTAGCTGGCTGATCACCGCAAGGAATGGTGTCATATTGTGGGCTCAGTGATAGTCTCTGCTTTTGGCAAATTGGGCAGTCAGTGGTGGCCATAGCTAGGTCAGCCTTGCTGAGTGTAAGTCCATGTTGCTGAGCCCATGCATGATCTCCATCCCTGACACCATGGCCACTTTGTTCATGGGCCCATTGGGCAATGACAAGGATAGCTGAGGAAAGAGACTGAGTGGTTTACACAGAACGAGTCATCCTATCCACTTGATTATTAAAATGCTCCTCTGCTGAGGTCATCCTTTTTGTGAACACTCATATGGGATATAAATATCTTCACAGTTTAACCACTCAGAGGCGTCCATCCACATAACTCTTCCCCAGATTTCTTTGTCACCAATTTTCTAATCATGCTTCTTCCAAGGCCCTGACCATCCAGCCAAACCATTGGCTACAGCCCATGAATCAGTGTATAATCACACATCAGACCATTTCTCCTCCCATGCAAAGTGCACAGCCAGGTGCACTGCTCAAAGTTCTGCCCACTGGGAAGATTTCCCTTCACCACTGTCCTTCAGGGATGTCCTAGAAAGGGGCCATAGTGCTGCAGCTTTCCACTGTCAGGTGGTGCCTGCATATCATGCAGAACCATCTGTGAACCAGGACCTAGTCATCTCTTCCACTGATCATAGGGAACTCCCTATGAAGCCATTGGTGCAGGCTGGGGAGAAGAAGGCAGGGTGGCAGTAGTGGCAACCATGGGCATTTGAGCCACTTCCTCATGTAACTTACTTGTGCCTTCAGGACCTGCTTAAGCCTGATTATGTATATATCACTTCCATTTAATGATGAAAAGCTGCTGTGCATGACCCATCTTATGGCTAGATGGATCAAAAAGTACCCTGCTCATGATAGGCAGTGCAGGTTGCACGGTAAGTTGGTGACACATAGTCAAGCGTTTGGTTTCTACCAAAACCAAGTAACAAGCCAAGAGCTGTCTCTCAAAAGGAGAGTAGTTATCTGCAGATGATGGCAGGGTCTTGCTCCAAAAATCTTAGAGGGCTTTGCTGTAATTCGCCTATGAGGGCCTGTCAAAGGCTCCAAACAGTATCCCTATCTGCCACTGACACCTCAAGCACCATTGGATTTGCTGGGTCATATGGCTCAAGCGGCAGAGCAGCTTGCACAACAGCCTGGACTTGCTGCAGAGCCTTCTCCTGTTCTGGACCCCACTCGAAACTGGCAGCCTTTCAGGTCACTCAATAAATGGGCTGGAGTAACACACCCAAATGAGGAATGTGTTGCCTCCTAAATCCAAATAGGTCCATTAGGCATTGAGCTGCCTCTTTCTTGGTTGTAGGAGGGGCCAAATGCAGCAACTTATCCTTCACCCTAGAAGGAATATCTCAACAGGCCCCACACCACTGGACCCCTAGAAATTTCACTGAGGTAGGAAGTACCTGAATTTTAGTCAGATTTATTTCTCAACCTCTGGCATGCAAGTGTCTCACCAATAAGTCCAATGTGCTTGCTACTTTTTGCTCACCGGATCCAGTCAGCATAATGTTGTCAATGTTATGGACCAGTGTGATACCTTGTGGAAGGGAAAAGCGATCACAATCTCTGTGAACAAGATTATGACACAAAATCAGAGAGTTGATGTACTCCAGGGTAGGACAGTGAAGGTGTATTGCTGGCCTTGTCAGCTGAAGGCAAATTGCTTCTGGTGGGCCTTATGGACAGAAATGGAGAAAAAGGCATTTGCCAAATCAATGGCTGCATACCAGGTACCAGAAAATGTGTTAATTTGCTCAGGCAATGAAACCATATCTGGCACAGCAGCTGCAGTTGGAGTAACCACTTGGCTAAGCTTACGCTAATACACTGTCATTCTCCAAAATCCATCTGTCTTCTGCACAGGCCAAATAGGAGAGTTGAATGGATATGTGGTGGAGATCACTACCCCTGCATCTCTCAAGTCCTTGATGGTGGCACTAATCTCTGTAATCCCTCCAGGGATACGATGTTTTTGATTACTATTTTTCTAGGTAGAGGCAGCTCTAATGGCTTCCATTCGGCCTTTCCCACCATAATTGCCCTCACCTTACCAGCCAGGGAGCCAATGTGTGGGTACTGCCAGCTGTTAAGCATGTCTATACCAATTACGCATTCTGGCATTGGGGAAATGACCACAGGATGAGTCCAGGGAACCAGTGGACCTAACACTCCATGAATTCCCTGACCTCCATAAGCCCCTACTTTAACTGGAGGACCACAGTGATGTTTTGGGCTCTTTGGAATCAATGTCAGCTCAGACTTTTCTTAATTCTCCACACCCAGGTATGCTATTCCTAAATGCTAATACACTTTAGTTGCCCATTACCCCATCACATTTTTCCTTCTGTTATAGCTCTTAGGGTTCTCCATACCAGATTACCAGTTATAGGTCTTAGTTCTCCACACCAGATTACCAGTCCTGTATGTCACCTGTCTGTGCTCCCCACAGTGTCATCTAACTTGAGCTCAATCCTTCTTGATTGTTGTCCCAAGGCTGCCAGATAGATATTTTGGTTCTGATGGTATTTGATAATATTTTAATCCTTCTTTTTGTTTGCTAAAAGTAAACTTATGGTTTTTTGTTCTTTGATAGCTTGGAACATAATCTTATATTTAAATGAGTCATGTCTGCATGATTTCATTATGTAGTATTTCATTGTATTATATTCTCTACATTGATAGGGATATTTCTGTATTACTTGATATATTCAACTTTTGAAATTAAGCTGCATAAATATTTTTAAATTTTGTACAGCAAAAATGTCACCACAAATTCAAATCCAAGGACAAAAAGACTGAACAAATATATTCAAGACATATGACAAAGGTCTAATTCCTATGATATGCAAAGAGCTTTTACAAATCATTAGGAGGAAGGCAATCTAATAAGAAAATTGGCAGAATTCATTCATTTAAAAATCATTATAAATGATCAGTAAACAGGGGAAAAGATACTTGATTAATCACGAAATGTGATAACGTATTAACTTTTGGATCTGCAAAGATTAAAACAAAACATTTGTACCCATCACTGGTAAGGGTACAAAGGAATAATCATTCCCATATACCTTTAAGGGAACTGAAATTGTAGCAACCTTTTGAGAAACTAACTTGGCAATTTCTTCTCTATGAATCTATCCTACAAGTATTCTTACATAATTTGGCTGTGCTGTATGTAAGGCATTTTCATTGCAATATAATTATTAAAATTGCCCAATAAGAGGGGATTTGGTTTAAAATGTATTGAAATATTCATATAGTGGAAAGATTTACAAAATGCTCCATGGAAGTTCAAAAGAATGCTTTAAATGTATGTATTCTCATAAGGAAAGATGTCCAACACCTATGGCTGATATAGGAAGAAATACGGGAAATTCTCCAGAGACACTTTTTTAAAATAGTTTGTCTTCTAATCAGTAACATTCACAATTTGGAGGTCTATGAAGACCAAAATGTGGGAAATCTTATAATCACTCAGTCATAAAACAAAAACAAAAACAAAAATAGGCAAAAAGATCTTATCTTTTTATGATTGGAGTTGTTTAAAGTGCTATTTAAGTATAAGAAATCTGTGGTATTTTTTCTCATAGCCACAACTTCCTGTTGTTATTCTTCTTATTAGCAAGACAAATAACATGAGTTTAGTAATTGTGCCGTATTATCACTAGCCAAATAAGAGAATTTGCTGTAGAAGTACAAGGATGAAAGTCACTCTTCCAGATTGATGCTATTTATTTTTCATTGGCACACAAAAGGTTGCTAGCATCCCCTGGTCAGGTTCTGCCAGCCCTTTACACCAGTAATTGTATTGTTCCATGTCTTTATCAAGGAATCCCTTGCCAGTGAGTTTTCGGGAGGGACAAGTGTCAAGAGAAGCCACAATGAAGTCCCTGTGATTGAGCAAAGATAACACTGCTGAGGTCATCCTACAAAAACTTGTCAGTTTGCTGCCCAAATAAATGCCTAGAGTGCGTAAAACACAGAGCACAGTGACCCCAGGAAGAAAAATCAATTGCAATTCATATTTCATATGTCTATAATTGCTTGTGAGAGTATGGCAGCGGTTTGTTTGCAGGACAGCTTTTCCTCTCCTGTTGTTTCCTTTCTTTTCCCTTTTGTAATGGTATGTCTTTCACATGCTCTGATTTACAGTGGAGCAAAATTTGGATTTTTTTTTCTTATCCACATTACCATTCTTATTACTGATGCCCTGTACTGGATTTGGTAGTGCGTTGCACTGTAGACAGGCATAGACCATATAGTAGAAATGGTTATTTTGCTTTGAGATTCTTGAAGGTGTGGGTTGGTGTACTTTGTTTTGCTTTGAAGTAAAGAAATGGGGTTGTGGAAGAAATCATCTTTTATTCATAGAGTTATTCATTTATTAGGGTTTTAAACATTAAAAGTGAATTTTTACTGTGGCTGTGGTCTTAAATGCTTTTTCATCAGAACAGGGGACCCATAATACCTGCTAATTTTTAAAATCACCCAATCTATCAACTCTCTCTTGCTCCAACCCACCCCCACCCCTTCCCAATACACACACTTTCTCACACGAAGCTACTTTTAGATTCGTAGTCCTTCTGTGGACTGAGATGTCATAGGGATAGAGAAAATGCTGCTCACTTTATGGATTACTGTTAGGTCAACAAAACTTTGGCAGCATTGATTAACTTGACAGTGAGTACAGCAGTACATTTATCACTTATGGCTGTGCTGTAGAAAATCTAATAAGAGGCAAACAATTCCCTTTAGAGCAGTAACAGGTTCACTGTGGCTAACGGTGCATGCACTGGAAATTTCTGCCTTTAAATTATACCCTTGCTGCTGGTTGACTCAAAGCTACTGCACTTCTATAGTCATGCTGTTGCTGCTAATGTCATCACAATTTTTTGACTTAAATAAGTATTTAAATTGTTAAGAATATATAGTATTTAAACATCAGAGTAGAGGAATTAGTTATACTTCTAAGACTATGATTTTAAAGTAATAGCTGGAAATAGAGAGTTATATTGTTTGAGTTCTTATGACAATACAAATATCACAAGGAAATTACTTCCCACAATCACCATAAAATTTAGCCTGTTTCATAATGGAGAACTTCGGGGAAAATTTTAGTCTCAGCTAAATATTTTGTAAAGTATTTGTAATAGTCTTTGATGTGAAATGATATACAAACATTGATAAGAATTTGGTGGAATATGTCATTGGTTTTTTCCCTCATATTAAAGATATCCTGGTAAGACTTTTCATACTTATTTTCCTTTCTCCTATATAACAAATAGCATTACTCATTTTTCCCATGTATTATTTAGATCTTTTAACAATGCACTTTGGTATACATTTGAAAAACTAGGACAAAATATGTTCATTGAATAACACAAATTATATCTAATGATTAGAGAAGTATTTACAAGTGTGATAAATTTAGTAGACTAGGGTAAAGAATAACAAGATTAGGTTTTGAACTGTTTTGTAATAGTTATCTGGAAAAGTAAAGAGTATTTGATTAATAGGTAACTTGTAACTTTATAGCATGCAGAAAATCTAAAAACATGCTAAAACAAAAGGCATCTTCTCAGGGGCAGTTCTAATTTCACATGGCACTATTTTTTTTTCTATCAAAATGCTTGTGAGACTTTGTAGAAAGATATCTAATTTATCTTATTTTTATTCCTGTGCTACCCTAGAATTCACAGTTCAGCTGGAGATATCCAGTTAAAATGGAAAAGTTCCCCGCGTTTTTAGTGTTTTCAGTTTTGCTAGGAAACAGTCTTCAATTGAGGGCTTTTATACGGTAGCATCTGTGAGATGATATAGTTTTCTTTGTTGGGAGAAAGTATTCTGCTTGAATCAATTGTCAAGAGGTTTAATATAATAAGGCAGCTTGTGGTATGACTGAAAGAAACACTGTGCACAAGAAATTCCCACAGCAGTTTGTTTTTAGAAGAAAAACTGAGTTCACCTGAAACATGAATACATTGAAAACCAAGACTTAATAAGGCTGAGCTGAGAAAGAGCTGAAAAGGTTGCTGTCCAAAGGCCCATGTCAGTGATCTCATCCAATATTTGTCTTTGAAATTCTAAAAGGCATATAAACCAAAATTACTTTTTCTCAGGCTTTGGGAAGTACTGGCTTGAATCAGTAACATTCAAGCCTGTTGATGTTAGTGTTTTGATTTAATTCAATGAGAATGTATTCTATGTAATCTACAGGATAAATGTAATGTATCCCTTCTAAAACAGTCTTTTCTGAAAGAGCTACGTCTACCACTCTGGATTTCACAGGTTACAATAGTAGTACCCCCACCACTTGCCCTCGTGAACAGAGGCCGGATATTGATTAACTATCACGCTGGCATCAGAACTACTCTTAGGATTCAATTTTTTTGTTGTTTTGCATATTTTATTGATCAAAGTGGTAAATGAGCATCAAGCGTGCAAGAAGACGATGAATTGTTTACTTGCATAAAATAACCTTTCAATAAGGGAAGATGCATGGCTTACACTTTGGTTCTGTTCTGCGGCCCGAAGCAGATGGCATTCAGCTGCTATTGATTTGCTTCCATAGTTAAGGAGCAGCCTGCAACCCGGCATGCCCACTGCATTGTGAAAAGGGGTGTAGATCTGGGGACCAGGGTGGAAGCCAAGAAGGGCTGATGAGCCCACCCCCAAATCCTAAAGAAAAAAAATTTTGTTTGGAAGCCATGCATACCTACTTAAATGAAAACTTGAATTAATATAATTAGATGTGATAGGGACACTTTATGCACTGGTGCTTTTAAAGAAAGAACATTTTTGGTCATCATTTATGCAGATGTCTCCAGTGAATAACAAATACAGTAATAATCACAGAATACTAATTTTAAGCATGTGATATTTGAAGAAAACTAAATAAAAGCTCTCCTCCTGCCTTCGGGGTAAAATTAGGTCATCTTTAGGTACACCACATAATGCCCACCGTTGAGCTTTCTGGCCTTAAATGAAAATGAACATGCAAGTTGTGCTGACAGCCCACCTCTCCATGTTTACCAGTTGTGCCGTCTCCATTTATTCAGCAGTCCCCTGGAATCCTTTGTCAGCAGCCACATTTGGTTTTAAAATGTCTTTCCTTAATAGGTAGTTGCAGATGTTGAATTTATAAACATTTTCCTTGAAGCTGTGTCTAACAATGACTATATCTCAAAAACTAGGATAGGTAGGCTAACCTACCGATGGTGGGGTTTTTTTCTTCATTTTCCAGACTTGTTAAATATCAAAAATCCTTTTGTCAAAAACAATAGGAAGAAATAGTAAGTATACTTACATCATAAAACATACATTTTATTCAATAATACATTAGTCATGTTTAGCCAGCTTTTAATTTTTTGCAATTTTTTTTTTACAATTTATAAATTTAAATGTAAGTAACAAAAAAATTATGATGAAATTATTTGCCCATAATAGCAGAACTCTGCAGATCTACTTTACTGGGTTCTTCTCACAAACAACCTGTTACATCAAATAATTGTTTTAAAAGCATTTCAGTAACTGTTATTCCTTGTAATGGGAATGTTTTATTGTGTGCTATTTTTCTTATTTGTGGAGGAGAGAGGCAAGTTCACTTTGCTTATCCCAAGTAAGCAAATACTTGGTCTCTTCCCAATATCCGCTCCTACTCTGGCAATAAAGAGTTTGGGGTTGAAATTTAATTTACTTTCTTCTGTAACAAAATGAAGTTGCATTTCATATTTTTGACCTTCTCTCCTTCCAGTACTAGAAAACTCAAGCTTTTCACATAAGAGACAATCTTGACAAGCAGACGGAGTTTAAGGTGCAAGAGGCACACTTGAAATGCCGGTGTGCTGAGTCGGGATGTGTGCCTTGACTAATTTACTTATTCTGTGCCCCTTCCAGTATCTAGTGTGACAGAGAATACCTACAGCATGCTTTGCCCCTGAAATAAGAGCTTTCATTTCCAAGGTGGGAAAAGACTAGTTGGCATCAGGCTTGTCAGACTCAAAAGGAAGTTGAAAAGAAAGAAGACCTTCCTTCTATAGGTTGCTGTTGGTGGGAGACCAGTTCAAATGTGGGAACAGAGAACCATTGCCTCTGAAATTGCCGGTGCTCCTGCCTTGTCCCATACAAATGAGAGCTGTGTCCATGGGTCAAAGGGAATCCATAAGCTTAAAGTGCAGATGATATTGTAGGGTAGGGAAGATACTTGAATACTTCTAAACCAAGCTCCCAGCACTCCATTTGCATGCCAGAGTGTTGATTGTGAAAAAATTAAAGCAAAATTATTAAGTTTAGAACTTGTCTTAATTCATGCAAAACATACGTTATTTGTGCCAATTTAGTATGTTTTCAGGAGATAAGTAGTATTTCTGCCTTGACATACAATTAGATATATTAAAAGTGGTATGCTTAATTAGCTTTTCATCAGAAAAATTCCTCCCCATTCTCCTGACAACACCCTACACTGAGTATTAGCCACAGTCTTTTTGCTGACCCAGGAAAAACTTGGTCAGCATCTTCTAGTATTTATTTAGCCAAATCCTCTGACAACTTGACTCTTAAATATCAGCTATAGGAGAGTGAAAGATGAAAAAGATGTACTTTTAAAAAGTTTTACTGAGGTATAATTTACATAGCATAAAATGCACATATTATAAGTGTACCATTAAATCATTTATAGGAAATTTATAGAGTTGTCTGACCATCAGCACAATATAGTTTTAGAATATTTATAACAACCTCAATATTTGCATCATGCCCATAGAGTGTACTTTTTTGTCTGTACAGTTTAAGAAATTTTCATTATAAACTTGAGATTTTAAAAATCAAATACATGTTTTGTTTTGGGGGTTTTTTGTTTGTTTGTTTGTTTGTTTGGGTTTTTTTTTTTTGAGACGGAGTCTCATTCTGTCTCCCAGACTAGAGTGCAATGGCACGATCTCTGCTAACTGCAACCTCTGCCTCCCAGGCTCAAGTGATTCTCCTGCCTCAGCCTCCCAAGTAGCTGGGATTAAAAGTGGTGATGCCTTCCTTTTCTTATCCATTAGTCTTTGACTCAACTCACTTGTCCGTTTCAGGTTTGGAAGGTGGCTTGTCCTTGGAATGTAAACCACCTTGGAAGGTTATGGCTGTATCTTAAAATGTGGGTTTTGGAACCTGCCCTTCCAGATAGTCAGAAGAAAAAGGCAGGAAGTGGAAGAAAGTAATGTAACATTCATTCTGTTTGTGCCTTTGTCATTTCCTTTGGCACATGCATTTGTTTTCCAGGGAAGAATGACTGGTAGATAATAGAAGCCTTTTCTGTATTAATTTTGTTCCTGATTCCCTGTAGTAGTGAATGCCGGGAGGAAAGGAAGGAGAACCTCAATGTCTTGAGCATCTCCTGTGTTTCAAGGGCATGCCAGTGCTTCCTGTGTGGACTTGAATTAAACTGAAGGAACTGTTGTATCATATTCCACTGCTATTTATTCAACCTCTGTTTTGAGCAGTTCTTTGAACACATGTTTAATCATATTCCATTTAGCATGTAAAATGTATTTTGTGGCAAATTAAACTTCTTTTTATATTACACAATTTAGAATTATAATCAACTTATTTGTGCTACTGGAAAAAATGGGACCTATGGGTAATCTAAAATGAAAACTGATATCAAAAGCATTTTTTATGAAATGAAATTTTGTAGTTATCAGAATATAGAGCATGCTGTCAACAAATTGGGAGAAAGATGCCAATGTTCAGTAGATATTGAGAAATCTACTGTGGCAGCTGCCCAGCACAGAACAAGTTGTTAACACATAATGCCTTTGAGGAATTTAGTTTGGCCATTTAGATACCTAAACAGATTATTACAATGTAATATGTGTGTTTGAAAGAAATATGTACAGTGATATACAGTTACTAAATGGGGAGAGGTTTGGTTTGTTTAGTAGGTGGCTCAAAGAAGTTACTTCGCTTTCAGCAAAGTCCTTTAGTAGAATAAAAACTGACATTAAATTTAAAAGAATAATAAAGATTAAGTCTGTCCATAGGAGATTTTATTGTATTATGTATGATGGATAATACATTAAATATTGCGTAGGCATTGGATATTTTATTTGAAAAAATATTAACTCTTTTTAAAAAAGCATTTGAATAGTAATAATAGTATTAGTACTGGTAATAATAATGCAGGCTTTCAGTAGTTATTGATCTGCTTCTCCAAATAGAATTTTGAGTAACTACTTCTAAAACACACCTAATTCAGCAAGAAATTGAGGAAGTAAGACCACTGGTGCTATTTTTCAGTAAGTAATATTTTATTCTCAATAGTTAAGTTAATAATTATATAATTAGTCCCAAAGATGGAAGTAAATGAGACATATTCTCAAGTGAGCTTTTTCAGCCTTTTTTTTGCAAGTGCAACAATTTAGATTGTATTTTGATTATTCTTTCCTTCTATTCCTTCCTTTTTTTCTCTTAAATGGAATATAATTTAAATTTTGCATATTCTCATGTACTTTTGCATAACTAAAGGGTACCTTATAATTTCTCTTCTCTTTTGTTCTTTCTCTGTCTTAAGACACTTAGAACCTGTGATTTTTAAGCATTTTTGAATATTTACTTATACCATATGCCATCTGCATAAAATATAAACCATTTACCTTAGACTATATTTATCTCAAAATCAACTCCATTGGAGTCACTGATGAGAGCAGACTTTTACTCCAGGACTCAGAGTCAGCTTACAGTGTTAGAATGCCTGGCTATTCAGACTTTATCAAAATCCTTCAAATATAACCAACAAAGTAATGAACACTTTTTGTTGTTGTTGTTGAAACAACAGGGTCTCACCTTGTTGCCCTGGCTGGAGTGCAGTGGCAAGATCATAGCTCACTGCAGCCTCGACCTCCTGGGCTCAAGCAATCCTCCTGCCTTAGCTGCCTGAGTAGGTAGGACTATAGGTGTGTACAACCATGCCCTGTTAATTTTTTTAAAAATTTTGTAGAGATAAGGTCTCACTGTGTTTCCCAGACAGTGAGCAAATATTCTTAAACTATGACTGTATTGCTTCTGTTTATATTTAGAGTAAAGTTGGTATGTTTGAAAAGGTGTGCTTTTAGGTTTGCTAAATATTCATATTATTGTGATAGTCATCAGATTACTAACAGAAGGCCACTAAAGAATAATGGATATCTGTTGGTTTACTGTAACATCAGCATCAATGTTTTTTTTCCAGAGTAATCCTTATTTGTATTAATTAGTGAAGAAATGCCTATTCTATCAAAACTGGGTTTAGTGATAGAGAGTTCAGTCACAGACACAGATCCATCACTCTTCTCTCTGTAGCTTGCTCCCCTTTTATGTGTCATATGATCGTCACAACAATCTGTTGGAATCTGTAACTTGAATAGCAGATTTTTCCCTGAAAATATGATTAGCTAACGCATTATGTACTTAAAGGTATGTAGGTATTTCAGAGTATATTCTTAGGGTAGCTAAAATACAGCAAAAACAAAAACAAAAAACAAAAAAAAACCTCACTGCATTTTATACTTTTAAACTTCAATCTCTCAGATTGATCCTTCTTTTTTCTTTAAATAAATGACACAGTTAATGGAGCAGAGGATATCTAAGCTTAAAGAAGCTCCTGAAAAATGAGAGCATTAACCCCAACTGCACTGAATTCCCTGAAAGTCTTGCATTCTCCTCAAACTTGAAGTGGGCACCTGCTGTTTAATGTAATTAGTTTCAAAGGGAATGTCAGATCAGTCCTCAGGAGCTTACTCTGACCCAAACACCCTCATAAGGAAATATCAGTGAGACAAAACAAGAAAAGTTATCACAGTTGGGAGGCTTCTTCTCACTGCATTATTCAAAGTTATGCTTTAACAGAGTTCAGGTTGCTGTCTGACTCAGTTATATTGCAGTTGCAAAATTGTACTCAAGACAGATTGCTTTAGTGAGTAGCTATTTTCCTCTTCTAGAAATGAAGACATAGTGGGCTGTGTAAAAAAACTTAGGAAATGTTTGCAATTTTGACATGAGTTTTTAGCACTTATTAGGATAATAGTATTTAAAAATTAAAGACAAATTAACCTAATTTTCGGCCTGCATTTTTCCTTATATATTAAAAAGTATAGTGAACAAATGAAAAAACAAAGAAAGAAAAAAAATTGTAGTGAACAAGCTGTTTTTAATTTCTCTTTTTTGTCCTTATTGAAGTTGAGATTGTTGTGAGCCATAATAAAGTGGTCAAAGAGGGACTTCTTTGGGTAGCAGAATCCATTTGACACAAAGCGAGAGCATTACTGTTCTGTTTGGATTATTTTTCCCAAGATTTAGATGAACAATGGCTTATTTTGTTGGTAACTTGTACCCATGTCATCTCATGTCATGACCATGTTTGTATTTCCCTGTGGCATCCTCCTTGGTTGAGTCTTATGTACATAGTCAGCCACAGCATGGCCTTTCACCAGAGCTTGAGAGAGGCACTGTGGGTCCTGCTCTGGACCAGAGGATGAAGGGGAGCAGCTGACCACTGAAGGACCAGAAGGTGGTGAGAGAAGGTCTCTTAGGAGCACTTCAGGGAGAGTGCAAGACCTGGGATCTCAACTCTCCTGCCCAAAGACACAGCGATTGTTCACTTGGTGGATCTGGACTTGGTTTATTAGGAAGAAATGCAAGTCATTTAACATCTCAGAGTCAGTTTTTCCATCTATAAAGTGCTCTTGAGCTTATCTACCTCAAAGGTAGTTGAGAGGATTAAGCGACCCATTGTATGTGAGGCCACTTAGCAAGCCATAAAACGTTTTGAAGATGTTAGATGTTATTATTGTTTCCTCAGTAAATCCCTTGCTTAATTTCCTATCAGTCTCTAAGTTCTTGCTTCAGCATTGATGTGAACTGGGCCTCCAGCTGCTTTGGGTCAGACACTTGCTGCAGTGACACCTATTGCCTTCCAAAGCAGAGCATTCCATGAGGAGACTTCAGCTTTGACCTTTCTCTTTAAACTAGCCAGAGTTTGCTTTCTCAGTATTTAACCTTTCTTGGCCCTGATTCTGCCTCTGGAGTAACCCTCATGCATTCAGAGCCCTTTCTTGGCTGCAGAGATACAGTGATGATTCGGCAGACTCAGCCCTGCCCTCTTGGAGCTGGAGTTGAGTGGACAAAAGCCAAGTAAACCCATCAAGGAAATAATTGCTAGCACTCTGAAGGAAACAAATAAGGGAGCAAGAAAGAGGTTATCAGAGAGTGAGAATGAGTGAGAGAGGAGCTCCAGAGGATGCTGTGATAGCCTGGTTGTCAGAGGTGAGAGAAAGGAAGCAGCTGGGTGGATGCGGCCATCTTTGGCAGAGATGAGGAAAGTGGACAGTGATGGGTCATGGAGTGGCAGGTTTCTTTATTTTTGTTCAAAGAAATACTGAGTTCTGCTTTGAACATTTTGAATTGCAGATGTCTGTAAGAAATTCAAGTGGAGATTTTAAATAGATACTTAGTTTTGATGAGTCTGGATCCCAGACAAGAAGTCTAGCCTGAAGATGTGAATTTTTACCTCATCAGCCTTATGGTTGTAAAATCCATGGCAGTTGGTGGACTTAGGGAGAGGGTGCTGGCTAAGCCTTGAAGAGTCCCAACATTCTGAGGTCAGATAGAAAAGGAAGAGGCTACAAAGGAGAGTGAGAATGTGATCTGAAACAAACCCGAAGAGTCACAGAAAAAAAAAAAAGAGAGAAGTGGGAGGGTGGCTGTCAGGGTGAGTGGTGACTGCTCAGAAGCTGAATAACGTGAAGTTAGCAGTGATTTAGCAACCCAAAAGAGACCTGTGGCCATGGCAAGCTGAGGATGGTGGAAGCCGAAGCCAATTTGCAGAGCATGAAAGAGTGAATGAACTGGAGATAAGAAAGGGAAACAGCATCTGTAGAACACTCTTGGAAACTTTTGCCATGAAGAGCAGAGAAATGGGCTGTAGCCTCTGAGGGATATTTTTTTCCTGTTGTTTTACAGTGAGAGTGCATGTTTATGTGCTGATAGGAATGGTTCAGCAGAGATGGAAGGGTGAATAGGTAGATAGGTAAATGCATGGATGGGAGGTGGATGGGAGGTGGATGGGTGGGTGGATGGATGGATGGAATTAGTGAATAGCTAGGAGAAAGAAGAGCAAAATAACTAAAGAAATAAATACTTGAGGCCGGGCGCGGTGGCTCAAGCCTGTAATCCCAGCACTTTGGGAGGCTGAGACGGGTGGATCACGAGGTCAGGAGATCGAGACCATCCTGGCTAACACAGTGAAAGCCCGTCTCTACTAAAAAAACACAAAAAACTAGCCGGGCGAGGTGGCGGGCGCTTGTAGTCCCAGCTACTTGGGAGGCTGAGGCAGGAGAATGGCGTGAACCCAGGAGGCGGAGCTTGCAGTGAGCTGAGATCCGGCCACTGCACTCCAGCCTGGGCGACAGAGTGAGACTCCGTCTCAAAAAAAAAAAGAAAGAAATACTTGAGAAAGTCAAGGGGTGGGCTGAGAGCCAGAGCAGAGATATAGGAATTGGCTTCTGATGGAAGGAAGGACGTTTTCTCCACTATAGCAGAAGAAGGAGAAGATTGATGGAAGTGCAGTATAGGTAGAGTTGTTGGGATGAAGATGAGGAGGATCAAGCCAGGTGGCTTCTGCATTCTCTTTGAAGTGTGAAGAGTGGTTATCAGCTGGGAGAGAGGGTGGAGGAAGGGATGAGGGAGATAAAAGAAGAGGGTAAGTTTTGAAAATGGGTAAAGGCTGATTCTTCTAGCGAAGTAGTTTTCGAGTGTGGTTCCTGGACCACTAGCTTCAGCATCACCTGGAAACTTGGTAACTTATTTGAAATGCAAATTCTTAGGCCCCACCAAAGACCAGCTAGATCAAAAACTCTCTCAGTTGGACCAAGCAAACTGTTTTAACAAGCCCTCTAAGTGGTTCTGATGCTGGCTACAGTTTGAGAACTACTGTTCTAGAGAAAAGTAGCAAGATTTCTGGACCATATTTTGAGGATAAAAGCTTAAATTTAAAATGAAACCAGTCTTTTTTGTATTCTGTAATTTTTCTCAGTGTTTAGCAGCTTAGGTTAAGGCATGAATGAGAGATTGCTGGGATTCAGCCAGAACTGAGCTGTTCCGAGTACAGCAGAGGAAGAGGAGTTGATGGGTTTGAGGGTGGTTCAGGGGACTTATTCTGATGGTAGATCACAGCTCCTTAAGCTGGACAAGAGGGCAGAAAATTTAGAGGGGGGCTAATGGGAGTCAGAAAGTACTGGGTCAGTGGATTGGAAGTCTCACTAATAGTAAGGGAGCAACACCATTGCACAGAAGGCCTTTGTCGGAACTTATTGGCCCACAGAGATAGTGCTTTTAAGATCTGAATAAATGAGTTTGCATACCAAGTCTATGGAACAAATACTTTCTTTGGCCTGTGTGCATGCATTAAGGGGCTAGGAAGTTATAACACAAGTGGATTACGTATAAAACACAAGCTTTTTAAAGAGAAATTAATCATAATGTAAATAAAACCATGTAAGAAATGTTCTCTTTCTTTAATGAGCTATTTAAATTATTCAGGAAAAAGGAGCATGCCTGTCAGGTGTTCCCAGGTAGTTCCCTACCCTGCTTTCCAGGATACAGTTGGAACAGACTGAGGTGAGGGTGGTTGAGTAGACCACTGCCTGGTACAGTTTGGCCAACTAGAGTGGTTAATATATAGGCCTGACAAGCTATCTAGGTTGTTGGTTTCTCCATTGCTTTTAGGAGTACCTTTGTGTCTCCTGAACCTCTGCCCAGCCCCAGTGATATCTGGCTCCTTAGTCGGGGTATACTAGGGATAACCATAGGCAGGGAGGAGAAATGAATTCACAAATTTTATCCTGAGACACCAGAGGCACATCTTCCAGCTTTTTATTTTTTAATAAATTAGTATATCTCCCTCAAACTTAGCTAAGAACTTCAAGATAGAAAACGTTTGCTCGAAGAGGTATGAAGTCATTTTTAACTTGTTAGAATATTAGTGTAAATCCTTGCTATCTCCCTTTAATTGCTCTTAATGGAAGGCTGTTAAATCATCATAAAATTTTTGATTAAAAAGACCTATTAAAGTAGAATTGTATTTTTTTTTTCCACCAGCCAATGCTAAATTATTCCCTGTGGCTCATTCTACAGTGGTTTGGCCATTCTTTTGTAAAGTTAGTTTAACAGAACACTCCATTTCCTGGGGATACAGTCTATGATTTGTTTAAAAGATCCAATTTGGGAGGATATTTTTCTAGATAATCAGCTTACATTTTTCTTTGTTTAGGTTCATCTCATTACCTATATTCTTGATTTCTTTACTGTCCTATAATGGGTGTTCTTGGCACCTGCTGGGTTAGGTTTACGAATTTTTCATGTATTAGGCCTTTTCTTTTTATAGACTGTGCATGAACCTAATTGCATTTTTATTTTTCATATGCTATTCTTTGTGTTATGGACTTTTTAAAAGTAGTAAATTAAAAATAACATATCAGCATTATGTTTTCTTTTTTCCCCTAAGTATTCTACCCAGTACTAAAGCAGTAAATTAAAAATAGAATATCAAAATTCCTTTTTCTTTGCTCTTTCTCTCTCTTTTTGTATCAATAATGCTACTTAGTATTCTGTCCTATGGGCTAAAAACAGGACTTTACAATCTGCAGAGGCATGAGGGCTCTATCAGGGGTTTATGTGTTCTACCATAGGTAACAAGCCAAATCCAAGGGCTTAACCAAAAGTGAATTTTAACCTTAATCACTGAGAAGGAAAGTGGTAGGTAATTGTGGGTTTTGGCTCACTGGCTCAAGATTATCAAGGACTGCATCTCCTTGGTTCTTTTGGCCTTTTCCTCATAATTACAAGATGGCAACTAAGCTCAAAGACCATGCCCATATTCTAGCCAAGTGGAAGGAGGAAAGGGGAGAGACATGAGCAAAAAGATGGGGGCCACTGCAGCCTGACCAGTCATTTTAAGGAAGCTTTTTGACTTTTCCCATCCAGTCACTTCTTGTGACATTTTTGTTGGTTAGATCTGTGTCACATGCTAAGGGATGGGGTGCGGGCAGGGCTGGGGGCATTGGGGGCGCGGGGGGGTTGTTGATGGGAAATGTTGGGGGAAGAGTGAGGCAGGGTATATTATTTTCATCAGTTTTTGATATTGTTCTTTGTTATTTTTAGCTTGGCAGCTTGCCACACACCCCAAGAAAGTTGGTATTCCATTAGTAAAGAAGAAGAGAAGACTGGATCTCTTGCATAGGTGCAAAAAGACTGGTGTAATCTGGAAAACTCCCAGAAAGGGGCATATTCATTCTTGTGTATAGGTCCCTGAATAAATGTCTGTAATTCAGCTCCCAAGTGATAGAAGGATTCATTTCAGTGTTAGATTTGGGAGAAGGGCTAGGGTACATATGTTCCTCTTTCCCTGAACTCAGAGAACAGGTTCCAGCGTGGACCCCCTGTGTAGTCCTTACCAGTCATGTGTAGATAGCCCTAATTTCTCATCTTTCTTGCTATTGTGTTCTGTCCCAGTAGGCTACTGTTCCTCCCTGTGTATTTTAGTGAACAATTTCATTGACTGTATTTTTTGTTGCAGCCAAGAGGCCAAGCACCTCCTCCTAACTTTCTTTACAGATGTTTTTTATTTTATAGCCTATGAGCCATCTCCACAAGGGCCACTTTTCATACATTGTTTCTCTGAGGACTAGCTACACATCTTATAATTAAGTCTGTTGTCACACTCTAACCATCTCCCACTATTTTCCCACTAACTACTGTGCACTTTGAAGTTTGCTCATTGAGGGTTCCTAAATCCATGTAAAACATCAATTACATTACTGTAGCATTTAAACAGGTGACTAAATGTAGTGTTATAACTGACCAAATATAAAATGGTGTTGGAAGTCTTCATTTAAAAAAATGATGTTAGCCTAGTATACTCTGTCTGAACTATAGTACAGTAAGAATGTATATCCCTAGAGAGGCCTCATCTAGCTAGACTATACCACTTGAAATCCAGCTGTCCTGGAGCTGGGTCAAAGTGTACAGTATGTAAAAAAAGAGAATGCTGAAATAAACTAGGTAGTTGGGGGAATGTTTAAGGGCCCTGAGAGAGCAAATTGTTTTAAAGCACCTTAAACACTTTAAAAAACGTCAGTTCATCAACACATATGGGCTGTGCTAATTGTAAATCTTTTATTAAAAACCAGTCTCCTAAGGCCATCTATAGGGAACATTTTATAAACCTAGTTCTGATTACTGTTTCTTCTATAAAGTAGTAAAGCAGCACTCCCATTCTATAACTTGTATTTAACTAAATGTCTTACCACATTATTTGAATTATTAAATCTGTTTTGGTTCGCTTGTTGTAAAACAGTAATATTAAATACCGTAGTCTCCTGATCTTAGGTTTCACTTACAGGTACGTAGCTAGTTTGTAGTTGTATGTATGTATATATTTATGTATTTATTTTTGAGACAGAGCCTCATTCTGTTGTCTGGAGTGCAGTGGCCCGATCTTGGCTTACTGCAGCCTCTGCCTCCTGAGTTCAAGCAATTCATCTGTCTTGGCCTCCCATGTAGTTAGGATTATAGGTGCCCACCACCACACCCAACTAATTTTTGTATTTTTGGTAGAGACGGAGTTTCACCATGTTGACCAGGCTGGTCTTGAGCTCCTGACCTCAAGTGATCCACCCACCTCAGCCTCCCAAAGTGCTGGGATTACAGGTGTGAGCCACTGTGCCCAGCCTATGATTGTTTTTAAAATTTGTTTGGATTTTTTTTCTATCAAATCATCAAGAAAATGCCCCATAAATCCTGGCATTATCTATTATGTGTAATTGAAGTGCATTTTTATTCAATACACAGGTAATTTAAATGGATCAAATATGTATAATATGTGACTTTAAAGTAATTGTACCCGGTCATTTGCTGAAAAGAATTGAGCTAGTCAGAAGTTGTCAAACAGGTTTTGAAATGTTATGAGGCCAGATCCTTTTGTTTTTTGTTTTGTTTTGTTTTGTTTGAGACAGAGTCTCGCTCTGTCGCCCAGGCTGGAGTGCATTGGTACCATCTTGGCTTACTGCAACTCTGCCTCCCGGGTTCAAGTGATTCTTGTGCCTCAGCCACCCAAGTAGTTGGGATCACAGACACGTGCCACCTCACTCAGCTAATTTTTTGTGTTTTTAGTAGACACAGGGTTTCTCCATGTTGGCCAGGCTGATCTGGAACTCCTGACTTCAAGTGATCCACCCGCCTTGGCCTCCCAAAGTTCTGCGATAACAGGTGTGAGCCACTGCACCCAGTCATTTTGTTGTTGTTGTTGTTGTTTTAATAGAAAGATTAATGGAATATGTTGCCTTTCTTAGTCTGAAATTCTTTATATATTTGTAAGAATTAGTTGAGATGTTAAGATAAATTTAAAATCCAAGGAAAACCAAGAATGTATTTTAATTGAGCCAATTTCAATGGCTCCCTTAAATATATCTGTGGAATAAGTTAAGTTTATAAATAGAATAGAAAAATATTGGGAAAGATGAAATATTCCAATAAAATTAAATAAGAAAAGAATTAAACTATATAGCATAGTGCTATTGTGCATACAGTAAATGTCAGGAAATATTTGGGAAATGAATGAATGAATGAATGACTCTGAACCGATATATAATTTGAACAGTAGCTTTGAAGCTAGAGACACCTGGGTTCCAATCCCAACTGTCCCCTTACCTTCTAAGAAACTGTCACAAATGATTTAGCCTTTCTCAGCCCCAATTTCCTCATATGTAGAATTTGGATAATGAAAACATCTCATGGTATTGTGAGAATTAAATAAGATAAGGAGCCTGGCACAGAATAGACATTAAATGAAACATTATTGTTGTTATTGTTGTTCTAACCCACATGAAAATTACCATATTTGGTAGATTAAAATTGTTGAAAGTTAATATGACAACCCAGTATTAAACATTACATCAAATGAAATGATTGTTTTGTCACCAAAAAAGATAACAGCCCAACCTGAGGGTTTGGGAAAGTTTCCTAAGGGAAATGACACTAGAGCTGAAACTTGAAAAATAAGTTAGAGTTGGCCAGTTAAAAAGAGGTGGTAAGGGCATTTGCAATAATAGAGCTGTGCCCTCACATAGTTTACCTTAGGGTAAACAAGGATAAAAGAGACTATTTCAAGTACTGTGGTAGGGATATATTGGGCCTTATTGGCTTGGCTATTATAAACTCTTGAGTACATTATATTCAGAGGCCAAGTCTACTGGCGTAGGACCATACATCCTTATCAATAAAAAATGTTTCATAACACTCCAAAATGTGTGTATTTAATAATAAATCTTACATACGTACTGTGAGTCTACATACTAAAAATTAGAAAAGATAGGTTTTTTATTTTTTAATTAAAAGTAAGTAAAAATGGAAGTTCTGATATTTTTTCCTGAATCACAATTCATGATCTTGCTTAACTCTCCACATGTCTGTAATATACTTTGGAGACCCCTGGCCTGTGAAAAATCCATGAGCATAGACAGAGGTTTTCCTAATGCTTCCTAACCATGTTTCCTGAGAGTTCAGAGTTATATATATTTATATTTTTATATATATACACATATATATATATAAATAATATTTGCTGTACCTGCATAGTCTCAGAAGCCCCAATCTAGAAAATTAATGTTACCATTGTCTCAAAACTGATTATATCCCTAGGATAGATAGGTAGATAGATAGATAGATAGATAGATAGATAGATAGATAGATAGATAGATAGATAGATAGATAGTAGTTGCAGTACCTGCATAATCTCAGAAGCCCCAATCTAGAAAATTAATGTTATCATTGAGTTAAAGCTGATTATGTCTCTAGGATCCCAGTCAGGGATCTGCTTCCTAGGAGCAGAAGCAAAACCACTCAAGGAAGACATACCTAGAACTTGGCCTGCAGTAGATTCCCACAGATAAAGCCTTTCTGAATATGAGCTTATGAACCAAAACTACAAAACATAGAAAACTACAGGAATAAACAGCTATGAGTGAGAACAGAGACACAAAACAGCAGGATTAGATCCAAAGAACTGCAAGTAAAATAACAATCTAACAGAAACAAATTAATAAACGTTTAATCTGGGCATAAGAAAAGATTAAGACTCTAAGAAAAATAGAGCTTCCAGGTTTGAAAAGGAACCAAATATGAAATGAAAAATATATAGTCATTAAAATTAGCTCAGTGGGTTAGTTAAGACGCAGTTTAGAGTTAGCCAAAGAGAGGATTTAATGCATGGTCCCTGGATCTGATTAACACTACTACTGTTCTAGTTGTAGTCACAATACAAATCAGATGGTGTCATGTACAGTGAGATACCCCATCTACCTACCACCCACCCACATAAGATCATTCAGTGACTCCCAAGTCTACAGAGAAAAGAAAAGAAAATCCTTCACATGATCCAGAAGCCCTGCCTAACCTCTCCAGCTTAGGTGACCCCATTTTATTGCTTAGCTTTATTTTTTTCTGTGGCCTTCTTTAAGGGTTTTTTTTAATGTCATGCTTCTACCTTCCACAGGCCTTTGAACGAACTGGAATATCCTACTCACATTATTCTCATTAGCTCATTCAACTCCCAGCTCAAGGGTCACTTCCCCAGGGAAGCTCTCCTTCACCCCACAGGTTAATAGGGGTGCTTTGTTACTAATGATCAAGGAAACTAGCTACTCCCCTTTAAGGTACTAATTCAGTTTGTAATTTCACATTCATTACTGTGAATCAGCATTCATCTTCCCTACCCAATGGTAAACCCTGGGAGGACAGGACTATATTTGTTGGGCTAACCATTGTGTCCCCAACACAATGCTTGTAGTTAGTAAGTGCTAAACGAATACTTTTATATGAATACATTCCAGAAAAACACAGAATGTAAGTTTTGATATTAAAATAGCTCCAAAGACTATTGATTTTCCACTTTCTTTTGTCCATGGTTAGTTTTTTCCTTTTAGCCACATTATCAGAAATGATATTCCTTTTTTTTTCAAATCTTCTTAGGCCAAATTATATTATTTCTTTGCACAGATTCGTTATTATTTTAAATAGGCCCTTTCCCGCATTCAGCGTTTAGTGTAGGTCCTCAGATTTCTTGCAAGATAATCTATAAAGCCCTGTGAAACCATAGCAGGTGTCTATTTGAATTCCTTGAGTAGTGCAGTTTTTACCAAGGTACAGGCTAGACGCATCTTGCAAATGGTGTCACACACAAAAAGGGGGATGCATCGTACAGTGGGTTCTTCAGAGCACATCTGATTTTTATTTTTCAGGTGGTCACGATCCTTCTTAAATCTGTCTACTGGCTGACTTTTTAAAAGTGTTCCTTTGCTAACCTGATTATGACTCATTTTGTGAAATTTTGACCAGGTGCAGGGAAGTGGTAAGTAGAAGACTGAGGACTACAGAGCCTCTGTGAGTTCGTAGGTTTTGGGTCCCAGAGGACAGTGACACTGAGCCCAGTTACTGCAGTGAGGAGGTATTGATTTTTCTCCCTCCCTGTTTTTAGCCATATCTCTGAAGTAGATATGGTATGAAGCATCTTTCCTGGTAAAGAGAGGAAAAGCTGCGGTGGTGAACTTTGTCACCCCAACAGCCGGACATTTCAAACCAAACTAGATGGAATGGAGGAAGGGCTTAAAGTGCTCTTGTAAACCTCTTGACTTAGTTCAATACCTTAGCTTTTGTGACAAAGAGGTTCCCTACAGTTTATAACAACCCTGATAGACAATAGGAAGAAACGTGTGTGTGTGTGTGTGTGTGTGTGTGTGTGTGTGTGTGTGTGTGTGTAAAAGGGAATAAAAGGATCAAATCAGTGAAAACAACACAGCCCTGTGCTATGATCTTAGAAGGTTAGCAAAGTGGTCTTGTCCAAGTTTTCAACAAGATGTTCCATTCCTGTTATAATTGGCTGCTGGGTAGGTTTGGACCTAACTAGAATGCCAGCGTTCGATTTCACCGTGTTCTCAGTGGAGATGTGTCACCGTTTATGCTCGCCTTAGTGACAATTTTCTAAAATGGAAACTCGTGGGAAATCATTACAGTGTTTATATGTCTCCCTTGTCGGACGGCGTTATCCTGTGATATTTTACCAGTGTTTTCCACTGCATGATGGCATCTCGTGAAGGTTAAGGCAGAACAAGTCCCTCTGTAATTTTGTGACTACATTTTACTTACCGAAGAAGAAAAGATAACCGACAATTAAGTATTTGGGATGTCACAGAAAGAACATGTGCAACTAATCAATGGTATCCTTTGGGAACATGATTTTATAAAGCTGATAAGGTAGAAAAATTGGGATTTTGTGATTTGTGTTACATGATGATAATTGCACCTTTTCAATAAAAAGAACATTTCTTCTGGAGTAAACATTGAGCTTGCAGGGGCTGTTGGTGGTAATGCTGTTGTTTTTCTGCCCCATGCAGTAAGTTTTTTATAAATGCTTTCATAGAGTTTAATTTTTTTTAAATTCTTCATTTAAAATGATATTGCTGAGGAAATATCTGGTCTGCTTTAGAGAAAGTCATTTATTCTTACAAGAGTGAGTAGCATTGTGTAAAGAAAAATTGTTTTGTTTGTTTTTTACAAAATACACTCTTTGCACAGTTTTGCTATTTATCAGAGTTGGATGTAGTAATATCGAAGTATGTCAAGCAGCCTATCACACACCTGTAACAGTTCTTTCATTTAACCCCATTTCCTACGTGTACCATCATAATAACCTGATTTTTGGTCTTCTTGTATTCCTAAGTGACAGATTGGATGGAAGTTTCTTTAGGGCATTTCTCTGTTAATTCTATGCCATCTCCAATCTGCAAGTCTATTAAAGAGTCCAGCATATTTTGATACTCTTCAGTGCCTATTCTTTTCATACTGTGTCACTTTTACTACTTTTATTGCACATGCTTCAATTAGAAAATGACTCCTTCCTTGCTGCTTTTGACAGTACTTTCTTCTTGTTCCAGCAGCTTTGAAAATGCTGGATAACCAGTGGCCACCTTCCTTAACAGAACAGTTAGTTAACTTAAAGATCATTATCCCCTTGACTTTCCACTGCCTGGTTCTATTCTTCATACCCAATATTGGATGACTTGTTTTTATGGAAACTATTTTGAAATCTTTTAGTTATTTTCATTGCTTGCCTCTAGCTCTTCCTAGGTTTATTCTTATTTCTCTTTTGTGGTGGCAGGGGTTGCTTGATAATATCACCTTAAGTGGGGTGAGAGAACTGTTCAGCTCATTTGATACCATGTGAAAGGAGCAGTTCTTGTAGACCTACCATTTGAGACCCATGACTCTCGCACATAAACAGCTACTCTGTCTTGCATCTGGGTAATTAATTCTGTTTCTCACAGTATTTCACTCTGTGTGTATACCTGTAAAATTTATTAGGATTTATTTCTAGCTTTTTCTCCAAACTTGTGACATTCATTTTGAATTCTTGATGTTTTACTGTATAAATTAGTTGACAGGCCATGTGTGCCAACTTGCATCCAGGAATGGGATGAGCAGCGTCAAAACTCCACCACCAGAGTCATTGGGTAATTAAGTAGATAGCACTGGGCCTGATCCCATCACTACCCTGCAGTTCAGAATGCCCCTCTTATAACACGGGCAGCATGGTAGTGCTTCATCAGCTGTACTCTAACCCAGCAACGATAGAGTGGAAAATCATACTTTCCTTAATGTTTTGTTAATTTTGGGAACCCTCCACACCACTGACTGCTGCATTTTAGAATAATATATAGAAGACATGGAAATCATGAATATGAATTATTCTCTAGAATCGGTGCAGCAATAGATTTTGGTGTATTAGAAAGAATCCTTTACCACAGTAGCCTCAATGCCAGACAAATGTCTTCAACTCAGCCCAGAGCTGAAGGCATTAATGAATTCTAATAGCAAGGCAGCATACCCTCCAGTGGGGTTCTAATTGACAAAGAGATAGAAAACTGAAACAAGAAGGCCAACGTGTCCCCTTTGGGGAGCTGGCACACAGCACCAGCCAACAGTGCCTCAGGCTCCAGGCCAAAGAAAAGTGAGCCCAGCAGTGAGTGCTATTGCCCTGTCTAAGCTAAAAGCCGGTGTTCTTGGCTGGGCTGTCAGGGGTCTGCAAACCCCCTGCCACTGAAAGCACAATTATAGATGTATGTGTGTTTTCCAGCAAGCAGGATACTCAGCTTTTATCTGATACTCAAAAAGATACCTGAAATATAGAGGGCCAAGAAGCTCTGTTTGCTTGATGAACAATAATCCAAACTTCAAAATTGGTAAAATAGGTTGTTGGGGATTCATACAACAACAGTACTCAAAGAAAAGAGAATTAGCATCTATCCATCACTAATTGTGTATCAGAGATTCTTGGAGACATTTAATCCTCACAATAACCTTTTAAGATAGAAAGAGAAAGGATTCAAACTCAAGTCTTCCCTGAAAGCCCACGTACTTCCTACACCACACTGCCTCTCTAAAGAATGAAAGTGATTAATCATTGGATGGATATTAATCAAAAATAAAGATAAGCAATCTAAAACAATAGAGAGATAGGATTTGATATTCAAAAATTTAATTTTTTAAAACTTAGGAGCTTATTGTTGAGCAAAGTTGAGAGATTTAAACCGAACTGACATCTTTATTCTATAGGATGATCCAGGGTACAGCTTCAAGAAGGGGTAGTTCCTTCAGAGCAAAAGCCTTTCAAGAAACTGAAGAAGTTGTAAATGGAACAGTTGTGAGGTCCAGCCTTACTGTTCAGTTTCTCATGAATAAGGTCACGTGTGTATGAACAAAAAGATTTAATTCCTCTTTTTCATCTCTGTACCAACTGATGACAGTCATTTGTACATAATATGTTACATTAGGTAAATTCTTCTATATTTTACTGTATCTCTGAAGTATTAGTTCTTTTCTCCCAAGCTTTTAAAACAGAACTTAGGAAATATGCCTGCCCACATAACTGAATGCTTAACTAACCCTCAATGCTGCCTTCTCTAAAACTATAAATCCCAAAGTACATATTGGTCATTGTTTTATGGAAAATATTATTTGAGAATATTCAGTGAAAATTTAGCAAAGTAAATTACACACAGATTTCTGGAGTTTTCTGTATTGCTTTTGCCAGTATATCTTACGTAAAGCAATGTGATCATCTGTTTGGAGAACTCTGTTTGGGGAGGCTGAGCAGGATTAATTCCCGTCCCTATGTTGCAGTGTAAACAGCTTTTTGCCTGTCTTTTGTCATTAATGATCATGCTGTAGATGTGGCCAGTGCATTGTAAGCCAATCTGTCAAGGCAAATAAACAATTCACCTTGTTAAAATTCCCTAAATCTTGCATTAATAAAACCTAAGTAACCCCCTGAACACTCAAGAGATGTCTTCCTCCATACTGCAGTGATGGATGACATGTCTAAAGATCCTGGAAATTAAGTAGTTCAGGTCATTAAAAGTGTCCCACACTTGTTATTGATTTAATTTATTTTAAGAAGGTGGGGGTGGAGATAAGAATGTTATACTCTTCCGTCTTTTTTTAAATCTGAAAGCTACCACTTGTACAGATAATTAAAACTATTGCCTGGGGGAACAGGTCTGCATGTGTTACAACATTAAGCTTTATTATTCAAATACTTATTGTATCATCCTCTTAAAAAGATATCTAGAAAAAAAACAATCATTGAAACATGTGTCACAGCCAAAATACCTTGGAGTTTTATATGTGTGATGATTCCCAGAACTTTTTGAGTTATGGGCACTGAAATTATGACCTCTGGGCACCCAAAAGTGTCCTCGAATAGGTAAAAACTGAGGTAAAAGTGAAATGATTTAAGGAAATTTAATTGAAATAGTAATGAAATTATGCCTCTGAACAGAGAGGGTTTTTTTTCTCTTTATTTTCTGAACTTTTTATTTTTCTATTTTTATAACCAGGAGAAAGTAAACACATACACACACATGGATGGAGAGAGGGACAGAGGGATGGACGGATGAATGCATTGGTAGATGGGAAAACGCTTAGAGAGTGATACGCTATTTCGATTCTATCTCACTATATTCTAAGGCAAGTTTAAGTTGTTGTTTAGTGTGTGTGTTTACTTGTTCATTGCTAGCTTTCTTCACCAGCCCATGCTCCACTGGACCTGTAAGATTTATCATCATGTCCCAGTGTCTAACATAATAGATGCCCAGTAAATTCTTTTTTAATGAATAAAGTATAACACCCCAATTTTTTCTTCTATCTTTTATTCCTTAAGCTTCCGTGGGAACAGTGAGCTGTGTAAAGAACAGTAGCAGCCCCCAATGGAGGTGGCTCTTTAGATGACCCCTCTCCAGGGACTGAACACCAGGAGCGCTATGCTCTAGTGTGGGACAGAGGGCAGCCTAGGAGTACTGGCAACCTGTGTAGTCACCCACCCCATTTGTATGACCTGAACTGGGTAACAGTATTACAAAACCTGATAAGAAATTGGGGCAACTCAGTATGTGAACCATGGCTAAAAACAAGATGTGATATAGAACTGTGTATCTACAAGGAACATAATTTCACTTCACTTTTGTTACTTGTTATATATCTTATGCACCACCCTACACAGTATTCCTGATCAGTTGTATGAATGATATTTCACCACCAATTCTCATAGTTCTTTAAACAACATGTACTTACTGGACAAAATTTACCCATGGTAAGTTATGAAAAATGATCCTTAAGAATAGTTGTATTGAAGTCAGAGATTAAGATACAACCTTTGATGCTTTTCTCCTGTGGTCTTTTGGAAAAGGGGGAGGGGGAGGTGGCAAACTTCTGTTCAGTTCACACACTCTGGTAGACTTTAAAAATACATAGATATGAAGATACATACTTCTTTGTCAGATTTCTCCTTGACGTTGCATAATCTGGATCTCTGAGTAGTGACGTGGTTATGCCATTATGCCGGCTATGTAGCAGAGCTCACTAAATGGAAGAGCTCTATAGATTTTTTTCCAGCATGTATGCTGATTTACACTTAGCAGTAAAGTTGTTACTGACCCTTTGAGTGGAGCTGTCCAAATGGCAATAAATGTCAGTTGATTCTAATGCCAAAACAGGTGATAGTTGAGGGTGCTTGACTAAACCTTCCAGTTAAAAAATAACTTACCATATTTCCTAAATAGTAGTGGTTTCCTGTGGGGAGATACACACACACACACACACACATATATGTATAGATAATGTATATCAGACCACTTTGTCATTCAGTAAGGACAATTTGATATACATATCTTAACAGTATTGTTGATGTTCCCAGGTTTTGAAATATTCACTCTGGATTAGAATCTCCATGAAGGCAGGAACCATTTCTACCTGGCTCCCCACTGTCTTGTTCCCTAGTCAGCATCTAGTGTATAGTAGGTGCTCTATAAATGCCAGTTGAATGAAAGAACAGATAAACTGCAGTATTTGCCAGCACTCCCTAGCGTGTGTGTCAGCCTGAATTCCTGGTGGGCAAAACAGAGACCACTCCTCATCTTGACTGTGAGGAATGTTGCTGGTAAGAACTTTGATGGATGGTTATGACTTTTTGAAATAGTTCATTTGATTGATTGCCTAGCAAACTTCACTTCAGTTTCTAATTCTGTTTTCTGCTTTCACAGGCTGTCATTTTAGAAAATGAAGAACTTCCCAAACTGTTTCTTGATTTCCTAAATGTGCGACACTTGCCCTCTCTACCAAAGGCAGAAAGTTGTGGGTAAGAATCATGTTTGCATATTGGATGTATGTTTTAAATTACTCTTCAGTGACCGATTGATCTAACAAATAGCCCAGAGTGATGCCTGAGTAGCCTGCCGGCCACGCCCACTCTTTTGGCTTGCTACAGCACTCACTCGCTGCCTGCTTTTGGTCAAAAGAATTCCTCTGAAGTCCTCATACCCATCTTGTGGCCAAATGGCCATGGTTCAGTAACCCATGTTTAGACTCAAGGAATCAATCTTTTCAATTATGCTGTTACATAGAATGATGTTACTTGATAGGAATTATGAATCTAGATAACATGTTATGGACTCATTAGTGGAAACTCAAGCAAAGTTCATATCCTGGTGGTACACATATTCATATAATTTTAAAGTTATGAATGACCTTAGAGATGATTTGATCCAACTCCTCTCATTTTGTAGTTGAGCAAACAGAGACACAGGAATTTAGTGTCTTTCCCAAGATCTCTTGCCTTGTAGCTTGCAGAACCGAGGTCTTCCAAGGCGAGCCCTCTTCCTCTACTGTCCAGCTGTCTCTCTCAGGAACTTCCAGTGGCAGAACTACAAATCCTAATCCCTATCTATTGGTCTAAACCCATTGGTACTAAACCCAGGGACCCAGAGGTTTGATATCATTAGCAATTGGGAAAAGCTCTCCCGAAGAATTAACTCTGAAACAAGCCACTTGCCCAGCAACAGGCACATGACGTGGGCTGAGCTAGCCTCAGAAGACCTTCAGAAACATCCATGGCATACTGAATCCATTTACAGGGAAACAAATCATCACAAACTCTCAAAATCCATGCAGGAGAGAGGTGTACCCATATTCTCGCTGCTTCCAGACCTGCCTGAAGGAACCACACTTAAAACTACAAGAAGATCAAGCAGACCACACCCAGAATCATGTTAAACCCCAGCCATCCACTGGATGACGGGGCTGCAAACACCTGTCACAGCTCTTCATGAGCACTGTTTACTCAGGGCCACTTTCCACTTATTGCAGAGCAAAAATTATACACTATACTTGGCAAATAATGAAATAATGTGCTGTCAGTGTGTTCTGTTCCAACTTGTATGTGTTTACAGGGAGGTTGGGCTTCGTATATATTTATGTATTTTTTAGAATAGACATTAGCAATGGTATTGAGTGAAATGTTTTCTCCATTATACAAGCTCAAAAGTAGTAATAAAATCTGAGGATTTTTAAGTAATCATCAGGAAAATTGAAATCAAAGAATATTCCAGTCTTCAGATTCCTTAGGATGGGGCATAGCCATGCTGTGGCTCAGTGGAAACTCACAACTCTTCTTAAAAATATCTCCCAATTCAGTCATCTAAAAATATTGGGTATTTTTTCCTTTGTTGGCATAAACATTGACTCAACGTATGCGGTTTTTTTGTTTGTTTGTTTGTTTTCTTTTTCAAAACTTTTAGATCTTTTGATGAAACAGAGTCTGAAGAGTCAAGGTAAGGACTAATCCTCATCAGCCGGGAATAGGATTATGGTTTTGCTAAATATTTAATCACCCATGATACGTTTCAAGTTACGTTTTTCTTAAAAACCTTTGTTTGAAAATTGGTTTTAAGATTATAAATATTTGATAGGGAAATACAGGAGTAACCAGTTAGAATTAAGAGTGGAGGAATAAGAGCCCTACATTGTTTCATGCAAGTAATCAGAATGTTTTATCAACAATCGTATTACAAGATTTTTAGGAAAGCACGTTTCAGCAATGACTTATTGTATAGATTGTATATCTGCTTCAAATTCCACAAAGAAATGTTTAGAAGATGAGAGCAGTGCCCATTTGTTTGCTCTCACTCTGTGTGCTATTATTCACCCACACTGTTAGAACATAAACCTTGAGACGTCCCCACACAGCAGTTTGATCCCCTCAAAGCTAGTTTGTAGTGTTTTCTGTTTACCATCGTTCCCTGATGCTGACATGCCTGTTCTTGACCTTTCCAGCAAACTGTCCCACCAGCCTGTGCTGCTGTTCCTCAGGGATCCATACGTCTTGCCTGCAGCCAGCGGTAATCAAACCTGTCATCTGCTAACAGCTCTTTACTGATCTGACCCTGCACCACATAAACCACGTTTTTAATACAGGTCTAACAGAGTGACATTGGTCCAGGGCTTAATAATCTGCCAATAAACCAGTGCTCTTGGTGTAAGAGACATTTAGAATTTTAATTGAGGCCAGCCTTTCAGGAGGAAATGTAATTTTTCTTTCTCTCTTACCAGACTATTTTGAATTAGAGTAATAAGGCAGAAAGGTATTTATGGTCCTTAATTTTTCCGATCATGTCATTTTGGCCTCTGCTTGTTTTTGTCCAGATGCCAGGGTTCAAATTCAAGTATCTAGTCCTTTTTAAAAATGCCTCTTCCGAAAAATCTATGTATATATACATTGCAGGCATATCTCCATTTCTATTTAGATTACAGCATCTTTGATGGCCAACTGTATATTTTTGAAAGTTGCATATTTTAAATACAATTAATTGATTTAAGTATAATTGTAATCAATATTTTCGACTGAGTCTTTTCTCTGTGCAAAGAAATTTAAATTCATCAGAGTGCCTCTCAAAGTATTCTGTTATGCATCTCTTTATGAGTTCATTTGCATACATTATCTCACTTAATTTCCTTAACAACCTTGTGAACTAAGCAGGGCTGATATTATCATTGGCTAAATGAGAAAATTGGGGTCCAGGGAAGATGGTTGATGGGTGGACCTCTTGTTGCCTATGTATTCCTTCTGTGCTCTTTGCACATAGTGAATCTTGTTTCTGGGAGTCACTAAATAGTAGTAGATAAATGATCCATTGAAACCCTTCCTATTTCTGACAATAAAACCTTATGAGCAGGAGAAAGGGAACTGCTCTCTCTAGCAAGGATGCACATACTCAGATCACCCACTTAGCTGTCAGTTTGAAGAAAAGTGGCCAGGACGCAGTCCTACTCCTCCCTAAGAAGGGTTGAGGGACCTTTCCTAGTAGCACCCTGATCAGAGTGAGCTGCCTTTGCTGTATAGGAATATGACCTCATATTCTTTTTCCTTGCAGTAAAGAATAACTTCCTCTCTATAACATTTGCTTCTTATGTTTAACAAATATACATGTTAGTTGATGTCGTGTTAAAATATCATATTTAACAAATATTAATAATGCAACCTAATATAGATTAAATGTTTTATAAATTATTCATATTATCTTTGAAAAATGGCTCCACAAGCACTTTTTCCATGTATTGTTTATGCTCAGATATGTCATGCATCTGACTGAAATTCCTGCGGAAGTGTAGACAGTAAAATGGTTACTGTAGACTAGAATAGCCAGGATACTTGATAGAAGAGGGAACATATTTTATGACCTTTAAATCCAACTCATCCAGCTTATTGAGCAGTGCCTACCATGTGCTCTATGCCTGGCTTGACAGTGAAGAACAGGAAGAACTTTCTTGGAAGGAACCTCAGGGGTAAATGTCTTGAGCTGGGAAGAGTAAAACATATGTATCATTGGTAGCATGGTAATATGGATGAAGACTTGCAAAATAAGGGAACTCCTGTTTGAGAATAAGTGAATCACAGGTTTGATGGATGGGATGGGAGGTATGGGAGGACCAGTCACCAGATCTGTTTTCTTGGAATTTTGACCAATCCAGTTTCATGAATCAGATCCTTGTTATCTTAGAAGTGTTATACTAATGATATATATTCTTGCAAATCTTCAGCATTTAATTTAAAGGAAACTTTACTTGTGTCACATTTTTGTTATGATGCCTCTTAGCAAGATATTAAGGTTATTATTCCAGAGGATATTGCATATGGAAATTTCTTCACAGATGTACTGACCCCGACCCCTACAAAGTCAGAGGAGTGTCTGTCTTCAAAGATTATCCTCTTATAAAATACTAATAATCAAATATCTCTTAGCTTTTAACATCAGAAATCAGGAGAGTACTCTCTTAACAGATTGAAAAGCATTTGCTTTTTGGTCTTTGATTTGATTTTCCAGGAAGCTCAAAACAACTCTTGCCAAAGTCCCCAGTGATTTCAGTGTGGCTAAAACCCATGGATATTTTTCAGTCCTCATCTTCCTTGGCCTCTCATGTACTTTAGACATGTTGATCGGTTTCTACTCCTTCAAACAATGTCTCCCCTTGGCTCTCCCACTTCCTTCCACTCTATAGCAGCTGACCAGAATGCTGTCATAGACCTTCTCCTCTTCTCACTACACTTTCTTTCAGATATCTCCTTGTGTGTGGCCTGCCTACCGTGTGTGTGCACCTGAGTCACAATGTTGTATTTCCATCTCAACTCTCTCCTGGAAGCTCCAGACTCTTACCTGTGGTTTATTTGTAAGGCCCTCTGTGAGCTGCCCCAGGCTCATGTTCCTACTGGACCTCCTCATACACTCTGCCCTAGCCACCCTGGAATTCTTTCTGGGCCTCAGGTGTGCTGTTTCCTCCACCTTGAGCCTTCTTTTCTCCATCCCATAGCCAGCTGCCTCTCATCTTCCAGGGCTCACATTGAATGCCACAGCTTCAGAGAGCCTGTGCTGATTCTCCCTCTCCACAAGCCCCTCTACCCATTCACAATACATGTTCATTAAATAAGCAAAACCCAACAAAAATAACAACAAAACCTGCCCTACATCACCTTCCTTCTCATCACCTCTCAATGGGAATCAAAGGCAAGAACAGTTTACTGAGTAATGCTGGCAATAATGGACATTGTAGTAAATCATGCATATGATGAAGCCAAAATCCGCAGTTTAAAGTAGAGTGGAACAGATGAGAAAACAAACCAAAACCCTGATTATGTTATTTCTGATCACTAGTTGGTGGACCTTGCTTTAAAACACCTCCATCCCATTCACTTTTTGTCAGAGAACCCTATTTGCTTCCTTTATAGTAATGGTCACTATCTTATCTTTGTTCTTTGTCTTTGTCCTCTAAATCCCCAGCATCTAGCATATGTTCAGCTCTTCGTGGACATACATACAGAGCCTTAGCACTTGCTGTTCCCTCTGCCGGGAATGCCCTTCTCCCAGACACCCTCCCAGAGGGCTGCTTTGTCCCTTCCTGCAAGTCGTCACCCAAATGGCACCATCACTCAGGTTCTTCCCTCACTTCCCTGTCTCTGGCCCTCTCTCCAGCCCATGCCCTGCTGTATTTTTCTCCTTGCCCCGTTCTTGTCACTGCTTGACATATTACCATCGTGGTAGAGTTACCCACAGTATGTAATGTTATTTTCCTTTATGTCTTTTTTGCTTAACTTATTTAGTTGAATCCTTTTAAGCTAAATATACTTACGATGTAATTTCACTGACCTTCAAATCAACTTCTATATTGTGAGTGGCAAAGAATAAAGGCATGTCTTCCACCTTCATGTAATATGCCATTTTTGGGTATCTTTTAGAAAATTAACCAACAGCTCTATTTCTGGCAATTGATTTTAATACCCTTCTATGTGGGAGAAATACAATTAGAATTAAAATTAGCTTAGCTAAATTATTGGTTTTTATTGGGCTCTAAATATACATGTGTAAGGCCTATCACAAGCTTTCAAAGATATATTTCATGAAAAACCATTACTTCATGTTGGGGAAAGGCATGCCCTGAAAAATCAAGTGTCATCAACCAAAAATAACTGGATATTCATGTGTTGGAGATTTTCTAAGACATTATTTTGTGTGCTCATTCACTTGTCTCCCCAATTTTTAAAACAGCCTATAAGGTAGATACTATTATGAAATCCATTTCACAGTTGAGGAAAGAGAGGCACAGAGATGTTCAATAACTCACCTAAGGTCACACAGCTATTACATGGCCAATCCAGGACACAGAGGCCTCTCAATAAATACTTGTTGAGGTAAACTGGTCACCACATTCTATCACTTCTTGACTTCCCCTTTGGCAAGTCTCACGGATGCCTCAAACACAAGTTCCAGACCAAGGTGATGATCTTCTGTTTTACTCCTATTCTGGGTCTTCTCCCACCACCCTGTGATTATGCAAGCCAGAAACCCAAGAGGCATGCTTGATTTCACCCCTCCCCTCACTAACCACATCTAACCCGTCACTTGGTCCCGCCCTTCATTTCTCTAGAATTCCTCCATGGTTCTCCATCCTCAACCTCGTTTGGGCTGCCACATTGCCCTCGCGAACTACTGCAGTAGTCTCCGAACTGATCTCCTTGTGTCTGCTTTGAACTTGCTCCAGTCCATTCTCCAGTTGGCAGCCAGAATCATGTTTTTCAAAACACAATTCTACTCTGTCCCACTCTGCTTAAACTCCCTCAATAGCTTCCCATTGAGTTTTAGATAAAGCCAGAATTCCTATCTGTTCTTCCCAGGTATGATTGGGCACCCCGGGCCCTCCAGCCTCCTCATTCCCGCTTCTCTTGCTACGTTGGCCTTCATTTAGGTCTCTGAACCCTCCAGGCTCCCTCTGGCCACAGACTTTCCACCTGGCTAGCTCCCTCTGCCTACCCCTAGCCTCTGAGAGCCTTTGTGCCTCCTCTGATGAGGCAGTAATCCCCTAGTAAATGATTTTATTTACACAGTTGACAATAGAGGTTTGATGTACATTTTTTTTCTTAAAATATTGGACCACTTTTATTTTCTTAGGTAATAACTATATTTCTTTAAAGTGTTCAGCTTTAGGATAATTCCTGGATGTCATTATGTACAGAATAAAGTTTAAAAATTAAACTTCTGAACCATGAGATAGATTGGTTCCCATTCAAGTAATCCATTCACATTTTACCTACTCTAATGACTGGAATGTAGTAGAACATACTCTGCACCCCTGGCCTCCCTTCCTATCTCCTATAATAATGTAGCTATGTTTTCAAGTTTGGCAGGATGGCTTCTGTTGGAAATTTGCCCTTTTAAGTTAGGAAGACAGACCCCCATCTTACTGCTTTCTTTCGAAGCTAGTCTAATAGAACAAGTAGACTCAAGACAACTTGGACTAAATGCACTGTAAACCACAATGGAAAAACTGCAGTGAGGTATTCCCAGTAGAAATCTTGGAATTCCTTCAAGTATATTGAGATTTTGTTAGAAATTGAATTGCCAGTGTAATCCATCTTCCTCGTGAGAAAACATTCAGATAAAGAGCTGAGGCCCAGCAGCATTAACCATTAGAACATCCCTTAAATCAATAAGCTACAAATCTGGCCGCACATTCCTGCCGCGCCTGGTGGTGCGCTCAAGTGGCTTTAGGCTGAAGCAGCATGACTGATAGCACATCCTCAACCAGGCAAACGCCTGGTGATGCAGATTCCTGTGTTTACCGTAAGCCTTGCCTTGTTCCATTCTACAAAATGCAATTATTGTTTCACATAAGAAAAGCAGTTTTTCTTTCTTTCTTTTTTTTTTCCAGATTTTCCAAATGTGGTTATTGAAGGAGTCCTCCATGGGATATTTTACCCTCATCTACACCCCAGGTAGAAATCCTACATGGCTAAAAGAAGCAGAAGCAAGTTTCGAAGTCACAGTCAAGGAAATCAATACTTACCAAATTAATCTAAATGCTATGATATATAACAGCTCTAGCTAGTGGTAAAGTGTACAGTCCCAGCTTAATTCAGGGCAGGGACATTTCCATTAGAACGGTGCTCTTAAAAATAGAAACTGAACCAGGGCGGTGGTCAGTCTAAGGCCAAGTGTTTAAGAAGTAGAGTGTAACTGCCAGCATAGAAACCCACGAAAAGGAGGCCACAGGATATTCCTGGGAGCACTGAGTGTAGCAAAACAAAGCTACTCTCTGCTTCAGTCGCACCATTTGCTAATTGGAAATCATATCCTGAATCATACTGAGACTGATCAACTTTGGTAGCTTTTTTGTTCAGATCTTATGACACACTACTCTTCTCACCATGAGATTTTCTCAGCCAGTGATAGTACATTCTGAAATGCTGGCACCAGGAGACGGTCACAGACACACACTGCTAAATGTGAAGATGGAACTAAACTGGAAGTTAAATTATACTGACAATATTATGGCATTTTTAAAGATCATGGCATTTTAATTTACATTAGAGTGGAGTTGCATCATACTCAGGGGTTAGCTTCCAAGGTCAGTACATAGGTAAAATGGGCTATTAGGATGATCCTTGAAAGCCCTTTAGAAGGGTGCCATGTTGGAAACCTGTACATCCACTACAAGTAGCTTTTCCCCCCATGTTGGAAAAAAAGACTGTTTCTTTGTTTGAAAATCAAGTGAAGTTGTTGGTGTTTGTTTAGGGGTCATTTTGTTTAAAAAAAAAAAAAAAAAAAAAGCACATACCTTTTAACACTAGAATCATAGCCTTGCAAGATGCTTGCCCCGCTAGTGGCAGATGTGAACTGACAAGGAGCGAAGCACCCACCCAGCGGATAGACAGCACCCACCTGGGTTTCCTCGAGGGTGTGCATTCATCATAGGTGGGATCACCACAGGATTTCATGTTATTTTCCTTATGGCTTCCTTTTCACTGACCTCATGTGTTGAGTTAATGTAAGTTAAAGGTGTTTATGATATAATTCCTCTGTACATCATACTTTGAGTAGTAAAGGATAAAAGCATATGTACTACCTATATGTATGTGCTGTATGTGGGCATTTCATTGAGATCTAATTAATAGCTAGACTATTTATGGTTATTCATTTTAATAAGTTCTGTGGGGGGCAAGTAGTTAAAATCAAAACTAATAACTACATCATGGTTTTTGATTAGGATCTAAATATTCAGGTTTTAAGCCTGCTGCAAACTTTTAAAGTTATTATAGATTCTGTTACTACATGTTGAAAACAAGCAAGAACAAACTAATCAAGTGTTGTCAACCAAAAATAACTTAATAGTCGGGTATTGGAGATTTTTTTTAATGTTTTTATGTTATTAGCTATTTGGAGTTAAATAAAAACAAAGAACAAGGAAATATTTGAGTTTGTCTTCTGCTCCTAAGATTTCATTGGAAACGTGGTTTGTATCTGTCTACACCACACACACATATGCACACACAAAACCTCTCACACATTCACATAGATGTTTATTTCTAATATGATAAGAGGAGGAGGAGAAATTAGAACCCTTGTAACTGTACATTGCTTGTGGAAGTGTGAAATGGTTGCAACCTCTGTGGGAAATGGTATAACTTCTTCAAAAAATTAAACATTGAATTGCTATGTGATTCAGCACTTCCACTTCTGGATATATACCTAAAAGAAGAAAGCAGGGACTCAAACAGCTATTTGTATAATGGTTTGGCTGTGTCCCCAACCAAATCTCATCTTGAATTGATCGTAGTTCCCATAATGACCGCAGGTCGTCAGAGGGACCTGCCGGGAGGTAATTGACTCATGGGGGCAGTTACCGCCATGCTGCTGTTCTTACGATAGTGAGTGAGTTCTCATGAGATCCGATGGTTTTATAAGGGTCTTTTCCCCCTTTTGCTTGGCACCTCTCCTTCCTGCCATCATGTGAAGAAGGATGTGTTTGCTTCCCCTTCTGCCATGATTGTAAGTTTCCTGAGGCCTCCCCAGCCATGTGGAACTGTGAGTCAATTAAACTTCTTTCCTTTATAAATTACTCAGTCTTGGGCAGTCCTTTATAGAAATGTGAGAACGGACTAATACATTTATCCATGTTCATAGCATATATTCATAGTAGCCAAAAGGTGGAAACAACCCAAGTGTCCAGTGATGGAAGAATGTATGAAAAGGAAATTCTGACACATGCTGCAACATAGATGAACCTTGAAGACATTCAGAGACATAAGCCAGTCACAAAAAAGCAAATACTGTATGATTCCATTTCTATGAAGTATCTAGAATAGTCAAATTTATAGAGACAGAAAGTGGAACTTTGGTTGACAGAGGCTGGGGGAAAAGAGGAAATGGGGAATTAGTGTTTAATAGGTTTCAGCTGGGGAAGATGAAAACGTTCTGGAGCTGGACGGTGGTGATTGTTGCTTAACAAGGTAATGTACTTAATGCCATAGTATTGTACACTAAAAATGGTTAAAATAAATTTTATGTCATGTCTATCTTACCACAGTAAAAACAATAAAGGCTTTTGAATGAGTGCAGGCTCAGAGAGTAAGGGTGTAGTGATCAAGTAACACTGTCTGTCATGGGTGCAGGAGAGCTTTTGGCACACATACCAGTTAGTGGTCTCACATCCCTGGCAACCTCTACAATCCTAAAACAGTAGTTCTAAACCAGAGATTTGCATCAGAATCAGTTGGGATTCTGAATCAATAAATCTGGCCAGAGACCTGTCCTTGGGTAGTTAAAAACACCACCGAGTTGACTCTGGTACACACCTGTATTAGGGACCACCAATTGAGGGAGATGGTTTATGACCTACCCTTTAGCCATCTCCTTGAATTATTTATTGACTTTTGTAAGTCCTTCAGAATCCAGTACCAAGAGAACATCTGTTCAACACTTGGGGGTGTTATATGAGGCCACAGAAAGAGACTCTGCAGAAGCAGGAAGGACAAATTTGGGTAGTGGTCTCAATAGATGCCCTATACATAATTGGGAAGTTGTATATTCATTCATTCACTCGTTTGTTCAATGAAATGCATTTGGGTTCCCCCACTGGATTAAGGCACTGTGTTAATTACCTAACGAATACAGATGTAATCCTTGCTTTCTGGAATTGTTGGTCATTTACTAGGAAGGGTTTTTTCATCTTAATGAATTGGACATAAAGTTCAGTGATTAAGGCTATTTTCCTCCAGTCTCTCTGCTCCTTGCAAGTAATCATTTTCATTTTGGCTTTGTTTTGGTTTTTATTCTTGATGATAATTACAGATTTTGAATTCAGCAGATTTTGAAACCAGGGAAGCAGCAGGCACTAACTCAAAACCAAAATGTCTGCAACGTTTGTTTTCTGTCTGTGCAGATACATAGTGACAGACTGGATTCTGATGAGGGCGAAGGGGCATCTATTTTTGTGTTGGGAAGGAGGGCATATTATATATGTTAAGTCATTGGAATACACCTAATTTACTAGAAAAAAAATTTGTGTCCTAAGAGTGTGATTGTAAATCTGGTCTATAGAATGTGAACCATTTTCTGTCTTCATTACACTTAACAGTAGTTACAGCGACATCATTGGTGTCCCTAGCTACAATATTCTACGTCATTTAGATACTCCTATGTACTCCTATGTACTGAGTTTCTACTGGATGTCATATGTTGTTGGACTAGGGTTTTGCATATTTTATCACGTTAAGTTCTTTACGGAGTAGTTTTTAGTGCCCCATTTTATTGAAGAAGAAATTGAAGATCAGAGACATTAATAAAAATAGTAGCTAACATGAATGAAGACTAGTTTAGGGGCCAAGAGGCACTGGGCTAAATCGTGTTCATGGACTATCTCATTGAAGCTTCACAACATCTTTAAAGATGTGTGTATTCTTATTCCACATTATAGTGAGAAAAAGGAAGCTTAGAGAAGTGAAATAACTTGACCAAGGATACCAGTTAATAAGGGATCTGGATTTGAATCTTTCATCTACAGAGCTTGGGCGAATCCACTCCCTAATCAGCCTCACAATAGAATTGTATTTATGTGTTTTTTTGGAGACGGGGTCTCCCGCTGTCACCCAGGCCGGAGTACAGTGTCATGATCTCGGCTCACTACAGTCTCCACCTCCTGGAAACAAGCAATCATCCCACCTCAGCATACAAAGTAGCTGGGACTACAGGCACATGCCACTACGCCCAGCTAAGAGAGAGAGAGAGAGACAGATCTTATGATATATATAATATATATATATATATATATATCTTATGTTTTATATATATATATAGTATTTTCTGTAGAGACAGGGTTTCACCATGTTGCCCAGGCTAGTCTTGAACTCCTGGGCTCAAGCAATCCTCCCATCTCAGCCTCCCAAAGTGCTGGGATTATAGTTGTGTGGCCTATGTGCAATTCTGAACCAGACATGAATGCTTAAGTCAGAAAGAACTAGTATTGCAATAGCTGCTAATATTTCCACAATGTTATAAATTGCAAAGTGCTTTCCAATCTCACTTGATTAAACAAAGCTCCGTGCTAACAGCAGCCTCCTCCCAGGGCTCTCTGATTTCATTTTTACTGCAGTCCATTCTCGACACAATAACCAAGGTGATCTTTTTAAAATGTTGATCAGATCACATCACTTTCTTGCTCAAAGTTCTCCAGTAGATTCCATTCCCACTAAGAAAAACATTTAAATTTCTGCTGCCCTCTCTAAATTCTTCCTACATTCTTCCTACAGGTGCTCACTGGCAACAGTGGCCTTTCAGTTCCTAGAACATGCCAACCTTGGTCTCTCCACAAGACCTTTGGACCTACCAGTCTCTGCCTGAAACCCTTTTCATCCCTCTTCAAAAGCTGGCTCATTCTTACCCATTAGGTACCAGCTTAAATGTCACCTTTTCAAAGAGTTCCTCTTCAGTCACCCATCTAAAGTAGCACCCTAGGCCCCACTCCAAACCATTATTCTATTGTTACTTCCTTCAGAGCTGCTATGACCATCTGAAGTTATCCTGTTTATTTGTGTACTTGTTACTGCCTTTCTCCTTCAAAGAATGTGAACTCCATCAGAGCAGGGGTAGCATCTGACTTGTGGACGGTTTCTCCAGTGCGAGACCCAGAGCCAGTGTTAAGAACAACTGTTGAATGGGTGAGGGGATGGCAGCCTATGTTCTGGCCCCCAGTTCAGTGCTGGCTGCAAATTCTGTAGCAGGGGTTTCAGAATGCTTTGAGTAAATGACCTTGAAATCAGGACCAGCTAACATCTTCCCAGATTCCAATTGTGATTTGTTACGTCCTCCTTGTTCTGTAAACAGTGACTGTCTATAGTTTGCTCACCAGTCTGACACAGAGTGGTTAATGGATTATGTAACTACATATTTGGATGATCTCTTAAATGTGTATTCTTTTTACAAATACCTAAGCTAATTCAGTGATTACAAACCATAGCTTTGTGACACCCCAGGGCAGTGGTTTTCAAAGTGTGGACTCTGGGGCCGGGCGCGGTGGCTCAAGCCTGTAATCCCAGCACTTTGGGAGGCCGAGACGGGCGGATCACGAGGTCAGGAGATTGAGACCATCCTGGCTAACACGGTGAAACCCCGTCTCTACTAAAAATACAAAAAACTAGCCGGGCGAGGTGGCGGGCGCCTGTAGTCCCAGCTACTCGGGAGGCTGAGGCAGGAGAATGGCGTAAACCCGGGAGGCGGAGCTTGCAGTGAGCTGCCATCCGGCCACTGCACTCCAGGCTGGACGACAGAGCGAGACTCCGTCTCAAAAAAAAAAAAAAAAAAAGTGTGGACTCTGAACCAGTAGCATCAGCATCACCCAAGAACTTTGTACCACTTTTCATGCCCTATCCCAGACTTGCTGAATCAGGCAGTCTGGAAATCTGACTAACCCTCTGGGTGATTCTGATGCACCATAAAGTTTGAGAACCACAGTCCTGGGGCACTTCAAATTATTTTCATGTTGTGCATTTTAAAATGTTCAATTTCTTTTTAATTAGACAAAGCAAACAAACAAAAAAACACCTCAATACTTCTAGAAGGAGCAGGCACAAAATCAAACAATGCCAGCATGGCTACTGCAAGAGGCTGGTGACTTTGTAGTGGGGGTTTCAGGCATGAGCCACCCTTTAAAGCAACAGTCCAGTGCTCAGCAACTCAAGCAAATATCAAGATGATTGGACAAAATAAGTAAGGTATTTTAAATGTAATAAAAAATAAAAGATACCATTCACTTAGAAATTGTCATCTTTTACACGAACTTTCATACCTAGTATAGTAACTTTTCTTCATCACAGCAGGCAACATGGTGTATTTCTAAAACCTTGGTATCTTTCCAAATTCGACCTTGGTAAACTAGAATCCTTGCCCTTATGAAACTTACAGAATAATGTGATATTGGCTGGATAAATACTTGAACAATTGTAATGATAAAGTATGTGTTAAGTGTCATTAAGGAAATAAAGAGGTTTACTTGTACATAGGTAAGATACCTAGATTTGGGCAGGCCAGGGCCCTTCTCTGAGATAGTGACACTGAAGTTGAGACCTAAAGAATATAGGAGTAATTAGCCAGGAAAAGCAAAGGGGAAAGGGAAGGGTGTTGCAGGGACATCAGCAAGTTACAAAGCCCCAAATCAGAATACAGCTTCAGTCAAGGTCCTGAAGGAAAGTCAGTGAGCCTGGAGGATAACGAGGGGCTGGAGCTAGCAGAGAGCACCTCGCACAAGGCTTGGAGCCAATTCAGGAGTTCTGAAGTCTTTGTAAGAGAGGCTATGCTTCAAGCAGACATGGTTAAATCAAGTCTGGAGTTTCTCTGCTCCAGGCTGACCAGTTCTTCCTCCTTTACCCTGGACATTTTGTCAGAGTGCAGCTCCTGGTGTCCAGAAAAGGCACCAGAAGCAGGCTTGTCCTTTAAGACCAGAGAAGAAAAAGGGTCATTTTCATATAGAGATATCTGGATCCTGGAAATAGATGCAGGATATCTATAACAGGACATAATGTTACCACCTTGGACAGACGGCGACTGTAGTTTTAACAGCGCTTTGAAGGCCCACCGTGCTCCAAGAAGGAAGTCCTTCACATGCTCTGAAAAGTTAATGGGGGTGGAAAGGTACCTGACTGCTAATAAAACTTTAAAAGTGGGTGATAGAAGGGGTTTTGGTAAGTTGGGTCCTCCAAATCCTCCAAATCTGTGAATCCTCTGCATCCTAATCTAACTAGGGTGGGAATTTTTTTTTTTTTTTTTTTTTTTTTTTGAGACTGAGTCTCACTCTGTTGCCCAGGCTGGAGTGCAGTGGCATAATCTCGGCTCACTGCAACCTCCACCTCCTGGGTTCAAGTGATTCTCCTGCCTCAGCCTCTCGAGTAGCTGGGACTACAGGTGCCCACCACCATGCCCAGCTAATTTTTGTATTTTCAGTAGAGATGGGGTTTCACCATATTGGCCAGGCTGGTTTCAAACTCCTGACCTTGTGATCCGCCTGCCTCGGCCTCCCAAAGTGCTGGGACTACAGGCATGAGCCACAGCGCCCGGCCTAGGGTGGGATTTTAAAATTAATTTTGTATTAACTCTTACTATTTGTCAGATGGTCTTTTTTTCTGACTTGATTCCTGGTACTAGTCACTCCAATTCTGCATCAATGCCAGTTGTTTTTCCACCACTCTAGAATGTCAGTAACACTAGCAAACCTTGGAGGAACTTATGTTATATCACACCTAAAACTTACTCTTGGCCAAAATCTTAAATCCACAAAATGAATTACAGACTTAAGTAAAAGCCGTTATGTACTTAATGGCACCACAATTTTCCATTACAAATACTGTTTTTAATTCTTCCTTAATTTGAAAAAAAAACAGTGGTTGAGGGGGCTTTGAATTTCTAAGCTTTCTAGATCAAAGATTTCTTCAGCTCTCTGGATTATAGGAATGTTGAAAAACAAAAACAAATCATTTTCCTGCTGTAAAATCCTTGCCATGTTTTTGTCTTTATGTAATTCAAAACGGCTGAACTGAGAAATGAGGTTGGTGAGTCCTGTTCAAAACCTAAAAATTCATCAGAAATTAAGTAATTGATAATTCCGAAAGTGTCATTCCAACTAATTGACCCAAAAGTAAATTGTACTGAACTCTTATTTGATGATCCAGAAAATTGCTAAAGAGCACTTGTAAGAGAACAAAATAAATTATGGCTAAGAATATCAAAATATTTTAAAGTGTTGATTAAAGTGATTCAAGACTAAATTATAATAATTTGGGCTTGGTGGTGGTGTCCAGTGTAAATTTTCCTCTGATTCCACATCCGCCCACAACTATAAATGTTTCTTTTTAGTAATGTGATCTGCAAAACAGTGAACTATTTATTTCAAAAGCTTTTGCAGAAAACATTAGACTATAAAAAGTAACAGTTCCTATTTTCATAGTCATCAGTTTGCTCGTGGTTTCTGTATGAGGCCTGACCCTTGGTGTACAAGAAATAAACTGTTTTTAGCAGGGGTATGTCCTTAGCTCTTGGTCATCTGGCATGATAGATAACATGATAATTTACCACTGGTGCACTAGTGGGCTCAGAATTTCAGCACTTCCCAAATGAAGCACTTTTTGCCTTGTCACTAGAGAGAAGTCATGTATGCTCACAGTAGTGGAAAACCTAGATGGCATGTGTGGTGTAAAGCGCATGTCCTTCTGCATGGGGGAGAGTGCTGGCTATGTGCTCTTGGACACTGAGATGTAAAGCACTTTTGCATGTACAAGAGGTCATTTGTTTCCAATTTTTCCTCCATGTTATCTTCATTTAAAATTAAAAAGAATTGTTTTCTTTTTCTAATTATTAAAAAGAAATGCACGCTAGAGAAAAATTAAAAACCAAAAAAAGTAAAAATATAGTTTAAAAATCCCACCATTTGCATTTACTTATGTGAATTTGCATTTTGTTGTATTTGCTTTATGAGAATGTGTTTACATAATTGAGATCATGCTGCATACAGAATTTCTGCTTTTTCTTTAAAACAATCATTTTCTCATGTTACTCAGTTCTCTAACATCAGTCTTAATGAATGCATACTATTCTATTATGGGATGTGTGCTTTACAACCATTTTGGGACATTGAAGTTGCTCCCAGTATTTTGCTATCATAAATATTCTGCAATTCACATCTTTACACATAAAAAATTTTCAATATTGCTATATTTGGTAAAGACTTTAGGTTGCAAGTCAAAGGAAATCAGTTTGCCTTGGCTTAAGAAAAAGGAAAATGTATTAGTTTACAGAGCGAAAAGCTAAGTGTGGATTAGCTTTGGGCACAGCTGGACACAGCAGCTAAATGATGTTTTCGGAACCTTTCTGTCTTCTGGGCCACTTCTTTCTGTGCTGACTTCACTCTTAGGCCTGTTCCTTTATATTCTCTTTCAGAAAGACGGCAGCTCTTTCCCAATCATTCCGGAAATCCAATGATGGCTCATTCACATGACTGAGGTCCAGCACCTAGGTCTGAGCCAGTCACTGGAGCCAGGGCAAGGGAATGTTCTGGATGGCCAACAGGACAGCCCTGCTCCCTGTCCCACCTCCCTTGCTCTGTTCATCTGGCCCCTTTGCTGTTTCCTGAACCCACCCAGCCTGCCCATCACTGATGACCACTGTTCTTGTCCCCTCTGCCTTCACACAGTTCCCCCACTGTCCCCACGGCTTGGTGCTCCCTCACTTCCTTCAGCCCCCGCTGACCACCCCTTCACTGTCTATTCGCTTTCCCTGACTTCACTGACTTACTGCTCCCTGATGTTGTGTTATATATTCATGTAGTATAATTTGTCACTTTCACAGGAACCACAAGGGGTGACACTATTTGTTTGCAGCTCTATCCCAGCCTATATTATTGATAATATTTATCAAGTGAGTTAATTAATGAGTCTGCCAGGCCAGGTGTGTACCCATCTGTAGGCTCAGCCCACCCTAAGGACTAGAGCTAGGTGAGGGAAGGATGTGATTTCTCAAAAGAAAAATAAGAAATTGGGCAGCCATCACCAGAGCAAGCAGACTAAATGCTGGGCTGACCGAAACACTCATGTCCCTTACAATTTTGGATCACTTTCTAAAGCCAATCCCAGGAGTGAGAAATTCCAAGGTTATGAATGTTTGGGTTTCCTGATAAGGACTGCTTCCACTTTTAGCCCCCCTATAAAAATTCTCCTTATAGCAGATAAAATAATAATTCTTAGACACAGATCATCACATCATGCCCCTCCCCAACTTCAAACAGATAACCTTTCCGTGTACCATGACCAAAGACACACCTTGGCACCCAGGCCCAAACTGGTCCAGTTTCAGCCTCACCTGTGACCGCACCCCCATCCCGCTCCCCTTTTCGCACCAGGCTCTAACACACTGGTTTTCTCTTCTGCCCTGGAATTCCCTCATCCTTATCTTGGGACCTTCATATTTTCTCTTCCTTCCTCCTGGAAGGCCCTTCTTGCTGCTTCCTACCTTTCCTTCAGGCCTTAGCACAAATGCCATCCCTCAAGAGGCCCAAGAGAACCAAGAGGGCCCCAAGAGGCCTTGCACTCCAACGATGCTTCTCTCCCAGCCTCTCCAGCAGACATGGAAATATATATATATATTTTCACAGCACTCATCACCCTTTGTACTTGTTTCCTTGTTTATTCTCTGTCTTCCCCCACTAGACTGTAAGCCCCATGAGGCCCTGTTCTGTCCATTGTTGTATCCTCAAAAGTCAAACTGGTACCTGGCAGATCAAAGACCCTCAAAAAGTATTTGTTGGAAAAAAATTAACAAATTGCTGTCCAAGAGTGTTGTAGCAATTTGCGAATCAGCAGTGGGAATACTCAATTCATCTCTCATTGAGGCAATTTTCTTAGAATACAACTCAAGATGGATCCTCACTGCATGAGTCCTGGATGAGAAGCAATGGCACTGTTTTCTAACAGACAACACTTCCCATCTGAACAGAGATCAAGCACACTCTATTATAGCCAGGTATGTTATGACAAGGCCCCAGTAGAATTTCACTTTCCCATTAGTTATTTTTTTAAAAAAGGATAGGGTCTTGCTATGTTGCCCAGGCTGGAGTGCAGTGGCAATTCACAGGTATGATCCCACTACTGACCAGCACAGAAGTTTTGACCTGCTCTGTTTCCAGCCTGGTCCAGTTCACCCCTCCTTAGGCAACCTGGTGGTCCCATGCTCCCCGGTGGCCACCATATTGATGCCAAACAGTACAGATACCCAATCAGTATAGCTCACTATAGCCCCGAATTTCTGGGCTTAAGCAGTCATCCCACCTCAGCCTCTTCAGTAGCTGGGACTGCAGACATGTGCCACCACACCTGGCCTCATCTAGTTTAAATATAGCCTGAGTGGGGGGTGGTGGTGGTGTTGTTGTTTGAGACAGGGTCTCACTCTGTTGCCTGGGGCAATCACAGCTCACTGCAGCCTTGACCTCCTGGACTCAAGCGATCCTCCCACCTCAGCCTCCTGAGTAACTGGAACTATAGATGTGCACCAACATGACCAGCTAATTTTGGTTTTTGTAGAGACAGGGTCTCACTGTTATTGCCCAGGCTGGTCTCAAACTCCTGGGCTCGAGCAATTCTCCTGTGTCAGCCTCCCAAAGTGCTGGGATTACAGGCGTGAGCCACCATCCCCAGACCTTATAGCCTGAGTCTTAATCCCCTTATGTAAGTAATAAAAAACATTCCTATTGCAACTGGGCTCAAGAAAACTTTCTAAAAATGTTACACTGAATAACAATAAGTAAATAATCAGCTTAAGTATATGAGATGTGGATGGGCATAATTTCTGAGTTATCTAATTGTGTTTATAGTTTGATTTATAAAATCTTTCTAATCTGTTCATTGTTAATGCTAAAGTGTGTGTATTTTTGTATATTTTTTAAAGAACTTTACATTTTTAAAAAGTCTTGCAAAAAGAGTTGATCTATGTAAAAAAGTATTTAATATAAAGAACAGCAAAGCACCTTTTTGTTAGGAAGAAATCCCTGACATATCTCAGATTACACTAGTCAAATTTCCCTTTACCTGAATTTCTGTTTGGATACAAAATAATAAACTCAATATCCTCATCTGTTTCAGACAAATCTTCAGCATTACCCAATATGGGGATCATAATGAATTCAGAAAAAAACATTATTGCATTAAAAAAATAGCCAATTCAAAGTTTTTTTACTTTAAAAATAGTACCACTTGAGGAAGTGTATATATTTAAGTTGAAAGTCCCTAAGCAGTTGGTTTACTAAAGTTCAAGCAAACTAAAGGCTGATGGTTTGATTTTTATAACTTTCCTGTGATCTGGGATAGAAAATAGAAAGTAAAAAAGGAAAAAAACAAAACAAAGCAAATAATTGAAAGACACCACACACACACACATACACACATACACACACACACACACACACCCCGCCAAAGCGTATCCTTGTTTTCTGCCAGTTGTGTCACCAGTCAGCGACCTCAACCACAAAAGGCGTTTTCACATCTATCTTGCCACTGTTGACAATTGAGCAGTTGGTGAGTGGACGGTCGTGCCCATCAGTTGCTTGGAGCTCTATGGAGTGCACCACTGTCTGGTGAGGGAAAAGTAGACACGTGGTTTAATTCTGACCAGCAGCTATAGCAATCCAAAGGTTAAACCAAAGCCAACTCCAAAAGCCCAAGTGGGAAGGAAATAAGGTTGGTTTGTTTGTTTTTTATGACTACTAAGATCATGCACGCTAACTGTAGAAAACTTAGAATATTTAGAAAATATAAACATAACATAATAAAATTCACCCATGACCTTCTTACTCAGAGACCACACTGGTATATTTCCTCACTTCTTTTTAAATACGCATTTTATATTCTAAAAAAGTAGATATTTTTGTAAACACCCAGCTCTAGTAAAAGGCATTTCCATTCACCTGTTTAACAGTTAACATGAAGTCTGAGTCAGTTTCAGCTCCATGCTATAATAGGTCTTCACATGTACGGGCCAGAAAGCAGATTCAGAAATGGACCTAGTTCTAGGTTTGTCCATTTAAAGGCGACCCAAGTCATTAACCTATAAGTTGAGCCCAATACTAATGTAACCAGCCCCCTACACTGCTGTGAACGCGCCTTTCTCTACCCTGGAAGGCTTCACAAGCCCAGCAGTGCCGTAGTTCACACTGAAGGAAGTTAGGACTGGTCGAGGACCAAGAAAGTAGGTTTTTGGTGGGTTTCCCAAACAGCCTTGAGGCTACTAGCTCAGTTCCCAAACTTGTGTTGGATAGAATCAGAAGAGCAGTTAGTTGTGAAGGAACTGCGGTGAGCAAGACTGGTTTATTTACATTTGGATGAGGGAGGCAGAATAAGTCACATGGAAACAAAATAAAATGAAACTTAGAAGAGGGCAAGGGAGACAAGGATGGTCCAGGCCTGGGGTGGGCAGACTTTACAGTAACCAGTTTAGGAGCTGAGAGAGCTACTTTAGTCATCCGTGAGGCAGAAATGTTGAAAAACAGAGGGAAGGAGGGTGTTACGAAGTGTTCCTATGGGTTGTGAATTGGACTGCTTTGACATTCTTTGAGACCCAACAGTATAGATTCAAATTCTCTTCGATAATCTTTGGTTGCTGTACCATGTCTCTGTGAATGTAACCTGGGTGTCTGAGGTGAACCAGATGGGATTCTGGGGTTGTTTTGTTTTGCTTTGCTTTTAACTATTTTTAATTCTGGTAAGAAACACATAACATAAAATGTGCCATCTTACTCATTTGTAAGTGCACAGTGCAGTGGTGTTGAGTATATTTACACTGTTGTGCAACAAATATCCAGAATTTTTCATCTTGCAAAACTGAAAGCCTTATTAAATACAACATCCCATTTACCCCTATCCCCAGCCCCTGGCAACTACCATTCTACTTTCTGTTTCTATCAATGTGACCACTTTAGATATTTTATATAAATGAAATCATACAGTATTTGTCTTCCTATGACTGGTTTATTTCACTTAGCATAATGTCCTCAGAATATCTTTCCTTTTGAAGACTGAATAATATCCCATTGTGTGTATATATGGGGTCCTGGTATATATTGGTTCCATTAAAAAGGGCTTTACATTTATATCAAGTAGTAAAATAAATCAACTTAAGTCCTTAATTTCTCCTTGTCAAGTCCCTAGCTGCTGCACCAATGACCCTAATAGTTAAAATGCCATACCATATATAATTTATTCCCCTTTGAAGAGGCCAGTGAGCTATATAATGGATCTCTAACAAGCATATTTTAAGATTAAAATAAATTATTGAAAGTACTCTCAATAAAAATATGAAGCTTTGAAAGGAAAAAAATGTATCAATTTACCATCCCATCGATGACTTTTCCAAATACCACATGTTTGCCGTCCAACCAGGTGGGCTTGGTCAAGGTGATAAAGAACTGAGAGCCATTGGTGTCAGGCCCAGCATTGGCCATACTGACCCACCCAATGCCATAGTGCTTCAGCTTGAAGTTCTCATCTGGAAATGTCTCACCATAGATGCTCACACCTGAGACAAAACAAGCAAGAGAGTCAACAGATGTCTTCCAAAAGTCAACTCTTCAAAGGGTTCATAAGGCCTTAGAGGAATCAGTTATTGGAACCCTATAGGAGGTAGGGATGGGGAATACGTGTTCAAACATAAGGAGAAGTGAAGGAGGGAATAAAATTAACTCCTTAAGGAAGCAGGGCACTAGGGCCTAAAATGAACAAAGAAAGCCTTAAATATGGCACAAGATGGCGGGATGCTCTCTGGCCTCAAACCAAGGGCCAAACCTTGATCAAGCAGGACCATGATTTCGCTCTGAAGTGAGAAGGAATTGAAGGTCAGGAAAACATCCTAAAGCCAGATGAAAAGGTGTGTGAGCCATCCTAGTGGCTGTGTACCTGTTTCCTGAGGCTGAAAGCTCAGGACAGTCCTGTGACTTATCCAGGATTGGGTGTTACTCAGCACCCAACCAGGATGCACCAAGCATTCAATATACACCCACAGTGAATTCTCATAACCGCCCTGAAGAGTAGGTATTCTCTGTCCTGTTTTACAGTGGAAAACAGAGGTTACAAAACTTGAAAACAGCAGAGCAGAATTTGAACATCTGACTTTCTGACTCTAAAGCGGGTGTTTTTTCTTGCCTCAGCACCAAGAACAATAGCAGCTGATCTGGAAGTTGTTGGTCCCAGCAACTTCAGGACCCATCAGGACCCAGAGGATGATGGCAATTGGGAGCACCCAGTGGTCAGCCTTGAACAGGAGAACCAAAGCAAGGCAGGAGGTCTGGAGTTCTAGCAAAGCAGCAGGCAGAGTGGAAGACCTTTATCCACAAACCATGAGAAGGATCTGACCATCCTCCAACACCTCAAGGGTCTGCCAGGCCCATCTCCCCTTCTGCAGGGCCCCTTATCTGTCAGTTGCCAACTTCAAAATTCTGATTCAGTTAGAAAACCCAGAAGTAGGCTGGGAGCAGTGGCTCATGACTGTAATCCCAGCACTTTGGGAGGCCGAGGCCGGTGGATCACAACATTAGGAGACCGAGACCATCCTGGCTAACATGGTGAAACCCCGTCTCTACTAAAAATACAAAAAAAAATCAGCCAGGCTTGGTGGTGGGTGCCTGCAATCCCAGCTACTTGGGAGGTTGAGGCAGGAGAATCACTTGAACCTGGGAGGTAGAGGTTGTAATGAGCCAAGATCATGCCATTGCACTTCAGCCTGGGTGACAGAGTGAGACTGTGTCTCAAAAGAAAAAAAAAAAAAAAAAGCCCAGAAGTGGATATAAGCCAAGCAATTTATAACTGGTTGGTCAGTGACACTTGAAGTGGCCTTGTAGGAGGAGAGTGCTCCTACAGAAGGGTCTAGGCTATATTTAAATTGCCCAAAACATCGTCTCCAAAATTCAGAGAATTTTAAGGCAAGACGCACACTGGGCGGGGAAAGTAGTGAGAAAAAAAAAGGTAGCAGAGAAGAGGGCAGAGTGAAGCTCAGTCACCATTCCTGGCGGCACCATTCCTATGGCAGGAAGGTGAGATGCCAGCACCAAGGGCACGGGCATGGGTACCAGCGCTGCAGGGTTTTCCAGTGAGATCCACAAGCATCCTCAGCAAATCCCATTGCCTGGGGTAACCTAAATGCCTTCCTCCACTCCAGTCTACATTCCCATACCTCTCAGCATTTTTGTAAGAACTAAAAATAATCTTCACAAAGTGCCTGGCAAATCAAAGCACCTAATAGCAGTCATTTTTTTGTTATAAATGAACCATTGCAATAAACATAAAATTAGAAATAGTGCTTGAAAATGTCCTGTTGCTTTAAAAATAGACAACAAATATCCACCCAAACCAGTATTTGTTGAATTAAAAATCTTAAATCTAAAGTAAATTTAAACTCTTTGGAGTTACATATATAGTGTATGTTCAAGAAAAGAACTCACTATACTTTTAAGAGAAAACAGTGTATGGAGCTGGATAGCTATAATCCTCAATGAGAAACAATAAGCTGAAGGAGATTTGAAACTCTCCAAATTTAACTATTTCTACTTTATTGAACTCCAACTTTGTTTATAAGAGTCAGTTTGCATTACAATTCTGACAACTCAGCTATTGCTTTAACTTTAAAACATTATTGGTTCCCAGCTTTGTCCAAAGGACAGCAAATAGTAAGCTTGGGTCCTGACAAAGCCACCACCCTGTAAACTCAGACACTGGATTCAGTCCTCCTGTTCCCAAGTTACCTAAGTAGAATTTGCTTTCTCCAACCCATCATTTTAGAACAGAAAAAAGAAAACACAGAGCCAAGAGTGTGAGTCACTTTTTTGCAGGTTAAACCTTAAAAGTTCTCTTGGACTTGTTTTTTGGTTTTGTTTTTTGTCAATATGATGAAAGATTTTGAAAGAAGGAAGAAAGTGCACTGTGACCCTGCTGCTAACTCTAGTCTCACCCTCCTGGTGTGAGGCCCGTTTTCTACCTGCAATGCCCACCTCTGTAGCGCGCTGCCATCCCAGGGGAATGCAGCTTCACGTTCCACACCTTTTCCTTCCTACGGAAGATATTTTTCTGTATGGCTACTGACTAGTAGTCTGGTATTTTAATAACTGCAAAATGAATACAGCTCGATTATGGAAAGACAATAAACACCAAAACAATCCTGCTTAAAATGAGGACGCCTCCCTCATACCTGTCGAGATGCTGCTAGAGATGAGTCCCCCAAACTCCATGCTTCTTAAAGAGGTAGAGTCGTCTTTACAACTGTGTTCCTTAGCTCTGGATTTCAATGGACTGGGTTCATATACTGGCTTAATCTTAGGTTTCGGTTTGGTAAATGGGAAAGGAAAAAATGCAAAGACATTACCCCCAGTGCCATCTCCAGCGGTGATGTCACCTCCTTGAATCATGAAATCCTTGATGACACGATGAAACTTGCTTCCTTTATATCCATATCCTTTCTAAAGAGATTATTTCAGTTGAATAACAAGTAACAGAGGCCATACTGAAAGATAAACTCAGTGTTGATCTAGAAAGGACAAACTGAGAAAATTAAATAAAATGCCTACAGAACTTGATTATGTCCCAGCTATGGTTTACTGAGAGAAATTTATCATTAGCTGACCAAAAAATAAATATGTAAGTAAAGTATTAATGTGAATAAGTTAAAAGAGAGCAAACCATATTTTCTTTTCTTTTTTTTTGAGAAGGAGTCTCTCTGTTTCGCCCAGGCTGGAATGCAGTGGCGCAATCTCGGCTCACTGCAAGCTCTGCCCCTAGGGTTCAAGCCATTCTCCTGCCTCAGCCTCCTGAGTAGCTGGGACTACAGGCACCTGCCACCACGCCTGGCTAATTTTTTTTTATTTTTTATTTTTAGTAGAGATGAGGTTTCACCATGTTAGCCAGGACGGTCTCGATCTCCTGACCTCGTGATCCGCCCGCCTCGGCCTCCCAAAGTGCTGAGATTACAGGCGTGAGCCACCGCGCCCGGCCCCTTATTTTCACTTGATGATTATTTTCTCCGAATTTCCAGAAGCCTAAGGTCACTGAGTGCCCAGATAATACATATTTTATTGGAAAATAAAGTCAAATGTGGTAAGGTTCATCTGAGATACTAATTGAATACTTATTTTCTCAGAAGACATCTTTATATTTGTCTTAAAAGAAAGAAGATCCAGTTGAAAGGAAATAAAACTGAGACATACCTCTCCTGTTGCTAGAGCAACAAAATTTTCTACCGTCTTGGGCACAACTTTTCCAAAGAGGCCAATCACAATTCTGCCAACATCTCTGTCTCCAATCCTCACATCAAAGAAAACCTGTGTGCAGTGGAAAGGCAAAGTGGAAGGTTATAAGGTGGAAAAGCACAAATATAAGGTAAGCCAAAATTAAAATCTGAGAATTGATCCACATACAAAAGCCCTGCCCATCAGTATTTTATAAAGGAGCATGACATCAATTAAAGGTACTTTAAAACTATTGCGTGGGTGCATCTCACTCACAAATATTCATTCAACAAACATTAAACACCACCCATGGGCCTGGCACTGTACCAGGTATTGAGTTTAAAGGCTGACTCAATTCTGTCAGGGTTGGCCAATGAAGTCTTCAGTAATTCTTCTCTTCCCATACCCCAGAGAAACACTGCTGCTACTTCCCATTTCCTGGCTTTATGGATGAAGATTAGAATAGAAAATGTTGCTCTCTTAGAAAGTAATGCTCTCTAATCTTGGCAGGACCAAAGAAAAAAAAAAAGATTGTGAGGGAACAGGCTAACCATCCAATTTTTTTTTTTTTTTTTTTGTAATTTCAAACAGTCCTAAATTTGCAGTGAATTCTCAACAGATGTCTGCCATCCAGGAGATGATGAAAATGATGAAACACAGCAGTCCTTCAAAAGGCCTGCCATTCATGTCCAAGCACAGTAAAGCACCAGGGCCCCAGCTTTCCAAAGGACAGCAGACATTAAGCTTGGGTCCTGACAAAGCCATCACCCTGTAAACTCAGACACTGAATTCAGTCCTTTTGTTCCCAAGTTACCCAGGTAGAATTTGCTTTCCCTAACCCAACATTTCAGAACAGAAAAAAGAAAACACATAGCCAGAAGTGAATGTGGGTCCTCTTTTTGCAGGTAAAACCATACAGGTTCTCTTGGACTTGTTTTTAACTGTCTCATCTGAAACAACATTATATGCATTTTGCTTCACAAATCACTGTGCTGACATAGAACGCTTGAAAAGGCCACAGAGTCGAAGGGCATTCTATTAGCGCGTTTAGATTATATGAACCAATTTACTGTTTGAATGGGTAAAAAAAGACATTCAAGAGATGGCTTTAAAAAATATAAGAAGGGTTGTCAAGGAAAAAAGATGTCTTACAGTTTAGAAAAATCACTAAGTAAAGACTGTCAAGCTTCTGCTCAAGACAAGAGCTTCTGCCAATACATCAGTACGTCTGTCACAGGGTGATGTGATATTTAGTGTTCCATGTGGCATTTTACAATTTTTACATGGCCAAAGCAGCTAAACTTTTATTATTACTTATATAGAAGAGCTTTAGAGAATGCATGAAGGGCCCTGCCCTTGAGATGGAGCAGTGTATTAAAGCAGTGCCATTCAGCATGGCTTGGGATAGGAGGCAGCTTCAACACACCCATGAGCCTGGTCAGTGCAGAGCTGGCTTCTGCCAGAAGCAGTTTCTCCAAAGGGATTTGCAAGCCAAGGTGTAAATTCAATAACCAGCAATAACGATGCAACACCAGGAAGCCAGAGATGAAACCTTAAAGAAACATTGTATAATACACTAGAAGAGCCTTCCAGACTTTATTTTTTTAATTATACTTTATGTTCTAGGGTACATGTGCACAACGTGCAGGTTTGTTACATATGTATACATGTGCCATGTTGGTGTGCTGCACCCATTAACTCATCATTTACATTAGGTATATCTCCTAATGTTATCCCTCCCCCATCCCCACCCCACAACAGGCCCCTGGGTGTGATGTTCCCCTTCCTGTGTCCAAGTGTTCTCATTGTCAATTCCCACCTATGAGTGAGAACATGCGGTGTTTGGTTTTCTGCTCTTGCAATAGTTTGCTGAGAATGATGGTTTCCAGCTGCATCCATGTCCCTGCAAAGGACATGAACTCATCCTTTTTTATGGCTGCATAGTATTCCATGGTGGATATGTGCCACATTTTCTTCATCCAATCTATCATTGATGGACATTTGGGTTGGTTCCAAGTCTTTCCTAATGTGAATAATGCTGCAATAAACATACGTGTGCATGTGTCTTTATAGTAGCATGATTTATAATTGGGTATATACCCAGTAATGGGATGGCTGGGTCAAATGGTATTTCTAGATCTAGATCCTTGAGGAATTGCCACACTGTCTTCCACAATGGTTGACCTAATTTACACTCCCACCAACAGTGTAAAAGCGTTCCTATTTCTCCACATCGTCTCCAGCATCTGTTGTTTCCTAACTTTTTAATGATCACCAGTCTAACTGGTGTGGAGATGGTATCTCATTGTAGTTTTGATTTGCATTTCTCTGATGACCAGTGATGATGAGCATTTTTTCATGTGTCTGTTGGCTGCATAAATGTCTTCTTTTGAGAAGGTCTGTTCATATCCTTTGCCCACTCTTTGATGGGATTGTTTTTTTCTTGTAAATTTGTTTAAGTTCTTTGTAGATTCTGGGTATTAGCCCTTTGTCAGATGGGTAGATTGCAGAAATTTTCTCCCATTCTGTAGGTTGCCTGTTCACTTTGATGGTAGTTTCTTTTGCTGTGCAGAAGCTCTTTAGTTTAATTAGATCTCATTTGTCAATTTTGGCTTTTGTTGCCATTGCTTTTGGTATTTTAGTCATGAAGTCCTTGCCCATGCCTATGTCCTGAATGGTATTGCCTAGGTTTTCTTCTAGGGTTTTTGTGGTTTTAGGTCTAACATTTAAGTCTTTAATCCATCTTGAATTAATTTTTTATAACGTGTAAGGAGGCCGGGCACAGTGGCTCAAGCCTGTAATCCCAGCACTTTGGGAGGCCGAGACGGGCGGATCACAAGGCCAGGAGATCGAGACCATCCTGGCTAACCCGGTGAAACCCCGTCTCTACTAAAAAATACAAAAAACTAGCCGGGTGAGGTGGCGGGCGCCTGTAGTCCCAGCTACTCGGGAGGCTGAGGCAGAAGAATGGCATAAACCCGGGAGGTGGAGCTTGCAGTGAGCTGAGATCCGGCCACTGGACTCCAGCCTGGGCAACAGAGTGAGACTCTGTCTCAAAAAAAAAAAAAAAAGTGTAAGGAAGGGATCCAGTTCAGCTTTCTACATATGGCCAGCCAGTTTTTCCAGCACCCATTTATTAAATAGGAAATCCTTTCCCCATTTCTTGTTTTTGTCTGGTTTGTCAAAGATCAGATGGTTGTAGATGTGTGGTATTATTTCTCAGGGCTCTGTTCTGCTCCATTGGTCTATATCTCTGTTTTGGTACCAGTATCATGCTGTTTTGGTTACTGTAGCCTTGTAGTATAGTTTGAAGTCAGGTAGCGTGATGCCTCCAGCTTTGTTCTTTTGGCTTAGGATTGTCTTGGCAATGCAGGCTCTTTTTTGGTTCCATATGAACTTTTAAGTATTTTCCAATTCTGTGAAGAAAATCATTGGTAGCTTAATGGGGATGGCATTGAATCTATACGTTACCTTGGGCCAGTATGGCCATTTCCACGATATTGATTCTTCCTATCCATGAGCATGCAATGTTCTTCCATTTGTTTGTGTCCTCTTTTATTTCGTTGAGCAGTAGTTTGTAGTCCTCCTTGAAGAGGTCCTTCACATCCCTTGTAAGTTGGATTCCTAGGTATTTTATTCTCTTTGAAGCAACTGTGAATAGGAGTTCACTCATGATTTGGCTCTCTGTCTTTTATTGGTGTATAAGAATGCTTGTGATTTTTGCACATTGATTTTGTATCCTGAGACTTTGCTGAAGTTGCTTATCAGCTTAAGGAGATTTTGGGCTGACACACTGGAGTTTTCTAAATATACAATCATGTCATCTGCAAACAGGGACAATTTGACTTGATCTTTTCCTAATCGAATATCCTTTATTTCTTTCTCCTGCCTGATTGCCCTGGCTAGAACTTCCAACACTATGTTGAATAGGACTTTTAAAATAAAGAAGAGAAAACAAAACCTGTGAATGTTTAGGAAGGAAAGGAGTAAGATCTGGGAGAGCAACATGAGCAGATGAACAAAAAGTACCTGTCACCCAACATAACTCTTCAGCAAAAATCACATTTTTTTACACATAGCCTTGCACATGTATTATTATAATTTTTTCCCCAAATCAAAATATCCTTCAGCTTCACGAGTGAGCATGAGAACACACAGCAGGTTTTCCCAACTCTAATGGAAAGGATAAAATCAAATCTTATTTTGTCAACAAGTATTTATGCAAGGTTATGTAAAAGGCAATGTGAAGGCACAAACTGTGTAAGAGAGTCCCTGTCCTAAGGCAGTTTAAAATAAAGAGATAGGATAGGCAAACCCATAACCACAGTACAGGGCAGTGTGTGACAAATGCCCCCCAAACACTGTACGCCTAGGCCTGCAGGAACAGTGAGGCTAAGGAGGCAGGCTTGAAGGGAGGCAGGCCTGGGAGGAGGGGAGCCATCTCCCTAAACAAGGATGGGGGTGAGCCCTGTCTGGCAGACTTCTTTCTGGAACCAATGCATCTAGGCAGGAAATGTAGCCTGTGTGCAGAGAAGCAAAGCTGCCCTTCTGACCACAACTAGGGGTTAGAGTGGGTAGGGGGCCAGGAAAGAAGCTGCCCACCAGTTCCAGAAGGCAGAGGAGAGATGCCGGCCTAAGCATGAGTTTTGTTAGGCAACAGAGAGAAGAGAAAAAATAGGGTCAAGCGAGGCTCTGTGAATGTTACTCATATGGGGAGAGAAAGAGAATCTGCAGGCTTTTACACCAGTTCAAGAATAAGGTCATAATGGTCTGCACTGGGGTGGTGAAGGAAGGAATGTATGAGGGAGACGGAAAAGGCATTTATTTATTTACTTATTTACTCAGACCGAATCTCATTCTGTCACCCAGGCTGGAGTGCAGTGGCACAATCTTGGCTCACTGCAACCCCTGTCTCCCAGGTTCAAGTGACTCTTGTACCTCAGCCTCCTGAGTAGCTGGGATTACAGGTGTGCACCACCACACCCGGCTACTTTTTGTATTTTTAGTAGAGACAGGGTTTCACCATATTGGCCAGGCTGGGTCTTGAACTCCTGACCTTAAGTGATCTGCCCACCTTGGCCTCCCAAAGTACTGGGATTACAGGCATGAGCCACAGCGCCCAGCCAGGAGAGGCGTTTAAACAAAGGGGCAGAAACTGGAGGAGGAGCAGGAAGGAAGAGGGAAGGAAACAAACATGACTTAGTGGTGGTCTCAGTGTGGGCAACCCACATCATCTTATATAATTCATCCTCACCACACCCGGGAAAGGTGGGACAGGAACTATTATCACTAATTTACAAATCAGAAAAGTGGAATGAGGGCGGTTACGTGATTTACCAAGATTTCCCGACTATGAGTGTGAGAGCCCAGGTTTCAAGGCTGCCTCTCTCTAAACTGGTTTTTGTTAATAGGGCTCTCCCAGTCTAGCCAGGGAGACCCTAAGGAGCAGAAACAGTGTTTTGAGCTCCCCGGGGGCCAGCTAAAGGTCAGCAGAAGGAGGCAGTCAAATGTTAAATGGTTCAATGTCAAATGATACTCAAGGAGAACCTGGGCACACACATTCCTAGACAGGAGGTGAGACAGCTGCCAGCAAACGCTCTCACTCTAAACCCTCTCACCACTGGATTCATCTCCAATGTTGCTGAGTGCCTCTGGGAACAAGGCCCAGTGCTGGGCCAGGGGTGGGCTGGGGCTACAAAGCTCCTACCCTCAAGGAGCTTCAGTCCAACAGAAAACACATACATGAATGCTATAATATAATGAGAAGTCCGATTTTATAAGATAAGTACAGATAAGGTGTCATGGTAAGGGGTGGTGATTATCTGTGGAGATCAGTGTGGGCTTCCTGGGAAAGGTGATATTGGATTCCATGCTAGACTTTGGGGGTGGGCACCTCAGTCACTTGTTTTTTCCCTCAAGGCTGCCCTTGAAAGTCATTTGGAAATTACGCAGCATTGGAGGTGGGAGGAGGTAGAGGAAAAGGGAGGAGGCACTCACACAGCCTGACCCAAACCCCTGTGGAATTAATCCTGATTCCATTTCCAAAGTAACTAGGGAACACACCCAGTACATGAGCTGTGATGTGGAAGAAACTGTTCTCAAATGCAGCTCCACTACTCAATGGCCATGGAACCTTCAGCAAATTAAACTCTGAACTTTCTTTCTTCATCTGTAAAATAAATGATTCCTTTCAGGTCTGCGCTGTCACAGTAGGATTAAGAAGATAAACACAAATAGCACTAACAAGTGACTTCTGCAATCAGGGACTATGGACTATGTGCTTTACCTGCTGCTATGGTTTAGATGTTTGATCCCAATGTTGGAGGTGGGGCCTAATGTGAGGTGTTTGAGTCATGGGCGTAGATCCCTCATGAATGGCTTGGTGCCATCTCAGAATTGAGTGGGTTCTCACTTTGTTAGTTCCCATGAGAACTGGTTTTAAAAGGAAGCTGACACCACACCCCTCAGCTTCCTCTCTCACCACGTGATCTGCACATGCCTGTTCCCTACCATCTTCCGCCATGAGTGGAAGCAGCCTGAGGCTGTCCCCAGATGCCGAATCTTGAATCTTCCAGCCGACAGAATCGTGAGCTAAATAAACCTTTTTTCTTCATAAATTGCCCAGCCTCAAGTATTCTTTTATAGCAACACAAATGGACTAAGACATCTGCTTTACCTCATCTAATGCGCAAAGCCCTCCCAGGTAGGGATGATTTCTATCTCCATTTGACAGAGGAGGAAACGGAGCTGTGGACACTAGATAACTTGTCCAAGGCCATCTAGCCGCAGCCTCCTGGCCACTACATGCTAATGTGCTTGCAAGCTGTAATATATGTACAGCTGGAAGGATGGTGGCATTATTTCACACACTCCTGATGCCGGATCCTGCACAGATCCCATGGCATTGGTTCAAAAATATAGGTCAGCAAATGTAATTCTGTGGATTTGGAGCCCAATGAGCCAGAGCCCCCACCTGAGCCTCTATGGCTGGGGCAGGAAGCTGCCAGGCTGGCCAAGCAGTAGGATGTGTGGACGAAGTTAATGCCACTAATGGGCCATGTGGGCAGAATAGCACCTCACACCTCTCTTATTTACAGATTCCTATTTTTAAATGAAACCACAGGTAAACAAAAACACTGCTGGGGAAAACAATACACTAGAGCAATGGCCAATTAATGTACTTGCCTGCACTCAGAGAAATTATTTTGAACATCATTTCCCAATAGATTCAGTTGTCTTTAGAAGTTCATGAAAAAGTAATTTAACAGAGCAGATTTGTTTAAGACGCACCTACACAATTAGCTTTCAGAACTTAATGACAAATTCGGTAGGGGGAAAAATGACATGTTAAGTAACAATTCTGAGAGTAGGGTACATGCAAACTCTCCCTCAGTGACAGTGTCACCGACAAGGGTTTAGGATGCTCAAACCCTTCCCCTTCGGCAGCCACCAGCTTTCTCCTCTCTTGGCTCCATCTTCCAGTGGTTCCCAGCCCATGCTGCCTGCACATCAGAATCACCAAAAGCTTCTAAACGATAGGATACTGAGCCCCACCCATACAGATTGTGATTGACTTGCTCTGCGGCGGGTCTCTGCATCAGCAGGTTTAAAAAGTTTCCCAGGTGAAACTTGTTCCCAAATATTACAGGGGATGTACTTACACTAAAAACATTTATTCATTGTTAATCTGAAATTCACATCTAACTGGGCTTCCTGTATCTTATTTGGCAAACCTATTCCTCCTATTCCCTCTCCCTCACCCCACTTTCTAAACCATCAGCAACTCCTGTTAGTTATCCCTCCAAAATCTGTCACAAGTCCTTTCCTTGCTCCCCATTTCAATGATTACCACCCTAATCCAAGCCACCATCTGGACTCTGGCATGGTGCCCTGAATGACCTCCCAGTTCACTCTCCACTGAGTGACCACATAAATTTCTCAAGAGTATATACTGAGATCATGCCATTCTTGAACTCCTGACATTCGTGATCCACCCACCTCGGCCTCCCAAAGTTCTGGGATTACAGGCGTGAGCCACTGCGCCCAGTCGAAATCATGCCATTCTTATGCTTAAAACCCTTCAGTGGCTCTGACTGCACAATAAGACTTCAAATTTTAAGAAAAATTGTCTCAATACCCGCACGCCTACCTGCAGCCTCTAAGGCCCTGTGTGATCCCGCTGCTGCTCACGCCTCCAACCTCATCTCAAGTCACCTCTCATTTTGTGCTGAAGCCACACCATCCTCTCCACATCCTCTGAATGCAGGGAGGGCTTTCCCGTTGGAGGACCTACGCACATGCAGTTCCCTTTGCCTCCTAAATCTTCCCTGCGCTGGTTTTTCTCATTTTTCAGATATTTTAAAATGTCACCCAACGTATATTGAAGTTTATTTCCTCTAACATTTCATAATTGTGCGAATTTTATGTTTATGGCTTTATCTCCAGAGACCCTATTCAGCTCTGTGGCCTTGCACAAATCATTTCCCAAAGTTAGATACGCCTACAAGATCAAGAGGCTGGGAGTAAGATCAGAGCTTCTCAAAACCATCAGGCTGTTTATCAACCCCGCCCACAGCGTGGCATGGCCTTTCTGCGACACCAGATGCTGAGCTGGACCTCCTCCTCCCCACCCCTAGTCTTCCCCGTCCTCAGGTGGCGCCTGCTGTAGAGGATGTAAGTATTCTAGTCGCTGATTAGTATCGTTTCCACTGACAAACCCCAGACTGATGAAGACCACTTTCAGCTGTAGCCCGCCCCTCCGGCTTCAGTTTCCAAGACACTATTGCCAGTGGGTTTTCTAGAAGTGGTGATCACGGGCACCAAATTATCCCCTCCCTCTCCCTGCACTCTCCCATTATCGTCTACCCTTGGTTAAATATGCTGAAAAAAGAACTGAAGTGGAGTTAAGCACGAGGAAGCCTTAAAGACGCACTTTGTGGCAGCCCTCCGCCCCCGTCCCCCGCCGTGGAGGCCGCCCCAGGTCTACAGGTGCCGCCTTCGCCCGACCTGGCGTAGCCCACAGCAGGGGCCGCCCGCCCGCCGAAGTTGAAGGCGCACCTCCCCTTCCCGGGAGAGGACGACGGTTCCCCAAAAGAGGCGGAGGGTAGTCTCTCATCTGAACGAGGCGCTTTAACGCCTGCCCGAAGCCACCGCGGCCACAGTGGAGACCACGCGGCGGGCGGGCGGCTGCAAGCCCTGGACTCCGAGTGCCTCTCCTGTGCAGGTCCCGTCCCCACCGCATTCCTCTCGCTCCGCTCCCGAGCCCAGGCCACGCAGAAGGAAGTACTTGGGCAGTCTCCTTCCTGGAGAACTGGCCAGCCGGTTCCGGAAGCCTCTCCTACCCACAAGCTGATCACCTCGGGCCACCGACCCGGGACAAGAAGTCCAAGGAGCCTGCGGCGGGGGCAGGCTGGCCTCAGCCCAGCTCCCCCAGGGTCTCCCTGGGAGCGCCGGCCTCCCCGCATGCGAGCAGCCCCCTCCCACCCAGCCCGGCGGCCGCCTCCAGTCCCCCTGAGCCCGGGAAGCCTCCTCCTCGCCCGCCCTGACACCGAGGTCCCAGTATCCAAAGCGCCCCCAGGGCCCCGCCCGCAACAGGGGAAGTTGCTGCCCGCCGCTCTCGGTCACCTTGGCTGTCACAGAGGGGCCTCGCTTGCGGAAGCCCTCGGCCCCCGAAGAAGACACAAGCGCGCCGAGCCCCACGCAAAGCAAGAGAGGTAGCAGCAGCCGAGGACCCGGGCCCATGGTGAGCGGTGGCAGAGGCGCTACCGGCACGGGTGCGGCCACTGGCTCCGGGACCGCTGACGGGACTCCCGGCCGGCTGCGCCTGCGCGCTCCCAGTTGCGGGGGATGGGGATCGGGCAGTCCGGGAAGGGCGGGGACCCGGGGCGCGTTCCTCCCAAGTTCAGTCTCGCGACCCGAACTTGGGACTCGGAGGAGCGCGCCCAGAGGGCGCAGCCAGGGCTCGGCTGCTGCGCCTAAGGCGGGTGCGGAGGACGACAGGGCCGGGAGGGAGCCCGGGTTGGCCAGGCGCGGAGCAGGGCGCGGCGGGCTACGCTGGGAGCACCTCGTGGAATTTACCGCGTAGGCGCGGATTAAACCTGGACAGGAGGACTAGGACTCTCGGGCCTCCGCGTCCGCCCGGCAGCTAGCGCTCCGCGGGACTGGGAACTCTGCGGCCGGTCCCGGTCTGATTGCTGCCGTCCTGGGAGCAGCCTCCGCCGGGGCCGCTGAGTTCCAATGGCCCATCGGAACCTTTTGCTAGGCTTCGGACGCTTAGCAGAACTTTGACACCGCTGGACGCGTGAAGCCCTGTTGCACTCGAATAATGGCCTCTCACTGAGATGATTCACATCTGGGGAACACTGGAAATTGCTGGATTCACAGTCCAGCTTTGCCTTGGAAAAACTTTTACATTGACTTTAAGTACTTGGAGGATGATTCTGTGATCTTGTCTACACTGTTCACAAGGCAGCACTTACACGGGCCCAGAACCATGGTCATGTAGGATTCTTTCCTGGGGAAACAAAGTAAATAAACTGACTTTTAGGTATATCTGTAGGATGGAATTTTTACAAACTTAAGAATTATGTTTAGGAAGATTAATGACTGGGGAAATAAGTTCTTATATTTTTTAGATGGAAAACTCGGGTTACAAAACCACATAGAAATTCTGATCTCAACCGTGAAAATAAATATTTCAAGGCATTTAAATATTGAAAGAGACGTATCATAACGTTTACAGTAGCTATAGATAGAATTGATACCTATTGATAGAATTATGGATTTTTGAGGGTTAAAAAAAATTTTTTTTCGCAGTTTTCTGATTTCCCAGCTGTTCTACAATGAGCATAGAAGTATTTTATAACATGGAAAGGGTTATTTTAAAACTCATTGCTTTTTGAATTAGAATTTCAAAAGAACTTTTTAATTTTAGAGTAACAGTCCTAAAATTATCTAAAAATTAGTGGTATTCGCACATAGGTGCCATTTTAAGGGACTGGTGCCATTACTTTCAAGCCAAGATTTTCCTCGGATTAACAGATGGAATTTCTAAGTGTCAGATGGGATTCCTAGGTATAACTAAGTGTAGATCTAAAATGACATTGGAACCATTAGAGATAAAAGGAGTAACCACTACTTTTTTGGGGTAAGGAAAAGGAGAAATGCAATTCCGAGCTATTTTTATGATTCAGTCCAGTGAAAGACCTAATGGCTTTCCTCTTCATCCCCACCCCCAATGAGGAAAGAGTCCCCCTTGGGTAGCAAGACAAGGGTATCTCTCAGAGCACTTACCCTATGAGGTGACTGTGAGGTGATTGTGTATATTTATCTGTATTCATTAATTGTTTTTGTCTGTCTGCTATCAGAGGTAAGCACGGCCAGAGCAGGGATCAGGCCTATATTTATTCCCCTTTGATGACCCAGATCTAGTGCAATACCTGATATATAGTGATTTCTCAATAATTATTTGTTGAATGAATGAATCTGTCCAACTACTTTTTATGCTACCGCCATCTCACCCTCTAGGCAAAGAAATGAAATCTTTCCTAGCTCCCTAGAAACTCCTCTTGTACCCTCTGCCAGTTACAAACACTTTTTTTTTGCCCAAATTAACTGCAATCCTGACTTTTCGTGCACTATAGTTTAATTTTGTTTTAACTTTATTTAAAGAGAGTATTACCGTATGTATTTCTTTTTGCTTAAATGTTTGTGAAATTCATCTATATTTTTGCATATAACTATTTTGGTGGCTAATACAAGGTAGGGAGAAAATTCATTTTTTTCATAAGAATATTCATTTATTTCAGTACAGTTTATTGAAAAGTCTCCCCTTTAACTCACCACTCCATAGTGTTCTTCTGTCATCGAGCAAGTGCCCATGTATATAGGTGTGTTTGTCGGCACCCTATCTGTCCCATTGGCCTGTTTGTCTGTCTTTGTGCCAATACTACATTGTCTTCATTAAAATAGCTTTATAATAACTCTTCATATTCAGTAATACATACCCTTTTAGCTTTATTCAACAAATTCTTGACTGTTCTTCAGCTTTTCCATGTCCATATAATTTGAGAATCATCCTGTCAGTTTCCACACACTGAGATTTTGATGGGGATTGCACTGCATCTGTAGACCATTTAAGACTTGGCAAATTTACAATATTGAGTCTTCTAATTCATGAACATAGCATATTTAAGTCTTCTTTAGTTTCTCCCAGTAAGATTTTATAGCTTTCTGCCCAGAGATCTTACACGTATTTTATTAGTTTGATTTCTACGTGTATGTTTTTTTATGCTATTGTCATGTATTGTAGTAAAATTAATTTTATGTATTAACCTTGTATATACCAACCTTTTTAAACATATTCTAATAATTTATCTGTGAATTGTTTAGGATTTTCTCCATAGACAATTATGTCATCCATGAATAATGACAGTTTTATTTCTTCTTTTCTAATCTTTACCTTTTGTATTTCTTATTTTGGCCTTTTCACACTGGCTGGGACCTGCAGTACAAAAGGAAGTGGCAACAGTGGGAGTCCTTGGATTGTAGGCTGAATTATCCTCCAAAAAGGTATATTGAAGTCCTAAACCCCGGCATCTGTGAATGTGACTTTATTTGGACTGCCTTTGCAGGCGTAATCAAGTTAAGATGAGATCATACTGGAGTAGGGTTTGCCCTACTCTAATATGACTTGTGTCCTCATAAAAAGAGAACAGATACAGACACATGCACAGAGAAGAACACCATATGAGGATGGAGGCGGAGATTGGAGTGCTGTATCTACAAGACAAGGGATGCCAAAGATTGCTGGCAACCCCCAGAAACTAAGAAGAGGCAAGGAAGGATTTGCCCCTAGGGCCTTCAAAGAGAGCATGGCCCTCCCAACACCTTGATCTCAGCTGGTAGCTTCCAGAACTGTGAGACAATGCATTTCTCTTGTTTGAAGTAACCCAGTTTGTGGTACTTTGTTACAGCAGCCCTAGGAGGCTCATACACCTTGTCTTGGTCCCAGTGTCAGGGGGAAAGCTTTCAATGTTTCACCATTAAGTATGATATTTGCTGAAGGTCCTTTTGGGGGATATCTTTTTTCAGATTCAGAAAATTCCTTTCTAGTCCTAGTTTGCTGAGAGTTTTTAGCATATATTTGATTTAAATTTTATTAACATCATCTATTGAAATCAACTGAAATAATTATGTGATTCTCTTACTCTATTAATGTGATGAATTGCATTGATTTTCAAATCGTAACCCAGGCTTACATTCTGGAATGTGTCCAACATGGATTATCCTTTTTATATATTACTAGATGTGGTTTGGTAATATTGGTTTATTAACAAAGTTACCAAAAACTGAATATAGACTCTCTTCTGAAGTTCAGGAAAAAAAAAGAGTGGGTAAAATGTGGCTCTGGCTGTCCAGTTGAGACTGAGTTGGTCACCCACATGTCATTTCAGTATTAGTGGGTAAATCTGCTGATCTTATTTTCAGGATATTTGCATCTAAATTCTTGAATGAGACTAGCCTGAAATTTTCCTTTATTGGAATTTCATCTCAGTTTTTATATTAGAGTTATTCTGGCCTCTTAATATGAATTGGCAAATGTGTAGCTGTTTTTCCCCTACTCTTAAAGGGTTTGTGTAAGATTACCATGTCTTCCTTGAATGTTTGTTAGAAACCATCTGGGCCTGGAATTTTCTTTATTGTAACATTCTAAATTATATATTTAATTTTTTAAATAGTTGAAGGATTATTCAAATTCTCTATTCTGTCCAACCTTTACTTGAAGTATTTTTCAAGGAATATATCCATTTTATTTATATTTTAAAATATAGTTTTATAAAGTTGTTTAAAACATTTTTAATGACTTTGTAGGTCTGCAGGACCTGTAGTAATGTCTTCTTTTTCATTCCTGACATTGGTTGTTTCTTTTCTTGTTTTCCTTGAACAGTTTCACCAAGGAAACGGATGAATCCAATATATTTTATCTTATTAATTTATGTTCTAACTTTATTATTTCCTTCTTTCTGCTTTCTTCGAGTTTAATTTACTGTTGTTTATCTATCTTCTTGGATAGACTCTTAACTCATCCATTTTTAAAGCCCTTCTTTTTTTATATAGTACTCTATGTACAGTTAAAATGATAAAGGTCCCCTTGCACTTCTTGAAAGTTTTGATATGTCATATTTTCATTATTCTTTGAAAGTATTTTCTAACTTACATTTTTATTTCTTTTTTGACCCATGTGTTATATAAAGGTATAGTACTTTATTTCCAAACATGATTTAAAAAAAATCCTTTTGTCAGTGATTTCTAACTTAGTTGTATTGTGGTCAGAGAACATATTCTGTGTTATTTCATTCTTTTAAAATATGTAGAGACTTGCATTATCACATAGGATCTGAACAATTTATTTGATTCTGCCCTCGTTATAGTAGTCTACATATGTGTTCATTAGACCAATTCATATCTCTCTCCTTACTTTTATCTGCTTGTTATAAGAGTTACTGAGAGAAGTGTGTTAAAAATCAATTTCATTGTGACTCTAGTTTGTCTATTTCTCCTTGTAGTTCTATAAATTTTTTCTTTATATGTTTCTTTATATATTTTTTGAGACTTTATTGAATGAAAACACATCTAAAATTATCTTTTGATTAATTATCATTATGTAGTATCATTCTTCTATTTCTAATAATGTGTTTTGCCTTAAAGTCTGATATTAATATAACATCACGGTTACTGAATGCATGGATTTTTTTTTTTTATAAGATTCTATCCAGATCACGAGGTCAGGAGATCAAGACCATCCTGGCTAACATGGTGAAACCCCGTCTCTACTAAAAAATACAAAAAACTAGCTGGGTGAGGTGGCAGGCACCTGTAGTCCCAGCTACTCAGGAGGCTGAGGCGGGAGAATGGTGTAAACTCGGGGGGCGGAGCTTGCAGTGAGCTGAGATCCGGCCACTGCACTCTAGCCTGGGCTACAGAGCGAGACTCTGGCTCAAAAAAAAGATTCTATTTCCACTCTTTCTGTTCTTATGTTTTAATATATCTTTTGTAAATAGCATAAATCGGTTTTTAAATGGAGTTTCATAAACTTTATCTTGAATATGTAGCCTGTTGACATGTTTGGGTTTAAATCTAAAGTCTGAATCATATTTTCTTGCTATTAATACCCTATATTATGTTCCCCTTTCTCTCCTTTTTTGCATTATTCTAACTCAATGGGACAGATTTTAATATCCTGTGTTCTCCCTCCACTGGATTGGTCCGTTATACATTCTTTTATTATTCTTTCAGTAGTTATACTAGAGATTACAGTATATATTCTTGATTCCTTAAAGCCTACTGTTACTTGTTACCTTTACCCTCTTTCTGAGTAATGTAAAAAGCTCAGGACACTTACCTCCTTTTCCCTTCTCAAGAATTTCATGCCTTTGTTGTCATGTATTTTATTTTACCCCAATGACACACAATTATTATTGTTTAATATAGTTATATACACTTAGATTTATCCACATATTTACATTTTCATTGCTCTTCATTACTTCTTGCATTTCAGATTTATTTATGTGGTCATTTTCTTTCTGCCTGAAGAAGTACATTTGGTATTTCCTTAACTGCTAGTCTGCTGGCGACAAATTATTTTATTTTTATTTGCCTGAAAATGTCTTTACTTGACTTTGTTCCTGAAGGATATTTTTGCCCAGTATAAAATTATTTTATTTCAGTAGTATCAATATGTTACTTCCTTTGACTTTTAGCTTCCATTATTTCTGTTGGAAAATCCACTATTAGTCTAATTGTTGCTAGTGATTTGTTTTTTAAAATCTTTTGAAAGTGATTTGTTTTTTAAAATCTAAATGATTTTAACATTTATCTTTCCATATTTTGATTTTAAAGCAGTTTTATTAGAATTTTTATTAGAATTTGCTTATATGTAGATTTCTTTTTACTTATCCTACTTGGGACTCAGGATTTCTGACTCTTTACCAAGTTTGGAAAATTCCCAGTCATTAGTTCTTGAAAAGTCAATTATAATCAATCTCACTACCCTCGTACAATTACTTTCTTTCTTTTTTTTGGAGATGGAGTCTCACTCTGTCACCCCATGCCTGGAGTGCAGAGGCAGATCTCGGCTCACTTCAATTTCCGCCTCCCAGGTTCAAGTGATTCTCCTGCCTCAGCCTCCCAAGTAGCTGCAATTACAGGTACCTCCCACCACACTGGGCTAATTTTTGTATTTTTGGTAGAGATGGGGTTTCGCCATGTTGGCCAGGCTGGTCTTGAATGGCTGACCTCAGGTGATTCACCTGCTTCAGCCTCCCGAAGTGCTGGGATTACAGGCGTGAGCCACCGTGCCCAGCCCAATTACTTTCATTTATGCATATTTCTGTATACTGTGTTTTATATGCAGAAGACATTTGAAGTAATATACTGTAAAATTGTACAATTAAAATTATAAATAAAATGTGAGACTATGACATGAAATCCAAACAGTATATGGATGAATTATAAGAAGATTAGCTAATCTGCTGGCCGTTATCTTTTGTAATACTAAAATAAACAATGACAGTATAACATTTTTGTAGATTGCTTCTTTTGTTGTAGTTTTGATTCATCAGACTGTTCATGTTTCATTTATTAATCATTTATGAGTACCAAAGGGTACAGTTTTGTCACATTTAGTGTTTTTCCCCTAGCTTATTAGAAGCAAGTTTTAGATTTCTGATACTTGTAAAATAAATGTGGCTCTCGAAGCTGCATGTCAATGTCTTTTATAAAACCCTTTATTTATTTTTTGTCCACTATATTAATTTCTTCCCTCATTTATGTACATAATATCTTAGTTAAGTCAAATATTACCTTCCTCTCAAACTAAGATGGAACTGGCACAAATGCCTTTGTTAAATTACATTCACTTTTAGCAAGTAAATGCCTAAACCCTTGTTAATTACCAGCTATTTGAATGATGAGTTTTGCTTGGGAAATTTCCTTAAATGTTAGAATGAGGGAAGTGTACAGTCACCTGGGATCACCCAGGAGGCAATAGGGTCTCCTAGCTAGAACCTGAGATCAGGGCGGAAGTTACTGGGGCTCTCATACTTTAATGTGCCTAGCATCTTTTTCTGGAGCTAATCACTTAGGCAAATGTTCTGCTCCTTTAGGACCTGCCCCTGCCAAACTTGCAGTGACAAAATCTTCAAGGGATTAAAAACGAATCTTGCTTTTATTTGCCAACCTGGACAAAACCAACCAGCACTCTTAATGACAGGTATCATTAAGACACCCTGTTCTCACCCTCCCTGAGCTCCTTCAGCCATCAGCCAGAAGAGAGGCAGCAGCACTGATACTTACCCAGGCTGGGCACTGGGGTACAAAAACGAAGATGCCCTGAAGGAATTTCAAAGGTAGGATGTGTACATGAGAAGGGTTTAAAACCATGTAAAGGAATGCAGCCCACAGAGAAAGATTGCAGAAGGGAAATACTAAGCAAGGCATCTTGTATACAATATCCTCTATAGTCCTGAGAGGGAGGTATTGTTAGAGACTGAGAAAACTGAGGAATTGAAGTTCATCGAAAACCTCAATGTGTCTGCATCTGTGAAGTTGAGGTGTGATGGAGATTTTGCAAATATCTAACTTCACTGGAGAACATGGAAGCACAGTTGCAATGGAGCATGATAATTAGGAAGTGACAAGAATTAGAGAACAAGTAAATATGGCTCTTGCAACTGGTGAAATAGGAGATTGATTATATTCCAAAAATTAAGGTAAATTTATTAATGCAAAAGAACAAAAATCTCATGCTGTAAAACCCTGATGATTCCTACTTCATGCTGCATTGATCTGAGTGCTAGATGTGTCTTCCGTGACAGTTCAGACAACCCTGTTTCTAAGCCTTTGGAGACAATCTGTTATTAAATTGATCTGTGTATTTATGTTCTGTCCTATTCACTGTTATTTACTATTCACCAAGGCTGCCAACTTTTAAACAGTCTTGATATAAATGTTTGTTCCTAAACCTTTGCTGATAGATGTGTTTTATGTAACACTTACGGAGTCCATTAACATGAAGCACTAAAACACAAAAAGAAACTGAAGAGATTTATAAGCATATGAAATGCCCTCACCAGAGACAGTTGAAATAATAAATTGAAAGTCAAAGGAACATTTGTGAAGTTACTATGAGCAGATTTATCCACTTCAGAACATGTTTATGGGACTGAATCATGCTATATATTATGTTTAACTTAAAAGGTAAAATACAAATTGATTCTTTTATATTGGTAATGACTTATTGTGTTGAGAAAACCCTACTATTGTAGAGAAGAGAAATTTCACTTTAAACACTCCTATGTCATTTGTTAAAAGAAATTATCTGAATGATTTTTCTTTACAAGTTGGAAATTTAGGAAAATTCAAATTATTAGTATTTTTATGTGATAGTAAAATACTTCCAGTATTATTGTTTTACAAAAATATCCAATTCTGAGTCCAATTGTGATAGCAACAGTATTCTAGGAAATAATTTTTCTTGACTGCAACTTGAGATACAATTAGTATCCTCTGAAACAAATATCCCTGCCCCTAGAAAAGAAAAAGTTTGGCAAAGCAAAATGGTGGCCTCTATCTCCTCGTTAAAACATCACATTGATAAAGTCCATATACTTCTCTGTTTCAAAAAGTCCCAGCCCTTTTAAACATTGACATTCTTATCATTTTGTGTGTTCGGCACTGGCCACTGGCTAACAGTGTCTGTGTGGATTTCTCCTTGAATATCTTTCCTCCATCAACTGATAAGCTAGTCACTCCTAGGATTTCTGGTCAAGAGCATGGCTCAAGAAAGCAAGCTGATAAAGTACATATTTGAAATTGCAACAAAACATTCCTTCTCTTCTAGTTCTGTGTTTTGTTGTTGCTTGCTTGTTTGTTTTTTTCATATTTGAGGGTAGATCTAAAGGCTACTGAGCTTTCAGGTTGAGGTTGCCCGGGCACTAAAGTGGCCGTGTAATATGCTTTCCCAGGAGAGAAAAGACACTGGTATTGTAAATCTAGCCTGTATTCACTATCACAGGGCTAATCCATGGCCATAAAATTAGAGTCAAATATAAGATGAACTGCCAGCCACTCTTTTCACATCAATCTATACACACAAGCTAATGTGTTATTTTAGGAGTGAAAACAAAATTCTTCATTGCTCCTTACAGATGTAGCTCAAGGTATAGGATGATCATAACAAATATTTTTGATCACATTTATTTTTCCTATATGTAACTTTTTTTTAAGAAATAAAAATGTTAAAATTCAGGAAACTAAAAAGAGAGACTTTTCAAAGTCCCAATCCCCAACGTAAATACTGTTAATGTTTTGGTGTTTTTCCTTTCAGTGTTTTGGTTATTCTGTTCATCCAATTTTGTATTTTTTAATTGAATTCTATTTTAACATAATACTCTGGGATGTCTTTCGTGATGATGTGTGAATTATGAGTTTGAAGGTTTGGGTATATTTTTTTCAGAAATGGGGGTCTCACTCTGTCACCCAAACTGGAATGCTGTGGTGTGATCACGGCTCACACCACTGTGAGTTGGGACTACAGGCAAGTGCCACCATGCCTGGCTTTTTGTTTTGTTTTGTTTTTAAATTGTAGAGAGAGGGGTCTTACTCTGTTGACTAGGCTGGTCTTGAACTGCTGGCCTCAAGTGATCCTCTCACCTTGATTTTCCAAAGTGCTGGGATTACAGACATGAGCCACCACACCCAGCCTAAAACGTGTTTTTGAGCCAGGTGCGGTGGCACACACCTATAATCCCAGGGACGGTGGGGGCTGAGTTGGGAGAATTGCTTGAGGCCAGGAGTTTGAGACCAGCCTAGACAAAATACTGAGGCCCTATCTCTTAAAAAATATTTTTAATTAACAAATTAAAAGAAAATTAAAACAGGCTTTTGAAAAACGTAAGAAAATTTACAGAACTGAAAACAATTTAAGTATCACCTCTCCTGTAACAACAAAATTGTTCCAAAGAAAAGATTTCCAAATCTTGTAGACACCAAACAGTAGTTTTCATGGGCAGGAACTACAAATTGAATTTGAAAATGTAGCAGGGAGAAGTGGAAAGAATCCCAGCCTTGGTGGAGAAGGGTTGGCGATTCACTCACCGATGTCTCCCATCTGTTCTCAGGCAGCACCTGCCCCTGGTAAACCGTGGAGGGTCTCCTCTGTGCTGCTTTGCACAGGGCAGTTGCTGCCACCAGCCAGGCCCAGGGAGGAATGTGGCAGTGATGCCCCATCCACCCTCCTTCTAAGGATATCAGAACAGGAAGAACTTTAGTCCAGTGCCTCTCACTTAACAGATAAGAATGCTGAGGTCCAGGGAAGTGAAATAACTCAATGCAGAGCTAGCTCTGTCACTAGGCAGCAGTCCTCCCTCCCTGGGAGTCTGATGAAGGGGTACCAGGCGGCTTCTCCACTTCTCTTCGCAGGTGGCTCTGCTGCCTGCAGCTGCCTGCAGAGAACTGCCCAGCAGTGGTGGGCCAAAGTCAGCCTGTTTTCAAGCATAAGCCCAAATGAAAGTTTTTAAATAGCAGAGGAGGATTTCGACCTCCCTTTCTACCAAGGGCACATCATAAATCCATTTGAATGATTCTGAAAAGCCTCTACGTTTTCCATTCAATGAGGAAACATGCCAGAGAAACTAAAAAACTGTAAAGTTTTCAATAACAGAACCCAATAAAGCCCTACTGTCCCTTCAGGCTTCACAGAAATCCTGGAATTCTAGACCCTTGAGGCTGGAAAGAGCTTTATAAAGGTGATATTTTGTTATGACTTTTAAGCCACAGTTAAAAAAAAAAAAAAAGAAGGAAGTTATTACTTCTGTCACCAAGAGGGTACTAAACATTCCTGCCTTCAACTAAAACTATTGCAGAAATAGTTTTTCAATTTTTCTGAACTGAATTCTAAAGTAGCAGTGTAAAATTGATTTCATGGAATTAAAGCATAGAATGGTGATTACCAGAGGCTGGAAAGGGTGGGAGGTGGGTAGGGGAAGATGGAAAGGGGTAGGTTAATGAGTATGAACATACAGTTAGATAGAAGGAGTAAGTCTTAATGTCCAAGAGAACAGCGTGACTAGCTGACAGTAATTTATTGTATATTTCAAAATAGCTAGAAGAGAAGATTTGGAATGTTCCCAATACAAAGAAATGACAAACATTTCAGGTGATGGGTATCCCATTTACTCTAATTTGATCATTACACATTGTATGTATGTACCCTATAAATCTGTACAACTATTATGAGATCAATTTTTTTAGTTCATGCATATGAGTCAGAACATGCAATGATACTTGTCTTTCTGTGCCCAGGTTATTTCAATTAACAATGTCCTCCAAAAAAAAAAAAAAAAAAAAAAAGGTCCTCCAGTTCCATCTATGTTCCTGCAAATGACAGGGTTTCATTCTTTTTATGGCTGAATAATATTCCATTGTGTATATGTATATATTTTTAACCATTTGTCCATTGATGAACACTTAGGTTTTTCCATCATTGCTATTATGAATAGTGCTATAATAAATACAGGAGTGCAAATATCTATTTGATATACTGATTTCCTTTCTTTTGGATGTATACCCAGCAGTGGGATTGCTGGATCATATGGTAGCTCTGTTTTCAGTTTTTTTGAGGAATCTCCGTACTATTTTCCCTAGAGGCTGTACTAGTTTACATTCCCACCAGGAGTGTATGAGCATTCCCTTCTCTCTGCATCCTCACCAGCATCTATTCTTTCCCTCTGGGTAATGGCCATTTTAACTGGGGTGAGATTATATATCATTGTGGTTTTGATTTGCATCGCCCTGATGACTAGTGATGCTGAGCATTTTTTCATATGCTTGTTGGTCATTTGTATATTTTCTTTTGAGAAATGTCTGTTCAGATCTTTTGCCCATTTTAAAATTAGATTACTTGGGTTTGTTTTTTGCCATTCAGTTGTTTGGGTTCCTTAAATATTCACGTTATTAATCCCTTGTCATATGGATAGTTTGCAAATATTTTCTCTCATTCTATAGATTATCTCTTCACTTTGTTGTGTCCTTTGATGTACAGAAGCTTTTTAGCTTGATGTGATCTCATTTGTCTATTTTTGCTTTCATTGCCTGTGCTTTTTGAGGTCTTATCCAAAACTTCTTTGCCCAGGTTAATGTCTTAAAGCATTTATCCAATGTTTTCTTCCATAGTTTTATGGTTTGGGGTCTTACATTTAAGTCTTTAATCCATTTTGATTTGGTTTTTGTAGAAGATGAGAGATAAGGGTCTAGTGTCATTCTTCTGCATTTGTTTTTCCAATTTCCCAGCACCATTTATTAAATAACCTGTTCTTTCCCTAACATATGTTCTTTGTCAAAAATTAGTTGGTTGTTAATGTGTAAATTTATTTCTGGGCTCTCTATTCTGTTCTGATGGTCTATATTTCTGCTTTTATGCTAGAACCATGCTGTTTGATTACTGTATTAGGGTTCTCTAGAGGGACAGAACTAATAGGATATAAGTATATATGAAAGGGAGTTTATTAAGGAGAATTGACCACACGATCACAAAGTCAAGTCTCATGATAAACTGTCTACAAGTTGAGGAGCAAGGAAGCCCATGGTGGCCCAGTCCAAGTCCCAAAACCTCAAAAGAAGGGAAACTGACAGTGCAACCTTCAGTCTGTGGCCAAAGGCCAGAGAGCCCCTGACAAACCAGTGGTATAAGTCCAAGAGTCTAAAAGCTGAAGAAGTTAGAGTCTGATATTTGGGGACAGGAAGCATCCAGCACAGGAGAAAGATGAAGCCTGGAAGACTCAGCAAGTCTGCTTTATTCTAGCCACGCTGGCTGTTGATTAGATGGTGCCCACCCAGATTGAAGGTGGGTCTGCCTCTCCCAGTCCACACTGACTCAAATGTTAATCTCCTTTGGCAGCACCCTCACAGACACACCCAGGAACAATACTTTGCATCCTTCAATCCAATCAAGTTGACACTTAATATTAACCATCAGACACACCCAGGAACAATACTTTGCATCCTTCAATCCAATCAAGTTGACACTTAATATTAACCATCACAATTACTATGGTGGTATATTTTGAAGTCAGGTAGTGTGATGCCTCCAGCTTTGTTCTCTTTACTTATGGTTGCTCTGGCTGTTTGAGGTCTTTTGTGGTTCTATGTGAATTTTAGAATTTTTTTTCTATCTCTGTGAAGAATATCATTGATATTTTGATATGGATTGCATCGAATGTGTAGATTGCTTTGGGTAGCATAGACATTTTAACAATATTAATTCTTCCAACCCATGAGCATGGAATATCTTTCCATTTTATTGTGTTCCTTTCAATTTTTTCATCAGTATTTTATAGTTTTCCTTACAGATATCTTTCACTTCTTTGGTTTAATTTATTCATAGGTATTTTTTGTAGCTATTGTAAATGGGGCTGCTTTCTTCATTGCTTTCTTTTGACTTACATACACTGTTGGCATACATAAATGCTACTGATTTTTGTATGTTGATTTTGTATCCTGAAACTTTACTGAATTTCTTTTTTGTTGTTGTTTTTGTGAGACGAAGTCTCACTCTGGCACCCAGATTGGAGTGCAGTGGTACAGTACTGGCTAACTGCAACCTCCACCTCCTGGGTTCAAGTGATTCTCCTGCCTCAGCTTCCAGAGAAGCTGGGATTGACAGAGTCTCACCCTGTTACCCAGCCTGGAGTGCAGTGGTGAGACCTTGGCTCACTACAACCTCTACCTCCCAGGTTCAAGCAATTCTCCAGAGAAGCTGGGATTACAGGCACCCACCACCATGCCCAGCTAATTTTTGTATTTTTAGTAGAGATGGGGTTTCCTTTGGCCAGGCTGGTCTCGAACTACTGATCTCAAGTGATCCCCCTACCTTGCCCTCCCAAAGTGCTGGGATTACAGCCATGAGCCACTGTGCCTGGCCTGAATATTTTTTATCAGCTCTAAAACTTGCTGGGTGGAGTCTTTAGATTTTTCCAAATATAAGATCATGTCATCTGCAAACAAAGATAATTTGAATTTTTCTTTTCCAATTTGGATACCCTTTATTTCTCTTGCATAATTGCTCTGTCTAGGACTTATAGCAATATGTTGAATAAAAGTGGTGAAAGTAGGAATGCTTGCCTAGGAAGGGCTTTCGCTTTTTCCCCATTCAGTATGCTGTTAGCTGAGAGTTTTTCCGTAATGGCCTTCATTGTTTTGAGGTATGTTCCTTCCATACCCAGTTTGTTGAGAATTTTTATCATGAAGTAACGTTGAATTGTATTGAATGCTTTTTCTGCATCTATTGAAATGATCATATGGTTTTGTCCTTGATTCTGTAACTGTATTACATTTATTGATTTATATACGTGGAACCATTCTTGCATCCCTGGGATGAATCCCACTTGATCACGGTGAATGATCTTTTAAATGTCTTGTTGAATTTGGTTTGCTAGTATCTGGTCGACCATTTTTCCATCTCTGTTCATGAGGAATATTGGCCCTTGTTTCCTTTTTCTGTTATGTCTTTGTCTGGTTTTGATATCAGGATAATGCTGGCTTTATAGAATGAGTTTGGAAGTATTCTCCGCTATTCAATTCTTTGGAATAGCTTAAGTAGAATTGATATGAGCTATTCTTTAAACATTTGGTGGAATTCAGCCATGAAGCCATCAGGTATTGGGCTTCTCTTTGATAGGAGACTATTTATTACTGCTTCTGTTGTCACTCATTATTGGTCTGTTCAGGTTTTCCATTCCTTCACAATTCAGTCTTGGTAGGTCATAGATGTCCAGGAATTTATCCATTTCTTCTAAGTTTTCCAACTTGTTGGCATATAGTTGTTCGTAATAGTCTGTAGAATTCTTTGTATTCCTTTATATCAGTTGTAATTTCTCCTTTTTAATTTCTGATGTTATTTGGGTCTTTCTTTTCTTTTTTTTTTTTTTTTAGTCTAATTAAATGTCAATTTTATCTTTTCAAAAAACCAACTTCTGGGTTTGGTTTGTTCTTGCTTTTCTAGTTCTTTAAGATGCATTATTAGGTTGTTTATTTGAGCCTTTCCACTTTCTACTAGGCATTTATTGATTAAAAAAAAAAAAAAACCAAAAACTTCCCTTTTAGCGCTGCTTTTGCTATATCCTATAGGTTTTGGTATGTTGTGTTTCCATTTCATTTGTTTCAAGACATTTTTAAATTTCCTTCTTAATTTCTTCATCGACCCATTGATTGTTCAGGAGCACGTTGTTTAATTTCCATGTGTTTTTATAGTTTCCAAAGTTTGTCTTGTTACTGATTTCCAGTTTTTTCCCATTGTGGTCAAAAGAGATTCATGATGTGATCTCAAGTTTTTTGAATTTGTTGAGACTTGTTTTGTGGCCTAACATATGATCTATCCTGGAGAATGTTCCACATGCTCATGAGAAGATTGTATATTCTGCAGCACTTGGATGAAATGTTCTGTAAACATCACTTAGGTCCATTTGGTCTAGAGTGTAGTTTAACTCTGATGTTTCTTTGCTAATTTTCTGTCTGGATGATCTGTTCATTACTAAAAGTGAGATGTTGAAGTCCTCTACTATTATTGTATTACAGTCTATCTCTCCTTTAGATCCATTAATATTTGCCTTATGTATTTGGCTATTCCAGTATTGTATGTGTGTGTGTATAAAATTGTTAAGCCCACTTACTGAATTGACCCATATATCATTATACAGTGGCCTTCTTTGCCTCTTTTTATGGCTTTTGACTTGAAGTCTACTTTATCTGCTATGAGTTTAGCCACTCCTGCTCTTTTTTGGTTTCCATTTTCATGGAATATCTTTTTCCATCCCTTCACTTTCAATCTATGTGTGTCTTTATAGGCAAAGCAAGTTTCTTTTAGGCAGCATATAATTAGGTCTTGTTTCTTTATCCATTCAGCCACTCTGTCTTTTTATTGGAGAAATTTGTTTATTTACATTTAGTGCTATTATTGATAGGTGAGGATTTACTACTGCCATTTTGTTACTTGTATTTTGGCTGATTTATAACTCCTTTCCTCATTTCTTCTCTTGTGGTTAGGTGATTTTCCTGGTAGTGTGCTTTCATTTCTTGCCTTTTATTTTCAGGCATCAATTATAGGTTTTTACTTTGTGGTTAGCATGAGGCTTACAAAAAATATCTTATAACAAGTTATATTAAATAGATGACAAATTTGATCACAAGGAAAAGAAACAAACAGAAAAAGCTATAAAACTCTACACCTTAACTCCGTCTTCCCCTTGTACTCCCTGCACCTCTTTGATAAGGTCAGTACTCCCTGTACTTCTTTGATAAGGTCAGTACTCCGGGCACCTCTTTTATAAGGTCATTGATCCTACTCAAGAGACAGTTGCCCTCATGACTTATCACATCTTAAGGGCCCCACCTCTTAATATTATCACATTGGTGATTAAGTTTCAATACATGAATTTTTGGGGGACACATTCAGACCATAGCAATCACTGAATGTTTAATTGTTTTAGCTCTGAATTTACCCATGTGGTAGATTGTTTAATGACCCCAAATCCCCTCCCTTACCTCCCAATTCCAGTATTCACTCCTCTTTATAATATGTCTTTGCTTCACATCCGTCTAGAGGTGGTGTCCATTTCTCCATCCCCTTGAATTTTGGCTGACTTTGTTTGCTTTTATCAATAGAATGTGATGGAAGTGAGGTTGTTTGAGTTCCTGAGCCTAGGTATCAAGTAGCCTTGAAAGTACTGCTTTCACCTTTTGGAACACTGCTCAGAGCTGCCATGTAAGGAAACTAATCTAGTCTACAGGAGACTGGAAAGCCACATGGAGAAAAATCAAGGCACCCCAGCCAGCACCAACTGCCAGACATGTAAGTAAGGCCATCTGAGCCCTCCAGCCAAATAATCATCCATCTGCATGGAGCTACTTGAGAAAGCATGGGCAAAACCAGCAGAGAAATTGCCCGGCCAATTCACAGAAGTATGAGAAATGATAAACTGTTGCTGTTTTAAGACACTAAGTTTTGGGATGATTAGTTACATAGTAATAGATAGCTGACACAACCTGTCATAATCTTTTAACCTGTAATTATATACAGGAGCTTATTTCGTAAGGAAACCTTTTACAATTCCTCTGCATTCTTGCATTGTTCCTCATGCAGAGAAATTCTCTCTGTAATGAATGTTATTATTCGCCTGCCTAATAAAAGAACACCCTGAACTTCCAAGGTTAGTAGAGGAGGGAGAATCTCATATGGGGAGTGCTATTTCTCCCTTTCTTCTCATCACCATCACCACCCTGGCATGGATATAGACCCAGCTCCAGGTGAAGTTGGACCTACCAAAGACTTGGGAGTAAGTGAAAGGAGAAAATACACACACACATGCACACACACATAAACACACACACACAGTACCATATTAGTATTCCCTAGAGAAACAGAACCAATGGGAGGTGTGTGTGTGTGTGTGTGTGTGTGTGTGTATGTGTGTTGTGTGTGTGTGTGTAGAGAAAGAGAGAGGGAGAGAGATTATGAGGAATTGGCTCACCTGATTATGGAGACTGAGAATTTCCATAATCTGCCATCTGTAAGCTGGAAACCCAGGAAAGCAGGTGGTGTAATTAAGTCCAAGTCTGAAGACAAGGAGACAATGACATAAGTCCCAGTCTGAGGGCAAGAGATGAGATGTTCTAGCTCAAGTAGCGAGGTAGGAAAAAGGGGTTAACTTCCTCCTTACTCCACCTTTTATTTTCTTCAGGCCCTCAACAGATGGGGTGACACTCACCCACACTGGGAATGGTAATCATCTTTACTAAGTTCACCAATTCAAATGCTGCTGTCATCTGCAACACCCTCACAGAGCCACCCTGAAAAAATGTTTACTATGGATATCATGGCTCACTCAAATTGACACTTAAATTAACACATGTATCATTATACACTATAGTAACCATTATATATCATTATATATCATTATACTATAATGTAATACATAAAAGTGTGTCATACACACATATATAAAACCCAAGGTCACATAACTAGTAAAGAGAGGAACTAGGATTCAAACCCAGCAGTCTGACTTCAGAGTCTGTGCTATTAACAATTGCACTCCACTGCCAAAAAGAGTCATATGTGTGACTTCTAGGTGTGGCTATTCTAGGAGCCCCCAGGTACCAATCCATTGTAATGGGATTTTCTGCTGCACTGCCTCATTATCTAACTGCAGCCTGTCTCCTTGGGCCGGACACTGTTCTACCTCCATTACCTAGGGACACCCTCTTGTCTAAAAGTTTAGAGTCCAGGCCCAAGGGTGGCAGCTCCTTCATCCCAGATATGTAATATGGGGATTCCCCTTCCCTTTAGGGTGTGGCAGATACTGTAAATTACCTTTCTAATTTCATTTAGATTTTAGCACGTTTTCTAATTTCATTTCATTTTTCCTTCTTGTACTATGCAGGCTGGAATGCTACAACTACATTCTTCAAGACTCCCTCGTAGCTAGTTTCTGCATGTAACCTGCTATTACCAAGAAGACACATTGCTTGAGACTAGGAGGCAGAGATGCTAAATGTGAATGATAGCTCCACAGAGAGAGAGAGATCAGATCTTGCAAAGTGCAGTAAAGAAGGCACTTGGATTTCCTGGGACAGCTGCTCTGGGGATTTTGGATTCCAAAGCCCAGTTCTCTGGTCTTTCCAGAAATTCTTACAAGGTACGTACTACTGTTTAATGAATTATTCTCTGCTTAAACTAGATAACATGGATTCGGCTGTCTACAGTCAAAAATCCTGACAAATACAGGATAATACTGCACCCTCAACCACAGGAGTGGCTCCTACAAATGAAGCACATTGGAATACAGTAGTAGCCTGACTTCCATATGAGTAATCTCGAGGTTTCCCTTTGTTTCCAATTTCACTTGTAGGCTCCAATGTAAGAGTGGAAAAGCAGAGGTCATGATGGAGAGAATAGGAGTGAGCCCATAAAACCTGGTTTGGCTGGGTGTGGTGGCTCGCACCTGTAATCCTGGCACTTTGAGAGGCTGAGGCAGGCAGATCACGAGGTCAGGAGATCAAGACCATCCTGGCTAACACGGTGAAACCCTGTCTCTACTAAAAATACAAAACATTAGCCGGACATGGTGGCACGTCCCTGTAATCCCAGCTACTTGGGAGGCTGAGGCAGGAGAATCTCTTGAACCCAGGAGGTGGAGGTTGCAGTGAGCTGAGATCACACCACTGCACTCCAGCCTGGCGACAGAGCAAGACTCCATCTCAAAAACAAACAAACAAACAAAAAACCTGGTTCAATTATCAAATATTGAGTCAGGGATAGGCTGAGCCAGCAACAAAATCTACCCACAGGGACTTCAGGCCTCAGCAGTATGAACAAGGGAATCTACATTTGAAGATCAAGATCAAGTTGGTTGGAGAAGTAAAGCCAGGACACCAGGTCTAAATTGAGTTCCATGAACAGTATATGGCCAAGTCAGAAACCCTTTATGAAGACCCCTAGCCCCAACCACAGGTGTGCATGTTCTCATCTTAGTGGAACAATATATAGGACACGAGGACATGTCTTCACATTTAATTGGTGACCTTTGCCCCTGTGGTATGAGAAAACGGTATCTCCTACTCAAATATCGGAGAGATATTTTGGTTTAAAATGTAAACTGAGTCAGAGTTAATTTGTCTCAGTCAGCCAACATGTCATAAAAATATTTTAATCCAAGTATTTTCATAGTTTATCTGATATGTAAGATAAAGTAGAGCCAAAAGAAAGATGCAAAATCAAACCAAAGTTAAATTATTGCTTCTGATGGGACAAACCCTGTCCAGGAGAACTGTGGGGTCTTTCTTTGATTGACAGGTAGATTTGGGAATTTTTAGAGGAGACCAATCCTTTTGGGGCAAGGGAAGATGCAGTTGCAAAATACCGCTTGCTGGTTCTTTGGAAAAAAAAAAAATAATAACAAAATCGATAGACCACTAGCTAGATTAACCAAGAAAAGAGGAAAGAAGATCCAACTAAGTGAAATTAGAAATGAAACTGGAAACATTACAACCAACACCATAGAAATGCAAAAGATCATTTGAGATTACTATGACACCTTTATGCACACAAACTAGAAAACGTAGAGGAAACTGATAAATTCCTAGGGCAATACAACCCTCCTAGATTAAATCAGAAGGAAATAGAAACTTTGAACAGACCAACAACAAGCAGTGAGATTGAATTAGTAATTTTAAAATTGCCAACAAAAGAAAGTCCAGGACCAGATGGAATCACAGCTGAATTCTACTGGACTTTCAAAGAAGATTTGGTCCCAATCCTACTGAAACTATTCCAAAGGATTGAGAGAGAGGAAACCCTCCTTAAATCATTCAATAAAGCTAATATCACCCTGATACCAAAGTCAGGAAAGTACACAACAAAAACGGAAAACTACAGACCAATTTTCCTGATGAACATAGATGCAAAAATCCTCAACAAAATACTAGCTAACTGAATCCAACAGCACATCAAAGAGAATTCGTCATGATCGAGTTTCAGAACAGGGATGCAGGGATAGTTTAATATATGCAAGTCAATAAATGAGATTTATCACATAAACAGAATTAAAGACAAAAAACCATATGATCACCTCAATAGATGCAGAAAACGCATTTGAAAAAAAATCAGTATCCCTTTAGATAAAAACTCTCAACAACCTAAGCATAGAAGGGGCCTACCTCAAAATAGTAGGAGCCATATATGATAAACCCACAGCCAACATCATACTGAATGGGAAAAAGTTGAAAGCATTCTTCCTGAGAACAGTAACGAGACAAGGATGCCCACTTTCACCCCTCCTATTCAACATAGTTCTGGAAGTCCTAGCCAGAGCAATTAGGCAAGAGAAAGAAATAAAGGCATCCAAATTGGAAGAGAGGAAGTCAAACTACCACTGTTTGCAGATGATATGATTATATAACTATAAAATCCTAAAGACTCCTCAGAAAAGACTCTTAGATTTGATAGATGAGTTCAGTAAAGTCTCAGGTTACAAAATTGATGTATACAAATCAGCAGCACTGCTATTCACCAACAACAACCAAGCTAAGAATCAAAATAAAAACTAAATCCCTTTTACAATAGCTACAATAAAATAAAATAAAATACTTAGGAATATACCTAACCAAAGAGGTGAAGTATCTCTACAGGGAGAACTATAAAACACTGCTGAAAGAAATCATAGATTACAGAAACAAATGAAAATGCATCCCATGTTCATGGATTGAAAGATTCAGTGTTGTGAAAATGACCATACTACCCAAAGCAATCTACATATTCAATGAAATTATCATCAAAATATCAACGTTTTCATGAAGTTAGAAAAAACAACCCTAAAATTCATATGGAACCAAAAAAGAGCCCACATAGCCAAAGCAATCCTAAGCAAAAAGAACAAATCTGGAGGCATCACATTGCTGGACTTCAAATTCTACTACAAGACTGTAGTTACCAAAGTTACACCAGCATGATCTTCCACAAAGCATACAAAAATATACACTGGGGAATGGACACCCTATTTAATAAATAGTGCTGGGAAAACTGGCAAGTCACATAGAGAAGAATTGAAACTGAATCTGTATCTCTTGCCTTATGCAAAAATCAACTCAAGATGGATCAAAGACTAAAATAAGAGCTGAAACTATAAAAACTCTAGAAGACAACATTGAAAAAAAACTTCTAGACATTGGCCTAAGCAAAGAATTCATGCCTATGATCCCAAAAGCAAATGCAACAAACACAAAAATAAATAAATGGGACCCAATTAAACTAAAAAACTTTCGCAGAGCAAAGAAATAATCACCAGAACAAACAGGCAAACCACAGAATGGGAGAAAATATTTGCAAACTATGTGTCTGACTGATATCCAGAACCTACAAGAAACTCAAATCAGCATGAAAAAACCCAATAATCTCATCAAAAAGTGGACAAAGGACATAGACATTTCTCAAAATAAGATATAGAAATGGCCAAAAAACATGAAAAAATGCTCAATGTCACTAATCATCAGGGAAATGCAAATTAAAACCGTAATGAGGTACCGCCTTACTCCTGTAAGAATGGCTATTATTAGGCCAGGTGCGGTGGCTCATGTCTGTAATCCCAGCACTTTGGGAGGCTGAGGCGGGTGGATCACTTAAGGTCAGGAGTTCGAGACTAGCCTGGCCAACATGGGGAAACCCTGTCTCTCCTAAAAATACAAACATTAGCCAGGCGTGGTGGCAGATGCCTGAAATCCCAGCTACTTGGGAGGCTAAGGCAGGAGAATCACTTGAACCTGGGAGGCAGAGGTTGCAGTGAGCCAAGATTCCACCATTGCACTCCAGCCTGGGTGACAGAGTGAGGCTCTGTCTCAAAAAAAAAAAAAAAAAAAAAAAGATTGGCTATTATTAAAAACTCAGAAAACAATAGATGGCATGGATGTGGAGAAAGGGGAACACTTGTACACTGCTGGTGGGAATGTAAATTAGTGCAACCTCTATGGAAAACAGTATGGAGATTCCTTAAAGAGCAAAAAGTTGATCTACCATTCAATCCAGGATTCCCATGGCTGGGTATCTACCAAAGGAAAAGAAGTCATATGAGAAAGACACTTGCACACATGTTTATAGCAGCACAATTCACAAATGTAAAGATGTGAAACCAACCTAAGTGCCCATCAACAAATGAGTGGATAAAGAAAATGTGTTATATATACACCATGGAATACTACTCAGCCATTAAAAGGAACAAAATAATGTATTTTGCAGCAACTTGGATGGAGCTGGAGGTCATTATTCTAAGTGAAGTAACACAGGAGTGGAAAAGCAAAAACCATATGCTGTCACTTACAAGTGAGAGCTAAGCTTTGAGCTCACAAAGGCATATCATACAGAGTGATATAATGGACTTTAAAGACTCAGAAGAGGGAGGGTGGGATGGGAGATAGGGATAAAAAAACAAGTCCAGGCAGTTCACCATTGAAGAAGGGTCTCTTCATGTCATGACTGTTATTAGCTGCATATCCCTAAAGGCAGAATGCCCAAACTTGAAGAATTGTATTCCCTGGAGTTTCCTCTTTTTCCTCTTTGTCCATAACATGAATCAATAATAAGCTTCTTAAGACTGCTCTTGTATTAGATAATCATTTTTACTCTACAAAATTGTTGGAACTTACATCATCCGCAACAAATTAAAATTCTTTTTCTTCCCTCCCCTGTTTTTCAACCCTTTCTTCCTTTTAAAATTCATAACCTCTGGTCATTACTTTGTGGTTTTATCTGACATAAAACCACTTTAGCTGACTAAGGTGATTACTTGTGAAAGTACCATAATTATCTTTATTACATATTCCTGAGTTACATGCTTTACATAATTAGCACAAATATCTATAATAGAGTAGAAAAAACACAATAGAGCGTCCTAGATAACATGGAAGATTGAACCTATTTGTCTAATTTTGCTCCCTCCTGAAACCCTACAAAAACTATAGCAGAGAGATTTAAAGTGAAAGGTAAACTCATCAGGGCAGAGTGGACAAAACAAGAGATAAGAACAACATTTTGTAAATGAGAAAGCAGATGGACAGGAGGCATCTTAGCAAATGCAGGAAACCAAAATCTAAGCCTGCAGGGGAAAAAGCTGAGAACTAACCTGATTTTGAAGCACAGTCCTCAAAAGGCTTGAGCAGTGGCCGCACCACTTGGTTTGAGCGTAAAGGCTTCGTTTGAGGAGGAGGAGGGCTGGACCAGAAGGAAGAAGTTGGGTGGTGAAGAGCAAAACACAGAGGCTCAAATGACAGCTGTTGAGGGAGTGAGCAGGCCCTTCTGCCGGCTGCCCACTCCACCCTGGGAACTGGCCCCTCAGCCCAGGAGCTTTATTTCCTGCAGAGGGTGAACTGATTATACCCGGACTGGGAAATGCCAGGCAGGGCTTTTTGGGGCTACCATATTAAAACAAGGAAGTTAGGCAAATGTTTGTGCACTGGATGCTGAATCCTTTCTGTTTTTCCTCCCACTTGACTCTCCGAATACAGAAAGTTATTTTTTTTCCTTCTAGGCAGGAAGAGAGAAGAGTATCCCAGCTGGGAATTGACCAGCCCTAGAAAAAAGACCTAAAGATACTGACTGATGCCAAAAGGTGCCCCAAAATAACCCAGCCAGATAATTCTTCAATTAAGTTCATCATGGATAAACTCAAAGCAAACGTCTCAAAACTTCCAATCAGCTTTCCAGTTCCCCATAATAAACATAAGCAGACAGCCAAAGATTGCCAGGCATGTAGGGGTGTCACTAACCAAGAAGATAGAGGTGAAAATGAACCAACAGAAAGAAAAGCAATTTGGAGAAATCAGAAGCAATGCAGAAAGAAGAAAACTAAATGAAACAAAACCCCAAAAAGGTCATTAATATTTACAGAATGTTAAGAGAAGATACTACATTTAGGTAACAAATGTTATTAACCAAAAAACAAAACAAAAACATAAGAAGCTTCAAAGAACAAAAATTAATTTTTAGAAATTAAAAGCATAATAGCAGAAATGTTGTGGTTGGAATGTGAAATACTGAAAAAGTTGAATCTTTCAGAAAGTAGAGAAAAAAGGCAAATGGAAACTACAAGATAAAAGATAATAAAATTATATAACTAGTACTGAAGTTCCAATAATAGCAGTTTTTCTTTCTTTTTTTCTTTTTTACAAAGAGAACATAGAAAACGGAGTGGAAGAAAGTATAAGAAAGTACTTTTAAAAAAAATCTCAGAACTGAAGAACATGACTTGACTTAATTGGCCCATGAGGTGTCAAACATCATGATTTAACGTGACCCACACCAAAACATATCAATTTAAAATTTTGAAATAAGGAGAAGATTCTCTAAGTTACAAAAAAGGATAAACAAAACAGGTCACATACAAAGGATCAAGAGTCAGAATGGTTTCAGACTTCTCAACTGCATCACCAGAAGCTAAGAGACAGTGGTGGAATCACACCAAATTCTGAAGGAATTATTCCCAGCCTACAATTCATTACTAGTCATGATATCTATCTAGTATAGAAAAAAAGACATTTTTCAGACTTGAAAGTTCTAAAAACTATTACCTCCCCTGCACCTTTTCCTAGGAAGCTTCTGAAGGCTGTACCTTGCCAAAGCAAGGGAGTAAATAAACCAAGAAAGAGTAAGACACAGTATATGGCACCAGGAAGCTTGAACATGGGAGTATGGTAACAGGAATCCTTGAGATAATTGGGAACAGGATATTAGGGTAACAGTTACACAGCAGGAGAGGAGGGAAATCAGTCCTGACTGGAGCAGTGTGACTCAAGAGATAGCCTAGTGCTATTGTGCTTCCCTTTCCACCTCATAATGCTGTTAGAAGCTGTGTCCCACCAACACAAGAGAGTGCACCAAGCAAGAGGAAGACATGAGTCCCACGAGACAGAGAATCTAAACCCAGAGATGGGCAAAGGCAGTTCAGGGATGACAGCCAAATGAGGTCTCAAGATGGCAGCTGCCAGTAGGTGTGGTAGTAATAAGCTTAGACAGAAGGATAGAAGGAGAGTGGAGTCCTCTAGAAGGGCATCTTTTAAAAAAAATTATATATATCTATACATATAGAAATATATCTGATAGATTAGCTGGATGAGATTGGTCTGTGAGTGAAATGTTTTAAAAGGTTTTTGGGAGATATAAGAACAATTGATAAGAAACTAGCAAAGAAAGTAAGCAAATGGAAAATCAAGGCAATTATTAACTTCAGGAAAAGCAAAGGGTGTATGATGTTGAATATATTTAATCTAAAACTGTACCATGTACTGGGAGGATGAAGGAGGTGAAGCAGATGGATGGTGGTGGAAGAAAATGAAATCCTCAGACCAGGCACCATGGCTTACTTCTGTAATCCTAGCACTTTGGGAGGCTGAGGCCGGCGGATCACCTGAGGTCAGTTCAAGACCAGTCTGGCCAACATGGTGAAGCTTATGTCTCCAAGCTGTCTCTACTAAAATAAAAAATTAGCCGGGCATTGTGGCACACACCTGTAATCTCAGCTACTAGAGAGGCTGAAGCAGGAGAATCTCTTAAACCCAGGAGGTGGAGGTTGCAGTGAGCTGAGATCACGCCACTGCACTCCAGTCTGGGCGACAGAGCAAAACTGTCTCAAAAAGAAAAAGAAAATGAAATCCTTAACTCTCATACTAGAAAGTCAAGTGATATTGTCTAAAACAGAGGACAAAAAGACAGCACAATTTTATATTTAGTGTAACTATATAGTGTTTAGGAGTGAAGTATGATGTTTGTAGCTTACTTTTAAAGGATATACTGAATGCATGTGTGTATATAATTGTCTATATATATAAGGTAAAAAAAATTTATAACAAAAGTTATGGATAAGAACATATGACTTAGAAAAATTAACATGTGTAAATCCTACAAACAATACCTCAAAAGTGGTACTCTCTGAAGACAGAGACCAGGAGTGTAGTGAAAGGTGAGTCAGGGATTGGTGTTTTTGTGAGAAGCCTTGTAGCTGTTACTGTTTTACTTTCTAAACTATGAACATGCTTCACTTAGATTGAAAACAAAATTTTATTTAAAGATGTAAAGAAAGGGGAATAAAGGACTCATGGTCCAGTTACATTCTACCAGTAACTAGTTACATAACCCTGGGCAAATCCTTAACCATAGAGGATAACAGAGTTCTGGACTATTGTATGAAGAAAGTTCAATGATTTCAAGTTAAAATCATTGATTCTCTGATAAGACACAGGCTTATTTATTTTTTCAAACTTTGTCTTTTTTATTACTTTAAATTTATGTGTCTAAAAGTCCAAAACTATTTCCAGATTATCAAATTGCACTGACTAGAAAGGTAATTTTTCAGTGAGGATAACTTTAGCTGTTTATTTCACAAAAATTTGCACGTGTACTCAGATTTATCTTCCTCACCACTCAACAAGAAAACCTGGTCTTCTAGATTCCTAGGCTCTAACATGGAAAAAAAATATGGAGCACGTGGAACAAAAATAGCTCAAATGTAGGATCACTTGGGGAATAATTTGGACTTACACAGTTACATGAAAAATCTCCAAAGTCATATTCGCCAGAATTACATCCAAGAACAACGTTTTATTTAGCAACTAACTGAGATGAATAGCAGCTTCAGTAGCTCTAAGCAAAGGCTCTATTCATCAAATTTAAGGACACAGGCAAAGGAAATTGATTCATTTCTGGACCTGATTGAGTTTCCACAGTTAGATGCATTGGAGGGAGACACGACCTGAATGCTCCAATTCTGTGGTTATTGCCTGCGTGTAATCTGGTCTGGAGCACCCCGCCCTTGTGTCCTCAAGTCCAGCCAGGCTCACCACATGGAAGATACTCTTATCTCCATACTATTTTTGGGATAACCAATGAAATCTTTAACAAAACGTGTGATCCTTCAGCGAAAATACAGCTTTCCCTAGGAGACGCCCGTACATATGAAATAGGAGATGCATGAAATATTGGAACGTCTTATGAAGAGCAGGGCTCAGCTTGGTATCTTGCACTTTGTTGGTGCCCTGTCATGCTTGTTGACTCAAAGGCCTCTTGTTAAATGTATTGTTTGCCACTGTTATAGGATTTATTTTCACCTTCCTCCCCATAATCTTGAGAATCTAATTGGGAGCCAGAAGATTCTTCTCCTGTGGCATGTTCTCACCACCACTTTCATAGGTCTTTAGACCACTTGATCACTGGTTCAATGTCTCAACCAAACTGTTAGAGTCTAAGCTCTGTGAAGGCAGGGGCCAAGTCTGTCTCATTCACACTCCATAAGGCAAGGCCGATAGCGGGTGCTTAGAAAATACTTGTTAGAGGAGCATTCATCCACCCGGCAATCCAGGCTTGGTTCTGGTTTTCTATTCTCAACATTCAGGAGGCTTGTTTGATGTTGGGATGCTAGGTTCCTTAGTTAAGTCATTAACTTGGGTGTTTAAGCCTTGCCCTTAAATTAACTTGGGTGTTTAAGCCTCGCCCTTAAGGGCACTGGGATTGAGCTGCAATTTGACCAATTAGCAATGGGACCTCAGACAATTTACTTAAACTCTGTGAGCCTTAGTATCTTCATCTCTAAAAAGGAGGTGATAATGACACCTTCTTCACAAAATTTTGGTGATAATTAAATAAGATTTTTATATTTATATATGTGCCAGAACCATATACATAGTGTCTAGGACAGAATCTAGCACATCCTAAGTACTCAATAATGTTAGATCTTTTCTGTTTACTACCCAAGCTACTGATGCATATAATTTCTTGCACATAGTAATAAAGGGCTGAAAACTATTTTTAATAGTCCAAAAATAGAATTATTATATTTACTTATGATAATATTAACTAAAATGCTAAGTTCTTTTGGGAAATGTATTAACACATCCCATGCTTGCAAGCAATCTTTCTTGGTGCATACACATCTTAGATTAATTAAAAATAGGAAAATGAACTAGTTATATATGTAACTTGGTATATAAAAACCCTGATATGGAGTTCATGAGGTGTCCTTGGTTACTTAGGATTCCAAGAAGTCCTTTTTTAAATTTTTTATTTTATTTAGATTTGGAGGTACATGTGCATGTTTGTTACATGGATGCATTACATACTGGTGGTGATTGGGCTTCTAGGGGGCCCATTACCCAAATAGTGAACATTGTACCCAACAGATAATTTTTCAACCCTCACCCTCCTTGGTTATTTTCAACCATCTGTTTTGATCCTGGCTTCCAACTCCAGAATCGTGATGGGTTTACAGAATTTTGGGGACTGATGTGTTTGCTGCTGAACAATTGTAGTGTGTTTAGTAATAAAACAGAACCAGTATCATAACAATAACATTACCTATTCTGAATGGACTGACCTATTATAATTTTGCCTGAAACTCATGACAATTGCATATGTTTAGTCTGTGTTAGAGAATTTTATTGCTAATTACCAAATAGTACAAAATGAATAATTTTTACCAAAAAAATAAATAAATAACTTGCCGGGTGCAGTAAGGCTTTGATTATTAGATGGCAAGAATGTTACAGTGGCATGAAATGACTATGACATTATCAAGAAGAATGGATTGATATTTAAATAGTCTAGACTATTTGTCAAACCTATAAAACCCTCAACTGTCTTGTATTTTACCCTAAAAAATATTTCAAGAAATTATCAGCTAGCATACTTTGGAGAGATAGTATAGAGATATAAAGTCAGAGAAGAGTAACTACTTACCAGTCTCATAAATATGCTATAAGACCCTAACTATTTCATCAGACTTTACTTCTTTACAATCAAATTTATTTGAGACTGCTTATGTTATTCAAGAAACAGAGAGAGAAAGAGAAACTTGATCTTTTGTTAGTATTTCCTAACTAAACATTAAACCATTGCAACCATGGAGTAAGCCCTATTTATGTTTTCTTAAACTAAAGATGTTTTAATATCCCCCCATATTTTTATCATTGCTTTGTTGAAAATATTGTGAAAACCTGCTGTATTAGTCCATTTTCATGCTGCTGATAAAGACATACCTGAGACTGGGCAATTTACAAAAGAAAGAGCTTTATTGGACTTATAGTTTCACATGGCTGATGGGGGGCCTCACAATCATGGCAGAAGGCAAGAAGGAGCAAGTCAAATCTTCCATGGATGGCAGCAGGCAAAGAGAGCTTGTACAGGGGAACTCCTCTTTTTAAAACCATCAGATCTCACGAGACCCACTCACCATCACAAGAACAGCATAGGAAAAACTCACCCCCATAATTCAATCACCTCCTACTGGGTCCCACCCACAATACATGGGAATTGTGGGAGTTACATTTCAGGATGAGATTTGGGTGGGGACACAGCCAAACCATATCACCTGCTTCAAGGAGAACTTATACACCACAAATACTCATGTGTCACTTGTGACTGTTTGGCATATAAAATGACTCACATTTCTGTCACCTGTATGTAAAGAATTTATGATGTATGTTTATCTTTCTTGCCTAAGGTCACTTCTACAATGAGACTTGACATTCTAGAGTAAATTTTGTAAATGCTGCCTTCTTGTCTGAATAAAAGTGATCTATTGTAATCCTTTTATTACAATATATAAATTAAAAATAGAAAGTTGTGGCTGGGTGTAGTGGCTCACGCCTGTAATCCCAGCACTTTGGGAGTCTGAGGCAGGAGGATTGCTTGAGTTTAGAAGTTTAAAACTAGCCTGGGCAACATAGCAAGACCCTGTTTCTACAGATATATATAAAACTAGAGGCCGGGCGCGGTGGCTCAAGCCTGTAATCCCAGCACTTTGGGAAGCCGAGGCGGGTGGATCACAAGGTCAGGAGATCGAGACTATCCTGGCTAACATGGTGAAACCCCGTCTCTACTAAAAATACAAAAAACTAGCCGGGCGCGGTAGCGGGCGCCTGTAGTCCCAGCTACTTGGGAGGCTGAGGCGGGAGAATGGCGTGAACCCGGGGGACAGAGCTTGACAGGTGAGCCGAGATCGCGCCATCTGCACTCCCATCTACTTGGGAGGCTGAGGCAGGAAGATCGCTTGAGCTCAGGAGTTTGAGGCTGCAGTAAGCCATGATTGGGTCACTTCACTCCAGCCTGGGTGACAGAATGAGATCATGTTTCCAGAAAAAATGAACAAAATAGACAGTTGTGGGTACACTTACCACAACTTGGACTTGTAAAAGTACGAAAGGGAGCTTTCAGTTTTCTTACTGAGTATACATTTTAATGACTCAATAATGATAATATCTAGCATTTTATATCACTTTTACATGACATAAATATACAAAATATACATAAATATACCAAACAATATCTCATCTTGTTCCTACAATAATCATATGAAGCAGGTGGTACAAATATTATTAGTCTTGCTTTGCAGATGAGGAAACTGAGACTTGGAATTTAAATTTCTTGCCCATAGTGAAGTGGCTAATAAGCACTAAAGTCAGGACTCAATCTCTGGTCCTCTTACTCCTAGTTCTGTAATTTTCCCCCTTTTTAAAAAGACTGAGATGACATTCACATAACATAAAATTAACAACTGTAAAGTGTACAATCCAGTGACATTTAGTATATTCACAATATTGTGCATTCACGACCTCTATCTAGCTCCAAAACATTTTCATCATCCCTAAAGAAAACTGCATGCTCATTAAATAGTCATCTCCCCATCCCTTTTCTCCGGCCCCTGGTACTCACAAATCTGCTTTCTGTTTCTGTGGTTTTGCCTTTTCTGGATATTTCATAAAAATGGAATTATACAATATGTGACCTTTTGCATCCGGATTCCTTTACTTAGCATAAGGTTTTCAAGGCTCATCTTCACGGTAGCATGTATCAGTACTTCATTTCTTTTTATGAGTGAGTAATATTCTATTTTATACATATGTACATATCACACTTTCTTTGTCCAGTGATGAACATTTGGATTGTTTCTAGTTTTTGGTTATTGTCAAGAGTGCTGCTATGAACATTCATATACAAATATTTGAGTGCCTGTTTTTTGTTCTTTTGGGTATAGTCCTGGGGTGGAGTTTCTGAGTCATATGGTAATTCTATCTTTAACTTTTTGAGGGACCACTAGCCTATATTCTATAGTAGCGACACCATTTTACATTCTCATCAGAAATGGATGAGGGTTCCAATTTCTCTAATGCTCACCAACTTGTTACTTTGCATTTTGTGTGTTTAAAAAAATTATAGCCATCCTAGTGCTTGTGAAGTTCTACCTCATTGCACTGTAGTTTTGATTTGCATTTCCCTGGTGACTAATGTTGATCATCTTCTCATATGCTTGTTGGCCATGTGTGTATCTTCTTCAGGGAAAAATGTCTATTTAAGCCCTTTGCTCATTTTTTAGTTGGGTTGCTGTATTTCTGTTTTTTTAAAAAGAAATTATATTTTCTCCTCCTAAAATTCCACAGTGTGCCTTTGGAAAATTTACCTCCTTGCTCCATAACGATGGTTATGTAAGAAAAATGTAGTTATCACATTCTTGAGATTCTCTGATATTGTAGAGCTGTGTTTGTGTGTGTGTGTGTGTGTGTGTGTGTGTGTGTGTGTCTGTGTGTGGTGTGGTGGGGAGTTATACTTACCTATGAGCACATATAGAAATTACCACAGGAGGTGAGTTCCACAGGCGGAGTTGATAACCTAAGATGCAAAGGGTGAGATTATCCATTTGTCCATCCCGGTGGTGCTGTCCTTAGGCTGGGGAAGTCGCTCAGATGAAAAGCCAGGCTGAATGGCAGGGACAATGGCAGATGTGAGAATGTGGGCTCTATTTTACTTGGGCCAGGAGGAAGAGGCGTTGTCTGGTGTGCTGCCCTGTGTCAGAGAATACCGTGGCACCTGCTTTGGAGTAAAAGGTAAGATGCAGGTGTCAGTGCGAGTGAGAGTAAGGGAGAAAGCCAGACACACTACTAGCTGGAACAGCCTCCTTGGCCAGAGAGTATGATCTTGGGCCAGACAATTCTCTAAGGAAGTCTTAATAATTTGTATGGTGTTTGTATTTTGAGGAACAATTTCCTTTTTGTCTGTCTTGGCACTGAGTACTGCTCTTTGTGAAAACACCAGTCTGTCTCAGGTATGCTAGGGAGAATACAGCAAAGGGTTCTGGGCAATATTTGGTCTTGAGGAGGCAGGATGCTCCCAGAGCCAAGTGAGGGGGTGGCTACAGTGGAAATAAGGATGAGAAGACACCAGAGGAAGGAAGAGATTTCCTCTGAGACCCTCCCTGACATCCTTTATGTTTGGCCCTCAAAAGGTTGGATGTTCTTTTGCAAATGTGACTGGACAATACTTTGAGATGCTAATTTACAGACTTTTCTCTTCCCGTATTTCCCCTCTTTGCCTCCTTCCTTTCAATCAGATAGTTGGCAGTCATCCATAATCTCAGGAGAAGACGGCAAACTGGCTAAAAATCAAAAGCACATGGTAAGTTACTTGTTTTGTGCTCTAAATGACTACATCTTTAGGGACACAATAGATTCTGGGTTTGAACAAAATGGGAGAGGGAGGAGCTTTCCTCTAAATGTGAAAAATATTTTCCTGGGTCAGGGTGGGGGAGAATTAAGGAGGTAAATGGGTATGAATGCATACAGAAGTGGGGGTCCAAAAGGGTCCTTCACCATGCTTTCCAACAGAGCCTGGATGCAGTGAGACCCCAGGAAGTGAACAGGTGTGTGGGAGGTGCAAGGACAAATGGTCCCCCCAAAATGTTCACGTTCTAATTCTCAGAACTATGTTACCTTGTGTGGCAAAAAGAGACTTTATAGGTGTGATTATGTGAAAGATCTTGAGGTGGGGAAGTATCCTGGAATACCCAGATGGAACTGTTGTGATCCCAAAGCCCCTTATAAGAGGGAGGCGGGAGAGCAGAATCAGCGAAGGAGTTGTGATGATGCTGCGCTGCTGGCTTGAGGGGCTCCAGCCAAGGAGTGCAGGTGGCCTATAGAGGGTGGGAAAAGCAAGTTAAACAGATTCTCCTCTAGAGCTTCTAGAAGGAACCAGCCCTGCTGACACCTTAATTTTAGCCCATCGGACTCATAAAGGAAGTAATCGTTCTTGCACACTGAGCTTGGGGGCTGAAATTCCTACTCTCTACACACCAATGTTTTCACTTCTGCTTCAGGGGAGGGCATCCACTGTGGGCCACATGCTTTATACATGCTTGTTCTAGTTCATCTTCACAACCCAATGATGTAAATATCCCCACTAGCAATTTAATTTATTCCTGAAAGTGTGCCAGATAGAGGATTATTGGAATGGGCTTGTTCAAAAATAAACTGCAATCAATTTGTTCCAATTACCACCAAACATCTTTCTTTCTTTCGTTCTTTCTTTTTTCTTTTTTTTTTTTTTTTGACGGAGTCTCACTCTGTCGCCCAGGCTGGAGTGCAGTGGCATGATCTTGACTCACTGCAACCTCCACCTCCTGGGTTCAAGTGATTCTCCTGTCTAAGCCTCCTGAGTAGCTGGGATTACAGGTGCTCACCTCCACACCTGGCTAATTTTTTTGTATTTTAGTAGTGATGGGGTTTCACCATGTTTGTCAGGCTGGTCTTAACTCCTGACCTCAAATGATCCACCCGCCTCAGCCTCCCGAAGTGTGAGCTACATTTTTCTTCTACACTGTAGAGAATTGTAATGCAGACTAACAACATGCATGTATGTTAAAGATACACAACATATGCAAATGACACAAACAAAATGCAGTTCTCTAGGGAGAATGGCTGAGCTACAACTATGTTTTCTACGTCCTCTAGCTTAGGTTCCTGTGTGCAGCATAAACTTTTTCTCTGTTGTGCCCATGAGAATTCCTTCAAACTTGGATGACCATATAATTCATGGTCAAGTTGGGACAGTTTTTGTGAGTGAAAGGAGAGCTGTTAATAATTACATTGCGCCTGAGTACAGAGGCTCACCTGGGTAATCCTAGTGCTTGGGAGGCTGAGGTGAAAGGATAGGATAGCTTGAGGCCAGAAGTCTGAGACCAGCCTGAGCAACATAGCAAGACCTTTGTCTCTACAAGAAAAAAAACAAAACAAAGAATCTCACGGGGTGTGGTAGAGTGTGCCTATAGTTCCAGCTACTCGGGAGGCTGAGGTGGGAGGATTGCTTGAGCCCAGGAGTTCTGGGCTGTAGTGCGCTTTGTTGATCGGGTGTCCACACTTAAGTTCGGCATCAATATGGTGACCTCCAAGGAACAGGGCACTCCCAAGTTGTCTAAGGAGGGGAGAAGCAGCCCAGTTTGGAAACAGAACAGGCCAAAACTCCCATGCTGATCAATAGTGGGATTGTGCCTGTGAATAACCATTTCTTTCACTCCAGTCTGGGCACCATAGTAAGAATGCATCTCTAAAAAATAAAAAAAAAAATAAAACTACTTAGCCAGGTGTGGTGACATATGCTTGTTGTCCTAGCTACTGGGGAGGCTGAGGTGGGAGGACGGCTTGAGCCCAGATTATGAGGTTATGGTAAGCTATGGTCATGCCACTGCACTCTAGCCTGGGTGACAGAACGAGACCCTGTCTCTAAAAATTAATAATTAATTGATTAATTAATAATTACCTTGGTATAATAGCTGAAACTGGAATTGTCTGGGGCAAAGTGGGATGTTGCGGAATTTGAAAGACTAATATGTCTTTATGCATTTTGCTCTCACCTTGTTTTTGCCAGATCCTAAACTGCAAAATCTTCTCTTTCCTTTTCCCTAACTTTAAAAAATTTTACATTTTCTGAAATGAGATATATTCTTGTCATTTAAAAAAGCCACATTTTGTTTTCACCACACACAAGAAAGGTTACCTGTGAGACAATGAAAGTGTTAATTAGCTTGATTGTGGTAATCACTTGACAAGGTATACATATATCTGATCATCACATTGTACACCTTAAACATATACAAGTTTTATTTGTCAGTTATACCTCAATGAAACTAGGGGAAAAACCCCACATCTAGCATGAACCAGATACCTTCTACATTACTTAATTTTCCTGACTTGGTGAAGGATCCTTCCAGATACTGTTATGCAGTTTACCCTGACACTCACTAGACTGTGCATACCTTTGAGCAAGTGCTGCTCCTAGTCATCTTGGTGCCCCTGTATCTCAGAGTGCCGGGCACAGAGATGGTACTCAACCACATGTTTGTTGAATGAGGGAACACCATACGTGAGAAAGAGACAAATTTCACCTCCTTTACTAATTGGATGTGCTAATCTACTTTAGAATGTTTCCTTCTTCTCTCTAGATTGTCACATGGAATTACATATTTTTTCCTACTATTGCCTTGGTAGCCTCTGCTGGTACCTGTTCTAATATGTTAGCATGTGGCTCATCCTTCTATCTAAAGCTGTGGCTACTCTGTGGACCTTATAACAAAGAGAGTGTGAACTTCACATTAAATGTGATTCGAAGCTTCTAGATTCCACGTACATATTCAGCTATAGAAGCACCTCCTAAACATGGACGGAAATGCCTTAACACATGTCAGATGAGATTACAGCTCAGATTCCATTCAGGATCAACATACTGCCCGGCTGTCTGGTGAAACTGTGCTAGTTTTTATAGTAAGAAAATAGTCTAATGAAGCTCTTGATCCATGAAGAGTACAAGTGTGCTCCATGAAGAGAAATTGTGAGTAATTCATGACCCAAGTCTAAGATAAAATATGCATCATTAAAACCAGCATGCCTCAATCTGAGCTTTCAACACTTAGAACTTTGGAATCACAAATATTGGATTGTTATCATTTTCGAGCAAGCACACTTCAAGCATTTCAAATCCTAGTTTTTCAGAGGAATTGTTATAGAAAACTCCCTCTTAACTTTGATAGGTAATTGGATGTGCTAACCTACTTTAGAATGCTTCCCTCTTCTGTCTAGGCTACCACATGGAATTCTAAAGACACACATTCTCCTTTCTCAAATCTCTCTCATTTTGCCCACCATTAATTTAATTTTGATGGTAGAGGTCTACCCTGAATGTTATATAACATGTATTGCATTTCAATTCAGACAAAGAAGTGAGGATGAAGAATTTTTTTTTTTTTTTTTTTATCTGAGGCTAAAATACAAACAAGAAAATGTCAGAAGGACCATTAAAGACTTTCTTTCTGTCAAGCTCATAGATGCTTGAATAGCCTCGATCATCTCAAAGACCCTAGGTGGGGAACAGTTATGCAGCATGTTTGTTGGTACTTGGGATGGAAAAGAAGGACGCTCATTTAGGATGCCTTAGTTAAAGAGCCCTGCCCACCGAGGCTAAAATGTCTTTTAAGAAACAACTCTAGAGAATGGGCCACTTATTGTTTCTTCAAGAGCTGGCATCTTTCTATTCCTCACTTTTCTACTGTGTTACTATGAGGTGCGTTAACTTCTTGCTTTCTTCTTCCAAAGAACCGGCTCTTATAGACCCAGAGACTCTACCCCCAAATCACATTACCCAAGAGAAAAAATCTGATTGGTCAGTCAATCCCTGCCAGCACAGAGTTTGCCTCTCGGCAGAGATCTTAGACAAGGTCACCTAGTCATGTGTAGATAGCTGTGATTGGGTTAAGCTGCCATTCTTGGTCAGCTTCGCTATGGCCAGTGTACTGGTTTTAAATGATACACTTATATGTTACATCTGCTGGTAACAAACTCCTCACAAGGGAGGCCATGGAAATGGCAGGCACAATGAAATTTCCCAGCCCCTGACATTCTGTTCCTTTGGATAAGTGAGAGGAGTTCTTTGATTTTTGTCACCACCCATTTCTTTCTTCATTAAACTTCCATCTGCCCTGGTCTACATATTCCCCACTCCACTCCAATCCCATAACATTCAGTGGTGAAGCTTTTCCTTCTGAGTGTGTATATTTGTTCATATTTGACTAAGAAATCTGGAAATTGAATGTATTAAATAAATAAAAGTTTCCTCCATTCTTCCAGGAGCTGATGTAGCTTATGTTATTTCCAAACTCTGTATTCCATGTAGAATTCATGAAAGCTATGTAGTTAAAAATTAATTAGATTACTCTCTCAGGTTATCTGGGGCTTTGCTAGGACCAGCCAAGTTTCCATTTCTTTCTTTTGTGTCGTTCAGATCACATAATGTTTTATGCTTTCATTTCTTGGCCCCATGATTACACACCATGGAGCTCATTTAGAATGTCCCAGCATTGCTCCTGTGTGAGATATGAATGCATTCTGCCAGTCCACAGACGTGTGCTGGCATTTCCTATTAAAGAGAAAATGGACCACACACTTCTGACTTGTGCTTACAAGGTCTTAATGGAAATTATTAGACCTTAGGGAAGACTTGCAAGAGATAATGGTAATGTAGTAATTTTATCAGGTCATTCCATCTGAGAGGAAGAATCTCTTAATTTCCCTCCCTTCATTGGAAGAACTGTTTATGAAGGTGTAGTTCGACAACTCCAAAGAGCTGTGTGAAGGCTCCATGGGGGTCTCAGGGGCAGAAACCCTTAGCTTCAGAAAGGACTTAGGAGTATAAACAGATACTAATGCAGAAATAATTCAATGTGTAACTATTTATGACTGGCATTGTGAAAGACAATGAGCCCTGTATACATAGGCAGAGTGCAAGAATGCACTCTCCTAAAACACAGAGGGCAGGTGGACTCAAACTCTCTCATTTGCCAGCCCCACCCTCTAGCCCTGCCATAGTCTCTGAACTACAAGCCTCCTGTTGGCTTTGACTCTCTGGGTTTTGTCTGTGACAAACCTCCATGGAGTAGGAATTTAGGGTAAATGCATTCATTCATTTGTTCATTTATTTATGTGTACCCTTGTTCATTCATTCATTCACTAATGCACTCACTCATTCATTTAATGATGATTTAACAAGTATTTGATGACAGCCTCCATGCGCCTAGTGGCATGTCAGGAACTGATGGTGTATGAGGGGTATGTGAAAATAAGGGTAGGTAACAATCCCTGTATCCCCATCCTCCAGAACTTTATGGGTTTTTGTTTTTGTTTTTGTTTTGAGACGGAGGCTCGCTTGTTGCCCAGGCTAGAGTGCAGTGACGCCATCTCAGCTCCCTGCAACCTCCACCTCCCATGTTCAAGTGATTCTCCTGCCTCAGCCTCCCAAGTAGCTAGTATTACAGGCGTGCACCTCCATGCCCAGCTAATTTTTGTATTTTTAGTAGAGACGAGGTTTCACCATGTTGGCCAGGCTGGTCTCAAACTCCTGACCTCAAGTGATCTGCCCACTGTGGCCTCCCAAAGTGCTGGGATTACAGGTGTGAACCACCGCACCTAGCCCTTTATGGTTTTATTTAAGAGACAAATCTAGTACATATTTTAGAGTTTAGTATAACACATGACAGTTCAGAATGTCAGTGCCAAAAAAGTGACCCAGATAGTATGAACTATAGGAGTTCCCAGAAAGGTGAACATAAGCAGGGGAGGTTACCAGGACAAAATGGGACTTGAGCAGGATCCTGAAATATAGGGGCTTTTAGCAGGAATGGAACAGAGAGAAGGGACCTCAAAACAAAAAAACACAGAATAAGCAAAGGCACAAAGTCATACACGATAATACAGTTTATAGAAGAGAGTAAGGAGATTATTCTGGCAACAGGAAAGGTACCATACTTGGAGTTACAAGGGATAAATGTCAAATTAGATGAGGGCCAGATACTGAAGGAATTTGAGTGAGAGAAACAACGTTTTGGCTTTATTCAATATAGGTTTGAGAACTTTTAGCACGTCTGGAATAGAAATGTGATGCTGTTGCAAAGAGCTTACAGTAGCTCAGGGGTTCCACCATTACCCAAATAATCAGATGGTGTTCCTGGAAGTACAGTAGGGAGGGGAGCTCTGACGCAGGCAACCCCCTAGTAAGTAGTGAGAAGAGGAAAGGGAAATGGATCAAAGAGGGAGGATAATGTCTGATTTTTCTAACCTTATGTGAAATGTTAAAAGACTTTCTTTCTTTTTCTTTCTTTCTTTTTTTTTTCTTTTTTTTTTTTTTTTGAGACAGAGTCTCATCCTGTTGCCCAGGTTGCGGTGCAGTGGCACCACCTTGGCTCACTGCAACCTCCACCTTCCAGGTTCAAGGGATTCTCGTGCCTCAGCCTCCCAAGTAGCTGGGATTACAGGTGTGCACCACCACATTCAGCTGTTTTTGTTTCTTTGTTTGTTTTTAGTAGAGACAGGGTTTTGCAATATTGGGCAGGCTGGTCTTGAGCTTCTGGCCTTAAGTGACCTACTCATCTTGGCCTCCCAAAGTGCTGGGATTAATTACAGGTATGAGTCACTGTGCCTGGCCAACTTTCTGGCATATGTGTGCATGTGTAAACTTGAATCAAACAGGAGTTGCCAGTGAGACAGATCCTTTTGTGCAGTGGCTTATTTCAAAAGGGGAATGTATTGGCTCACATAGCTCAGGGCAAGAGGGGGGATTTAATGTACAACTTCAGTAATTTCATATAAAGTTTAAGACAATCACTTTTTCTTGTTCTATGACTAAGGTTCAAATAACTCACATATTTAACATACTACATAATCCTTAAATATTTAGCACCGCTTACATTGTCCAAATTCCCATAGACGATTTTAGAAAAGAACAAACTACATACAGATATAATAATGCAATAATAATACTTACATAGTACTATGTGCTGGGCACTCTCATAAGCACATTATGTTATTCATATAATCCTCACAATAACCTTATCAGATAGGTACTAGTATTCTCAACTCAAGTTTTAAAAATGAGAAAAAGGCCCAGAATGTCTTAATCCATTTTGTGTTGCAATAAGGGAATACTTGAGGCTGGGCAATTTATAAAGAAAAGAGGTTTATTTGGCTCACAATTCTTCAGGCTGTACAAGAAGCATGGTGCCAACATTTGCTCAGCTACTGGTAGAGAACTCAAGCTGTTTCCACTCAAGGCAGAAGGTGAAGGGGAGCTGGCTGTGTAGAGATTACATGGCCAGAGAGGAGGCAAAGGGGTGGGAGGGAGATGCCAGGCTCTTTTTAACAACCAGCTCTTTCAGGAGCACCCACCCTCCAGAAAGGGCATTAATCTATTCATGAGCAGTCTACCTCCATGGCCCAAACACCTCCTATTAGGCCCTACCTCCAACATTGGGGATCAGATTTCAACACAAGGTTTTTGAGGACAAACATTCAAACTGTAGGAGGGAGAATTTTATACATCTAATAAGTTGTACAACTTGGATTCAAACCCAGTCATTCAGACTCCAGAGTTCATCCTCTTAACCACTATACTTCTACTGATAGTAAAACTTCACAGATGTCTCAAGAAAATTACAAATTAACATCCCTCAAGAGTATAGATGAAAAATTTCTCAAAATACTTCAAACCAAATTCAGGATGAATTATTTGATAAATAATTCAGGACTACTCATCATGACCAAATGGATTTATCCTAGGAATGCAAGGGTGGCTTAACATTTGAGATTTGATCAATACAATACAATGTGTTATAGAATAAAGGACAAAATCACATGATCATTCCAATAGACCAGAATATACACTTGATAAAATCCAACATCCTTTCATAGTAAACAAAATAAAATAAAATAACTGGGAAAAAAAGAAAACTGCATCAAACTGATAAAAACTATGTTTGAAAAATTCACAGCTAACCTGGTAGAAGACTGATTGCTTTTTTCCCTAAGGTTAGGAAAATGACAAGAATGTCTACTCTTGCTACTTCAATATTGTACTGGCTCTAGCCAGGGAAATTAGGCAATAAAAAGAAAAGAAAGACATCCAGATCAGAAAACAAAAAATAAAATTACTCTTATTCACAAATGACATGATCTTTTTTGGAAATCCTAATGAATCCACAAAATAACTGTTAAAACAAATAACAAATTTTAAATAATAATGTTCAGCAAGGTTGCAGGATACAAGATCAACACACAAAAATCAATTATATTTATATATGCAACAATGAACAATGAAAAAATGAAATTAAGAAAACTCCATATATTATAGTATCAAAAGAAAAAAATACTTAGGAATAAATTTAACAAAAAGTGCAAGACTTATAACTGAAAACTACAAAACGTTGTCAAAAGAAATTAAAGAAGACAAATAAATAAAGACATCTCATGTTAATGTATCAGATGACTTAATATTGTTAAGAATATAATACTCCTTGAATTGATCTACAGATTCAACGCTTCCCTATAAAAATCTCGGCTAGCTTTTTTTGTAGAATTTGACAAGCTGTTCCTAAAACTCATATGGAAATTAAAGAAATTCAGAATAGCAAAGAAAAAAATATTGAAAAAGAGGAGCAAAACTGGAGAACTCCCACTTCATGATTTCAAAACTAACTACACAGCTGCAATAATCAAGGCGGTGTGGTGCCAGTACAAGAAGAGATATATAAGTCAGTGGAATAAAATTGAAAGTGTAGAAATAAGCCCTTATATTTATAGTCGATTGATTTTTCAAAAGGATACCAAAACTGCTTAATGGTGAAATAATAGTCATCTCAAGAAATGGTACCCTAGACAACTGAATATGCAAAAGGTTTAATTTGGACTCCAACCTCATATCATCTACAAAAATTAACTCAAACTGCATCATAGACCTTAATATAAGAGTTAAAGCTATAAAACTCTTAAGAATAAAATACAGGAGTAAATCTTAATGACCTTAGTCATAATATGACCCAAAAAGACCAGTGAGGAAAGAAAAAATAGGTAAATTGGACTGTGTGAAAATTTAAAACTTTTGTGCTTCAAAGAACACCATCAAGGAAATGAAAAGACAGTGCACAGTTTGGGAAAAAATAATTGCACATTATATATCTGATAGGAAACATATCCAGAATACACAAATAATTCTTAGAACTCAACAACAAAAACACAAATAACCTAAGTTAAACATGGGGAAAGGAATTAAATAGACATTTCTCCAAAGAAAATGTACAAGTGCCCATGAGACACAAAACGGACCAGGCACTGTGACCCACACCTGTAATCCCAGCATTTTGGGAGGTCAAGGCGGGAGGGTCCCTTCAGCCCAGGTGTTTGAGACCAGCCTGGACAACACAGGGAGACCCCGTGCCTACCTACAAAAAAAGTTAAAAATTAGCCGGATGTAGTGATGTGCACCCATGGTCCTAGCTACTGGGGAGGCTGAGGCAGGAGGATTGCTTGAGCCTAGGAGGTCAAGACTGCAGTGAGCTGTGTTCATTCCACTGCACTCCAGCCTGGGTGACAGAGCAAGACCCTGACTCAAAAACAAAAACAAAAACAAAACAAAACAAAAAGAAAAAGAAAAAAAGGACACACAAAAAGATGCTTAGCATAATTAGCTCTCAGAGAAATACAAATAAAAATCACGATGAGAAACCCATACCAAAAAGAATGGGTTTCTTTTTGAGGTGATGAAAATCTTCTGTAACTGGATAGTGCTAATTGTTGCACTACTCTGCAAATATACTACAAATCATTGAATTGCATACAGCTAAAAGGAAAATTTTATAATATGTAACTTATATTTCAATAAAGCTGTTATTTTTAAAAAGCATGAGAGAAAATATTGATAAATGTAGTTATAACAAATTTAAATAGCAAACAAAATTCTGGAGAAAAAAAAAATGGGCAACTCGTAACCCAGAACCCAAAGAAGGTTAATTGTCTTAACAGAACAGGAGCTTTTATAAAACAAAAACACAAAACAAAACCACACACAATCTAAAGGGAAAAATAGGCAAAGGATATAAATCGAGTTTTTTAATAAAAAGAAAACTCAACATATAAAAAGTTGCTAATTTCCAATAATAAGTGACGTAAGTATTACAACCTCACTGAGAAACCAGTTTCAACCATCAGATTAGCGCAAATCAACAATTCTGATAACACTGTGCTGGTGAGGATTCAGGAAAAACTTTATAAAAGTTTTTGCCTATATTATTTTTCTCCAGAATTTTGTTTTTTATTTAAATTTGTTATGGCTTTTGCAATGCAGATTATTCAAAGCTTTTTATGTAACTAAATAAATGAGGAGCAATTTGGAGATTCACATACCCTTTGCACATTCACATACCCTTTGACCCAGCAATTCCATTACTGGGAAGGTATTCAGTGGGAACTGTAAATACTTAACAATCAACTCTCCCCACAAAAAAAAGGTAATGGAAGCCTTTTATTTGTAGACTTTGCCAATTTTAATTGTGTAAGTAGTTCCACCACACCAATTTCAAGCTACTGTCCTAACATCAACTGATATCAGAATTCCTGGACTTTTCACAAATGACTGTCACAAACCCGTCTTAGCACACAACTGAATATTCATCAGGAAATGCAAAAGGATATATGTGACAAATTGCAAAATTATGTGTAATAATAAGAGATTTGAAACAATCTAAATGGCTATCAATGAAGAACTGCTTATTAAAATACAGATGGCGAGAAACAAACAAAATAGACAACTGCTTAAATTAATTAGAGCATAACATTATAAAAACAAATTGAAAATCCTCTTTATTTATAAGTATATAACAATCTCTAAGCTATATTTTTAAATGGAAACAACTAAGATGCAGAGCAGTGTGTATCATATAACATTTGAGGAAGAGGTGTAACTATATATGCACAGAATATCTCTGGAAGGATATTTAAGGTACTAGCACCATGTATTTCCTCAGGAGAGGAGAAATGGGTGGCTCATCCACATACCTGATCAGCATGCTTCTGAACACTCTCCGGCACTCTGCGTCTATCTGGACTATCCTCTTGAGTCCTCTGTTCTGCACTCTAGCCACCTTGGCCTCCCCAGAATCTTGACTCCATCTCCTAGACTCAAGAAGTTGCTGGTCTCCACCTAGTTTTCTCTTCCTTGTGCCATGTCCTGAAGGCTGTCTCAATATATGTGGCTTGGTTAGGGCTCAAGTTCAGACCTGGTCAGTCAGTGTACTCTATTTCCTTGGTCGTAATGGCTAGTTCAGGGATAGCAGTGATAGACCATATTAGTCTAAGATTTAATTCTAGAATTTCTGTTGGAAGTTTTTCTTCTGGGATTGCTATCTTATTCTAGAAAAATAATGTGGGGGCAACCACATGAAAGATTCTGCCTGAGATTAAATTCAGAATAGAGGAAGGCAGAACAAAGAGATAAAGAGACTGAGACTTCATGATGTTGTTTGAACCTCTGAATGCATCCATACCTGAAAACCATAACCTGTTTTTTTTTTTTAATATTTGAGCCATCAAATCCTTTTTTTTCCCAGTAGATATCAGTTCAAATAATTTCTGCCACCTGCAGTTGAATGAGTCTACAGTAATATAACTAAACTACATCAGCCCTGCTTCTTTTTAACACACTTCTCAAACTTTGGGGATAAATTACAGTGGTCCTCTATCTGTTTTTGAGACGGGACCTGCTCTGTCACCCAGGCTGAGTGCAGTGGGTCGGATCTCAGCTCACTGCAGCTCTGGCCTCCCGGTTTATGCCATTCTCCCCTGCCTCAGCCTCTCAGTAGCTGGGACTACAGGCTTCACCACCTTGCCCAGCTATTTTTTGTATTTTGGTAGAGACGGGGTTTCACTGCATAGCTTGTGATGGTCTTGATCTCCTGACCTCATGATCCGCCCGTCTTGGCCTCCCAAAGTGCTGGGATTACAGGCTTGAGCCACTGTGCCCGGCCCCTTTATCTTCACACACACACACACACACACATACACACACACAGTCACTCACAGACTCACACCAACTTGATCCTCTCTCCTTTTCGTCAAGGAGAATGGAGCGGAGGGCTCATACCACTCATTCTCTATCTGGCAATGAAAAGACAAAGAGTGCCAATAATCATGCCACAAGCAAAATGGCATCTACACAAATGAAATACAACATTGCTAAACGTGAATGTACTTCCAATTCATTTTTACCAAGAAAAAAATCGTTTTAAAAATGCTTGCACTCACCTTAAAAAATCATTTTTTGGGGGACTAGCCCTGTAAAGAAACTCACGGAAATCTGTAAGAGAATGGGACCAACAGAAGATCTTGAAGGTGATAGAATAGCGGTGACAGTCCTAAACGAGAAGCTTACTGGAATGTTTGACCTCTACTGGCTCCAAGACAAACATTTGTTTTGAGGAAACAATTGTGAAAAATGTCTCTGTTTGAAAACATTAGCTTATGGAGCAAACAGTTGACTTTAAAATCTACACTTAAACTATTAGGTTTCTGCCAAATAAAATACTTGTCCACCCAAACATATGTTTCAATGAAAAATGCTTGCCATTGTAGACAGACCAGAAGGAGATGCCCAAAATATGCTCAAACTTTGCAACATTTTAAAAATCAAGTTGTTAACCACTGAATTGTCAAAATGGTAATTTTCCAGTCAATGATCCAGTATCACTTGTCAATTATTGTATTATAAAAATAGACTAATAATGTATTTTATGATTATTCATCTTTTAAAACATTCTATTTAAGAATCTGGCAGTCTTATCAATGCAAAAATAATTTTTTTTTTCTTTGAGTGTCAGGAATCCTAAGTTGCATTTTTGCAATTTCTTATTCTTCTTTTTTTTGAAGGGAGATTAACCATGTAACTTGGAGTCTTCCCAAAGATCTTTTCCTCACAGATTGGCACTCTTCGTCTTTGTTGTTTCATTCCAGAATGCAGAGTAGGAGCCCCTCCACTCCCTTCTCCCTTACAGAAAGGAGAGAAGACTAAGTTGGTGTAAGTCTGTGAGGGACTGTGTATGCAGGCGCACCTGTGTGTATGTGAAGATAGAGGACCATGGTCATTTGTCCCCAAAGTCTGAGAGATAGGCATGTTAAAAAGAAGTAGGGCTGATGCAGTCGAGCTATATAACTATGGTTAACCTGTAAGGATCTTTGGGGAGTGTCTTTGCTTATTCTAAAACATTTTCCTACATGGTCTTTACCTCAGATGTATCTGGATCACTAGTCTTTTAAACTTCACTTCATTCTTTTTTTCATCATAGTTCTTTATAGTTTGAAAAGAGCAGCTCAGAAAATCATAGTTTGTGCCATCCAGAGCTAGGAAATGGCATTGCCAAGCTCACCAAATCACAGTCCAGGGGAATATGGGCTATACTGATGACCTTATCCTGGAGCCCTCAACTGTTTTTCAGTTACCCGAATCGTGAGTTGATTCTCTGACTTAAGCCTGAACATATTTTAGGTCACAACATTCTCATAAAAGCGTCTTTCAGAATCTATGGAATATGGCTTCAGGACCCCCAGGGAGATGAGGTCCTGGTTCTTAGGGAGGGCAGCCAGCTATCCAGTCATTTTTCTCATGAATGGAGGAAGAAAAGTCACCTGGGCCTCTCAGACTGTGTAGGGTCCAGTTTTCAGGTTTTTGCTCAGACAGCCCCTGTCCTAGAACACCTTTCCTCAGTTCCTCCCTACCCACCTGAATGCACACAATCTTTATGGCCCATCTCGTTTGTGAGGCTTTGCTTGATTATCTCCTAAAGTGATGGCTTTCTCTTCTGAACTCTTGTGCCACTTGTTGGCTCTTGAATCTGGGCATCATAGAAAGGAACTAAGTCTCTGAAAGATTTCCACAGTATAAGATCATGGAAGGCAGGGGTACCACAATTTACACACTTTTGGTTTTCCTCACAGTGACCTGCATGGTGTCTTTATTTTGGTTTAAAGACAAGTTTTCCAGTTTCAAAAGGAAACTAAGAATAGGTTACTTTTTTCTTTGAGAGGCTGTTACACAGAGAACATAGACTCACCGGAAACAATTCAATGAAAACAAGCCTTAGTGTCACCCTCTGACACCCTAGCTCAGAGGAGGGTAAGGGCATGCAGCCAGACAGGAAAGTGTATGATGAGGGAGGCAGACAGGCTTCCTTGGGTTCCTCTAGGTATACGTAAGATCTGCTGTGAGAATATGCATTCTCTTTCCTCAAGCGGCCCTGGGAAGGGGGAAGCCTCAGGAACCCCCTCATTTAGAGGGTAGCTGGAAGCCACTCCTAGAGACTGTTGCTGGGCACTCAGGGGAACCTACCATGCCTAGGAACTGCCAACCCTCAGAATGTGAATCAACCATAGCATATGTTTCTAATTTCTAACAGATGCACTGTAACATGCTTACCTCATCCTGGTTATGACTGAAGTCCTATAGGCTTCAACTAATTTAAGCAACAATCTGGTGACCAACAGAAGACTATGTTTGAACCAGGTAGCATTTGCTAGAAGAGCTTCAAAGGAGATTGTCCCAGAGATCTTTACCAATAGTCTCGTGCACATAGTAGGTGTTCATTAGATGTTCTGTATAGCTGTTAAATTGTAGGTAACGATAATTGGGCTTGTCTATTTTTACAGATGCTTGGAAAAATATAAGATTAAATTGCTGGAGAAAGAGTGGGATGGGAAGGAGATAGTGAAGGGAATGTGTGAGTTTCTGAAGGGATAGCTATTCTTGTCTAATTATTTCTCTTTTCCTTGACTTGTCAAGACAAGAAAAAAAAAAAGTTGTTTTTCACCCAGTGGCTATTCATTAAATCTTTATGGGACTGAACTGCCACCAATATGTTTTAAACTCACGAGACCTTTGCAAATTATAATAGCTGATTTCCCTGCAAACGGAAATGATATATTTAGAGGCTTTCCTGGAAGAATGAACTGGCCCCAGGGATTCATAATGGACTGTAGAGCCTTTCACCTCAAGGTCAGTAGGTCAAATCCAAATCAGGCCTGAGGTGGCTGAGAGGCATTGTTTGAGTGGCAGCTGTCGGGTGACCAGGGTGAAAGGAGCTGGAGGCTTCGGCTGCATTTCAAGTGATGTGAACAGGTGCTGTCTGCCAGGGTCCTGGCGGAGGATGAAAGAGAGTGGTCACAAATCACCTGGGGTTGGTCTCCCAGACTCAGAGGCCATTTTTGACCTGGCAAAGTGAGGAGCTGAACTTCCAAGTACTTTTATGAGAGGAGGAAAGCTGAGGGAAGGACATGTCTAAACTGCCAAGGCTTCAGAAGAGGAGGGTGTGTCAGATGAATGGCGAGGCACCTGCTGCATCACCTGAGGCCAGAGCTGGCTTCTGCGAGCTAAGCATTTCACTGCCTTCTACCTTCTCTGCCTTACTCCTTGCTCACTTTCTTTCCAATGGTGGCTGGCACTGTCTTCTGTCACTAAGTAAGGACGAACAAGTGAAGATGCAAAGGGATCAATGGGCAGACTGCAGTGATTAAAAGAAATGGTGAGGGTTTTCCAGTTTTCAGTTGTGCAATACATTTTACACCCTGCACATCTTAGACTCACAGGATGCAGGAGTGGGGTATAAAATATGTAATAGAGTGGGGGGTCAGAATTCGGTAGCTGCTTCATAAAAGCTTAGGATAGAACACTGCATTTGTCCTACCCCTTCTTTGGACTGTTGAAGAAATTGAGGTCCAGATAGTTGGAGGTGGGTCACTGTGTCAGGGTCTAAGTTACCAGCAAGTTAGGTGACTCCCACTGATGAGAATAGTCAATGGAGGTATTGAAAGGATATCAAGTAGTACACAGCAGCTTAAGGGAAGCAAGTGTGGCCAGTAGCGAGGAGGCAAATCTTTGACAGTTCTTCAGGAGAGGTCCCTTTTACTGCTTTAGCCACTGGCTATAGGTTAGGGCAGGGAATATCCTGCTCTGGAGAGAAAACTGGCATCTTCTTGCTTCAAGTCTCTATTTAAATTTCACTTTCTAAGAGAAGCTTTCCCTGGCCATTATATGTAAAACAGTATGTAACCCCTTCCACTATATGTAACCCCTTCCACCTACATGCACTCCCTTTCCCTCTATTCTTTATTGCTTTTCATGGCACTTATTCCCATCTGACCATTACTCATGTATTACTTACTATTTACTTTCAGTCTCTGCCTCCAACTCCCTTCTCCATGATCCCATTTCTGAGGGGTAGAGTGTCCTCCGGAAGTTGCCTGTACCCTTAGGAGAGGAGGTTCCCTTAGACTCCAAGTCTGGGCAAGTTTCAAAGCTCCTCCCTTGGGAATCTCATAGGGATGGGGGTGGGGTCCTGGTTTTTTTTTTCTCAGCGCTTTCCCCTTTTGCCTGCAATCCAAGATCCTCAGTGAGAAGGCTCTTCCCTGGTCCCAAACCATGGAGGAAAGGAGCTTTCTGAACAAGCGAATGAACCGGTATGGAAGGAGAAAGGGCCACCGCAGGCCAGAGTCTCTGTGCTGTTTGGATACCACATTTTCAACCAAGTTTTTGCTGGCAGGCTCAAGGGACCTGTCTGCTAATATGGCTTAGCAAAGATTCCTCCTAGCTCTATCCAGCCGTTCTCTCTCCATTTTTCTTTTTCTCTTCCCGCCCCTCTCCTTTCACCTGCAGCCCACCCCCCACCCCCATCCATTTCCTAGGAAAATAAATCTCTGGGAGGAGGCAGGAAGAGTGGATCTCAGCGAACCCTTCTGAATAAATGTCTATATTAATGAATTATTAACTCAGCCACCCGTGACCTTAAACCTAGAAGCAGGAGCACCCAGGGCAGAGCGGAGAGCTGCTGAATCCTTTATTGGAGTCCTGTCAAAGGCAACCGACCATTTGTTCCACTCCCCCATCAAGAAAACATAATTAATATGAAAGGCAAACTTTTGAATTGTATGTCAAATGAAATCAGATAAGAGGGTCTCCTGGACAGAACCCCCTTCTCTCCTCCTACCCCTTCTGCTGCTCCCTCCCTATCCTGGCCTCCAGCTCCATCCTTCCCCTCCCAGCTCAGGGTACAATGGGCTTCCCAAGGATAATTTTCGGGGCGAAAATGCTCGAGAAAATAATGAATTTGGGTAATTTATCGATCCTGGCTCCTCTTCCCACTTGTTTTATTTTAGAGGTCGTTAATCAATGAAGAAAAACACCACCGTGTCCCCCCGTTTGCATTTAATACACTCAGGCTCCTTATTTATTCCTCTGGAACAAATTCCCAGCAAATATTCACCCATCGATTTGGGAGCCATGGATTTTTATAAAGGTTTGATCGCTTTCTAAGTGGTCGAAGTGATTTGTTTCCGCGGTCTTCTCAGTATTGAAGGGGGTGGGGGGAGCGGATTTGAGGGGGTGCATGTCCTTGCCGTCGGTGGGCTCACTTTCTAAAAACTACTGATACGCGCCAGGGTGTCCGTGACCAAGCGGGCCCAGGGTCAACTGTGTGAGGGGGGAGCGCCCCTCAGAGCGCGCGTAGCGTCGGGGGTCCCGCCTACGCCGCTGCGCGCCCTTTTGCGCACCGGGAGGGGACCACGCCGACCCAGCCTCAGCCGAACTCCGCGGGCATCCGGGAAGCCGCTGTGGAGGCAGGTGCCCAGCCCGGCGCCGTGGGCCTGCTGGGGAGAAGCGCGGGAGGTCCAGACTCCCGGTCTATTCCCTTCCAGACTTCTTCGTTCGCTCCCGGGCCTTCGGGGCTCTCTCTCAAACTTTCTCCTGCCCCCTTCACGGGAGGCCCCTGTACCCTCTGGGCCTTAGGGTCCTCGGGATCGACTTGTGCCCAGGGTGGGTGGGGCGGAAGCTTGAATCGGATAACGCAGGTACGCCACCTGTAGACGTAGTGGGCGAGGGGGACTTCGCTACCTTCTCAGCTTCTTCCCTGGCCCCCGCAGCCAAATCTCTCCCATGGTACCCCCTCTGGCGTCAGTCTGGACCGAGTGGCTACAGGTTTGACTAGGGTGGGCAGTAGATGCACTTGGCACCTCACCGAACGGTGTTTGAATTGAATCCGCCTCCATTACTCATTAATGGCGTGACCTTAGGCAACCCATCTAAACTTTCCGAACCTCAGCGGTCCCCATCTACAATATGGGGGTTAATGATAATGCCTTCCCCGCATGGTTGCTAGGTGGATTAAATGGACGTAAAGCGCCTACCCGCGCTCGGCACGTCCAAAGCTCTCATTAACAGGTCAGCTAATCTTATTACGAGAGGAACCCTGCCCCCTCTGCTTCCCAGAGTGTGGGCGGCATGAGGCCACCGAAGCAGCTGCTCCAACTAGCATTTCAAAATCCTTTCTAATGGTGGCAGGGGGTAGGGGTAGGGGGGAGGCGGGGTTGGGACTGGTAGAAGTTCTTTGAGACTTCCAGTTCTGGGGACCATGCACTTGGAAGTAGCTGGGTTTGGGCAGAAACAAGAAGGCAGATGACGGGACCGCCGCCGGAGTCCGGACTTCCATCCCTGGAGCTCACTGTCTCTCCCAGAGAACAGAGGAGTGTCCCGGTTTCTCAGCAATGAACCAGGAGAGTGTGAGAAACAGCATTTGTTTCTTCTCCCGTGGCCCGACAGACCACTCTTCGGCAGTTCTGCGAGCAGATTAATTGAAGCGGGCCTGGAACTTCATCCTCTCCTCCCGATGGAGTTGCTGGAAGTCTGCGGAGACTGCCTGGTTAGCCTCCGGGACCACAGCGCCGTGGGTTTTCCCTCGTGGCGTCTGCCTTAAACTTGGGTGCTATCAATCTATCCAACAATGATGGATGACCTTGTCATAACGACGCCAGTCAAAACATTTTCGGTTCAACTCTGTTCCAACCAACATCGAAGCATCCTGCATGAGACCCGGATGAAGTCTAAACAGCACGTTTCTCAGGCTCAGACAACTTGAGTGGTAGGAAAAGAAAAAGAAACAAGCAGAAATCAGGAAAGAATGGCTATTAATTGTTCAGACTGGCAAGTGCTAAATAAGTTAGGTTGTTTGAAGAAAGATAAATGCCGTTTCTTCTCTTTGAGGTATGGCCAGAACCCCGGCGATGGGAAAGTACCTCCTGAATTGGTCAATTTCACACATCCTGCCTGTGCCCTCTACCATCTACTACCGAAAATGCCAGGAAGAGCTGGGGGGCAAGTGCCTAATTCGTGGGCGCCAGACTGCATCGAAGGGCTGCCCTGGCACAAAGTCTGGGGAGAGGGCATGGTGGAGGTGGGGCTGCACTCCCACCCTGTCCCTCTAACGTCAGGTTTTGGGTAGAGAAACCTATGCATGACCTCCGGGGGCAGCCGCAGGCAGCTGACTGCAAACAGCCTCGCCCGTGTCCCATAGCAGTTGTGCCACCAGATGTAACACTGGATACTTGCTTCCGGGCCCCAACAAGGAGAGGGAAAGAGCCCTCCAGAAGACAACCCGAGAGGGGGTCGGCAGAACGCTGGGTGGTGTCCAGACTCTATCGCAGCCACCTCCCAGCCCCACGACCAGGCTTGAGTCCCTCCAGGACCAGCTGCTCTCGGTCCCAGGACCCTCGGTCCCACGCCTCCCTGCACCTACAAGCCTGCCTCCTGGGCTGCAGACAGAGGGTTTCACTGCAGCGCGCAACCCGTCCCGCTCCGACCCCAACTTTTCTCCCCGGAGGATTTATGTTAGAGGTTGAGTGGCTGGCGAGTGGACTCTGGCACCCAGAAGCACTCCAGGAAAAACTGAGCCGGGCAAAAGCGCAAACCCGGTCTCGGCAGCGCGGGCTTGCTCCAGCGCCGACACTACAGCGTGTGCGGAGATGCATTCCGGTTGCCGCGTTTCCACTGCTTTTAAGATCAGGGCACTGAGCTGGGACCCAGAAAAGACATATCATGGGCAGAAAGAGACAACAGGCTAGCGGGAGACGTCACGCCAAAAAAACTGGGGATGGAAGGGCGGAGGAGTTTGTGCGGGAAAGGCGCACTGGCGGTGTGGGTCGGGCCCAGTTAGAACTTCCTTCTTCCCTCTCCCCTCCTCTTCTTCTGGACTGCCTCCCCTCCCCTCTCCGTCCGTTCTCTCTCTCTCTCTCTCTCTCTCTCTCTCTCTCTCTCTCTCACACACTCTCTCTCTCTCTCTCTCTCTCTCTCTCACACACACACACACACACACACACACACACACACACACACTCTTGTATTTTGTGCTGTCGTAAAACCCACGTGTCCAGCCGGGAGGCTGCCAGAGCGTGGAGCCAAGGAGCCAGGACGCGGCAGCGGCCCAGCGCAGCAGCCCACGGCGGTTCAGTCCGGCGCCCAGGTCCGCCCGCGCTCTCGCGCCCTCCGCGGGTCTCCAATTTTCTCGCTCGCACGTCGGGAGGGCTCCGGGCGGCACAATCTCTAGGACTCTCCTCCCGCGCTGCCCAGGGGCATGTAGCGCAGCCAAGGCGCACACTCCGCACACCCGCACGCTCACCGAGACACACTCACGCACCCACCGGCAGCGCCGAATTTTCAGGTAAGGTGAGGCTCGTCTGGGACTTAGAGTCTAAGGCTTGGTAGATAGGAAGGTTGGTGGTCCTAGGTTGGGGGCGGGGGGCGAGACTGTTCCGCCTTCTGGCATCTGAGGCCAGCGCGGCTCGGGCGCTGCGCCACCCCGGCTCAGGTCGGCTCCGGGCGCTGGCTGAGGGCGGGGGTTGCGTCCTGCAGCCGAGTTCTACCGGGCAGCGCCCTCCTGTCGGGCCCCAGCATTGCTGGATTGGAGCTGGACGCTGCGATCGGGGAGGCAGAGCGGGGTGCACACAGCTTCCTCTGTGCGGCGCCGCAGCTTCGGAGTAAACTTTGAGCCCCAGCGGAGTTGGGAAGAGGGAGCCGCGAAACCCGGCGGCCGCCGGCTGAACCACCGGGTCGGGCGCTTTCTCCAGGGTCCCAGCGGCCCTCTTCCCGGCTCCATTCGCCCAACTCACGCGCCCCCTCTTCCCTGCCCTCTGCCCCCAGTTCGAGGCGTCGGACATGCTGAAGCCCGGAGACCCCGGCGGTTCGGCCTTCCTCAAGGTGGACCCAGCCTACCTGCAGCACTGGCAGCAACTCTTCCCTCACGGCGGCGTCGGCCCGCTCAAGGGCAGCGGCGCCACTGGTCCCCTGAGCGCGCCGCAGCCTCTTCAGCCGCCGCCGCCGCCGCCGCCGCCGCCCCCGGAGCGCGCCGAGCCTCCGCCCGACAGCCTGCGCCCGCGGCCCGCCTCTCTCTCCTCCGCCTCGTCCACCCCGGCTTCCTCCTCCACCTCCGCATCCTCCGCCTCCTCCTGCGCTGCTGCAGCCGCTGCCGCCGCGCTGGCTGGTCTCTCCGCCCTGCCGGTGTCGCAGCTGCCGGTGTTCGCTCCTCTAGCGGCCGCTGCCGTCGCCGCCGAGCCGCTGCCCCCCAAGGAACTGTGCCTCGGCGCCGCCTCCGGCCCCGGGCCCACCAAGTGCGGCGGCGGCGGCGGCGGCGGCGGGGATGGCCGGGGCGCCCTGCGCTTCCGCTGCAGCGCAGAGGAGCTGGACTATTACCTGTACGGCCAGCAGCGCATGGAGATCATCCCGCTCAACCAGCACACCAGCGACCCCAACAACCGTACGTAGCCGCAGCCCGCGCGCTCTTTCCCGGGGCGCCGGCGGGCGCGGGCGCCTGTCAGGGAGGCGGGTCAGATAGGAGTGACACGGGGGCGGGGGGGAGCAGCTGGTCCTGGCCGCTGGCCGGCGCCTCCCGGATCTCTGACAAAAGTTTTCTGGCGTTGGAGAAGGAAAGAGAACGGATGGGACGGCCGGTGGCACTTTGGGGTTCCCTCTCCCTCCCTCCTTCTCCTCACCTGCTTCACAGTCCCAAGTGTTTGGGGCTGGAGTCTCCTGTGGACCCGGCTTAACAAACCTCTGCCCTCCCGCTGGACAGTGCCCGGGGCCAGACGGGTAGTGGCAGTGTGTGACAGGGGGTGTCTGGGACCGGCCCTGCCTGACCTTAGCCGGGACGAGGGAGGGACCCTCAGCGTTTCTGGGGAGTACGCAGACCAGGGCTTGTTTTTGCTACTCGCCACCCCACCTCTGGTGGTGACTGCAAGTCATTTTTGGGCCGCGGGGTTGTGGGGGAACCGGCCGGAAGCTGTTCGCTGGCGAGGCCTCACCAGAGTAGGAATTTTGGTTGATATTGAGTCCGTTTCTCCTTGAAGGCAGGCAGTATTCTTAGATCTACTGTTCATTTAAAAAGAAGGAAAAGAAAAAAAAAAGACTGCTACTTACTGAGAAGAAAATTTCTGTTCTCCGCTGATTCAGCTGATCCCGCTTTATCCGCGCACCTTTGACCCCGCAAACATTCATAACCCATGTTGGTTTATTTATTTGTTTTTAGAAATTACGGTGACTATAATTTAGTAAAAGACGCTTACTCCCCTCTTCCTCCAAGTTAATAGCAAATGCCTAACTAAACATCAGGATTCCTGTAGCTTCGGTTCCTGTATCCACAATTTGAAACGCTTATCACAAGTACAGTTCCATTTGGCGATTTGGAAGCAAAACTCTAAATGAAGATCAAACAATATGTACTGCTTTATACCTGCTTCTTTTTGATAATTTCAGAAGTTATACTGTGTTTACACCTATACTGTGTTGGGATTGTTAAACTTACTTTCAGAGACTTCTGGAGATACCATTTAAAGTATGTTAAGAGCGTCAGATTGAAAGCAATACAGGATTTGAATGATCAGCATTCATTCAGCTATTTTCTTCATCTCATTCCTTCGTCTGGCTTCTGTATCAGTAAAGTTAATTAAAAACATTTATTTTTATTCAATTTTGAATAAGTTGCTTCTTGCAAAATGTCTACTGCTCTGTGAACTTCTTAATTCGTTTTAAAGCAAAATAAGTTCAGTTATAGCTTTTTAAAGGATTCCGTAAGTCGTTGATTTGAGGAAAAAACCACTGGGCAACTGCCTCGTGATTGAGGTCTATGAATATTTTCATTATGTTGGACATAGTTGTGACGGAGATAATAATTACCAACAAAAAGAGTAATCGTATTTACTTTTTCTTTTTAAAGTTTGAGGGTAAAGCACTGGCTTAAAATAGTGGTTTCAACTCTAATTTTGCTGTGCAGTTGAGAAGACTTGTATTTCACAGTTTCAGAAAGTTTTACAAAATTATAGTCTCCCAACAGATTTCAAAAAATACTTATCTCCTACTGAATTTCTTGAATGTGTGTTTTTGAAGCAATTATTTTAAATTGTGAAATAGAGACTTTTAAAGTGCCTTGAAAAAGGCATGTCTTACTGCTAAGTGAAATATAGCCATTGCAGGCTGAGACTGCTTCATCAGTCTTGCAATTTCACTTCTGAATTAAATATATGTTAGAGAAGTCACCAGCAGTACACCCCAAATTCCTGACTGTGTGCTGAGCTCCTGTACTGTTCACAATGCAGTCTGAAGATTTAATACATTTTCACCAGAGAAAACTTAGACTAATCCGAGAAAGAATTAGGATAGATTCCTAATTAATATATGAGTATTGAACCAGTTTATTGCCTGGGTAACTTTTTCTCAGGTTGGAGAGAATAAATTACAATTTTATTTAAATGATTTATATTGTGTTAATCTTCTCGTATCTCCTGTTGAGCCAACTAGATTGTTTCAGTGTGTGAAGTGCAGGGGAAAAGACAGAAGAAAAAGAAAATTAGATTGTCCTGTTAGAGTTACACCCCACGTTGCTCCCTAATTAAAGGGCAATTGAGAAAGAAAATACAAAGCTGAGATACCGCTGTGTAATGCTGGGAGACCAGATCTCCCATTCTTCCAGGAACTTCTCTGGACAAGTAAGCTTAGGCACTCATTTGAAGCCATGGGATATACTTTTACAAAGATGAAACGTGATTGAGTTTAATCTACGTAGGGGCTTTAAACAAGTCAGAAATACAAATACTGGGAAAGTCATTTCCTTTGGCAGGGGAAGTTGGCATAATGGTTATTGAAAGGCTGTGAAAAAGAGAAGCTTCTCCTCATTCTTGAGTTGTATGTGAGTGGGGGTGGAGGCAGAGAGAAGCTCCTATTAATTTATCATGTATAGATTTCCCTAGTTTTTCTTTTAGTTTTTTTTTTTTTGTCATATCCCTCTAAAAGAATTCTGTGAAGTGACCACTTAGCATTGCTTCGTTTTCTCACTTCATACTTAAAAGGGTAGGTATTGAGTTGTTTTCTCGTTTTCTCACAAGGTGAAATAAAAAGGGCAGGGTAGGGCAGGGGGTGCCTCCTTACTTCTCCCTTCCCTTATAGCGAAGTAACTTTTTGCCTAGGATCAGCAATACATATCATTGCTCTGTAAGAAAAGAACTTAGGAACACTAGTTTCACCTTGAAACTTTATTGGCATCTATGACAAATGTTACAGTGACGGGGCTTGTGGCTCTCTTTCGTTCTAAAAGATTTTAAAACAGCAGAAACTGCAAGCTAGCCCGGGTGAGCTTCTCCAATGTATTACTAACTCCGTATCAGTTTACCCTGGGACTGAAGTACGCTTTCCACCAGAGCTCTGAATGCTTTGCTGCTGCTGCTGCTGCTGCTGCTGCTTTCTCTTAAAAATCAAGTGGTGCCTCCTGCCATATAAATGGGGGATGGGGCCCTTCCTTCCCCCTCTAATATTTCTGCCCTCATTTGCTGCTGGGCTGCCTGAAGTCATTGATTTAGTCAGGCTTCATCGGAGTGGCCTCTTCCCGGGTTCTGGGAGCTGGTGTGTTGCCTGAAACATTGTCACTTACTCTTGAAAAGTACAGAGAGACAGTCATGGGTGTGCCTGGCATGTCTGAGGAGCATCTCAGTTGTTCTTTCAGCAGAGCCCATTAGTTTTTCATGCCTTTTTTGTGAAGATGTGCTTCCCTAGGACCTGGGAGGGAGGCGGGAACTGAGCCACTTTGGGTGTCTGCGGGGAGAGTTGGACCACCTTGCAACTTTCCCAGTTGTGGGAGGGGTCTCTGTCCCCTCCCGATTTACTGGAACCCTCCTGCGCAGGGAACAGTGCTGGAAACAGCGCCGTTGTGTGCATGGGTGTGGGAGCAGGGCTTGAGGCTCCCTTACTGGGAATGCCACGCTTTCCAAGGGTTTAGGGAGAGGGGCTGGGGAGAGAAAAGGAAGTCTGAGCCTAACACTGATTTGTCGGGTTGCTTGCTAAGGGGTCAAGGAAAGAGATAAAGGAGGGCGAGTGTTTTCTGACCTTCCCTAGTCCCTCCCCACCCAGGTGGAAAACCCAGGTCCTGTTTGGGCAGCTTCCAGCCCTGTGGCACACCAGCAGGCTTTTCGTGCTACCGGGGAACATCCGCTGCGCCCCTTCTGCCCTCTATCAAAGACCAGCCCCTTCTAGCAAAGACTGCGCCCCTTCTGCCTCCTCTATCAAAGACCAGCGAGCACCTTAGATTTCAGAAGTGGTCCGGGTGGGAGAAAGCTTTGGCTTCAGTGCGTGGGCTTTTGTGTTTCTCTCTCTCTCTCTCTTTCTCTCTCTCTCTCTCTGTATGTGTGTGTGTGTGTAAGCCCAGCCTCATCCCGTAACACACATGATTTAGCTATTTTACATCTTTCGTTATCTAGCGCCCTGAAACCGAACACAGAGCCATATATTAGATTGAGGTTAGAAGAGGTGGCGACTGTTTATTTAAGGTGATAAAATGGTCCATCAGCAGTAATCTCCATCGATATGTGCCACCAGGAGATGAAGGATGAGGGGACAAGCCACAATTAATTGCCCTATAGTTTTGTAGGAGAGAGTGGAGCCAGCCCAGACCCGCTTCGATCTCCTCTCGCGGCTCCTATTCATCATCTCTGCATTGTATATGGCAGCCTCGCAGGGGCAGGGGCCGGCGAGGTTTATCTCCGCGCAATATTCTCTCACCCTCACAAACTGGCGCTCCCATTTAATTTATTAATACAGTCATCGGAAGACAAATAAGACCCACATTTTCTCCCTCCCACCTTCTTGCCCTCCTCCTTTTGTCTCTCCCTCTTGGTCCCAGGGCCAAGCCGGCAGCCAGGCAGGGCAAAGAACGCCTAGAGCTTTTGCGATTCGCCGGGAGCTTTAAACTCGCCTAGAGGGAGAGTTCCTGAGAGGATTCCCACGAGCTGGGCCGCCCCGCAGGGTCGAGACTGCAATCAATTGACTCCCTTTCCAGCGGCCAGGCAAACCCGCCTCGCCTCTGAATCTACTTCTAGACCCTCTCCCGGGGCTTGGAAGACCCCTGCCGGGTGGAGGAGGAGAGCCGGGTGGGTGGCGGGGTGCAGTGGGGACGTCGGATCGTGGGTGATGTCGGCGGCCACGCCTCATGTTAGAAGAGAGCTTTTCGTGGGCAGGAGCGGGGTGGGACCTTCAAAACTCAGCCTTCGGCCCTGAGGCCTGGGCGCCCCACCCCGCCCATCGCTCCCCCTCAGCCATCCCATCTAGCCTATAGCTCGAGAAGGCAGTGGGGGGAGCGCAGGCTGGAGCCCCGGGGGCGTGAACCCCACGCGGGAGGTTCGGGTCCGGGCACTCTGCCTGCCTACCCTCTGCCCGGCTGCCCAGCCCCCACGCCCCTCCCCGCCCAGGGCGCACGCGGCACTGCCAGCAGGCTGCACTCCCGGGTCCTCGTCGCCAGGCTGGGATCGATGGACGCCGGCCCCTCAGGTCTCGGCCTGTGGGACTGAGGGCCACGACCTTGGCGGCGGTAGGGGAGGATTTACAGCCCGGGTGGGTAGTGCCGTCCAGGCGGGGAAGCAAGCTTTTCACCTCCTCCTTGATTTCCTACGTACAGGGTGGGTGAGAGCCAGCGAAGGCCTCGGGCAGGTACTGGGGAGTGAAGATGTGGTGTAGCGCGCACTCCCCGCGCGCCTACACGTGACTGTTGGCCTCTCCACAAGCCAAAAGCCCAGAAGCGTTTTATATTTCACCTTTCCTAGAACGAGAAATGAAATTCCAGAAAAGAAAACCATGGTCTGCTTTGCTGCCTTTACCTTAAAATAGATATATTGTAAAGATCTATTGCACTTTAAAGACATTGAAACAATACAGAAGGATAGGAAATTAAGAGTGAAAGTCTGCTCTTAGCTGCACTTGGCCTGGTCTTCTGATGCCAGTAGGTGAACAAGTCTGTAACCTAATGACAGCACCTTCCCTACCCTTAAACAGGAGCATTGACAGATTTATTCAAGATAGAAAAGGAACCATGGTCTCTTATATTACCTAATGCTAAAATGGCATTTCAAAGTGTGTTGCTTAGAGCATATGAAAGTATCTCTCACAAATGTAAAAAAAAAATTTATGAATAACAATTATGAACTTGTACAAAAACTCTTCCCCTGATTTTAAGAGAAAGTATGAACATTTACTTGCTTCCTTGTTAGGAACTTAAGTAGTTGTCTTATGTATTGCTTGCCCTGGAATGCTCTGTGTGTGTATATATAATATAATGACATATATACATTTATACATAGTTTGGGCATATAGCCTACTTCTCTTTCAAACCTTTTCATGTAGGTGTTTATACTCTGCTAGAATGTTTGTCTTGAGCATATTTGTCAACCCCAAGAAATGTTACTTGTTTTGAATATCCTCAAGCTACCCTGAGACTCAGACATAAGTTAGAACCCAAATGTTTCAGGTGGGGGAATTTTGTGTATTAAAAAATAACATTGGAATATAACATGTATCTTGATGGCAGTTGGTCAACTTTTCTGGCAGAATATTTTGATATAGCATGAAGTGGTTCACAAATTAAGAAGACCTTTGTTGGGTGCACTAATTAAAGTTGATTGACTTTGTCTAGCCTGCTGTGGACCTAACACACAGGTAGTCTTCTAGATATTGGTAGAGCCTCAGTTATTCACTCTTAATAGTAGCATAATGCTACTATTAAGTTTTTCAACTCTTTATGGAGACAAATGAAACAATAAGTTGAAGACGGCTTTAGAGGACTTCTTGGAGAAAGGCCTTAGCCACAGTTTTATTATCATGCATTACAAATATTAGAAGTATGCTTTTGTCTATGAGGGTAGTGGTACCTATGCTGATGTAGTTGATGGGATGACGTGTGGAGAACCATGTTGGAAGTTGACAATCTCTGGTACAAGCTGCTAGGGAATGAACACTAAACACTCTTGCTTCTCACCATTTGCATCATTGAGTTGAGCAGAAAAAAAAAAAAAAAAAAAAAAAGTTAAGCAACTCCCTGGAGTGACTTATTTCTATTTCCATGGGCATATTGCCTTTGCTTATTGTCATTTGCTTTTACCTATTTTTGCAAAGGTGCTGAAAGGCTGTCTCTGAGGTCAGACAATAACATTCAAAATTATAGACATTATCTATGTATTTTCCTATCCATTCTCTTACTTTAATGTCTGAAAACACAAGAGTGTGGGAAAGAGGGAAACCTCTATAACTCAATCATGCTACAGCAATTTTCATGGCCCCCAAATAGTTACTTCAGTGAAATATTTCAATTCAATTGAGTCATGAGTTTGAATGTTAAATTCTCCCAGCTTTCATTAGTCTTTTAAAAATCTCTGGGTTTAGAGGCCTTGCAGTCAGGCAGCTTTGGCTGTGAATCCTTTCTCTGCCAATTTCTAGCTTCTGGTTCTAGAAATTGGGCTTGGAAATTGCTTTATCTGCAGAATGGGAATCGTGATACTTAGATAATATGCTGGTTGTTGGTTCCAGACAGGTGTCTCACACATAGTATGCACTGTAATTGTGTTTATTGTCTTTCATGTAATTCCCAAAATGTCTTGAAGTTTTTATTTTCACAATCAATAAGCTTGAGAGGGTGTGTGAAGTGTGTGTGTTTCAGAGGGGCTGACATACGGATAAGTGTGAGAATACTCCATCCAGGCCCTGGGGTCAAAAGCAGAGTCTGGAAGAATTTTAACAACAGTTCGTGTTGCTGGTAGAGGAGGGACAGAAAGGGGCATTTGTGTGAGGGAGACCCAGCGGCATGGACACTTCTCTACTTTGGGAAACAAGTTGTTGCTTTTCACCTCAGAGGTCTGGGGACATTTCTGAGAAGCTTGCGACCCTAATTCTTCAGCTCTCTTGGGAGGAGTGGAGTAGTAGCTGCTGACTGAAGGGAAGGCTTGGCTGGCTAGAGCCCTCTCCAGTGAGACAGGATGCTTACATAGTCAGCCCTCCTTTGCTGCGAAGCAAATGGCAAATCGAGGGTTCCCTTACCAGGCTGGGTTGCGATTAGGTGTTCCTTACACAAAAGTTCCATACGGACTCACAAGTTTCTCGGGCGTTTCGGCCATTTCAGCGCAGATAAGGCACATCCAGGGTGATCCACCAGGCCTGGCTGCGGCCAAGGCCTACGGCAGGTGCCTGGATGCCACGAGGGCCACCCACCGCCCCGCGCTGGCACGTCCACCGGTGGCCAGCTTTCACCGTGTCCGCCAGGCGGGACTCGCCAGGTGTCAGGCCCAGTGCCATAGGCCTGACACTTGCGCGGGGTCGCCGTGGCTCCTCAGGGAAGCTGGGCCAAGGAGGCTGGGTCGCGCCGGCGGGCGCCGAGGCCACCTTCTCCGGGCAGGCCCTCACCGCTGAGGCGCAGACACGGCGGCTCCTCCAGGCCCATTAATAACCCGGAGGGCGCTGCGATCCGACAGCGCAGTCGCCACAGGCTCTGTTTCCCGTGGCCGCCTGCCCCCTTCCCGCCCAGTTCGAGTGGAGGGATACTGGGCGCCCACTACCGCCCGACCCGGAGGGTGGGGGTCCCTCTTGCGCAGGCTGCTCTAGGGAGTGTCAGAGAGAGAGAGCTTCATCAACAGCTTCACCCATTGCATAGCAAGACAGAATCGCGTTTAGCCTGGAGAACAGCCGTCGGGGCAGGAGTTGGTGCCTTCTCTAACAATTACGCTGATCGTTAAATTTGCTATTCGTTTCTTTCCGGTGTCTAGGAAGAGCGTATACACCAAACCCTCCAGAACAGCACCCCCGTCTCCCACCCTGCCCCACCTGTCCCCGCCCTGCTTCAGTGCCTGGGGGAGAACTGACTGGTCGCTTGAGGGACCCCAGTGCGGGCGCGCCTTTGGAGTCCTGGGGCTGCGGCTCCTGCTCTACTGGGCTGCAGGCCTGCTCTGCCCTGTCCCGTGGGCGTTTGGGAGGCAGTCGAGGAAGACTCCGAGTCTCTGGGTCGAAGGAAGTGTGAATGGCACCCGCGATAGACTCCCCCCCCGCCCCCGTCCGGTGAATTTAAATCGTCTCCTGTGTAATTGTAAAAAGAGGAAAGCTAAATATCCAGACGAATAGTATAGAATCTCTTCGAGTTAGCAGATTGAGCAAGAGACGGGCTTTTTTTCCCGCAATACAAGGATAAACACATCCTGAAACTCCGGATAGAAACCTTAGGAATGGGCGAAAGGGTCAGAAGCAACGAGATACAGTGGGGAAGAGAGAGACAAAGAGAGACAGAGACAGAGGGAGAGATGCAGAGAGACTGAAACGGGAAGGAGAAGTCTGGAACTCTCGGCTCCGTGGAGAGCGGACATGCTATCTGCTCCCAGATCCGAAGGCTTTTTGGGGAGCCTAGAGTCCTGGCCCGGTACCAGGCAGATCTGGGCTCGGCGAATTCCAAGGGAGCGGCGAGGGTTCTCTTTTCCTCCTCCTCTGAGTTGCTTTGGTGCCCCCAAGGCATCACCTTCCTCGAAGGTGGCTTACCCAGGCGGGCGATGATGCTGTTGTCTCGGGAGTTTACTCAAAGATGGTCCCCTCGGAGCGGCCGGATTAACCCGCTCCTTTCCCTTCCTCCTCCTTGTCTCCCGCAGGTTGCGATATGTGCGCGGACAACCGCAACGGCGAGTGCCCTATGCACGGGCCACTGCACTCGCTGCGCCGGCTCGTGGGCACCAGCAGCGCTGCGGCCGCAGCACCCCCGCCGGAGCTGCCGGAGTGGCTGCGGGACCTGCCTCGCGAGGTGTGCCTCTGCACCAGTACAGTGCCCGGCCTGGCCTACGGCATCTGCGCGGCGCAGAGGATCCAGCAAGGCACCTGGATTGGACCTTTCCAAGGCGTGCTTCTGCCCCCAGAGAAGGTACAGGCAGGCGCCGTGAGGAACACGCAGCATCTTTGGGAGGTAAGTGGCCCGCTGCACAGTGCCTCGCCACCCAGCAGGAGCCTTGGCCGGCAGGGAGCCTGGCCTTTGGCGATGGCAACTGCGAAGAGAGCCTCCCTTGGCTCCCGGAGGGTAGCGGAGAATAGATTTCTCTGGTCTTGTAGATGCCTGGTGTCTGAGACACCTGCAGTAAGGAGGCTGACAGAACTGGGGCTGACACAATAGCCAGGGAAACAGAGCCTACAGATGTCTGAAGACAGAGTCACCTTAACCTACCTCCATTCCAGCTAGAATGGATTTGACTGTTGGTCTCTCTGAACTTTGAGAAAAAGAGAAAACAGCTGAGGAGATGGAACAGAGGAGGGTGGGCATTAGAATGTTTGAGCTGGGTGACCTTTATGTCCCATTCCAAGCACTTCCAGTGTGTTTCTGTGTAGTGAGCAGAAAGGAACAGAAGCACAGAGAGGAGGAAGGAGAGACTGGCCCCTTTTCTCAGATAAAAACAATTTTGTCAGTGTTGAACGTGAGAGACCACATGTTTCACAACTTTCAAAGGACCCAAAGTAGGCAAATTATATTGGGAATCAGAAATCACAAATTCTGCTGCTTCTCTGATGAACGGAAATTATGTAGTCTTCATCAAGATGGAAAATCAGAACGTGGAAACACTGAACACTTTGGTGTAACCCAGTTGAGGATAATACTTTAATGGTACAATCTTACCTGAAGCAATTATTTTAAAATAACCTGTTTGAAAAATGTCAGCCTGAGGTTTCTCCCAAAACGTCATGGTGGATTATTGAGGTTCACTTCTGAAGAGATAGATGCTTATCATTAGGTAATCCTCCTACCAATCTTAGACACCTCCATCCAAGGAAAGTTGCTTATGTAATACAAGATGCCAGAAGTCATACCCTCAAGCAATATGTAAATCTGACTAACTGGGCAAGTGGTAGAATAAAGTGGGAATAGCTAGAAAATCAAGTTTCTTAAATGCCAGGGGCCAAGTTGACATGAACCCCTGGGCTCCATTAATGGGTCATTTCTGCAAGAGATTGTCTCTCATACTTGGCTTGCTGGCCTGTCAAGATGATCTTTTTCACTGTGAGCTGCCTTATATTCACTAAATAAAACTCATGGGACTCATTAATCCACTCAAAGTTTTGATGAGTGTCCACTCTGACCAGCACTGTATTAGGCCGTGGAGATACAGTGTGAAAAACAGACCTGGTGTCCAGAACCCTCCCGTGACTATTGGGGATGGGGTCCTGAGGCCTGTGTCTGCAAAGCCTGTTTTGATGGAGGAGGAGCTGAGTGTATGAGTCAACAGCCCGGCAGCCCAAAATAAGAACATGGAAGCCAGTGAGCTACCTACCCTATAGTTATCTCCTGGAGTGCCCCGGCTTAAAGCATCTGGTCTTGGAAACATTTTGGTTTTGTTTCTGACTAATTAGTTGTAACCTCCAATGTGGTTTAAAGTTTATAAAACACTTTCAGGTACTTCTTATGTTCCAGTGGTGTTATTAGGAACTCTAATATCGTATAGTTAAAGGTCTGCCAATATTTTTTTAAGAAAATCGTACAGCAATTGTTCAATAGTACAAATTTACTCTACCTGAATATGTTAAAACTGAACACTATTGCACTTTGATGCCTATCTATTTTTAGAGTGCCAGGGGACAAAGACATAAACATGAAAAAAAAATCTCACAGTTCATTGTGGGTTTTTCCCCCCCAGAAGGCTTTGAATGATTGGGACGTTGGCAGGAGGCCACTAAACATATAGACTGTAATAATGTATATTAACACTGAAAACTATGGAACCTTTCTTTTCTACCTTTACTTGTACTTGATGAAGTTAAAATTTTGTTGTAGTGAAGAGAGTGGGGAATTTAGCCAGTGTTTTTCTTTTTCTTGGTACTTCAGTAGATATAAAGTGAATTTTATCTATTGTTCAGGGCATGTGAGTTGAATGCGCTGGGGTGGTTCTTAGAGTTGGTTCTCTGTTAGAAAAAAGACTTGCTGGGTGTATGCTTGGAAGATCTACAGGATCCAACTCCTAAATTCAGGACATAATCTATTTTTTAATTATCTGTAGCAACAGTTAGAATAAGATACATTTGGGAATTGAAGGGATATTAAAACTTCAGCCATACAAAATGTGTCAGTTTCCTGGGAGATCACGTGAAATGCGACTAACTGGGGCCAGGTAACTTAGTGCCAATGTCCATTTGTAAAATAAAATACTTACTTTATAAAATAGGTTTCAGATTTTTATTAGCATAATGATTTTTAAGATATAAAGTATGGGTTTAAAATTTTTAAGCATTATAATTTATTTTTATGAAACATGACTGTTTGAATTTTTACATTTATAATACAATATTCCAAATGTTAGATTGTTCCTTAACTTTTAGTTCTTTCTGTAATACAGTATTCCAAATGTTAGATTGTTCCTTAAATTTTAGTTCTTTTCTTTAGTTCTTTCTAAATTTTATTCTGAAATTTTAAAAATCATCATATTATTCATATTAGAATCAGTAAGTGGAATACATTGTAGGTATATAGGAGATGTTTGGCAATAATTGTTTAATGACTCATATAATAATTATCCATTTCAAAAACTTTTTCTTTTAGATGTCTTCCAGAATAGCAAGTCAACAAAGTGTATTAAAAAATTAAAAACAGTTGAATCATGATTATTTTATTTAAAAGGCAACTGTAATCATTTGTCTTCCGCACATTTTTTCAAGTCATTTGCTAATGAAGAAATGTCTTTTTATTTCAAGTTCAATACTCAGGTCCTGATGGATCTTACCAGGGTTACTTATCTTTATTTCAGTACAATAAATGGATTGCTAATCTTTTCCCGTCACTGTTTCCAAGTAGATGATGGATTTTTGTTTCAGTTTACAGTTCATTGTTTTTAGTAAGGTTGTACTTTATTATACACATGAAGGCTTATTGCAGAAACAATCAGATTCACCTTAGTTACTCCTTTTATTTAATCATTAAAAGCTCTATTTTCTTTGTAGAAAAATGACTTTTTGTTATTTAATATATATCAGCCATGGAGAGCTTGTTTGGTTTGTAAACATGTAATCATTTTTTTCAGTTAATATTTTCTTTGTGTATAATCATAGTTCTTCAAAATACAGCAATTTAAAGAAAGTTAAATATCATTTCATTACATTCAATATGTTTTGACTCTTCAGGGTGTTTATGGGAAATTCCAAGAGAGTTTTTTTGTTTTGTTTTTGTTTTGCAATAAGCCAAGGTAATTTTTTAGTTTTTATAGTTTAAGAAGATTACAAGCTAAAAGCCAAATCATTAGTCATTTATTTTTGCCAGTGTCTTCTAGAATCAGAATTTTAATGTGTTTTTTAAGCAATAATAAATTCAGATACTTTAAAACAAAACATTGCAGGATGCATCAGACAATGACTTGCCTTGGTTATATATATTTATTCCAAGACTTGGATGCATGATACATTTCTAGCTATTTGGACTTAATATGAAATAAAATCTTTCTCAATATTTTCCAAAGAAAACAATCTTTCTCAGCAATTAGGTCTTATTGATGAGAATGAGATAATTTTATCCTAATGTGTTTTCCAATAAAGAAGTGAAAAGGCACATTTGATTCCAACATTTATGAAAACATTATCTCAATTATTAATGTGCCCCCTTTCCCTTGAGATAAATTAATCTAGTTGCACATGGTTTCCTCTATCTGCTTAACATCAGAATTTAATATGACTGGACCTGAGGAATGTACTCAGTGTATACTTAAAATTCTACTGGAATAAAATACGGAAGTTTAAAATAAGGTTACAGTTTAAGATAGGCTAGAATTACTCAGGCCTTTCAACTCAGTGTCTGACTTGACAAGAAATTTTAGCAAGAATGACAAAATAAATTGCACTTATTTTCACCCTAGAAAAATTATCCTGCTAATTGAAATAATGTAGGGACTTGTTAGTGTTACAGTTAAGATACTAGAAAGGGCTTTAATTTTACAGAACCTGTCTTCTCTTTGCCTGAGTAAATTTGAGTGTCTCGTTTTCATTTGCACTATGTGGAAACCTTCATTATTTTTCTTTAGAAAAATCAAGGGGGATAACATAATGTGAGCCTTTCTGTGATTTGTTTTGTGCCATAATATTTTAGATTTAATAAGAGTTTTGCTGTTAAGCAAATGGTCTATTTTTCATCATTACTGTTTAGCTTAAGTCAAGATATATTAATGAAAACCAATATTAAAAATATATTACATATTGCTAAATGTTTATTTTTCAAAACTATCATAGGTAGTTGGTTCTAGAAGAAAATAAATTGATTTCATATTTTAAATATATGTATGTTTCTATAAATGACTCAATTTCATATTTACAGTACTGTACCCACTTATATGTATTTAGATGTTGAAAAAATTATTCTAAATTAATCATTTTCAATTAGAATCATTTAAAAGTTGTCCCAGTGATAGTATTGTAATTATATATTCCATATTCTGTTTTATAGACTTTGGCTCATTTTGGCGTGATTCACCAAAACACTAGGGGATAGAATTATGTAGTTGTCGCAATTATATTGAAGTAAAAATCATGTTTTTCAGCAATTTATCATTTAATAGAGTAGTCTGCCTGTCAGTTTGGTTTTGAATATGTCAAATTTGTGAAATTCAAATAATTTCTCCTTAAAAATAAACCATAGCAATGCTACTATTATGTTTTAAATTATGCAGAGTAACAGCTGGTGTATCTCTCTGGCTTTGCCTCATTTGATTTGAAGATGTCTTTTATAGTGGTGCCCATTTGATAGAGTGTGAGCATTTTGTAGTTTTACATAAACTGTAAAACCATCTGCCGCCTCTTGGAATGGTTTCCAGCATTGTGTTAAAAGTCAAAACTTAGTACTTTAAGTTGCTTTGAAAATGTCCATTTAAAGTTCTGGCCCTTTTGGTTTATGTATCATGCTGCACAGTGCCACCCTTGGTTTTCTAAGTCCAAAAATAATTCTGCTTTAAAAAATATTATAACAGCCATTTGGACATTCTCACATCAGTGAGGTTTAATCCCAACATGCATGTGACACTACAGTGCTTTAGCTACAAATAGTTTATAAAGACTGATGAGTTCTGTATCCACAAGACTATTTTTCTCATTAGTTCAGTTTATCTATTTTTTACAAATTGCATCTTTTATCGATAGCATTTTGTCAATATGAAGAAAATAATTCACAAATATTTACTGGTCCATAACTGCATATTTTCTTACACCATGTAATTTTTTTTTTTTTTTTTTTCCCACACTGACTTAAAAGGAAGGTATAAAAAGAGAAAGAATCTCAGAGGTTAGTGGGTAAATGAAACCTGCCCTCCCCAGTAACTGCCTGGCAGCAAGTGATCTGATGGAAATGTCATACGATAACACTGGTCTCAAGAAGCCTGCAGGGGAACCTTCTTATTTCACTGTGTAAATTAAAGCAGTTTTAATTTGAGAATATTTATTGTGTTACCCAGAAATCACTTACAGTTGTAGTATAATATGGATTAAAAATTGTTGTGATTGAATATGAAAAACTACATATTACTCAGCTGGGGATTATGCCTACAATATCAAAGTCCTCTTGTCTCAGAAGGTGGATTTAATACACTGGTAGTATGGGAAAAACCATTTGCTAGGCCAAAGAACTCTATGTGTAGAACAACTATGAGCCTGCCTGCTTCGTTCTTTTTCTTTCATTCCTTTTTAGTATCGTATATACCCCAAGATTTCATTAGTTCAGACATTCCTTGTATATTTACACAAGAAATACAGACTTCAGTATAAGTACTTAGCATAAAAGCCAGAGAAGCCAGAGCAGAATATATACTTTTCCTTGTAAGCATTTGCCACCTCACTCAGATAAGTTACAGAATTCCATTATCCAAATTGTTACACATGTGTGACAGAGGTTGACCTTTCGTCATGTCAATCCTTTTTGTGTAGGCCCCAGGCTCCAGCCTAATGGCTCAAACCCTGATTTACTCACTGTAATAAGGGCAGGAGGTCGAGCAATTGTCAGGCTGCCTGTTCGTACTCTTCTTGGAGCCTGGTTGAAGGCTGTTAACACAAAGCTTTTCAAAGTGAATTTACAACCAGCACCACTGACAGAGGCCAATCAGTGCACCATAAATGTCAGGTTAGTGAGATTGAGCAGTAAGTAAAGTACTGACAGCACACTATTGGCTGGAATCAATTCACCAAGGTTTAACTGAGAAGAGCAATCTATGTGTGGCAGGCTTAGGGATAGAGCTAAGTGTGCAGCCTGGATTTCCAGGTAGACTGCATAGATTTACCGGTTAGTGGGAGCATAAGGGTTGGGACATCACACATTTGCTTCAGCGCATCCAACATCATCCATGCTGATGTGATGCACGATCTGGGAGTTCAGTGTTTCTGGGCCTGCTGACTCTGAGGCTTGGTGGTAAAAAATGGCACAGCATTAGATAAAAAGGAGAGAGAGAGGAAAACTATTACAGTATGAGGCTGTCAGAACTGGGGGACACATCCAGTGCATTACAATTCAATGACAGGTAATTTGTTCAAATTCCAAAACTATAACAGGGATTTCCACAAAGATGCAGAAACAAATAAGCTTGCTCTTTTGCTCTTCCAAAAGCTCAGCGGTGCAAAACTTTCATGGAAGTCACTAATGAGTGATTATGGGTTGAGGGTCTGAATATCCATGAGATGTGGTTTCCCCACCAGACGGAATGTTTTTATCATTTTGTGTAATGACAGCCTGGACAACAATTCATTTAGCTTTGAAGGCATCAGCATTAAAATAGAGGAATCCATTAAAATGCTGTATGCAAGGATTTATAAATTAGGCAATTTCCTTGATTATTGCAATCATTTACAAAATTGATTGTTCCAGTGTGGTATAGACAGATTTCAGCAATGATCATTGACGACAAGCACATTCTCTGATATCTATAGCTGCTGGTTCCTAAACCAGGTTACTATTCCCCCCACCCTGCTGTTCTTGGTCTCAAGGTCAGATGGACTTTTCAAGGAATCTTAGAATTATGAAATTTCATTTGTCTTCAGAGGAGACCCACCTAGGCTGTGACAGCAGGTGCAGATTGTTTTAAAGGTTACATCATTGTTTTTGGACTTGAATGGTAATTTTAGGGGAGGGTTTTGATCATACTTATGTGCTTCAAATCAGTAGCACAGAGTTTGATATGATGCCAATTTAAAGGAAATAATTTTTGCAAATTGCCGCTGTAAGTATTTGTTTGATTGAAGATCTAAAGTTCAATAATGTGTTTTATTTGTTGGTCCTTAGAGTTCTAATTATCCAACAGATATATTGTGGAATCACTGGATTTTAGGTCAATTAATTCTAGAGGCCTAATACATTGTTACAAGTGTGAAATGCTCAAAATGCTGCAGGTTTTCCTATACAAGAACATACACACATCAAGTTCACTTGGTGCTTAATCACTAACCACAAATCCACAGAGTTGCTTTTATTCCTGAAATATCAGAAATGGGCATGCCACATGTATCTGCAGGGTTCTTTCCAATGAAAGCTAGCCATGTGGTTTATGCTTAGTATAAAATAACTGACTTTGAGACATTTGTTTTTAATCATCCTTTTGTTTTCAATCATCCTTTTCTCCCTTTAAAACTTTAACACAAACTGGGACTTGTAAAATAATAACTCTTTAGAAAATTGTTTAACACGGTGTTGGGAATACAAACAATTTTTGTTCTGATTTTTGTCCTGTTTGTGAATACATAGTAATTTGATCTTAAGGTAGTTCTTTGTTAAAAGGGGAAATGTTGTATTTCAGGAAGTTCAGTGGTTTGGTGGCACCTTGTCTTTATTTGCTAATGTTGCCTAAGTCAGAAGTTCATTTTCATTTTTAGTTAGTTGTAAAACTGACTACTTAGAAATTTAGTAAAAACGTAATATTTTCACTCAGTGTCTTGATATCATCTCCTCATTTTTAATTATTTTTTTTCACAGCATTTCTGGTTTCTGTTAAGACTTAAAAGCTGCGTGGTTAGCTCTGACTTGGGTGAACTGTGATGAGGCACTCAGTATAACATGCTTTTCCCAGTGCCTCTGTACATTTATTTAATAAACCAAAATCTACAGCGTGCAATTGTGAAATAATGATATGGTATTTGGCCCATTTTATTAAAATGAACAGTATTTTTCACTCTCTGTGGTCATTTTAAATTAAAGCTGCCTCAGATAATGAAGTGTCTTCTATAGAAACATCCAGTGTAATCTAATTCAGTAGAAACTTCTTAAGTGCTTTTTAATTGAAATCAAATTAAATGTAATCAAGTCATGTTTTCAGTGTCTTGTAAAGCACCAAGAGCTAAATATTGTTAGCACACCTGGGAATATTAATGTTTATCACAAAAGACCAGCATTAAATTATGAGCTATCCATGTGTGCTTAAATTAAATTATGAGATATCCATGTAAACTTCAAAATAGTAGATAGCTCCTTAACAAATTCAAGGTTAGAATACAATGCTTTTGGAACCTGTTGTGTTTGTCCCAAACTAATATTAAAATTTATTTGTGATATAAAAATACACAAATAGTTTCTGGGGGTGAGAGTCCTGAAAAATATTGGGCTACTAAGGAAAGCACTTAATTTCAATTTATTGCAATTAATTACAGTATAAAATTTGACCCAGATAATCCAGAAAGTGGATCTCAAAATTAAGCTTAAAAATAGTAGAAATTAATTTTTATATTACAGTATAAAATGTAATTTTATATTACAAATAATTAATGTGCTCATTAGACATTCGAACTATATAAGGGTATAAAGCAGTGGTAACCATTGTTGATGGTTTTCATAGTGGGCTTTTGAGACATGATTATATACTATAATATAGCTTTATTTCGTTGAGTCACAGTTTTGGTAAAAGGTATTTGCACTATCTCTTTGATACTGCCAAACATCTTGGAAATTGCACCAATGGCACTGTTTTCACAGGGTTCCAGCAAATGTTTAAATTTGGCTCACCCATGAATAGATTTTCATTTTGTCTGGTCTTATCTTCTCCACTGTGTATTCTCCTGGTGGGAAATTTTATTAACAGCCTGCAGACCCTTCTGATATTATAAAAACACTCTTGCCAATATTTTCATGTATTTTATAGCACGTGTCTTTAATAAAAACAAAGCCTTTCTGGGGTCTACGAGGAGATTATAATGTTCCTCAGGAAAGGAAGGAGAAAATTTCTGTTTCCTTTTTATACATGAAGGTGTTTACAAAGAAAGGATCAAGTCTCTTTGAAATGCTTTTTAAAGTAGGGAGACATTAATTTATCTAGTTGTGGTGAGACATTAGTGAAACAACTTAATTTCTTTATACCTCTTTTTTCCCCATATGTGAAGGAGAGTAACATTGATGGCTATGTAAATTACAGAGAAAATATTGATGACTTTTGTGTAACAATTGAGATTTTCCCCCATTTTTCAGTTCGATTTTAATGGTAATTTTTGTCTCTTGTGGACTCTGCACATAGATATAAAGAGTATCATTATTTATTTGATAAAACAAAAGATTGTATGTATTAATGGTAGACCATGATACATCATAAGGATTTAATTGCTAAAAAATCAAGTTTAAGTAATATTTCAATGTAAATTTACTTAGCAATGCTTACAAATAAAAAACAATTATGTACTAAAGGGATACCATGCAACATGGATGTTAAAAAACACCACTGGATGGCTCTCATTTTTAAAACTGTATTTTTAATGGAGGGCAACAAGGATGACTACAAATGTTGGCACATTTATATTTCCTAAATGTACATGATTTCAGTAAGCAAAATGCTAATCGAAAATCCTCACAACAAAGAACCGACTTGCAAGATGAAAATGTGAGAATTACTTAGTAACATCCGGAAAAATAATAAGGAAGCCCTAACATGTGAATGCTTTTTGACCACGAACCTCAAATCAGGAGCAATTCATTAGGTAGGTTTGACACTGGATATTGAATTCTGAATAGAAGATCATCTCAGTGTCCAGCGTATTGTGACCTGTCCATAAATATTAAATGACAACAAATCAACATAGTGGCATATTTGGCACGGTCTGTAAAAATGTGTGTGCAGCCATATATGTACCTGTGAATACAGACATAATAGTATATCATGCAAATTCTGAATATGTGTCACTGTTGACCCTGTGAAAAGCAAGAATTCCAAGTGACACTCTGCAGTTAGAAATTTTAGATGAAAAAAATAAACATAAATGCCAAAACATGTCATAAAGAACAAAAATTTTGACTAAAATTAATATTTTCCCTAATATATATTTATTTCATACTGATTATTTCTATTGTAGTCCCTGGAGTTTTCACTTTCTTTTTCTTTTTTTTGAGATGGAGTCTTGCTGTTTCACCCAGGCTGGAGTGCAGTGGCACAATCCTGGCTCACTGCAACCTCCGCCTCCCGGGTTCAAGTGATTCTCCTTCCTCAATCTCCCGAGTAGCTGGGATTACAGGTGTCTGCTACCACATCTGGTTAATTTTTGTATATTTAGTAGAGATGGGGTTTCACCATGTGGGCCAGGGTGGTTTCGAACTCCTGACCTCTAGTGATCCACCCACCTCAACCTCTCAAAGTGTGGGATTACAGGTGTGAGCCACTGTGCCCGGCCTACTTTTTTTTTTTTTTTTTGAGACAGAGTTTCGCTCTTGTTGCCCAGGTTGGAGTGCAATGGCACAGTCTTGGCTCACCGCAACCTCCGCCTCCCGGGTTCAAGCAATTCTCCTGCCTCAGCCTTCTAAGTAGCTGGGATTACAGGCATGCGCCACTGGGTCCAGCTTATTTTGTATTTTTAGTAGAGACGGGGTTTCTCCGTGTTGGTCAGGCTGGTCTTGAACTCCTGACCTCAGTGATTTGCCGGCCTTGGCCTCACAAAGTGTTGGGATTACAGGCATGAGCCACCATGTCTGGCGGCTTTTACTTTTATGGCAACCTAAGCAGGGGTGATATTCAGAATATGTCACAACCAATCCAGCTTAGTCCCTGATCCATAATCCTAGATTCCCACAGTAATATCTGTGCCCCATGATCTGCATATCAGCTGTGAAACTAGGATAGCTGGCTGAACTTCAGCAAAGCTATTCATCAGATTAACAGTAATAATAATAATATATATTATGGGTGGGGTGTCAGATTTGCAAGATAAAAAGTTCTGGAGATTGGTTGCATAACAATGTGAATAGACTTAACAGTACTAAACTGTACATTTAAAAATGGTTACAATGGTAAGTTTTGTGTTAGGTATATTTGTTTTGCCATAATTTAAAAAAAATCTACGTTTTCAATGACTTTCCTATAGCTCAGTAGTCTCAGCCTCTCTAGCAGGGAGTCAAGCATAGTGCAATCTGGGGACCTGCCCTAAATGATTCGGACTCAGGGGTCCTGGATTGGGGGTCAGGAATCTACTTTGTTAACAAATGTCCCAGGCAATCCTGAAACTATCGTTAAGAAACAAAATGCCAGTTTCCTCCTTTGTCTTCCTTGCCCCTTGTGGTTGTTTGCCTCCCTTCCCGCTTCTTCCCTTGTCTTTGTTACTCTTGAGCTCACCTGGCCTCTCTTCTGCTTCAGGTCCACAGTTGGTCTAGTTCTATTAATAATCCTGTGTTAATTCCAGTCTCTACCTTGCCTTCTTCCCTGCTACATCTTGGCTAATCTCCTGTGGACATTTCCAATCTCTTCCCTTATCACCTCTCCCCCCTCCCCAGATATAGGTAGATAATAGATACACATATTAAAGAACTACTAACAGACAGCAAAATGAACTTCCATGACTTCCATCTTTCTGTATTTCAGAACTCCGCCTGGCTAAGCATAAGGAGGCAGCCAAAACGGCAGAAAACACTGTGTGTAAACTGCTGTGTGTAATTAGCTCCTAAGTAATCAAGGTGTGCTTCCGGAGGAGGTGGCCCACCGGAAGGTGTTTGGCAGTGTGCAAAGGGCCTGGGTTCCAGTTCTCACTGGGTCTGAGCTGTGTGACCACCTGCAGCACACCTTAAGTCCCTAAGCTCTTAGCAGTGCTGCATCCAGCAACACTGTCCTTTCCACTTCTCCTGCCAGCCCCTTCGGTGCAGTCCTATATCATATGGAGAACCCATATGTTCATTGCATGACATTTGTAATTTGCAGTCTGTAAATTTTCCATATGCCAACTTTATCTGCTAATTTGCTGATCTTTTTCCCTGCTCGGCTTCCCATTGCTGCCGTTGATGGAAGTCATCCGCGCATGCAGCCTGTTTTCTCTTCTTACTTTCTCACACCCAGAGAGCTCACCTGTTCTTCTTGTTTCAGTTGCTCCCCAAAAGCGATGCTCTCAGATTCAGTATCCTGCACTAATCTCTCTCAAATCTTATATCCTTAGTTTTCTGTGAACATCTCCATTTGAAAATCCTGACATTGTTTCAAATTGTGTTCACTAACTGCTGGCACCCACATCTCTCCTAATCTTTATCCTTAACTTATGATGCTCTCTTAGTCCTTTTTAACCTATGAGCCCAACATTTTAGAGTTACTCTAATGGCTTTTTTTTTTTTTTTGCTATGTGCATTCTTCTTTTATTTCATGTGTGCAAATTTATATTTATGAAGTCAATCATTAGTGCCACAACTATAGCCTGACAATTTAAAATTTGGTTCACTTTTATAGTAAACAACATCTTAATCTAATGTTTAGACATTTAGCTGATTGTTAAACATTAGCTAAAATGGATCTTTTCCTGAAACAGTGTTGCCAGGTTTTAAAATATTAACAGACATTATGTTGTACACTTCTGAATTAACATAAAAATTGAAGACGTTAGTGCAGAAAGTTCTCACATCCCATCTTCACTAGTTGTTTTTCTTTTAATCACATGTTCCATTAGTGTGGTTAGTCGTTACAATGACTGAACCAATACTGATGCATGACTATGAAGTAAATTCCAGCGTTTACATTATGGTTCACTCTGTGTTGTACAGTCTATGGATTTTGACAAACTTATAATGTCATTTATCACGAAGTAAAAGCTTTTTTTTTTTTTTTTTTTTTTTTGAGACGGCGTCTCGCTCTGTCGCCCAGGCTGGAGTGCTGGAGCGATCTCGGCTCACTGCAAGCTCCGCCTCTCGGGTTTACACCATTCTCCTACCTCAGCCTCCCGAGTAGCTGGGACTACAGGCGCCCGCCACCACGCCCAGCTAGTTTTTTGTATTTTTTTTAGTAGAGACGGGGTTTCACTGTGTTAGCCAGGATGGTCTTGATCTCCTGACCTCGTGATCCGCCCGTCTTGGCCTCCCAAAGTGCTGGGATTACAGGCTTGAGCCACCGCGCCCGGCCAGTAAAAACTTTTTTTAAAGGTTTGTATTCCCAGCAATTAAGAATGCCTAGCATACATAGAGCATTTAATAAATACTTTTTATCTGATTGCAATAATGAGAGCTAACATACTTAAGCTGAGACTATCTGCCAGGCACTCTGCTAAGAGCTTTACAGGGGTTATTTTAATTTATTCACACAATGAAACAATAAGGTAAAGACTGCTATACTCATTTTTCAGATGAAGAACCTTTTTAGATGAAGGCACAGAGAGCCTTTTTAGATGAAGGCAAGTAAGTAACTTGCCCAAGGCTGTGTGCAGTAAAGGTAGGTGTTGTGGACTGCAGAGTTCTTGCTCTTCACCAGTCTGCTCTTTGCTTTCTGCCCCTTCTCACTATCTGGCCTGTACTCCCATTAAATTATGGGGCCTCAGCCTCTGCCACACGCTTCTTTATTCAACTGACCCTGGCCTCTGGACCTGGAGGTGACCTTTCTCTTCTAGGTGGACACTGCACTGGTTTTTCAAACACAGAGCAGTTACAGCTTCACAGAGACCCCATAGCTCAGGCAGTTGACATGGTTAGCCTACCTTGTGTTCCAGGGCCATGGGCTTCATATTTATTATCCTAGAACATTTAAGCTCAGCATTCAGAGAAACACATTTATGGAGAACCTACCATGCATGAGGCATTGTACAGGTCACAAGAATGGAAAAGACCAACTCTGGCCTTCAAAGATGGTAAAATAGTAGAGGATCATGAGTAACTCCAGTTAGAAGCAGTGTGCAAAAAGTGCTTTTGGGGTGCACAGAGGAGGCAGAGGTGACTTCCCACTAGAAAGATTAGGGAAGGAGGGAGAGTTTGACCTGGAGAACATAGATGGCTAATTCACGAAGTCAAGGGTCTGAAGGAAAGATGCCCCTGGGAGAGGGTCAGCTGCTCGTTGGTGGGACTCCACTGTCTTTCCAAGCCCAGGTCTGCTTCCTCTGTCAGCTCCTTCATGCCAACTAATGGAAGCACTTCTGTTTGTTTACCAATGTCTCGCTAATTCTCACTGCTGTGATTTTGCCTGTGCTATTTATTTACCCAGAAGACTCTCTTCTTATTCTGGTCAACCCATCTCTTTTACTATTTTAGAGTCACATCTGCCAAGAATTCCTTTCAGGCCAATCCCAGGTCTTCATCGCCCTTTCCACATTCACTTTCCTTCCAGCATCCCTTTGAGACTTGTTGAGGTTTTGCTTTCTCTCCCGATATTACTTGTAGCCTCAGTCAGTTTGGTAAGCTTATTTGGGAAATAGTTATGCTAAAACATTTATTTTTTTTAAATATAGAATTCAACATTGACTGGGTGTTCTGCATTTTTTGTATGCTAAATTTCATCATTCAGGTTTAAGATTAAAATGACAGTTGAGGACAGACACCTGATAGAAAAATGAATGACTCTTGTGACTGGGGAGGCCAGGGTGCTGAAAGCCCAGTGTTTTCAGAGGAGCATGGTGGGAAATAAGGTCATGGTAGTTGGGGTCAGATAAATTAGACTGTGGGAAAGACTTCATTTTATTTCAAGTGAAATAGATTTTGAGGGGCAGTAGTAGCATGAGCTGCCTTATGTTTTCAAAGGACCACTCTGGGTGCTTGATGGAAAACAGTCTGTAGTGGAACATGGGTGGATGTTGTTAGGAGGCACTCAGAGGATAGGACGCCGCTGGAGAAATAAATTAGGAGTTGCAAGTGCATAGCTGTTGTTTACATCCACAAGACTGCTTGACGTCTGCTTGAGTAACGGTATGCAGAGCTTTGACTAGAGGAGGTCTAAGACATCTGTAGTTCTATAAACCTGTGTGAATCAGATCTGCAGTCAAATGTGGGCTAATTACCATGTAGTAGGTGTAGTTGTGGATGCCTCATCTCATTCCCCTCCCCTGACAATAAAGGGAAGAGCCTTACTTTTGCCTTCATGGTTGCTGTGACTCAGTAGTGTAGTGACGTTGGAGTGATGCTGCCACTCCTAAATGTGTTGGATCTGTGAACCATGGGGCCTTTGTATGTCCCAACTGAGGCCTATACCAGAATCTTTCTCCAAGGAAAAGGATGCCTAATCTGATACACCTAAATGTTGTACTGAAAATCTCTTACCTTCTCTGCTCATAGTGAGCCATGCTAGCCACACATGGGTGCGGATACACATGGGCACACGTTCACACACACATACTGTTCCCAAAATTTTTGCAGTATTTTTCATCACTTTAATTATGGTTTATCATTACAAGGGCTGAAAATATTTATAAAATGCATTTTGAAAGTGCAGAAAAATATTTTAAAAAGAAAAGAAAAATGAGAAAAACAAATTTGGTGTAATTCTTATTGCAGTTAGTATTTTCTTTAAATTCATATATGAAAGCATGCTGCTTGTCCTCATCATAAAAATCATGATAAGATTTCCCCATATTGAAAATCTTTGTGAACATAATTTCTATTGACTCCATACTCTTAATATGACTGAATCCAATTGCTCAACATTTGTGTTGGTTCTTCCCTCCTCCCTCTTCTCTTCCCTTTCTCCCTTTCTTTCTTCTCTCCTCCTTTCCCTGATCCCTCTCTCCTCATTTTGAAAATATTACTAATCATTTGTTATCCTGAGCATATTGTATCATGCTTGCCAAAATACCTGCAGGAAAAGACACAGAGGAACTCCCTCTATACTAACGACAATAATACTGGGAATAACAGTGATCATTTTTGTTGATCACTTTTTAATTTACAAGAGATTTCATCACAACTGGCCGGCTGTTTTGTAGCTGTGCCCTCTCAAATGCAGGGAGTGCTCCGTGCTGCCTGGTGTGAGTGACATAGGGAAGCTGTGGATCCCGGAGGCTGCTTGCTCAGTTCCTCTGAAGGTCGGGTGGAGCTGGCTCTTTTGACCCACATGCTCCAGGGGAGCTTTCCATCTGTCCAAATGTTAGCCTGGAACTAAACGCCTCCACACAGTGATGAAATCCCTAACAAATGTAGTGACAACACTGAACATAAGGCCTTAATTTTTTTCAAATTGCTTGCATTTACAGTTAATTCAATTTGAATTATAAGTCACCTCCATGTGAATGACTCATGCACTCATTATTAGGAGCTTTGCATTCTAAAATGTACAAAACAGAGAGGAGCTGGTTTGCAAAATGGGCACAACCAAGGTAATATTAAACTAGTTTCAAACTAAGAAAGTGGTTTCCTTTCATTGCCGATTTTGTATTCCAGATTCAGAGTTATCAAAGAAAACTGTCATATCTTTTAAGAAGACATTTGGATAACCGTATAGAGTGGTTATTGGAGGGGATATGTATGGAAATCAAACTCAATTATGTAGCACAAGTGAAAAAAATTTTTTTTTCTGTTACAGGGCATTTTGCTTTAAGCCAGTTGAAAACCTTTTCCAAGTCCAGACCTGTTGGGACCTAGAGGGACGGTCAGGCTAGGCTTTGTAAGTGGTGATGGAAGTGAAAAAATGACTTCAAAAGCAAATAATTTTGACACTACATAATAGACTGGGAAGAAATAGTATGGAAATGCCCAGAAAACAACCATATAAATAGATAATTGCTGAAATATTTGGATATTTTCAAGAAAAAGTGCAGGCTAAATTTTTGGACAGTGAAATCAGCTTTCCATAATAACTCTGTCTCCCAGCCAGTAATTTCCTTGTTCTCCCTAATTTACTTCACTTCTCTGTAGCTGGAAAATTCCTGTATTTTGTACCCTAATAAGCTGGCTCTCCAGCCACTAAGTTCTATTGTGAGATTTTGTCTTGCCTCCTGCTTTTATGCACATAACTGGTCCCTGCCAGGGAGCTCTGGAGCCCCCAAAGAGCTTTAAGCTTTCTGATGACTTTTCCCAGGGGTCCTCCAGGGCTGCCCGGCAATCCAACAGTTCATTTAAATTTGGACCCAAGTCCAGGGTAACTCTAGGGTTATGTAATTTTAAAGTTTTAGAGTTCCTAGTAAGGAGGGGTGGGGCCTGGGAGAAAGGCAGTAAACATACCCATACCCCGGTTATCTCTGCTAGGGAGCTTATGGCTAAAGTAGTCACAACTTGGGTTGGCCTGCCCTGGAAGGCAGTCAGTCATTTGAGGTACCTTTGGTTTTTGGCATTTTTGTCCTCTGGCCAAGGCAGTGGCTTCTACTTCTGAAAATTCTTTAGTGGCGTGGCATGATGGAAATTTTCATAATCTTGACTGGATCACAGCAGGTTTGTGTCTGAAAAGTTTAAAAATGGGGACACATGAGAAAGGCCTAGATAACCAGCAGGAAGGAAGGTGGGTTTCTTTTTGGTGTCCCAATCACCTTTCCTGTTTGGTTAGAGTCACTAATGGATTTTCCTCAGATTCGTCCTGCTGGTATGAGAACTCTAAAGATAAAAGTTCTATTTAATCTTGCTGAAGTTGCCAGAGCAAGGAGCAACCATGGATCGTGTCACACTGGGATGAATGTGAAGTCCTAAACAGCATTTGCTCATTTGCTTTGCATGTGCAGTGACTATCATACCAAGAGCTGGACCAGAAATTGTGGATTATGTAAAGTGCTAATGGGCGCAGTTCCGATTTTGGAGGAGCTTACAATATGATAGGGGTGAACCATTCATTCAGTTATTCAACATATATTTGATAAGCTTCTCTATGTGCCAGGAACTTTACGGGGTTGTCTGGGGATAGTGTTGTCTTAGAAACACACAGTCCATGACTAGATGGAGCTTACAGCCTAAGGGGGGTACCTGAGGAACATATTTAAGTGAACCTGGGCACCTGATTGTGAAAATCCAGAGGGATAACTGAGGAGGTGAATGAAGAGCCAGTTGGGGAGGTGAGTTAACTCAGGCCTCCTCTGGATGTTAGTTTGCGGTCAGGTTTTTCAGGATTAGTGTATGTAGAATAGTAATAATGAAGAGAGATGGAATTCAAGATGGGACCAATGGCAAATGCAAAAGCCCAGAGGAGGAATAAGCAAGTCATTTTGTTCAGAAGGTTGACTTGGAGTGTGGCTGTCTCTCAATAGGCTGATATTAAGAAATAAGTCTGATAAATTGGAGTCGCATCAGTGAACTTCTTGAAAACTAGATAGAGAGTTGAGATTTGAGATGCAAATAGGAAACTACAACATAATCTTTAGGAGGAAAACTTAAGAAGGGTAGGTTGCAGATGAAGAGAACATGGGTTTGACTCAACAAGTAAAGTAAAACTAGGTTTTGCGAGTTTCACCACCATCCACGCTGTCCCCTTCATTTGGACTGATAAAGATTATGACACATCTAGGGACATCCCTGAACCCCTGAAGGACATCCCTGAACCCCTGTGAATTTCAACGACCAAAGCACAGACTGTCTTACACATGAGCTGTCAGTCAGGGTGCACAGCACTTTTAGGGCACTTTAGTGTTGTAATGTCTTACATTTGGTAGCATTCTAAGTAGATGGACAAGAAGTAGAGAGGAAACAAGTATGAGCAGAATGGTGCTGGGGCAGGAAGAGGAATCTAAGGCAGCAATTTTCTGCCCTAGAATTTTTTTCTTTTCTTTCCTTTTCTGATGGTGATTGCTGTAACATCGTGCACAGGCACAGGTATGTGACCTTCTGTTGGAACAAAGAGGAGTGTCTTAGGTTTTGAGACAAGTGAATGCACCTTGCTAGATCCGGGAGCTAAGTATCTTGGCTCTCATGCATCCTTCCACAAATGGCACTGAAGTTGTGCTCAAAATTGGAGGAAACAAACAGAAAACAAAGAAGACTGCACCTATGTAGGAGCTTGGAGCTGAAAGATGGGGGTGATGGTGTTCATGTGATAGTAGCAGAAAAAGTTGGATAATGCACTGGAGTGACTGATGTGTAGTAGATCGCATTAACTGTTACTATCTCCTACCCACAAGTAAACAAACAAGAGAAAAACTAGCCTAAACGGACATCCAAACTAACAAGAAAACTAAGGAATGCAAATGTTTAAATGAGTAGAGATTAGAGTAGGGAAAAAACGAGATGAGAGATTTTTAAAAAATGAGGGAACAAGAACAAAATGAGTGATAAGGGTTAGGACTTGAGAAGAGGACATGGGCAAAAGGATGACAGTTTCTGAGAAGGTGAGGAAAGAAGTGAAGGGAGAGAGAGGTCCTGAAAGCCGCTGGTGCTCAGGCGCCCATTGCAGGAAGGGCTTACGGTCCTGCCACCTTCAGGGCCGCTCTGCAGCTTCCTCAGCAGCAACATCTATACTCCTGCTACAGTGACCAGAAACTTCTGCCGGTGATGCCTGGCCCTGCCCCCTCTTGGAATTAGAGGAATGCATCTGTTTGTGGGCTGGAGATTAGAGCCCAGGGTCGGGGACTATGAGGAGGAAAGCTGCCTTTTTGGGTGGCCTCACAAGACATGCTTCAGACCCTAAGCTGATACATCTAAACTTCCTTCTCTGATAATCTATAATTTTCTGTTTTTAGAACTACATTGTCAGCGGTGTCAGAGAGACCCTTCTCAGATGATTCAGCCATTTAAAACCAGCAGTAATATCTTTTGTTTGGAAATTAAGCAACAGAAAGGAATTCAAACAGTCGAGCTAAGTATAGACATTTTTTAAATGAAAATACACCCATGGTTTCACTACCAAGTTAAGTCAAGCCAGTTTTATTCCAGAGCTTTAAACAAGGTTAAAAATTATATTTTAATTCATATTGCATTTTTTAACTTAAAATTTTTACATTCCATTAAAAAATTTTAAGGTGTTTCCCTCATCCTCTCTCCTAGAATGCTTAATATACATTAGGTATCTTACAAAGAGTTGTTGGTTGATTTTGAATATTTTAAATTCTATTAAGGGTGTTTATGTATCCTCAGTTCACTTCTTTCCAAAAAGATTTAAACTGGGTCTTAGAAAGCTGAAGTTTAGAGATGGATAAATGTTTTGAGAAGATGAAAACGGAAAATTTTTAAAAGAAACAGAAGTGCATAATTAAAAAATATTCTAGATGCTGTTTTGAAGCCATCCTGTGTTATGTCCAAATAGTGTTGTTTTGATGCAATTACCTGGTGTCGTTCTCCTCTAGGAATTCTGCTGTTTGTTTGTTGAGTGGAAATAGTGTGACCATGATGTGATGTTTGTCCCATCCTCTGGAGGCAGCGTCACACAGTGGACAGGGCGAGAGATGTGGAGTTGGGCAGCACAGTGCGGTGGTGGGGGTAGCTGGGATTTATTTTTTTATATGTATAAAATTAAGGGCTTTTCTTTTATTAAACAAGTAAATGATGTTCATTACCAAAAATGCAAAAATTACAGGAAAAAAATGTAAATTCTCAGAGCCCACCATCTGGAGGCAAACTCTAAAATTTTAAATGTGTTTTTTCCTAGAAATTTTTACATACGCATGTGGGCATGTATTATGCTGAATAGACTTTTAACTTTAAATTCTTATCTAAACATGCCCTAGTGTAATTAGTATTCTTTGTGATCATTGTATTTAAAATATTGTCCATTAAATGGATGAGTCAGAATTTGCTTAACTGTCTCCTTACTGTTAAACCCTTAGCATCTAGGTTAATAGATTTTCATTATTTTAGTGAGCATATTTGGTCATGTTAGTTAATCTTTTGGAGCCATAGATTTGGCTTCTATATATTGGGAATTATCTCTTACAGGGTTTTTGGCAGAAATGAATAAGGTAATAAATGACAAATAGTGGGTACTTATTAAATGTGGGACCTGTTTTCCTTATGTTTGGGCTTGATACTGTTGTTTTAAAGATCTGTGAGTTGATGTTTATAAACGTTAACTCACTGATGTTTTTAAAATGGTAATTACAAATATGTAAAATTTCTTACTTTGTCCAAAAGAGAAGGGTCCTGAAAAGTTGTTTTAGGTCCAGTTTTGCAGACTGAAAACTGAGTATCTTTAAACCACTTGGTTCCCAAGCCACCGAGAAGCTTTTTTTCCCTGTGTTTTTATAGAAATTTCAAACGTGCCCCAAAGTAAAGAGAAATAAATAGTGAATAAGTCCTCTTGCACCAAGAACTTATTTTGAATATTTTTTCTTTCTATTCTTGTTTTCTCTGTTTGTTCCAGCTTTTCTTTTTTTACTTCATTTTTATTTTGTTTTGTATTGTTTTTTCTTTTTGTTTTGTTTTGCTGTTTTGAGAGGGTCTCACTCTGTCACCCAGACTGGAGTGCAGTGGTGCAGTCATAGCTCACTGCAGCCTCAAACTCCTGGGCTCAAGTGATCCTCCCACCTCGGCCTCCCAAAATGTTGGGATTACAGGTGTGAGCCACATGCCAAGCCTTTTTTCTTGTTGGACTATGTTAATGTAAATCCTGGTTACCTTAACATTTCACCTATAAATATTTTAATCTCTGTCTTTAAAAGACACAGATTAAAAACCACCACATAACCACAATCCCATCCTCATACCTGGTAATATTTCTTATAGTTAGTTTGTTTCAATAACAATCAAAACAAAGTCTTCACATATTGAAAAACCGCTTTCATCTCTTTTAATCTGTAACAGTTTAGTTGGGTAGTTTTTTTTTTCTTTTCTTTTTTTTAAGAATTCCTGAGGCTGGGCACGGTGGCTCACGCCTATAATCCCAGCACTTTGGGAGGCTAAGGGGGGGGCAGATCACGAGGTCAGGAGTTCGAGACCAGCCTGGCCAACACAGTGAAACTAAAATAGAAAATAGAAAAAATTAGCTGGGCATGGTGGCGAGTGCCTGTAATCCCAGCTACTCTGGAGGCCAAGGCAGAAGAGGCAGAAGAATCGCGTGAACCTGGGAGGCGGAGTTTGCAGTGAGCCGAGTTCATGCCACTGCACTCCAGCCCGGGCAACAGTGCGAGACTCCATCTCACCAAAAAAAAAAAAAAAAAAAAAAAAAAAAAAAAAGAATTCCTGAGTCTTACCTGTAACCTACTGAATCAGAATCATCAGGGGTATAGTCTGATGGCACACATTTTATAAATGTTCTAGTGGGGATTCTGATAGACAAACAGCCTTGAGAACCTCAGTACAAAGGAGTAAATTTAAGACACTTTTAAAATGAATTTTTTAGTAAAGGAGTAAACCTTTTGAAATATAATTACCATCTAGTTCCCTAGTTTATTTATCTTGTGAATGTAAACATTTTATTTATTGGATTTCCCTGAAGCGGGACTAACTTCTTCTATGGATGATGACTGAGATGATTTATGGCTTCTTTCTCCGACTGCGTCTTTTTTTCCTGGTGATCATTTCTTGTTGTAGGTGTTTTTCTACTTTCTCTTGAGTACTCTCTACTTAAATCCCTCAATGTGTTTGCATCATATTTGTAGTTATCGATCTTTTCATTGCATTTTTTTTTTATTACATAGGATAATTGCTATAGAAAACTGGGAATAAGTTAAGAGGTAAGAAGAAAATAAAAATTACCTATAATGTCTCTAGTTGGAGGTATATTCACTGTATTTAATTCTAGTTGTTTTTTTTTCCTGTGTCAATAAACCTTTAAAAAAAAGTTTAAAATCCTACTACAATAATTTTGGTAATGTTTAAAACATAATATATTGTAAAATGTTTTAAATTATGAAACATTCTTTATTATGAGTTCAATGATTGCCTAGTATCCCAGCGTATGGATGTGGCCTAATTTTGGATATTTGACTTGCTTAAATTTTTCCCCTGGAGTGGAAATCCTTATCTGAATCCTTATAGATTCTTTTGGCATATCTATGACTATTTTATTGGTATAAATTTTTTATATTTCTGAGTTAAAATACTTATGTATTTTAAAAGCTTTTAATTTTGCCTAATTTATCTTCAGAAAGGTGGTTATCAGTTTACACTCCCCTGATGGGGGGAGTATTTGTTTCCCTGATTCTTTGTCTATATTGGAGACTTTTTCTATTATAAACCATTTATGTATCTTTCCCTCTTTCATGTTAGTGGCTTTTAACAGATGACCTGATTATGTGCTTTCCAGGTACATCACACTTAAAGGATCCAGTGTTTGGCCCTTTTGACTCTTGAGTGTTAGGAAAACACCTTTTGGAGGTCTAGGAAGCCACCTGTCATCAGTTCAAAGCCTTTGGCTCTGATTCCAGAGATTAAGGATGCGTAGACCCATGTGGCTGGCTATTGAGATTTTTCATTTAGTCGGTTACTTTTACATACTGCATTGCCACAGAGATCATGAAATGCCCTGGTTCTGGAGGTGGCTGCGTTTCATTGGTAGGCTTTAAAATAAATCCAAAACTAACAAACTTTCTCAATTGTCTTTGGGATCCTTGGAATCCATGTTTGCAGAAAAAATATTTTACAATTGGTTGTTTTATTTTCACTGCTATTGTGTTTTGTTCTCCTTCCACATTTATACTGATGCTTTAAATGGACCTGTTTCTTCCTTCCTCCCATGCACACTCTCAACACCACTCTGATAACATTGGAAACTTTAGGCCCATTTGATACAAACCCTTAGATGTACCTCTGATTTCTTATCTGGCTTTTCTGGCTGCGTCAGTCCTGTCTCTTATATCAGACGAGAGTTCTACGGGCTTTCGTTAGAGGGCAACTGAAAGAGAAATAACATGGAGAAGAACAGGAGAGAGCTGATGTATGGGTGGAGAAAGGGAGAGCTGGGGTATTTGAAATTCTGAAAAACTGGAGAATCCATGGTTTAGAGTAGGTGACATTCCTTAAACGATACTCATTAGAGTGACATGAGCAAGAGCAGGGAAGACAGGGTTCCTGACAAACTTTGACCTGGTCCAGGGCAGGCCAACCTTGGAGACTGACTTGCCAGGTTGAATGGCTGTGTTCAGGCATTCAATTCTGTGTTGAAGGCAAGTTGGGTTGGGCATCCTTATTTTGTGCTGCCATTGTCCTGCAGCAGAGCACCCATACCATAATTCTCTGCATGTATGACTGTTTATGCAGCACACCAGGAAGAGCCAATCTGGTGGTATTCTAAATAATTATTTCATTGTAGATGTCCAGCAGGATAATTCAGATGCCAATAGAAATTATATTATCTTAAATTGTCCACTTTAGCCACTCACATTGGTAGAATGAATGTTGCCAAATTTCAGTTGACTTTTGTGCTGTTTAGACACACTTCATGTAGTGCTTTGTTTTAAAAGACCTTGAAGTATTTTTATGGAACAGACAGACACGGGAAGTTTGGTTCTAAAGGGTTAAGACAAAAATATTATTACTCCATTGGTAAATGTATTTACCCAAATCTGCTCTTTCAGACAATAGCCCAACTTAGCGCTGGTATTAAATGGAATAATTCTCTTCTTTTACTGATACAGTGTCTAATTTAGAAACTTTGCTGTTTTTGGCAATCACACTGCCTTGATTTAGGTGGGACAGGGATCAGGGATTAAAATGGCTCTAGCCAGGAGGAAAGTAGACAAGTTTGACGGCAGTGAAAACCAAGACATTGCTGCATCCGGAAAATTTATGGTTAAGACTGGAGAAGTCTGGAAAGTTGGGCAGCTCTGTCATTTATTAATTTATTGGCCTATGTAAGATGTTTTTACTTTAGAAGACTAATCTACGACTTCTGAAAGGATATGTCTTCAACCTCTGTATTTTTTTCTACATGTAAAATAAAGACATTCTACATACAATTTTCTAAAAGAAAAAAGAAAAGCAAAACAAAGCAGGAAAGAAGGTCCATGATATTGCATCCAGATCTGTGAAAAACTTTTCCTTTTTCTCTATTCACGTTTTGTGTATTCCGAAGGTTTGATGCCAGAATTTCATCATTACCCTGGAGACTGACTGCAGGCAACTTACAACATTTTTATTTTTTTAATCTTGTGTTGAATTTTTCTGAAAACCTTCCTAGTACCTTGCTCAATTTGTATAACTATACACACACACACACACACACACACACACACACACACACACACGTGGCAAAAAAGCCACAGTGCATAGAGCCCAGGGACTTCAGCTGTGGATTCCCTTTGCGTTGCTAACTCAGCTGGACTTATAGTACGTTTTAAGTCTTGGTGACTCATAGTCTGTTTGTTGTGTTGCCTCATTTAAATTGTGGCATCATAAATCATTTCATTTTTTTAATCATTTGAGTAGCAAACACCCCAAAGCATTAAAGTTAAACAATGTTAATGGAGGTTTACTTTGGATCCCATTGTTTTAATATGACAAATGGCCATGCATCAAGCTGCGTAGCACAGTTTATTTATGCAGACATAATTAGCCCTTTGAAATGAAATATACAGTGAGCCATTTGCCAGAAATTCAAAGTCTACTTGACATGGCCCATCCTCCAATCTTACTCCTCCTATGTGCTTGATAGGTTCAAGGCAGAATGTAAGCAAGGATACTCTTGGCTGGGGGAAATTGGAATTAGGATTAGGGAAGAAGTTACCTTGTATTCAGAATGGAACACTTTCTTCTCCATTTCTTTGGCCTTTGGGGGACTTCCAATAGGAGAGACTTGAAAAGATGGAAAAGAAATTAGTTTTGGTTCTAAATATCTGAAGAAGGGTAGTTTCCCGAAAGAGTCTCATTGAAGATAGGGAGTTTCACGCACTGGAAGACACTGGGCTCTAGCATGCAGGTTCCGGGGAGAAACTAGAATATTCTTTCTCAGAGATCTTGGAGAACAACATATGTATGCTAATTTTCAGGATCTTATCAAAACTTTATAGGGTCTTTTTCCCTGTATGTGTTTACTCTGTTGTGTTTATGTGTGTGTGTGGGCGGGTGGTGGGGGAGGGGAGCAGGAATAGAAGATGTAGTAGTTCATTCTTGGATGCACAGTTACTGCTTTAAGATTTCAATTACTTACATTTTAATAGCTAGCGAGTAGGGACCACGTTGACATAACAGACGAGTTCTGGGAATGATGAGTCATCCTTCACAAATTCATTTCAGCTTCCTACTCTTGTATATGCATAACTAGGCCCAATCTTCCTCATTAATCTGAAGGGTAGTATCAATGAAGGCAGAAAGACGGGACGGGGGCTGCCTCCAGGGTTCATAAGTTATGCCACACCTATGGCAATCACTATATCTCTTTTGCTTAACATGAAATGTCAAAGGAGGTGAGTGACAGCTTGCAAGTCTGGGCTTTGATGGACCAAGTGTTTTTTTTTTTTTTTTTCTGTTGAAATTAATGTAGCATCTCCTTAGTAACAGAGGGCCAGGATTCCAACAGTGAGCAGTGGATCCGTACTATTTGGGATGAGCCTTTCCTCTGGGCTCAGCTAATTAGTTATGGAACTGGCCTCATGCCAGCCACCACCATACATACCTGGATTCTGACATGCTCTCAGAACCAGCCTGGTGCTTTTTAAGATGCCAGTAGATTCTTGGATTCCATGTTGACCAAATTTTGTCTGTTTAAGCAAGATATATCTTCTGGACAAGAGATGACACATATTTCTACATTTTCTTAGAATATAGGAAATAGGATTTAATTTTAGGGAGGCTCTTCCTAGTCAATAACAAGAATTTTCAGAAGTTTTACACCTGTTTCTACCTTTGCTTCCAAGAAAAACCTTCTAGCTATGGACCTAATCCTAGCCCCTCAGGAGTTACTATCATAATCTCTGTCCATATAGTTATTAATAAACCTTTTGTGTTTTATAATGTGACACAAAGTAGTCTTCTTTTGGATTAAGGACTGTTCAATGAATGTTGATCATTGTTGCCCTGGTGAAAATGACCTACCCGTAAGTTTACGGGAAAACCCTGGCTCCCAGATCTTAGACCCTACCCCACTCCCAACACTTAATTTTTTTTAATTTTTTAGATGGAGTCTTGCTCTGTTGCCCAGGCTGGAGTGCAGTGGTGTCATCTCAGCTCACTGAAACCTCCACCTCCTAGGTTCAAGTGATTCTCCTGCCTCAGCCTCCTGAGTAGCTGGGATTACAGGCACACACCACCATGCCTGGCTAATTTTTGTATGTTTAGTAGAGACAGGGTTTTAACATGTTGGCCAGGCTGGTCTCGAACTCTTCACTTCAGGTGATCCACACACTATGGCGTCCCAAGGTGCTGGGTTTACAGGCATGAGCCACTGTGCCTGGCCCCAACACTTCCTTTTACTCGTATTTACTGGAAGCGTTGTGAAAATATAATAGTTGGGGAGGAAGGAAAACACATCAAGAGGTTGGGAAGTTCTCATTTCTAATCTCTGGAACCGTAAATTCAGTCTCTGTGTGTAGCACCATTGAGAGAAGTAAATGGAGAATTGACTACTTACTTGGAGTTGAAAAAATTTAAGCATTGTTAGTTGTGAGACTTAATCCCATTCAAGTTTTATTAGCTTTTAAATCTATGCCTGGAAAGATCTATGGATGAAAATAAAGCAAACGCTTTTGATCCGAAAACAATGCTTTTAGAGAAAGGCTATTCTAAGGGATTTCTTCTTTTCTTTTCTTTTCTCTCTTTCTTTCTTTCTTCTCTCTCTTTCCTTTCCTTCCCTTCCCCTTCCTCTTCCCCTTCCCCTTCCCCTTTCCCTTCCCTTCCCTTTCTTGTACTTTAAGTTCTAGGGTACATGTGCACAACGTGCAGGTTTGGTACATAGGTATACATGTGCCATGTTGGTATGCTGCACCCATCAACTCGTCATTTACATTCAGTATTTCTCCTAATGCTATCCCTCCCCCAACCCGCCACCCCCTGACAGACGCCAGTGTGTGGTGTTCCCCACCCTGTGTCCAAGTGTTCTCATTGTTCAATTCCCACCTATGAGTGAGAACATGCAGTGTTTGGTTTTCTGTCCTTGTGATAGTTTGCTGAGAATGATGGTGCCCAGCTTCATCCATGTCCCTGCAAAGGACATGAACTCATCCTTTTTTATGGCTGCATAGTATTCCATGGTGTATATGGGCCACATTTGCTTCATCCAATCTATCATTGATGAACATTTGGGTTGGTTCCAAGTCTTCGCTAATGTGAACAATGCTGCAATAAACATATGTGTGCATGTGTCTTTATAGTAGCATGATTTATAATTGGGTATATACCCAGTAATGGGATCGCTGGGTCAAATGGTATTTCTAGTTCTAGATCCTTGAGGAATTGCCACACTGTCTTCCACAATGGTTGACCTAATTTACACTCCCACCAACAGTGTAAAAGCATTCCTATTTCTCCACATCGTCTCCAGCATCTGTTGTTTCCTAACTTTTTAATGATCACCATTCTAACTGGTGTGGAGATGGTATCTCATTGTGGTTTTGATTTGCATTTCTCTGATGACCAGTGATGATGAGCATTTTTTCATGTGTCTGTTGGCTACATAAATGTCTTGTTTTGAGAAGTGTCTGTTCATACCATTTGCCCACTCTTTGATGGGATTGTTTGTTCTTTTCTTGTAAATTACTTTTCTTGTAAATTTGTTTAAGTTCTTTGTAGATTCTGGGTATTAGCCCTTTGCAATGGGTAGATTGTAAAAATTTTCTTCCATTCTGTAGGTTGCCTGTTCACTTTGATGGTAGTTTCTTTTGCTGTGCAGAAGCTCTTTAGTTTAATTAGATCCCATTTGTCAATTTTGGCTTTCGTTGCCATTGCTTTCGGTATTTCAGTCATGAAGTCCTCGCTCATGCCTATGTCCTGAATGGTATTGCCTAGGTTTTCTTCTAGGGTTTTTGTGGTTTTAGGTCTAACATTTAAGTCTTTAATCCATCTTGAATTAATTTTTTATAAGGTGTAAGGAAGGGATCCAGTTTCAGCTTTCTACATATGGCTAGCCAGTTCTCCCAGCACCATTTATTAAATAAGGAATTCTTTCCCCATTTCTTGTTTTTGTCAGGTTTGTCAAAGATCAGATGGTTGTAGATGTGTGGTATTATTTCTGAGGCCTCTGTTATGTTCCATTGGTCTATATATTTGTTTTGGTACCAGTGCCATCCTGATTTGGTTACTGTAGCCTTGTAGTATAGTTTGAAGTCAGGTAACATGATGCCTCAAGCTTTGTTCTTTTTGCTTAAGATGGTCTTGGCAATGCGGGCTCTTTTTTGGTTCCATATGAACTTTGAAGTAGTTTTTCCAATTCTGTGAAGAAAGTCATTGGTAGCTTGATGGGGATGGCATTGAATCTATAAATTACCTTGGGCAGTATGGCCATTTTCACGATATTGATTCTTCCTATTCGTGAGCATGGAATGTTCTTCCATTTGTTTGTGTCCTTTTTTATTTCGTTGAGCAGTGGTTTGTAGTTCTCCTTCACATCCTCTAAGGGATTTCTTATAGAGAAGGGTAAGAGGAAAGGGAAGGAGTGATATATTACCATGAAACCACATAAAATCATACCAAATTCAGGACTTGGTATATCATTATCTTCAACTATAATTATTATTAACAAATAACATCTTCAAATTCTAAATATGGTAAAAATCTCCTGGGGTATTTATTAAACTTGTAGGTCTATCCTAAATCCACTGAATTTAGGTGTGTGAGAAACACCTTGCATTGTAAACAAGCACAAAATTTGAGGATGTTAAATAAAGGTATACTGCTTATCATATCATCACATGTCTGTAAATGTTTTGTTTCCTTTATTTCATTAAAAAATATCTGGAGTATTAAGATCTGTTCCACTTAGGGTCTAAGACAGGGAGAATCAGAAATTTTAATATTTCAAACCTAAGCAATTCCTGTTTATAAAAATAGCATCTGCCCTGATTGGCAGCTTGCCTACCTGCCTGCCCACCTTCCTTCCTCCTTCCCTTGCTTCCCCTTCCCCTTTCCCTTCCCCTTTCCCTTCCCCTTTCCCTTTCTCTTTCCCTTCCCTTCCTCTCCCCTTCCTCTCCTCTTCCTCTCCCCTTCCCTTCCCTTCCTTTCCTCTTCCCTTCCCTTACTCACCCCTTCCCTTCCCTTCCTCTCCCCTTCCCTTCCATTTCCTTCCCTTGTCTTCCCTTCCCTCCCCTTCCTTTCCCTCCGTCTCCCTCCCCTTTGTTTCCCCCTCCCCTCCCCCTCCCCTTCCTTCACCTCCCCTTCCTCTCCCCTTCCCCTTCCCTTCCCCTCCCCTTCCTTTCCCTTCCCTCCCCTTCCCTTGCCTTCCTTCTCTTCCTTCTCTCCCTCCGTCCCTGCTTCCCTTTTTCTGTCCCTCCTTTTTTTCTTTCCTCCACCTTTTTTCTCTCTTTATCTCTTTCTTAACAGCAGTTAGCCCTGAAACAAAACTTTATCATAAAGAATCAGGAAATTTTCAAGCATGAAGAATAACTATTGTCTTAATATATTTAGCAGTACACATATGTTTTTTGGTTAGAATCAGGCACAGAGAATCTTTTTGTAGTGACTTTGTTTAAATTCTGTCATTTATTTAGGATTTTTTTTTTTTTTTTTTTTTGAGACAGAGTTCCTCTCTTGTTTCTCAGGCTGGAGTGCAATGGTACGATCTTGGCTCACTGTAACCTCCGCCTCCTGGGTTCAAGCGATTCTCCTGCATCAGCCTCCTAAGTATCTGGGATTATAGGCATGCATCACCACACCCGGCTAACTTTTTTGTATTTTTAGTAGAGACGAGGTTTTTCCATGTTGGTCAGGCGGGTCTCAAACTCCCGACCTCAGGTGATCCACCCACCTTGACCTCCCAAAGTGCTGGGATTACAGGCCTGAGCCACCACGTCCAGCCCAGGAATATTTTTAAAATGATAAAGTCCATGTGTTCCATTAAAGTGTTTATGGCATTAAGTGATTAAAAATTGCTTTTGAGCCTGATGATAGCCAGTAAACAATTACTAGTTCTCTCAAGAGATGGTCTGGGAATTCAGTACAACTGCATTCCTGCTTATATTTCTTTATTCTTAGTAGCACACAGTATTCTCTGCTAGTCTTTTCATTATATTAAAAATTATGATGATGACACATGGTGTTCTCACTCATGTGGGAGCTAAAAAATTGATCTAATGGAGGCAGTAAATAGGATGGTAGTTACTAGAAGCTGGGAAGGCTAGTAGGGAGGGGAGATAAGGAGGGTTTGGTAAATGGGCACAAAAATATAGTTAGGAGGAATAAGATCTAGTGTTCACTAGCACAATAGGGCAACCATAGTTAACAAGAATTTATTGTATATTTCAAAATAGCTAGAAGAGTAGGTTTGGAATGTTTCCAACACAAAGAAACAATAAATGTTTGAGGTGATTTACCTCAAACATATAGCATTTACCATGTGCCTGGCATTGTTCTGTGCACTTTGCACATATTATCCACCTTAATCCTTGAATCATCCTTTTGAGGGTGGTTTAATTATTCCCATTTACTATGTCAGAAACCAAAGCCTCGAGTGGCTGTGCCTATCATAACACCACTATGCATCGGAGTCATAAATTTTAATATCTATCTCTCTCAGCAGATTGGATAAAAGTAACTTGAGGCCAAAGATCATGTCTGACTCAAATGTATATTCTCAAGTTTTGATAAATATTTTTGAATGATCAATGATGATAAGAGTTATTTATTGATACTGAATGCTGATTATATGTCTGGTACAGTGCCAGATGTTTTGTGTCTAGGACAACCTAGGGTTGCATCTCAGCTCTGTTCCTTACTAGAAGTGAGTTGTTGCATTGGTTGTTTAGCCTTTCTGTACCCTGGGTGCCCCAAAGGCAAAATGGAAATAGCAGTACTATCTGTCCCATAAAGCAGTTTGAGAATGACATGAGTTAACATATAAAGCACTTAGAACAGTGCCTGGCACAGAGCGGGCAGCTTGTGCATATTAACTATCATTATTATTTCCAACTTAGACATATTCCATTCTGAAGTATGTGCCCTTTTCATAACACCTATCCTACTTTATGTCATACTTAAAAATTTTTACGTAGAGAGTTCCAAACTTCCTTTGTCTATTACTTGAGCCAAACTTCTGTATTGTAGTATTTTCAGTGCTAAGAATCCCATTCATTACCACATGGGGTGTATAAGTATAAATGTAGAGAAACATCGTAGGCCTTTCAAAGTTAGAATTATTGCTAGTTCTAATTAAATTAAAGTTATCAATTTTCATGTAAGTAGGATAAACAAATTCCTCTGTTGAAGTAACAACAAGTTATGTGGGTGGTGGTGGTGGTTGTTGTGTGTGTGTGTGTGTGTGTATTTGTTTCCTCTTTCTAACTTATCAAAAAGAAGAGTTTTCAAATCTTGGATTTTCTATAAGTACTTTCTAATGGGTTTCCTTGTTTAGTTTTTCACAAGAGCAGGTATATCATCCCCATATCTCTGGTGAAGCACTCTCAAAGTGTGTTGACATTTCAGGAAGCTTTGAATTTGCTAAATGCATCTGTATTTTCTGCTGAGTGGTTGGCCTGGACTCAAAAAAGTGTGCCTACACAAGAGCATTTCCAAGTATGATTTCTAACGTGATAGGATTGTAGCTGTACACACATATGTGTATATGCAGGTCAATATCACTTAGAGACCCCTGCCTTTTTTATTAACAACTTGTTTTAAAAGTTTTTAATTACTTTAAATTAAAAATTATTGTTTTAATTATTTAAAAAATTATGTCCCAGATATATTAGCTTTTTGATATTTTTTCCTGTTTTGCCAGGAGGTAGATATTATATGTTTACAGTTGTTGAAATCGGATTAACTCTTACATGTTATCTTTAACAAATATTATCCTGAAGACTGTTCTCTGAAAAAAGTACATTTTGTCCATTCAATTCTCCTAGCTTGCAAAATGTACAGTATTCCAATAGTTATCTCTCTAGTAAAGGCTATGTAAGGAGAGAGGGCACTTCAATATTGATAACGCATTTTGTTTTGGAAAGAAGATATAAAGTCAGTGACATACAGTGTGAGAGGCCTGTGAATATGAAAGTAAAAAGGAAATGGTTACTTGATTGCAGAAATAGTGTTAGTCATCTCTGTCACAATTTCCTTTTCCATTTAAAAGAAAGTATTCTTACTATTATAGGTAATGCATTTTGCCAAACAAAGGGGACAGTAGCAGGAATCTTATATAAATCCTTCCTGTGCAAACATGTGTGTTTCTGCTACAACTGAAAGAAATACCTACCTTTGATAGTACTAGTAATCTTTTCCTTTTGAAACTGAGTTAGTCAAAGCTTCCATCATAGGAAGGAAGAAAAGTTCTAGTAGCTTATTACACATTCCTGAAAAAAAAGACAAAAGAGCAAAATACAACCTAAATATCCTTTTTTATTAAAAGTCAGAATTAGCATTGCAAATACAATCCAGAACTTCAGAGCTGTCATTTAGCGTGAACCTTTTGATAAATTGGATCCTGATATTTACAAAATCTATTAAAATACAACCAATAGTGTGTTTGTTTATATGTTGACAAGATGATATACACCCTGAAGGTCAAGGGTGATGTGAACTGTTATGGTGTTCTTGTCAAAGTAGCTAAAAAAAGTGGGATGGGGGCGGCTATTTAAAGAGTTTTGATGGAATAATGGCTTTACCACAAGTGTGAGAGCAAATGCAAGGATCATCTTGAAAAAGTTCAGTTGATTTGAAACAAAAATCTGTGATGTTTATCAATCAAAAAAAAAAAAAAAGGGAAGTCTCTTCTTCCTTCTGTAGCATGTTAGAAAGTTGGCAGCTCAAATGGAAAAACAAATAGTGAAGTTAAACAGAAAGAAAAGCATTGATTTAACTTCTTGGGTGGTTTATCAAATGCCACACAAACTTTTCATTCTGTCTTGTCATTTATTAATTACCCTCTTTTAATCAAACCAGTTAAAGATCAGTTTACAAACTTCGGGTTACTTCTGTGTAAATAGTTCCAACAACTCAAAGTCACTTTGTCAAAAGGACTAAATAATAATTTAGTAAAAGACTAAATAATCTCTAATTGTTAGCCAAGTTGTACTTCTTTTTTTCTCATAAAAACTCAAAATTTTTCTGAAAAATAAATGTGGGATTTAAATACTGCTTTTCCCAGCATGATTTTATTACTACATTTGAGTTCCTTGTTCTCTTTTTCTTAATGATGGTAATGGCCTTAGTTATTAGAGACATTAGCTCAAAAATGTGACACTGAAAAGAATGTGAATGCATTAAAAGTCGGTTAAGTTTTTCAGTATAGATCTTTATTTTAGTGTTTCAAACTAGCATCTAGAAAAAAACTGAGTAAAAACTGTACATGTTAATTTCAAAGTAATAAGTGAAGGGAATTGGTACAGTATGTTAACCAAATATGAATTGATATAAGAAGATAGATTTGGATGTTAGATCCCTCTATCTATTTAGAAAGCATTTAAATTTTTATGTATTTTAAATTATAGTAGCACAACAGAAAGCTAATTTTATGGGCATTTTTGAATTTAATGTGAAAAGGAATTGAGCTTTTTCATGTGTTTGTCATAAAATGGTTTAATTAAAGGAAATTAAGCCAGAATAACTGTAAACAGACATAAAAATTATTAACCTCATATCTCTACCAATCATTTTCAGTATAGGATTTCTGCTAAACAGTATGTGGTTTAGCTCCCAGGAATTAACTCTTTGAGTACATTTAAATTAATTGGATTATCTCAAGTTACCGCTCTGAAGGCAGAGATTTGCAATAGCATGTTACCTAAGAAATCGGTGTTTTAAGAGGCTAATCACATCGCAATGCAGGGACATTTAACCTACAGTGGTTGACACATTCAGCTTCCGCAGGCAACAAGGACAACCAGATCTTATCAAAATAATGCATTAAAAAGAGCAAAAGTATTCTTTAAAAAAAAAAAAAAAAACAACCCAACTTACTGATCCCTGTACTCCTTAAATAATTAAAAACTTTTGCTGAAAGCAAATGATCTCTGTGGTTTTCTTGACTTAAAGGTTCATGATCACCTCAGAATTAGCAATTATTAGATGGTTTATACAGGCCGGAAACTGTAGTGAGGTAAACATATATCAAAGTATTATGAAAACAATTAAGTGCTACACAAGTGCAAAGTGTTACCATATTAACATGAATGAAGCTACCTTTGCCTGTGAGCATTTAAAATATTTTATTTATTCTATCAGATGAAATTTTAGAAATCAGCAACTCAGACACAAGTAGTGGAAAATCTTTAAGGCAACATTCAGACTTCTGAAATTCACCATGCTGAAAAGCTAAGGTTGTTGCCCAAAACAAAAATAAAACAGAACAGAAAGACATCATTAACTGTAAGAGTGAATGCAGAAATCTCTCCACTCGGGTGGCTTGTACATGTCCAAGGGCTGAGCTCAGCTTTGTGTTAAAGACCCGTGGATTTAATAAAGCTTTAGGGTGAACCAATTAATGGTTGCTATAGATGGGAAGTTAGTAACACAACATTACAACAACCACCCTCCTCCCCCCACCCCCCACAACTCACTTGCCTAGAGCCCCAGGAACTGTATCTAAGCCATTAAACTATTACTAAAGCTGATTAATCAACCCTGACTGCTTTGAAATAAAACAAATGATTTAAGAATTAAAGTTTCTGTATCCTATTATCAAACTCATTAAGTCATCTCAAACTGCTGAATTTTGGATGAATTTCTAAATTCCTAAGAATCTATTCATACACATTTATTCTCCCCTCCCCATATTTATCCATGATAAACAAATGTTAAAATAATCAGACCAATCCACTTGGACAGTGGAGATCAACATAATTACTTTAAAGTTTTGTTAGATTGTTTTGTTAACTGTCATACTGCCTTGGGATATTTTAAAATAATTTTTTATTACTTTTTCACTCTCACTAAAGTAAAGGAAATTAAAGTATTAAAATTTTATTTGCAGACGGTCTAAGATCTTACGGTAGAAATGAAACTTTCTCGTTGGGCCAACTCTCACTGTACTGCTAGACGTGCATGGGTTTTGCAGAGGCCTCTTTGAAGTGAGAGTGACCAGATTTCTTGTGAGTTTCAGGGAAGATTTCAATTACAAGGTTTTATTTTCAACCCCATCCCTCTCTAAAGTCAGACCTTTATCTCCTTTTGGAAATCATTCCATTTATGAGTTTTAAGACTATGATCATATGACTACAATTTGAATGTATTCTTTGGCATGTTACATGGTGACCCACCACTTCTATTTTATTTCTGTCCTGGCCGTTTTAATGTATTTGTAGAGTTCATGTTGACCGAGAACTGCTGTGAGATAGGAGACGTTATTCACCGAACAGAGTAGACTCATTTACAGAGTAGACACCCGAGAGGCTAAAGTGATTTTCATTGTTATTTTCTTTTATTTTGTAGAAAGAATGAAAATATAAAAAGAAAAAAAAAACTTAATTAGAAACTAAGTAACCAGTACATCTAAGAGATTACACATATATTTTAGCACATTTGACTGTATTTTGGAGCCTTTTGACCAAATTTTTCTTCTTAATTTTAATTCTCTTATTTGGGAATAAGGGGCTGGAGATGTTATTTGGATTGCTTTTTTAATTTGCCGATGGTGGTAGAAAAAGGTTTAATAGAGGTGATTTTATGTGTGCTGAATTTAGGCAAAAGAGTACATGTTTCAGTGTATTTCTTCTCCATTTCTTTCTCATTTTCGGTCATTTACCTTCCATATTATTTTCAGCGTTCTCTCTCTGTCTCACCCATTGCTCTCCTCACTTCCCAGAGTCTGACTGGCAATGCGTGCATGGGAACCTTAGCAGCTGAGGGGCATCCCAAGTTTGCATTGTGGTTTGGTGGCAACAACCCACACTCTGCAACCAAGCTCTTGGGGCTTTAATTCCCAGCTCCATCTCTTTCTAACTGTATAATCTTGTGCAAGACACTTCTTCTCTTCATGCCTCAGTTTCCAATATGTGAAATAGGTTAATGGATGGTTGTGAGGATGAAGTGAGATAATATATGGTACATCCTTGGAACTGTCCCTGACATGAGGTAAGCATCAGATATGTGTTTGCTGTCATTTCACAATATACGCATTTCTAAGTTACTTGCACATTTGTGTGGACAGTGGAATGTGGAAGAGTAGATTGGAACATTAAATTGGGAGTTGAGAATTCCAAGACCTGAATCTGAATCTGCTGTGAGTCAGTGTACAAGGTGACTACAAATCACTATTGGTGTCTTGGGGTAATCGAATTTTAGGATTTAAAAATTTCGAGATTACCCTGGCATTTTACTTATGGATGAGCAAGCCAGGAAATCCTTAGAGCTTAAAATTACTCACCCCATGGCACACATTGCTAGGGCAGAGCTGGCCTTCGAAGCCAGTGCAGTGTCTTGCTTCTTAAGCCAGTGTTTCCTAAAGTGTGGTACGTTGTTGTATTTAAAACCATCCTTCTCAGCAAACTAACACAAGAACAGAAAACCAAACACCGCATGTTCTCACTCATAAGTGGGAGGTGAACAATGAGAACACATGGACACAGGGAGGGGAACATCACACACCAGGGTCTGTCGAGGGGTGAGGGGCTAGAGGAGGGATAGCATTAGGAGAAATACCTAATGTAGATGATGGGTTGATGGGTGCAGCAAATCCCCATGGCACATGTATACAATAAAAAATAGAAAAAAATAATTTTAGGTGATGTACAGAAAAGTGTTCTTAATATACCTGGCACATCAAACCCACAGTTTTACAAATAATATTGCTTATGATGAGGTTAAGTACCAGGAACAAACTGATTTCAAGTCATTTTAAGAATATTAAGTACGTAATGGTACGGGTGGTATAAAGATACAGCAAAAACCACGAATGCTGATGCTGAAGTATGGGAAATCCTGCCTACTCTAGGTTCACCCCACCACCTTTCAAATACTGATAGAGGCCAGAATTATATGACAGCCCACATAGTTTTCTATGATGTAAGAATTTTTCTTTTTCATTCATGATTTCTTGCTCAAAGAAAAGATACTTAGACCTGGGGAGTTTTTCCTGTTCTAATGACTTTAAAAAATAAGCACATGAGTGAATATTGGTAAATCATATGACATACTGTTCTGGAATCCCAAATGCAAAAGGAAGCAGTAGTTGTTGGCAATTGTACCAAGCTAAGAGAAGTGTGAAACGTACTTTAGAGGGAAAAGGCAGATATGAAAACCAAAATGTCAGGAATGGTTCTGATAGCAGGTTATCTTATCACATGCATATGAGCATTTACTCATTTGCTTTCAGCAGAGATTATTAAGCGCCTATATAATCTCTGCTCTTTATCAGTGTGTACACAAAGGTAAAACCTATTTTACACAGCAACTATATTTTTGAAACGTTGTAATTTGAATTTGCTTTATTCAAGTCATACTTCAGGGATTTGGGAAAGTTGAATGTTTTCAGGAAAACTAGTAAAGTTTTTTTGTCAAACAAAATTATTCCTTTATCTCTTTGGTAAATTTGGATTTTTATATATCACATCTGTAAAAAGCAAAGCAAACATAATCATAGAATTTTCAATATTTGGACACATTAGATGACAAGTGTTTGGTTTTGTTTCAGTTGTTTGCTGTTTCTTTTTGAAGGCATGGAAAGAAGCTATTGGAAATGTTAGCTGGTCTAGAGGAGAGAAGCAGCAGGGCCATTCCTAAGCCTTGTTAAGCACAAGCTTCCTGCGCCCTCCCTTTAAAGTAGATGATAATGGTTTGGCTCTGCGTCCTCGCCCAAATCTCATCTTGAATTGTAATCCTCACGTGTCGAGGGAGTGAGTTGATTGAATCATGGGGGTGGTTTCCCCCATGCTGTTCTCCTGATAGTGAGTTCTCATGAGATCTAATGGTTTTATAAGAGTCTGGCATTTCCCCTGCTGGCACTTTGCTTTCCTGCCTCCTTATGAAAAAAGTACTTGCTTCCCCTTTGCCTTCTGCCATGATTGTAAGTTTCCTGAGGCTTCTCCTGCCATGCGGAACTGTGAGTCAATCAAACCTCTTTCCTTTATAAATTACCCAGTCTTTCGTATTTCTTTACAGCAGTGTGAGAACAGACTAATACAGTACACTAGTTCAGTGTTTAAATGAATGAAAATTCTGATATTAAATTAGCACTTCTTTGACAAACAAGAAAAATAATTTATTATTTCTCAAAGTAGAGGTCTAAACTGGCTGAAGTGAGCTTTAAAGTATACTACAGAATCTCTTGGTGGATTCCGTATTAGGGATATGTTCTTTTTTAGGTAGTCTGTGAAATGATCTCCTCATGGAAACATTCAGAAGAGATGCAGCTAATAGTTTATGGATGATATTCAGTGAAAATTAGATTTTGCATCTATTTTTTGGGGAGGGGTGTGTGTGTGTGTGTGTGTGTGTGTGTGTGTGTGTGTGTGTATTTTGGCATGTGGATGGTGTGGTCCATAGGTTCTTTGCCATTCTTGAAAGGGTCTTTAGAGAATCATTGCTGGTATATGTTGAACCAGCCGTCAGGGATGCAGGTGTCACTCACTGTGTGTGGTCTGTGTTGGACCCTGGTGACTTTATTTCTATAGGATCACTGCATCTACTGTTTTGATTCCTTTGACTGATCCAACCAATTTTTAAAATGTGAAGATTTGGGAACCTTGGGTTTATTACGGGTACAGAATTGAATTAAAAGATATCAGAGATTCTGGAACCAAGATGTGGTTGGAGAGGAGCATGAGGAATGGGGTGGGTCATGTGGGAGCAGGACCTGGAAGGAGGAAGAATGGGTGGCAAAAAGGATGGTGCAGGAAGGGCTTCTGTTTGATATAATTGTTTTTATGATTTGTTTGTGGAAAAGATGCTGACACATTTGTAACCCCTATTTCAAAGGGCAGCAAATCCTGCACTTGATTTTTCCGTGTAAATAAGCTGTGTAATTGGTAATAGTTTATATCAAACCATTAAAAAGTTTTCTAAGCACTATTGCAAGCTCGTAGACTTCCCAAATGATATCATAATAATATCATAATTACTGAGGCTTATGAAAAAAATGGGTTAAGTTCTAAGACGTAGTAACATCTTTAATCTGAAATTATCTGCGCTTGGCCAAATCAGCTTGCCTGTATTTTCTTTCACAAAACATTTGGTCCCAATTGTAGTTTTCTTTCTTTCAAAAAAAAAAAAGGTCAGAAAAAGTTCAAAATGACATGATGGAATATATATTTGTTTGGAAAAATGATCTGGTTATTGCCATGGCAGCTATATTAAATTTTTAGGGTTATGTGATATAGTTTTTATATTAATACCATCTTTGAAATTTATTTACATGATGTAACAGCTCTGATGGTTACATTACATCTTTGAAAGCAAAAATGTATAAACTAGCCAAGATTTATGCAGCTTCTCAGCAGGACAAAATTATTCACTTTAAAGGGAAAAAAAAGATATTTGTTGGATTTTAATTATACCATTTAGATGTTGACATGTATTGAATTTATTGCAAAAGAAATGCAAAGATGACTTACAGAGAAAAAAAAAATTCTTACCTAATAAAAAATGGTACATAACTTGATAGGGCTATGAATTTTTGCTTTCCGATGAAATTGTTACAAAGTAAATGTCTGAAAAACAGTTTTCATGAATAAGACAGAATCTTTACATTCTGTCTTTCTTCTGGTGCATAGTATTATTTTATGTGTTTATTCTTGCTGAGACTTAGGCTTGTAAATGGCTTACTAATAAACAGAAGGCAAATTGTTAATTCTTAAATTTTAATTATAAATTATTGTTTCTAAAGTTGTTTACAGGCTGTTCTTTCATCAAGCATGTCCCCCTTTTAAATTGAACCTCAGATTCTAAGTTAAAAAATTTTTTAATACAGTCAATTATTTTTTAGAGTTAATTCTGGTAATTTTTACAAGGGTGATTATAGAAATTAAATCTAGAAAAGTATAAACCATGTGCAATTTATCATGATTATACTTCCTTGGTTTTATAAACCCAGTTTTGAGAAATTATATCCCAACTCAACATTATTTTGTAAAATAAATATATCAAATTCTGATTGCTTTGAGGATATGGGAATAATATTATTTCCTCCCTTTAAAATATTATCTTAACTTAAAAAGAAATATGATGTGATGCAATGAGATACATCTGAAATGATTTCGAAATTTTGAAGAAAATTTTCAAGTTTGAATTTGCCTGAATTAATATATTAAACATTATTTAATATCTCGACATTTATATAATTAATTCATTATATAATTAAAGCAATTGTATAGGAAATTTTCAGATTTTTATGATTTGTGAAAGGAGGTCACTGAGCTACAGAAAAGAAAAGATTTTTATTTTTCTAGAAATTCCCTTTTGTAATTGTATGCCAGGCACTATTCACAGCCATTGATATGTCATATTTCTCTTGATCCTTGCTTACTCTATAGATTATTATTCTCTTCTTACGCACAAGAATGAGCTTGGAGAAATTAAGTAACTTATCTGAAGTCACCCAGCTGAGACTTGATTCCTGCTCTGTCCAGTTCCACTTAACACGCAATACCCAAGGGCCCAAAATTCTGTCATTTTTCTTCTGTATTTAGCTATGCTTAGTTTTTCAGAAATATTGAAGTAGAAGGAAATTTGTTTTGGAAAGGGAAATTAAAACACATCAATAGAAAACAATGAAAATGGTGCTCTTTGAGCACTTACTGTGTGTCAGGGTCTTAATATGGACAATCTCATTTTATCCTCATAGAAACTCTGTAATGCGTCATCTTACAAATGACTTAAGTGTTTTGGTGAATCCCAGATTCAGAACCAGGCTGTCAGATTCACTCCATGACCATGCGTCCTTTTCATTTAAATCTAAATACACAGCCTGAAAGTTTGTATAACTGAATTCACTTTTAATTGTGTGGAATTTTAAAAAATACAGCTTTTTAACAGTTTATTCTTGACTCAACGGCTTGGAAGGCATAAATTATGATTAAAATTGCATAGGTCTAATAAGAGATTGTGACTTTTGTTATCCCACCTCCCTCTTACTGGGTATTGAAACTTTTTTATATACTTGAAATGGTTGCATTATGACTCTCATCCTTCTGGGTTCCAACAGTCAAGTACTTATATTAAGACATATTTACATAGTCATCAATTCATGGGGTCATGGAAATGGGCTGGAGAATCCCAAAGATTATCTTATTTAATGCCTTTGAGCATATGGAGATTCAAGTTCGGTGACTTACTAGGTCATACAGTTGATACTGCCAGAGTAAGAACCAGAATGCAAGATTCCTTATCTGTAGCTCATCTAGCAACTAATTAACTAGGAAATATGAGGGGGTAAGTCAGAGAGAGATTAACAATGCCTAATTTATACAAAATTTACAGCTCACAAAGGAAATGATTGTATTGAATGAGCTAATTTAGTGTGATTATATGTTTTCTTTTTAGTAGGAAAAATGGTGGCATCATAGGATTTGATCAAAGCTGAAAGGAAATGTTTTGGTGTCTTAATAACCACTGACTCACTAAATCCAGCAATAGGGAGTGCTAAATGTTCACAAAGCTGAAATATTGAGCAGCCCAGTGTAATCTGGCCCACACACATGATTTCTAACCTAAAAATATCTGTCTTATGAAATAAACCAACCAAAGGATTCTATTTCAGTTTGCTTTTCTGGCGGTCCTGAAAATGTGGTCAGAGATTTAGGTAAAACCAGAATATCACAACACAATTGCAATCGAATTCAAAATGAAAGCACAGTTGAAAGCAAACAACAACCACCACCACCACCACCACCAAAAACCTCAGGATTTCTAGCTCAGGAAAGGAGGAAATGAGAGTGAGATCAAGCACTTCAGAGACTGGAGACATCCAGCAACCTTTGAGGAGAACCTCCTTGAAGGTACATTAAACACCCCAAGAACTCTAACTCCTTCACAGATGTTCTCATTTCCATTTCTCCAGTCAGTACTATCCTTTTATCTGAAAGTATGGGATTTGGCAGTAGTTTTTAAAGTGTGTGTGTTTGTGTGTGTCTGGGTGTATGTACACACCTCCTTTGAGAATCTAATACAAACTATGAACCTTCTTCCCAGAAGGTTACTCATATGCACACACACCATTTTCTTGTGGTTTCAAGGTGTTTGTAGCCCTGCCTAAAACTTCCCTGTGGACCCCAATGTAAGAGATTCCATCCATTATTTCCTTTCAGCCCACAGATGCTTCCTGTGGAAAGAAGGGAATCCTACGTCCTGTCTAGAATTTAGGAAGCCTACAGGTTATAACAATGTGTAACTAGGTGCCTTCTTTTCTTTGGGGGCTGATGTGAGCCATAACCTCTACAAACCAAAGGATTGGCAAACCTTGTGTCCCAGACGTTCAGGTTGACGGGATCTCTTGGTTAGATTTCCTGGGAACCAAACCTTACGACGCAAATGCCCATCCAGAAACACAGGGCGTCTCTCTGGGAGACAGCGTGGTGTCCCAGTGCTGGCTGCACACTTGCCAGCCTCCCGCCTAGCTGTGTGAAAGGAGCTTTATTAGCCAGCCCAAACCAGGCCTGTTTGGAGGCCTGGGCCACTTCCATTTTCTGAGGCTCTTGGTATATTGAAAAATGAAAAAAATGCCAAAATAGGGTTACAAAAACAGTGGTATACTTTAGATGTTTACCTTTAACAACTTAATGCTTTTAACACCAGAAACATAGAATTGTGCTATTCATAAGTTAATTACAGGATTTATAAAAATGTTAATTTATGGTTTGCTACAGGCAGTGTGGTCCAGTCATGGGACTCAATTTAGAGTTGTGCAAAGAAGGCCTCCTTCTTTCAATCCGTCAGTCTATCTCTGTGATTGTATGCATAACCTCATCTGGAAATGGCTTCAAAGGTCTAAATTTGAGGCTCTTTATGAAAGTGGGGCTGAGTGGCCCTGCTAGCATCCCCTGGAGAGGACTTGCAGAAAGCTCTTCTGAGGAGGAGCTGGGGTTGCTCTTGTCATCAGAATCCCTTGCCTTCTCCTTTGAGCCCCGCCCTCCTCATGGAGCCTGTGCTCCTGTATTAGGACTGCAGCAGCATGATGGGTAGCTTCCCCTAGAGCTCTATGAGGACTAACACAGCCATCTATGCAATGGGAAGGATCCTGGGAATGGCCATCTGCTCTCCCCCATGATGGATGACTTCAGCCCTTACTACGCATTTGCGAATTCCTTTAAAAGGTCATTGCCCCCTTTCAAACTTCACTTAGGGATAAAGCTCAAAATGCAAATATTCTTTTCAAGAGTAGCTCCTTGACCCACCTTCACAACTAGGTATAAATTACAGCTACCAGGATCCTTACGAGAGGAGAACTGGGGCCTGAAGAGAAGCACTGAGGCATGAATGAGGGGTGGGGTGATTTGAGAAGGAGTCAGTGAAAGGGAAGACTAGGGATGGTAACAGTAGTCCTCAGCGTGTGACAGTTGTGGGGATTGGAATGGGAGGAGGACCAACACTTGGAGAGAGAGAGGTACATGCTAGGCCTCTCCATTGGGTGAAGTCTTTATCCTGCTGCTTTGTAGCAGCCTCAACTCTGCAGACACTTTTGGACATTTTTAAAGGAAATGTTCATTTTAGCCATTGAGGCAAGGCATACTTTTGAAAGCAACATTGTATCCCATAAAATTCTCCCAGTGCATACTCAACTCTGCCTTAGCTGTTTTGGCTCACTCACAGAGCAGAGAGACATGGTCTGGCCCTTAATGCTTAGGTACCTGGCAGGTGTCGTATCCTTTTATCTATATCCACCTGACTGTCCATCTCTTCATCCAGCTACCCATCCAAACAGCCATCCATCCAAACAACCAGCCAACTGACAGACATATTCCCAACACAAGGCACTATATGCCAAGCACCATGCTAATGCCTATGGATACCATGGCAAGCAAGACAGATTTTATCCTTGCCCTCATTGAGGTTATATCCTTGCTTGTTTAATGTTGCCTTTTAAATCCAGCATTGGCTTAAATGATTAGCATTGCCTCTCTTTAAATCCTGATGTCCTTTTTGCAAAATTGTAATGGATTACTTTTTCCACATTTAGGAATCACATTCTAGACAACAAATATCCAAAGATTGGATGGGAAAAACTACAGATTTGGTGCCAGATTAGATGTCTTATGATTTGTTTTACATGTCTCTCACCTATGGCACTGTAAATTACTTGAAGGCAGGGAGTGGGTCTTAGGTTTTTAATGCTCTGCACCAAGCACAGTGGCTGGCACATAGTAGTTGCTTACTAAATTTTTGTTGAAAGAATGCTGTCTGGGAAGTCAGAGGTCTAAATTTGAGACTCACCATTACTGTCATCACCCTCTATCCTTGGTGCCTCATCTCTTGGATCTTGATGGGGAGGAAATCTATGGCAAGTAAATGTGTTTGATCTAGGCCAGTAGTGGCTCTTACACGCTGCCTTTCTTGAGCCCCCTGAGTCTGAGGGGTGCCTTCCTCTCTTCCACTGTTGTCTGATCCAGGGCAGGACAGTGTAAACTGGGAACTGAGTGCATGCTCAGCACTGTCCCAACTTGACATAAGGAATGTCTTCTCAATTATTTAAGATCTGAAAATATGTTTTCTATCCTTGACAGACGGCCACTTTTCCCTTAATAAAGCATGTCTGACAATCACACTTTATTGGTGTGGTTAGGAAAAGAATGTCGTAGACTTAGAAAAACATAATAATTTAAAGAGTGACACATTTCAGCAAAGAAATAAAGCTGTTGCCTGCTCTGAAAAGAAGTAAAACTGTAGGAAACCATTACTTCATTGGGACAAACTTTCTGTGTCTTTAGAAAGTTCTCACTGAAAAAAAGTGGGTGAGCTCTAGGGCAGAGTGTGTGTGTGTGTCTACGCATATATAGAAGTAGTCTCTCTGACTTTTTAGAGACGTTCCCTTTACAAACATTTCCCACTTAGTATTTTGTAAGTATTTAATACAATTGCTGTCTAACATAGCAGTTTGCACCTAGGCTTTCGTTCAAGCTGCTTCTTGGAAATCATATTTTTCAATAGCTACTAGGCTGAGGTGTAGTCAGTAACTGAGGTATAGTCAGGTTTCAGCAAGATCTATTTGGTATTATACCCACTAGACCACATAAACCAAAATTTCCACTACAATAAAGAGTTAAATAGTACTCCATAGGATATGTTGCACGAGCTATATGGAGATTTCAGGTGTGCATCGCAGTGTGAGCATTAACTTGAATGTGTCATTTCATACTTCTCTAGTGCAGAACTATTTGGTATACTATTGTATGTAATGCGCAAATCCCATCAGTTCACACTACTATTATTTGTAGGATTATTTTAACAAAATAACAGTTCCATTTCCTGTTTGATATAAAACTAAGGCTTTATTTTTAAAAGTGGAGGAAGATGTTAATACAAATTTCTCTGTGGTTTATTTTCCAAAATTGATACTTTCTAACATACAGCATGTTGTTGTTTTTATTGTTGTTTCCAAAATCCATCTTTCACTGACACGAGAAAGGATGCTGAGTAGCTGTTCACATTTGCTAGCCACGGTCTAAGATTATTTGCAAGGCAGGATTCTCTGATGCCAAGGACTGAGGTCTAGTTTAGTGATCCCCTTCCATCTCAGCAAAAGTGTATATGAGAGAGAAGAGAGAGAAAAGCCAGAATAGGAGGGAAGCTGGAAACTGTGGTGCTTTACTCATTTATCTCAGGATATGGAGACAAACGTGGTAATAATGAAAGCTGCCCTTTGTTTACAATACACAGAGTTTGTGGCAGCAATCTTTATAAGCCCCCAAATGGCACTTAATAAATAAAAGAAGATACAGGTTTTCTTGATTAGTTAGATATAAATGTTTACTCAAGCTTTCATGAGAGTTTTCTTTATTTTCACAGAGCTCTCTCTGCTCAAATGAACGCATGAATGAATGTCTATTTTTTAATGTGGACTCAGTATATACAAAATAAGTTTTCGCAGGATCCAAATTCATTTCATTTGTAAATATATTTAATAGATGTCAAGAATTATTCTTGACTGCTTTAATTAAAGATAGATTTTTAAAGACTGGATTTAAGCAATTTTTAAATGGGTAGATTGTGTCAAAGAATTTTGCAGTCTGTGAAATACATTAACACTGATACTAAAAAGAGAGAGAAAAAAACAAACGAAAAAGAAACTGCTCCATGCAAATATTTCCAAGGTTGTTCTTAGCAATGTAGGGTTACTATTTTTTTCCTTTTTGGTGTTAATGTTATGTGGACACTGGAGACAGTTGTGCAGTGTGGATATTATTGCTGCAACAGAGAAAAGGGAAAAAGATAGGTTTGCAGCAGAGCCTGTGGATGGCACCAAGCCAGTGCCCTGAAAAATGGCAAACATGTCACAGCTAACAGCTGGATGCAGAAATATTTCTCTTTAATTTGGATGGATAAAATTTTTTTTCACAGCAGGGCACTCTCAAAAGAGTACAACATCAAAGAGGGCGGGTCTCACCAGTCAGACATCAGCTGGCTCCAGGATGGAGCAAAATGAATGAACTGTCAGGACTTTTCCAGCATATATGCTTTTGCCAAGTGAAAAGTTAAAGGTTCAGTGGCTTGTTCAGATCACAGACAAAATCCTGATAATGGAAGCCTGATTCCCTAAAGTCTTCCTCTGATCAACAGACAGAGGATGCCTGAAGAAGACTCCAGATTGATGGATGGCAGGCTTCATATCGACGGCTGCCGCCGTCTTCAGAGATAAGTGGAATTCACCAAATGCTCAACAGTTCTCAGGAGTGCCTGAGTCTCCGTGTCATAATCCTCAGAGTCACCGACTCTCCTCTGCTAACTTGACACTTAGCAGCAGCTGACCCACAGTGTGACCAAAATACCCATTTCCATTTCTTCACATGGTCGGCTCTCTGATGAAGGCTTTGCAAACACCACCATGGGTGTTTTACAGTTTATTGACACTTTTCAACTGTTTTTCTGATTACCATATTTCAGTCTTGACTTATATGTTAGTATTATGTGCAAACTCAACATAAACCTCTAATGATTTTCTAATATTTCTGGAACTTGATGAATGTGAATTGACAAAGTACAGTATATAGCTTTAAATCAGCATTACTGAAAATACAGCAACGGTGTATATAACCATTACTCACTTATTTTATGGGGCATTTATTACTTGACCTTTGAAGCCACATTTTAGAATCTTGGCATTTGAGACGTTCCAAAATATTCCAAACCAAAGTGAGAGGAAAGGATTTCCTTATTAGAAACAACAACAAAATAAGTTAATTATAATGGGCGGAGGAGGGAGAAACTATTAAAATGAAAAAATGTATAATATTATATATTTGAGAAAAAAAATTGAAAAGCTGAACACACATAATATGGGCACGCTAGTCAGTGTTTACTTTAATGAGGAAACTTTATTGTAAAATATGCATATTCACAGTCTTATGCATTGTCTTTTTTTTTTTTTTAATGTTCCTAGTCATTATGACACATTGCGATAAGCAGAATTGGGGATTTGCGTCTTTATCCATTGCATGGTTGCTGGTTGTTTACATTTTAATAACAGATTAAGTAATTCTCACTAAATTGACATTTGTTCTAAAAATAGAAATTTGTTTGATAAAGAACATTATTAATCATTATGAATGTTTTTATGACCCTCATTTGGAGAATTTCAGTTAGTTTTAAAGGAAGAGCTCTACATTTCTCTCTGATAGGGCAAATAGGATGTGATGAAAAAAGCAATAACATGGTGGCCTATGATTCACATTTCCCAACTATATAACTGCAAGCAAATAATTTCATCTTTCTCAGCTCAAGGCTTATTCCCTGTGAAGCAGAATAATATTCTCAGCTTCCCTTGTAGGTCAGTTATACAGATAAATAAACCTGTAAAAGTATTTTATAAACTCAAATGCCACATGAATATGCATGACTTGGTCATTAACTGATGTTCTTTCCTTGTGTGAAGGTGGAGGCAGATGCTTTCACTTGTTTTGAAAGTTTTATTTTGTGATCTTTCTTCTCAAGCCTTGATTTAGCTTGATTTGAAAGTTTAAAACCAGAAAGGTTAGCAGGCCACACTGTTATGGTATTTGCTGTTTTCCTCTCTAGACTGGGGAGCAGTGCTGGATCTCTGTGGATCTGAGGCTCCAGGCTAAAATCCACAAATGTCCCCTGCTCTGCATCCAGGTACGTGTGACTGCACAGACAGCTCACCTACCTTGAACAAATTGAGTGTTCATGCAGAAATATGGCATTGTAAGTTGGGGGTCCCTCTGGTCAAAAATGTCAGTGACTTCAGAGGTCAAGCAATCTTACGTAGTATGTGATATTCAGTGAGAGATATTGGGATATTGGGGTTCTGAAGCCACAGCTAATTAAAACATTTGTAATAAATACTTGTTAATTTCAAGCATGTTCCAGAAATGTTTTCAAAGGTATAGTGGGTGCCTGTGTCTTTTACATGACAAGGGACACTGCAATAAACTAAAAACTGATTAACTTTAGGAAAGTGTAGAGTTGAAGAAATGCTTCCTTCCCGTTTTCTGGACAGTATTACATTCATATACCATTTCTTATTTTGACATAGTTTGCTTTATTTTAAAAATAGATTATCTGGGGGATAAAATATAAACTGTTAATACATCAGCTGTTTTACTCCTATATTCCCTTGACGTCATTCCAAATCTTTTTCTTCTTTCTCCTTTCTTTTTCAACAAAAGTTGATTTCCTGGTGTGTACAAAACCCTGTGTAAGGTACCTGTCAGTAAATTAAAAAATGATTAAAATATATTCCTGCCCTCAATGAGTTTATGCTCTGATAACCTTAGAAATAGTTTACTTGCATATGCTGCACATAATATATTGTGACCAGTGTCCGTGAGCAAGTTAGTAGATTATGTCTAGGCTGACTTTTCTCATCTAATAATAGTGTTGGTCTAAGGCTGGCTATGTTCTTTGAGCTCTTACTAGATGTCCAGCATTGTTTTAAGTCCTTTACATATACTCATTCATTTGGTTTTTATATCAGCTCTTCGAGATAGGGATTATTATTAGCACCATTTTTTTTCTCAGAAAAAGAAAGTCTCAGCTTCCTTAAGAGGTTAAATAACTGACCAAAATCACATCACCACAATTGTAACTCACATGCATTGAAACTGACACCCACATGCATGCTCTTAACCTCTGTACTCTACACCCTACAGTCACCCATAACCATAGTGGTTTATATTGTGTGTTTTCACTGAGAATACTTCAGAAGGTCTCCTTTAACAACCACTGTTCACCTTTTAAAAATCTTTTATTTAGCAATAAAAGTGTTCTGGTTACTAATTTTTTATAGTCAAAACAGCCAAGAATCATTCTTTTGAGTAAATGGTTGTAGAGTTAACTTATGGAATACAAAATATTGGGCCTCTACCTCCTGACACACAGAGGAATTGTGTAGTAAAACATATTTATCTTTGTTGGCAAACAGCATGCTTTCTTAAATTTCTAATACACTTGACAATTGGAACCCCAATTTTCTGAATTTTACAGAAAGATGGGGCTGTGTAAAGGCACTGTGTAAATAGGTAGAGGAGATCTGAGAAACTGTGTCTTTTTATCTGCTCTTCCCTGGATCCTCCATGAGCTGAGAAAGGATTTTAAACAGCGCTGGGCTCACAGATCTAAACTGGAAATCTCCAACGACCTCTTCTGGGCCCTTTCTGTGGTAATCGTTTATTCCATTTTAAATCATCATATGAAATTCACCTTTGTATTTCATAGAGTTGAAAGAGATTGGCTTAAAAAAGAATGTAGTATTTTTTAATCCTAGTTGTTAGTACTTAGAATCAAGGTTTAATTGCATTTAGTGGTAATTTCTTCTTAAGCTTTGAGTAAAATCCAAGATCCTTAAGAAGATATAGAATTATTGTGAGAATTCAGTTCACTTCGGCATGCATTGGGTTCCTCTTATGTGCTGGGCCCTGTGTTAGATGTGTGGGCATAAAATATGCTTCCTCACCTCGGCTGCTTGGCGAAAATTGAAGGAGGCTGGCACTTCAACACACAACCAAATGCTGATGTCTGGAGCCTTGGCACAGGGATATGCCAGGGTTGGGAACATGGGAGAGGGCATCTGAAATGTCTCCTCACTCCCTGAAAACTGACTAATCCCATTTATATGAAACCTTCAGATCCCCCTTCCCCCTCCCCATGCTGAAATTCAGGGACCTGGGTTTGGGGAGGAACAGATTCATGATTAAGTTGTAATTCAAGTTCCTTTTGTCTGAGGTCATTGGCTCTCTTCAAGATATTTACAGGACTGAATGAGGTGAGGAAGGCCTCAGCACACTCCCAGATGGGGAGGCAGAGAAGTGGAGAGTAGGTGAGAAGGCCTAGAGATGAGGTCTGGTTCTGTCGTGGACTAGTCGCCTCACTTTGCTTAGACTACTAACTTTTGCAGACACCATTTCCTTCTGTATAAATGGATGGGGTTGGAGCAGATGGTCTCTGAGGTCCCTTCCAGATCTGATTTTCCTGGGCTCTAAATTTAGCCACAGTGCTCGACATTCTAGCAGAAGAGTTGGTGACTGAGCTTCATGGAGGCCTTATCTACTGGAGGAAATGTGCTGCCTGTACTTTTTCACACAGGGTCCCCCAGCTTACCTTGGGCCCTTAGAGGTGTCCTGGGAACTGTCTCAGAGAGTCATGGTGGGGTTAGTTGTGTTGGTGAGGTGCTCCCATCAACTCCTCATTTTTTAACCAGGGCAACTTTCATCTGTTTTTATACTGGAATTACATTTAAGACTTCCTTGAATTAAAGGGGATCCTTCACTTGAAACGATCTTTGAAATCCTGTCCTGGTAAAAATGAAGGGAAATTAAAAACAAAAACAAAACAAAACAAAACAAAACTCTGCACTCCCCTTCACTGGAAAACTGCGGGACAGAAAGCTTGGATCTTGGGTCAGATGATGGCATCTGGGAAGCACAGGAGTGATGAACGTTTGCAGTGTCTCTAGGCTGTCACTTCAGACAGTTTTCTTTGAAAGTGCTCCCAGCTGTAATGGACTGATTTTCAGTGGTGCCAGGAATTCCCTTACTGCTGGGCTTACAAATGTAAATGTCTAATGAGGCCAAGCAGGTAAGTGCATTAGTGAAGTAAGTAGCATGTAAGACAGTAAGGAGTGGTAGGGACTGCAGAACTGGAAAAGCTCAAGCCCAGTCTAAAGGGAGCCACCTTTTCTTATCTTAAGTGGATCACTGCCACCAGTGATCATTTGCCAGAAATTGAGGACCCATCTTTTGATTTTTCAGAAGTTAGAAATCTCAATTAGATAAAATTAAAAAAATTTTTAAACATTGTGCAGGAAAAACATGGTTGGTCTGTTGTTTGAATTTAGCCTGAGAGCCACTAGTTTGCAAATTCTGCTTTGGAGAAACACTTTGCTCAGAGTCACCAATACACACAATTCCTATCATTTGGAAGATGGTATTATGCTTATGTTAAAACGAGCTTAGATCAGTCACTGGCTTCCACCATTTCTATGATTATTGTTGTTGTCATAGGCTGGCAGCCTTGGTAAATGACAAAGCAGTGGACAAGCCACTCACAGCCAGTTGTTGTAACGCGCAACCCTGGTGCATATTTTACTCCTGTTACTCTCATTTAAAGCTAGATTTTGTGCAAGGAAAATAAAAGCATGGGAGAGAGTGGCACTTCCTAATATCCAGGATCACGATACAACTCCTTTCTTGTGGTAGCTTTCAGTTAATGCTATGCATGATTTGTCATGAGTAAGAAATTGTGTGATCATTATCTCAACCATATGTGTGATGTCCCAATAAATAGAATTAGATTCAATACTATTAAAATCCCCTTAAAAAGGTAAGAAAGAGGTCTCCCTTTTTCTTATATTTCCACTCCTATTGATAAAAGAGAAAGAACAGACCAAAAGCAATGGTTTGAAAATAGCAGCAACAATAATCAGAGAAGAAATCAGAGGCTGATAATACGGTGATATGTATTACAAATATTTTCCCAAGAGAATAACAGATAGTTTTTAACATTAGGTAACATAGCTTCTCTGTTTTAATAATGCATGCAAAAACTGAACTACAAAAAAAAGGGGGCTATGTTTTCTTTTCATTTATTTTTCTCTCTGGTGTTTTTTGAAATCAGTTAAGAGGCTCTTGCTATACTTGAGGTGAGGAAAAAAATCTCATTTGGACTAAAATGGTTAACAGTGGAGAGAATGACATAAATGCACTCGAAAAGTATATAGAAGGCAAATTCAACTGAATTTGATGATGGCTAGGCTCTGGGGGCTGAGAAAGAAAGCAGTATCAAGGTTGAATGAGTTTGTTCAACTCTGGGTATGTAGTTATGGGAGTTAAGTAGGTGCATGGGATTTGCATCACAGTTTCATGTGAAATATTATAATATTAGTATTAGCTAAAGCCAGGAAAGCCAAACCTCATGCCATGTGCTACATTGTGTGATACTCAGGAAAAGCCTGACAAATAGCCTTTTACTTTTCCTCAAGGCAAGTAGCAGTTTATATCAGGCAGGCAAAAATTGTAGGTTTTATTATAGTTACAATATACTTAGTTAAGATTATTGCTGAAACAAGAGTGTAGGGGGAAACACTTTTCATACCAATTTTAAGGGTGGACTGGTTAGTAGCTAGTGATCAAATGAGCCAACAGTTAAGATAGTCCCCACTAGTTAGAAATGTTAGGGGATTTTACTTGCTGTTGAAGATAGTGGCTTGATGCACAAAGGAGGATTGTTGTGTGCAGTTCTCAAAATGCTTCATAATAATTTTTACCAGCAGTCCCTATGGAAGGTTTATTTTTGGGGGAAGGGAAGGCAGGGGACTGGGTCATCAACATTTCTTACTCCATTAAAGATTAACAGTGGCATTAAGGGAACCAAATGGCTTTGGTCAATGTTGCAATTTTGAAGAAACTGGTTAAGATTCAAAATTTCAACTCTGAGGCTGTCAACAAGTTTCAGAGTTGCAATTTTGAATCTTAATCAGTTTCTTAAAACAAAACAAACAAAAAACCGCACAACAACAAAAACAGAAACAACTACAGTATAATCAATCCTAAATATGTTGTCTATCATTTGATTGCTCATGTAGCAGATGTAGCCACCCCATGAAGTGTTTCCATTCTTTGCCATTATCCAAAACCTAGAAATTTAAAGAAGTCATTAGTCTTAAATAAATATCCAAGAATCTCTTCACTCTTCTCAAGCTAAATTGATTATCAGCTGTGATCACTCTGATGCATTTACCCAGTCATAACTTCTCAATTGTTTTTAGCAGATTAATGTTTGTCTTTCATTGTGGGCTTAGTGGAAAGGTTGGAGTTGGAGAGGAATGAGTTCGAGAAAAGCAAAAATAAATTAAAATAAAATAAAATGAAATAAAATAAAATAAAATAAAAAAACTTAGCTGTTTTTAAATGACTGGTGATAGTAAAAAGAAACTGTCATCACTAAGCCCGTTTGCACCCCCCTCCCCCAGAATAGAAATGCTGAGCTAAACTATGAATGACCATACTAATTTTGGAGCCTAAATATAACCAGTGAGACTCTCTCTAACGCTTATTCGCCATGCTTATTTGAAAAGGAAAAATGGAAGGGCTGACTAGCAAGAGTGAGAGATACGATTTGTCAGGATGCTCTGGGGAAGTAGCTACCAGAAGAAGGATCCCACTGCTGATTTTATCTGAAATGGTGCAGTGTATGATGGTCCTTCTGAGAACCATACCCTTAGGAAACTCTTTTAACTGTCCCTGCTTCCTGGATGGCCCCAGGACTGGCAGTGACTTTCTAGAATTGCTGTGGATACATGACCTCCTCATCTCCCACTCCTCTAGATACCACGTCCCCCTAAGTGCCCTGGATCTGAAGTCGTTTCTGAAAAGGCAAGCTGTTGCCTCTGCTGTCAGCACTGACTCTGTGTTTGCTTGGCTCCCTAGTTGCTTTCACGAGACTTTTTGTCCCATGCTTATTGAGTGGTTCGAAGCGGATTTCATTTTCTCACATGCTATCTTGAAAGGAAATCTGTTTGAATTGATGTGAGGCAGTAACAATTAGACAACTCAGTTAAGAAATGTAGGATCCATAGGAAACAGCTATTTTTTTCTTTCCCTTTTTGAGGATCTCTCTCTCTTTTTTAAATGACTCCTCTCCTAATAGTTTCAGATCCTGAAAACTTTGTCCTGAAAAACATCTTCTTTCAGGTGAGAGTTCATTTGTTTCATCCACATCAGAGTCTGTTTTGCCAGTTCTTTCCGGCTCCATAACTCTCCAACTGTCTTCTGCTAGGTGTCACCCAGCCTGTTGATCGGACAGTTACTGCCTCCCGAATGCCTCTGGGCAGTTGTGTGTTTGAGCCTGGGGGGCTCAAATGTGGATGTTCCGACAATGTCAATGTGGCCTCTCCTTTCAGCTTGCTTTGTTTATCCAGCAGCTCATTACTTAAGACTAGCCTGTCAAAATCAGTCAAATATTCTTTGGGAAATATGGTCACATCCGTGAGATACCACAAATATGTTTAATACAGAGAAGATTGGCTTGATAAGAAAAACATGATCGACTTGCATCACCAAAACATATTTTCCTGTTATTCCGGTTGAGTGTCCACAAGCATCAATAAGCACTAGCAAACCTAAGGACAATAAATTTCTGCAGCTGACACATAAAGACACCAAGGGAAGCAGGGAAAATGATTGCTGATGATTCGTTCTAACTACTTGACCTTCTGACCTCTTCTCCAGATATATGACCAGGATGGGACACTACAGCACTTTATTGATGGTGGGGAACCTAGTAAGTCGAGCTGGATGAGGTATATCCGATGTGCAAGGCACTGCGGAGAACAGAATCTAACAGTAGTTCAGTACAGGTAAAGTATATCTTGATTTACCACCTACAGAGCTGAAGCCGTTTGGCTTGCATATACAAATTCAGGCTTGCCACTGGTGGGGGAAAAAAAAAAAAAAAATCCTGCAGAACTCTGGAAGGACTGGCAGACATTTTTTTTTTTTTTTTTTTTGCTTGATTTCTGAAACCTCCTTAGTTCCTATGACAGTAAGAGCATTCATGAACACTTAGGATTAAAAGTGCTAGTAGATGGCCTCCTTCACTCCGTGCACATGGTGAAGTTACTCCCACATCGTTAGAACTTCCAGAATGGTCTGAATTAGCCCAGCAAACGCACTGACTTGGGGTGCTTTTCCCAAGCAGATGTATTCACACAGATAAGTAGATGGTCAGAGATTCAGCCTCAGGTCTCTTGCTTTCAGTCTCCTTCATGCTGTCTCCTTTGAGGAATAGCTTTGTTTGCACAACAGCATGGGAAACCAAGAACTCTACCTTCTCACCGATACCTTTCCAAAACCGTTAGACTTAGTGGCAGTGACAGAGCCAGGGTAACTCTCCTGCTCCCTCTAAAGGTGGCAGTGGGTTTGGCCCTTTGATGATTCAGGATTCCTTTCAGTTCATGAGGCAGTTCCCAGGCATAGAGAAACCCCTGGTTTCCTGAAAGGTATGGGCAAAACTCAGAGGATAACAAAGGCAGGGTGGAGCCATCCCCATTTCCCGTAGGGGATCCACACAGGGAGGCCTCTGGGGAGCTGAGAAGCAGGGTGGATTCTCCGGACGCTCAGTCAGTTCTTCCCAGTGCACCTGCTGGTGAAGCATTTCCATTTAGTGCTAGGGAAGGCTGGAGTGGAGACGAGAGGGCAAAAACGAATCAAATAGGAAAAAAGCCCCACCACTAAGCCTTCTTTTCTCAAAATCCCTCGAAAACGTGTGCCATATAAATATATGACCTCAGTTATAAACAGCCGTGTTCCCTTTAGAATCAGAAGCAACTGTTTAGCTTTATTAGGCACCACAGACACATCAAAGCAGAGGGCTCTGTGCTCAGCAACTTGGAGTCCTGCCTATGGCTATTTATTTTCCTTTCCCTTTTTTTTTTTTTTTTTTAAATGAAGCTTAAGTTTTTCTTTTTAACTTTCTTCCCCTTGTTGGTTAAAGGCTGCACAAATTTGGCTTGCTCTCTGAGGTCTTCAATTAAAAAAAATTTGGGCAGTGTGTGACTCACCGCCTTGGTTTTCAGTGCAGTTTTATTTCATTAAATAACGGTTTAAATGAAGTAGCACAAGACAGTATTTCATTACACTGCTGTATATGGACTTTGTTCACCTTTATTACAGCTGCATTTCTGTTGTGAGGTTTTATATAAAACTCTGAGCTAGAAAATTAGTGAAGATTGTGCTTGTCCATTTAGTAAGATAGTCTGGTTCTGTAATGGGTACCCAAGGAGCTATTGAGGCAAATTCTGAATTTGGGAAACAAGAGCCCCCTAAGAGGAAGGTGGGCATGGGTAAGTCATTGCCTATCTGTCAGTATTAAGTGGGTTTTTTACAACTCCCCCTTTCATGATGGTGCTTACACTATGAGCTCTCTCTACTGATCTGTTTTCGATTACTTCAGATCTTTACAAAATGAACTACAAAAACACAATTTTAAAAACTGGCATTCATCACCAGTGACCACGTCCAAGAGTAAGAAAATAGAAAAGTTGGACCCTGAAGAGCCAGTCTAATTTTTATTGTACATGAATGTCCGCTTCACAAAAAGTCAGCTGGTTTAAATTCATTCTGTTATGATTTGTAATATCTAAATGGAATTTTCTTCAAAGCGCCCTTGATTGATTGACCCTTAGCTGAACGTTTTGTTTTTATTTTGAGGCTGACAATAATGTTTGTTGGCATGTGTTCCACTTCAACTGCGTTGGGACGCCATGAAGCTATCTTTATGAGTCATCCAACCACAATACTAAATACATGTCAGCAAAGGAAATATTATCTGAAAAGGGAAAAATCCCTTTGATGTGCTTCAACATGCAGAGATTTCTGCGAGTTTTGGAAGCTCTGCCCGCTTGTAAGGAATGGTGTACGCTTACACATTTTTTTCCCCCTTTCGGCCTATTCGGTGCCTCAGAAGACCACCCATTGCTTGAAAACAGTTCTGCTCTTTCAGCAGCAAAGTGTGTCATTTGGTTTTAGCACATTCATTTGCCGGGCGCAGTGTTTATATTAAGGGAAGCCAAACCGAGAGATGAAATGTTGCAAGGGTGAAGTACAAAGTAGACTCAATTTTTCTCAAGTTAGGAGATGCCAGTGATTTATAGCTCAGCTCCAATTTTGATTTTTTTATGTAGCAGTGGAAAGAATTAATAAAATGCACAGCTCTTGGAGATGCAGAGGGAGGAAGGGTAGCAAGAGCTAGGCAACTGGCTGGAGTTTTTGTCAGATATTCATAGAATGTTGGGAAAAACATTCTGCTTAGCTAGCAGTGCCCTCGTGAGACAGAATGGCAGCAAGTAAGGAAAATAACAAGATAAATGAAATTTTTGCAGCTGCAAGTAAAATATTGAGAATCTGCACTTTTTTATTGATCTTTATGATCCTATTGCCAAGAGCCACTTTGTGGTGACAAAATATGTTGACAAGTGCATATCTCACTGCCATGAAAAATGTGGAGAAGCATTCGCCTTATGTCTGCAGTGTTATACAAGGAACAAATTGCCCTGCTACAGCCAATTCCTTACAGAAAGAAGAAATTTAAGGCCCACCAACCCTACACACTTTTATCTTGAACTTGAGGTTCATATTTGTAGCAATTCTTCATTGAGAAAACCAGTCTCAGTCTCCTCATTTTTTTAATCTGTAGATTTTTTTAAAGTACCAAAGCTATTATAAAAAATGTTTATTTCTCATACCTTCACTGTATCATTTCAGAGTGTAATCTTTCAGCCAGAGTAAAGTGCTCCTCTTGTATTTATTGAATTTCCATCCATTTCACATAGGAACATTTTTCTCTTCTCCTGTATCAAACTTTAGAAAAAGAGCAATGGAGAGAATTTTTATTTCCCTGAGTCCTTATATCACAAAGCTGCTTAATTTTATTACAAATTTGGGAACTCCCAACGCCAAGTTGCAATAATACATTTAATGCTTTTCCTTCAAATAAGAGGTCAATAGTTTTTATATATGAGGTTGGGACACCAGTGTCTTTGCAATTTTCCTGAGAGGGAATTTTCTCATTAGTGTGAGATGAAATTTTTTTTAATGAACTCTTCCTTCCTGATGTCTCCTGGGCTAAATATCTGTCTCTTCAGCCAATTCATTCTAGGGAGGGTCATTGTGGAAATAAACTGAATGCTGTTTATCATACTGAGTTACAGACTCTAATTGGTTGCTGGGGACAATCAGTTGGGTGTATATTTATTACAAACAGAAACTGTTTAGATGGAGCTGAGCAGAACTTTTTCGGGGCAATAAAAATATGGATGGGGGCACATGAGTCCTATGTATTACTAAGCTGGGTTTTCTTTTGTTTTGAATAGGTCGAATATATTCTACCGAGCCTGTATAGATATCCCTAGGGGCACCGAACTTCTGGTGTGGTACAATGACAGCTATACGTCTTTCTTTGGGATCCCCTTACAATGCATTGCCCAGGATGAAAACTGTAAGAATTTATTTTAGCTCTGAATTCACATTTCAATTTACCTATTTCAAAGCTAACTTTTTAAGAGGTTTTTTTGAGACTCATGGAACATGGTTCACTAAAATAAGTAACACAAACATATACAAGTCTGTTCCATTGTTTTCTTTTCCCTGCATGTCATCTGCTTTATCGTAGGGCATCTTAACCTGTATGGGCCAGTCCTTCACCTATTAACAACTTCAAAGCCTTTGCCAGATTTTAAATAATAGTTGAAGCAAGTTAAGTCAGCTGGTATTCACTGAGTACCAACTACGTGTCTGGTTCTATGCTTGCCACCTTAGGGATTACAAGAGCAGTGTAAGGTTCACCTTCTGCTCTGAAGGGATGTATAGTCTTGTGGGAGCCACACTGTATGCAAAAATGAAATAATAAGAAAGCAATGACATTTAATCAGGGGTAGCACCCCTTTAGTTGATTGGGTGTGCTTCCTCCTGCTTCCTCCTACATAGTCATTTGCATGACAAATAATATTTAAAATGGTAGATATGTGACTAAAGAATTTTTGTGTCTTTCTAAATTTTTTGTCTAAAACCATGTCTGGAAACATGTAATTTTCTCCTATCTTTATTACCGTACCAACCATTATCTTTAAAAGAATTAACGCCTAGGCAAATGTAAATTTGCAGCAACTTTCATGTAAACTTTATATTTCTGCTCTATCAGTTATCTGAAAAGTATTTTAAAGTGATTTCCAGTATTTGGAACAGAATTAGCACTGATGTGCTTCAGTGAGAAACACTGATTTCAGTGATATTGTGTTTTCTTGTCACCAAATTGACTAATTTGTGAACTGATAATTTGATGTTATGCTACAAAAAGAAACAAAGATAACAGATGTCTTTTGATAATGGATAAGAAACTTCATTTTGAAAAGAGTGGTTTTTTTTTTTTATCATTTTCTTCTCCTCTTTCTCACACATGCACTCACACACCAAAAACTACAATTTAAAAATGCTCATATTATGACTCATCAAAATGCTGATGGTCAGATATTTCTTTCCCATTTTGTCTTTAATTTCTTTGTAAAAAGAAAAATCATCAAAAAGCCTATTACTATCAACTTTCCTTTTCTATTTTACCCTAACCCCAAAACCAACATCAAATCAAAAAATGAATCTTTGGACATATAGTACATTCCTCTGACATTTCAAGCTTCCACTGGAAAGTTTATTTTCTGCTGCTATATTCCTGTTTGAGGGGGTTCCTGTTTTCATAGGAGAAAATCTCAGTGTTGGCCATGAGTATGCAGTGAGAGGCAAATGTAGATGTAGAAGCCACTGTACTCTGCCTCAAACAGAATGGCTCCATGCCCCATGCCCCCAAAACTAGATCTTTATCTATGCACAAAAAGGCATCAGTGTCAGCCAGCCTCCCCATCTGCTAACATGGACTTGTCTGTATGTTGGAACCTTGATGTAACCATCTAGAGTGTTTGATCCAAGAGGATTCTAGAAATCTCACGAGATCCTCTGTTTCTTCTTTTAATACAACCTGCTACAGACTGAAGCTGTTGTTGTGGTATGAGTGTTGAGGAATGCCTAGAGTAAACATATCGAGGCCAAATATTTATTCGTTCATTGTTCAGATGTATAAGGAACACCTACCATGAGCCAGTGTCTTTGCTGGGTGATGTAAATATAGCAGTGAACAAAATGAACAAGAATCCCTGCCCTCATGGAGCTTACATTCTAATGAGGGGAGACAGATTATCAACAGATATATAAGTAAATAAATAGTTGGCCAGATGGTGATAAGTGTTGTGGGCTAATAAAGCAGAAAAGAGATAAAGTGGTGCCAGGAGTTAGGAGTTATAGTTTCAGAGAGTGAACGGGGTAAGCTCCACTGGGGAGGTGGACTTTGGGCAAAGACTTAAGATGGTGAAGGAACAAGCCATGTGTTAGTAGGTAGAGCATTCCTGGCAGCCAGACAATTACAAGTCCCAAGATGGGAATGTTCCTGGCATGTTGGAAGAGCATCACAGAGGTCAGCATGGGTGAGGCAGAGTGAGTGAGGTGAAGAGGTGTTAACTTAGATGTGGGTGGGTGCTACGGCAGGGAAGACCTTCTAGGGCCCTGGAGGCCATTGTCAGGACCCTGGCTCTGACTCTGTGTGAGCTGGGCAAAGGGGGCTGTTGTAGGGTTTTGAGAAAAAGAACGATTTGACTGAATTTTTTTCAGGAATACTCCCTGAGTGGAGACTGGACAGGGGGAAGAGCAGGGAATCTAGCTAGAGGCTCTTGCAGGAATCCAGGGGGCGAGATGATGGTGGTTTGGACTAGCATGGGAGTGGTGGAGGTGGTGAGAAGTAGTTGGATTCTGGATATGTTTTAAAAGTAAATTCAACAGCATTTTCTTACACATTAGATGCTGAGTGAGAAAGAGGAGTCAGGGATGACTTTGAGGCTTTTGGCCTGAGGAGCTGGAAGGATGGCATGACCACTTACTGAGCTTTGAGCCAGAAATGGAAACTGTGGAGTGACCACTTAGGAAATGCATTTCTTACCCTTGACCTGGATCTCTGGAGTGCAAGACTCATATCTGCATGGTGCTTCCACCTGACAATGCTGTCACATGGACGGGAGGGATTGTGGGGTTGGAGTAGAGCATTTTTGGGTCTGTGTGCCATTCACAGCCACCTGACAATGGGTGTCTAAGAGCATACCAGGCCTTCAGATTTGGTGCCACCATGCCAAAAATGTACTTTCTGGAAAAAACATACCAGTTTGCTTTTCAGTTCTTCTTTCTACTAGTGTCTAACCTGAGTGAAGCATTCTTGAGATTGATGATTAGAGTATTGAATAAACTCTACCAGGATATATGATATATCATTTAGCACCTGAAGTCCTTGAAAGAAAATTTGCAAAGCTACAACAGCTTGAAGTATTGTAGACTCAGTAGGAAAACTAAGTAGTTCTTTTGGGTTCTGTTCAGAGCTCTAAGTAACGGTTGAGCGAAGTTTAAAAGGAATTAAGCCATTGACTAAAGTGCTCAACAGTGACAATCCCCTTTCCCCCAAGGGTATTATAGGAATTTTATTTCAGTTCCTGTCTCAGAGTCATATATCTGTCATGTGATTGGCCACCCAAGAAACCAGCAGAAGGCTTCATCAGATAGTGTGGGGGAGATATATGACTTTGACTGCCTCTAAGATGGATTCTCATTCCATGTGATTCACTGGGAGACCTGGGAACACCTAAATGAGGATTCTTTCTTCTGTGCTAAGAAAATACTCTGTGATTTAAAAGCACAAATGTGTGAAAGGGCATGGACAGATCATTTAACAGATAGCCTTCCACAGCCCTGAGTAATTTAAATCATCTCTACTGGATTAGCAATTCTAAGACAATTTTTATCCCACTGAGCTAGCCACGAAATAAATCAGGTACCTAAAAAGAAGCTTCTTGAGATCAAATACTTTTTCGATAAAATACCTCCACAGAGTCTCTTTATAGTGCTATGCACACAGTGAACAATGAAGAATGTGCACTGAATAAATACTGAGAATTTCTATTACCATTATTAGAAGGGATTAATTATTTCAGGCAGATTTTTTGTTGTTGTTAATGAAATTGATACCTGGACCAAGGCATTCAAGGAAAATATGATTTTACTTACTGAGTAATATTAAGCACCTTCAGTTATAAAAATATAACTTTCTTCCCATGGTTCTTTCAACATTGAAAGTACACATTTCCTATCGAGCGTGTGCGGCGGGTTTGGGTTCAGGACGTGCCCCCTCCACTGGCGGCCCCAAAGCAGGGTGGCTGTGGGTACACTCACTGCCCGGACAGCTCATTGAAAGCCGCCTTGACTCAGAGAAGACAGAGTTCAACAGGCATTTGGGTTCTGGAAGCAATTCCTATGTTATTTTCTTTTTAAAAAAGTCGTATTATAAATGTAATACAGCTCCAAAGAGAGCGCCTTTCCATCCACTGTGGGCCTTTCAAAAGAGCCTGAAGGAACGCCTGTGTCGACAGATCGCATCCGCAAGAAGGAATGAGGTTCCCCAAAGCTTCCAGTGGGGGATTAGCTCCTGCAGAGTGTAAAGACCTTAGTGTATTCATATTCATTTCAGAGGAAATTAAAAAAAATCCTGGGAATAAATGTTAAACAAGTCTTCCTGCTGCTTTTTCTGTCTCGGCATATGAAGCTGAGGTGGCAGAATGTGAACCTTGATGGCAACAGGGGAGTTGCTGCACCAGAGTAAACCCTGCCTCCTCGAGGACCCCTGCCTTTTTCTTTTGATTTTAAAGAGCAGAAAATAAAAAGGGGGACCTCTGCACGGTGCCCCTTACCCCCACTGTTCCACCAACAGTGAGAAACTAGGTCAGAGTCAGGAAGGCCCTACTCAAGCCCTTAGCGGTGACCTTTAGAAGATTATGTATAGTTCAGTCCACAAGACCATCTGTGCAGGGCCCCAGGGGAAGCATTGTGATAGGTGCAAAAACCCAGGCCCTGTCCTAAAGGAGCTCAGTCTAGAAGAGAACACATAAGCACATAACCGCGATATCAAACACCGTGCAGATGCTGCATGAGGTGGCCACAACAGAGAGCGTGAGCTTGTGGCTGTCAGGCTCTCTATGTCATTCAGCTGGGAGGAGTCCAGGTTCCAGGCCTCTTGTGTACAGTGCAAAGCTGGGGTTGGCTTAGAATCAGGAGCCAAAAAATACTATCCTGTCCCTGAATGGGGAATAGAAAAATGCTGCCCTCAAGCCAGTAATCTAAGGGACTGTCCATCTTGGGGCATTGGTAAAAACAGTCATACTCTAAAAACTAGCCCTAGCCGTAGGATGTTATGAGGCTTGATTTTGCACTACTTGCCAGCTATGGAAACCCTGAGCCAACAGACTAATATAAAAATTGGTCTAGAGCTGTTGAAACCTGTAGGTTCCTAGAAGAACAAAGAAGTCACTCACCAGGGATGCTTCTGACTCTTCTACAAGACTCCAGCAAGAAGGCAGCACCCACTAAAAAAGGTGTTGACAGAGACGAATGGCAAAGGTCTCAGGGAAAGTCACTGTTATGAGAGATTTGGCTTTTTGCATGCTGTAGGATATTGTGGTGTGCTGCCTCAAGCCCAGCTTTGCTACTGGATGGAGGCGCTCATTCCCACTGTTTGTGGGAGTGTAGCGGGCTGACATCTTGGATGAGTTGTTTCCAGGAATTACCTTTAGTCCACTTGAACCACCTCACCCTTGGTCATACTTCCTCCCACAGTAGCCCATATCCAGTGACTGGTCAATGTGGGATGTATAAAGGACTGGTTCCCTTACCTCAAACCAGGACAACCCTAAAGGACATTCATTCCTTCCAGCTCCAGAGCTGTTAAACTCCTCCCTCAGCCCAGTGCTGCTTGCCTCACTTCCCAACAGGTGTTGATCCTGAGAGCAATCCCCAAACCCCAAATCCCCATTTCAGAGTCTGTTTCCTGGGTGACCTAATTTAAGACAGGTACACCCAGATTTCCATTTTCAATCCAGACCTCTTTACTGAGCCCCAGGCTCCTCTCCAGCTGTCTTGGCAACATCTTCACTTCCATGTTTCTCATGCATCTCCAACTACACCTGCGTAAAACTAAAACTACTCTATTCACTCCCACTAACTGCCTCTCCCATCTTTCAGTAGCTCTCACTCCCAATCATCCAATTGCTTTATCGAGAAACCTTGACACCTCACCCTTGCTCACCCTTCTATCCAATCAACCACCAAGTCCTGTTGATTGCATATTTTTAATGCATTTCTTTACTTCATTTCTGCTGCCACCTGACTAGTGTCACCATCCACTCTGGCTTGGACCCCTGCAGTAGCCTTCTGCACGACTTCACACTTTCTTTCTTTAGTTCATGGTGGCCAGAGTGAAGTTTCAACCATTTGCTTATTTTATTGTTTCAGTTTATTCACTTGTTTTGTTAATAGGTAGCTCTGTCCCATAGAGCAAAATGCAGAAAGTACTGTGGACATGTAAGTCTCCTTCCAAGATGCCATCAGTAATGTTGGCAGGTTCTCAGGTATTCTTTCAGAGATAATTTTTGCCCATTCAAGCATCTAATATTCCCCCTTTTACTCTCTGGCTGTCATTCTCCCACATGTATATGTAGCACACTGTATACATTGTTCTGTACTTTGTTTATTTACCGATACAGAGCGGTGATGCCTTTAAAGCATAAATCTGATCATCTCACACCTGAACTTAAAATAATTTTTTGGCTTGCCATTACTCTTTGCTAAATCCCCAGTTCCTTAATATGATAGCCTATGGGTCACAGAGAGTCTCCAGAAACATTTTCTATGGCCCATATAGTATTTTACAATATTAGATTCCAAACATCTCTAGACTGGCCATACCCTGTTCAGAATGTTACCGCCCCCACCATCCTCTGTTGTGTTAACCTGTCTACCATCACCCCGTCAGATATTTCTGTGGCCTGTCCAGCTCCCACAGGCATTGACAATTGTGCTGCCTTCCTCTCCAGCCTCGGCTGCAGCCCATCTCCTCTTCTCTCTCTGTCCACATTGCCTTTTTTTCCATTCCTTTAGTGCCCTGAGCTCCTTCCTACCTCAGCATGGTACAAGACTCTATGGCAAAGCTGCCGATATTCCATCTTTTTGCATTGCCTTTTCCTCCCTTTGCACTTGGATGATGCCCGTATACCCCCTCAGGACTCAGATTCTCTCATACTCCACGTTTAGCCATCCCTGATTTATCATTTCCTGACATCCTTTCTTTTCTCTAACAGCACTTACCACACTTGTCGTAACTGTACTTTGACAATTCCAAAATTTATGTATTTTTTTTCTTAACATTTTAATCTTTCTGAAACTGGCAGGTGTTTTGCAATTAATGGTGACTTACAATTATAATGGTGAAATTAATGGAATGTTACATTTGGTGAAACTGAGTGAATATTTATCTGTAAAGACATCAGCTTAATATCTGTCTTTCCCACTACAGTTTATGTGCCAGAGGGCAGTGACTATGGCTTTCCTGATCCCCCTATATCCATGGTGCCTAGCACAGGGTCAGGCATGTAATAGATGCTCAGCAACTATTTGTGGACTGAATGAATGAACGAGGAAGGGGTAAACTGAACTTTGTTTTATAGATCCTGAATTTGCCTCTCTCAATATTTTAACTGTCCAGATTTCATGAGTTCATGTTCTTCCTTGACGGTATCCTTTAAGGCTTTGGGAGTTTGCCCTCTTCCTCTTAATCTTTGCGTTTCCAGACTGAAGAGATTGACTAGCTCAATATTGCTTCATGCAGAAACCACTTCATCTTTTTGGTCATTTTAATAAGCCATCTCTGCACCTTTTGCAGTTGTCTATGTTTTCTTTCTTATGTTGGGATGAAATTTCCTGTCCTTTTTCTGAAAATTTCCTGTGTTTAGTTTATACCTTTAATGGCCATAGTCAGTGAGGCTGATATTTAAGAAGAATAATCTTGTCTTCTAAAAAGTGCTGCTTTAAATTTTTTTTAGGAGACAGGATCTTGCTCTGTCACCCAGGCTGGAGTGCAGTGGCATGATCATATATAATAGAGCATTGTAAACTATCGTCACCCTACTGATCTATCAAACACTATATCTTATTTCTTCTACCAAACTATACATTTCTACCCATTAATCAATCTCTCTTCATCCCTACTCCCCTGTCACCCACACATTCTTTTGTTTTAATATAAAGGTTATGTGACCTTAACAATTTTTTAGAATTAATCAATTAGGTTACTTTTTTTTTTTTGAGATTGAGTTTCACTCTTGTTGCCCAGGCTGGATTGCAATGGCGTGGTCTTGGCTCACTGCAACCTCTGCCTCCCAGGTTCAAGTGATTCTCCCACCTCAGCCTCCCAAGTAGCTGGGGTTACAGGCACGCGCCACCATACCTGACTAATTTTGTATTTAGTAGAGACAAGGTTTCTCCATGTTGGTCAGGCTGGTCTTGAACTCCCGACCTCAGGTGATCCGCCCACCTCGGCCTCCCAAAGTGCTGGGATTACAGGCGTGAGCCACCACACCCGGCTCAATTAGGTTACTTTCTAGGAGTGTAAGTCAGAGCTCAGAATCTATCATCTACACTTAGAGTATTATTTGTATTATTTCCCCCAAAGGCATTTTATTCCTTTTCCTACAGTGAAGTGGCTGGCCAGTGTTTCCCGCTGTCTTGCATGTTGATGACATCTTCATTCTATGGTTTTCTCACCATGCATTACTTCCTGTTAGTCTGAAATTGCCTGGCTTGTAAAAGCTTAGTGTTGCCTAAAACCTTGTGGGCTTCCCTGTGCTTTGCCTCTTCTGGATTAGTAATGAAAAGCCCAAACAAGATGGTTCTACCCCAATCTGTGACAATGCTGCTGTTTTTATATTTTATTTTTTAAAATGCCAGAACATGGCAAAACATTCCTTCTTGTCTTTCAGTGCCTACTTAAAAAGTAACAATCTGTGTGCCATAAAATATTTTTTAAGTGTAAAAACGGTCCACAAATTCTATATTGATTATATGCTTTTGCCCCAGAATTCAAATATACATAAATATTTGTATATAGAATAAAGACATACATACAAACATACATAGGTAGGTGTGTATATGTATAACATAAGTATCTATAACATGTATATATATGTATAACATAAGTATATATAACGTGTATTTATGTATAATACACACAAAACAATGTACTAGCTGTAAAAACATCCTTTAAATTTTGAAACACAGCTGTTGAGCAGAGATGCTATGAGTGTATGGTCAGAAAAAAAAATTCTGACTTATAAGTCTGAAAGCTAAAACTTGCCACCTAGATGTGTCCTTAAGTGAATGTGTGACCCAGGGCAAGTTACTGGACCTTCTTGGGACTTGGCTTTTGTCATTTGTAACAGGAAAAGGTAGGATTAGATCAGTGATTCTCAGCCCTGATTTCGCTTTAGAAGCAGTTGGGGAACTTTAAAAAATGTAGATGCCCAGGCCCTATGGAGAGATTATAATGTAGTTTTTAAAGATTCTCCTGTGTGAGTCTAATGTGCAGTAGCTAAGGTTAAGAACTGCCAACTAGACAAACTCTAGACTCTTTCCAGGTCTGCGAGTCTCTTGCTTTACTTTTCTTTCCTAAGACAGTATGGGCTATGCCGACAGAACCCTGCAGACAGAGCTAGTCCTCTGGTTGGATTTGCTTGACACATGTGATTCTACAGAATGTTCTGAGTTGAAGAATGCTTAGGCAGCACACCTACCCCTTTCTGTGCTCACACGTGGCATCTCCCTGTCCACTTGAGCACAGAGCTTCGTGGCAGTCACAGTCCCCTACCCTTGAGGATGCCTGCATCTTCGTGCCAGGTAGCATTCTCAGCGATGGTCTGTGGCAGGGCATGAGTGCTCCCAGGTCATGTGTTTCCTGCCACGCAGCCTTGAACCGGTGGCCAATGGCCATAGTCTGCATTATTTTGTTACTTGCTATCACAATCTTTTTGTTGATCATCCTTTTCAAAATTTTTGGTCTCTAATTTCATTCTCTTGACCACCTGGTAACTTTAATCTCTCTGAGCCTTGAAATGACCCATAGATGTAGTAGTTACTTAAAAAAAGAAGAATTTTTTAAGCCTATTAGGTTCTAATCACTTCTGGACCTATGGAATGACCAGCAAATAGTTTATAAATATTATTAACTCACTAACATCTTAATAAAAAGAACAACAAATTCTAGATATATTATTAGATTTATCTCCTCAGAAGTATTTCTTCTAGTTCTCTACCCACTTCCACTGCCACCACCCCAGTTTAGGGCCATCTCCCTCACATCCATCACTTCTTCTTCTATAATAAAAATGGTAGTTGCCGTTCATGGTAGGCCCTGTAATAAGTACTTTCATTGATGTATTTAAACCTCGTAAAAGGGGACTTTAAAGACCAGGATGCTAAGACTCATAGGGCCGAACATCTGTTGAGTGTCAACCATAGGTCAAGCTCTTTACTAAATGCTACCTCTGCTTTATGCCATTCAGTCCTGAGAGTGACTATTTTACATTATACCAGGGACCAAGTCATGGATTTAGATGTTCCATACTTGCCCAAGGGTCAATAGTGGAGTTAAAACCTCAGCCATCTCAGCCACCACGTCATGCTGCTATTATTTTTTTAGAAGCGTTAGTACCACTGTCCTCATTTTGCAGATGGAATAACTGCAGCCCAGAGCTATTGAATAGTTTGCCTAAGACCACTAAGCTAATAAGAGGCAGAGGCAGGATTTGAACCTAGGTCTTACAGATTCCAAAGCCTGAGTCACAAGCACCACACTTGGTTGCCTCCTACTCTTTCCTTATCCACTTGCATCACATCTGTAAATCAGGTCTCTCTCAAGCCCTTCCTGAACACTGGTTCTATATTTCTTGCTATCCCTCTGCTCAGAAATGGTCTGTATCTATTTCCTAGGTCTGAAGTCTCTTATTTATTTATTTGGACTTTTAAGGCCCTCTGAGGTCTCCTTCTGACCCCCAATCATTATTCCTAGAGTGACCAGATCCCGTGCCTTGCTCAGTCAGCCCATCTCCCTTCCTATCCCACCTGCGTGGTAGACTTCTCTTGCCTCCAGGTGTCTTTCATCTTGTTCATCTCTTCAAATAGCTTTTCCTGGATACCTATCCTGTGCTGCCAAGGTCTGGAGGAAAGCCTGAAATTCTCCACCAGTCAAGCTGAATCTATTTTCTCTGCACTTCTCAGGGCTACCCTCTCTGGGCAACATCCCCTGCTCTCTCCCTCTCCCTTGCTGTGCCTCCCATCTAAACTCCCTCCAGGCATAGGTGCAGTGTGGTGCTCACTATGGACTCCTGTATGTCTCAAGTCGTAAGTGAACTCCATGAGGGCAAAGACCATGTAAAACAATCCTGAGCATATAGTAGTTGCTTAATAAATAGGCATCAGACGAGTTATTAATTTGTGATAATAGTTTTTTTCTCCTCAAATCAGATGGTTATGTTAATTCTGAGTCCAGAAACACAAATTCTTAAAATGTTGATTTATTTGATTTTTTTAAAGTATGTGTTATTGTGGTTATTTTAAAGCCTAGTAAAACTGATCTTCTAAACTATTGCTATTCTCCTAGTAAATGTCCCTTCAACGGTAATGGAAGCCATGTGCAGACAAGACGCCCTGCAGCCCTTCAACAAAAGCAGCAAACTCGCCCCTACCACCCAGCAGCGCTCCGTTGTTTTCCCCCAGACTCCGTGCAGCAGGAACTTCTCTCTTCTGGATAAGTCTGGGCCCATTGAATCAGGATTTAATCAAATCAACGTGAAAAACCAGCGAGTCCTTGCAAGCCCAACTTCCACAAGCCAGCTCCACTCGGAGTTCAGTGACTGGCATCTTTGGAAATGTGGGCAGTGCTTTAAGACTTTCACCCAGCGGATCCTCTTACAGATGCACGTGTGCACACAGAACCCCGACAGGTAACCCTGACTCTCACTGCTGACAGTGTGTTTGCTTAGTGAGACCCACTGCTTGCCTGCCCGCCAACTTCTGAGCACCTCCACAGGGGAAGCCTTGTGATAAGTGGTGTCTGCATTCTGGAAGGTCAGAGAGAAATGTGAGACCACTGCTTGACTTTCTTGCATATAAGGACTGCACAGACAGGTTGGTGGCTGCAGAGAGGAATCTGCACTTGCTTTCCAAACAGTTCTGCCCAAGCCTAAAAGGGAGAGAAATAGAAGGAATGTTTATGAATATCATAGATGGAAAAATGAGGTCAGGATAATTAGAATCTTCTCTGTCTTGCAAAGATAATATAGTTGGCTGCTGTGCTGCTGTCATAGTCATTTCAGGGTTCACCTCCAGTGTGCCGTGGGTATGAACTTAATTAAGTACTAAGAGGTAATGAATTGGAATTTTTTGCTTAGTACTATTTTTCTTCAGAGCATGCAAACCCATAAATCCTGCAAAGCTGTCAAAAGGAAATACCTACTCTGCTAGTGATGTGGAGGAAAACAGATGCCACTTATTCAATAAACTAATATCCACACAGAAGAAAAATGTTGACTAGATACCTCAGAGTCAAAGTTGGTTTGAAAGTTTGTCAATAAAGAATTTTATGGCCATGAACTGAGGATGAAATTTAGCTGAACAAGTGAATTAAAATTTCAGGTACTCTGACGAGTGGCACAGTAGATATAATGGAACTATTATTTATGAATCAAAACCGGTTTATTTGACAGTTTTGATAGCTGGGAGCGCAAAAGACAAAAATCAAATTAATTCAATAAGAAAGGATTGCTTGTGTTTTTATCTCTCCTTCATGTTCTATGAAAACTTGATTAAAACCCAGGTATCTAAGAATAGCATTCAAAATGCACTTTGAATATAAAAGCAGAAGATAATTTTTGAAGCTGGGGTAGGAGACTTGGAAGCAGGGCTCTTGGGTTATTTTCTTAATTTTCCCACTAATTTAAGCAAGCCACTTGGCTCTCCTCGCCTAATAATGTACACCCAGCTCTTCCCTCCCAGCTCTGTAGGATACACAGTGTGCCTAGAAAACCCAAGCAGAGTCAGGGAGGGTGGAGGTTTGGGGAGAGGGAGTGGATATTTTGTAAAATAATACTAATCAGTTACAGGATACATATGCACATTACACATGCATAGATTTGTATTTGTGCTGTTGGAAAAACCACTTGCTTAGCATCAACATTGCTGTAGCTAATTAATGTTGAAACACTAATTAGGGTTGTTAAGGCAGCTATGTCTTCACAATCTTTATTTTCAATAGGCGAGCCCCCTGGTGAGAATATCAACAGACTTCTGCACGTCTTAGTACTATTGGTGTAGAGGTGATACAAAAGTTTGAAACTGTTTTCCTCATTTAGAAAGGATTTCTTTTTTTAAAATTTGCCTTCCTTGCAAGTATACGTAGAACCTCAAGATATGTCTCTTCTAAGTTTGCAAAGCATTTTAGTAGTCTTTAAAATACAGAAGATGCATTAAAATCTGATTATAAGCTTGCTTTTTAAATAGAGTGAATTCAGATGGTTGGCTCTATTATTTGCAAAGTTTCATTATAGTCATAATAACTAATTATGCCAGGTAAAATAAAATAATAGTAGAAAATTTCTGGATATTAGAACTTTCAAAGTTTAGCTTTGAGGATGAGATGAGATGAGTTTATGCTGAATGCCACATAAAGCAGTGAAACCATTTCATGGTAGGTAGATACTGAAACAGACTGTTTTGTCTGACCTCAGTTACACTTAGAAAATCATATGTGTGGGGCCAGGTGCGGTGGCTCATGGCCTGGAATCCCAGCACTTTGGTAGGCTGAGGCAGGCAGATCATGAGGTCAGGAGATCCAGACCATCCTGGCTAACATGGTGAAACCCCGTCTCTATTAAAAACACAAAAAATTAGCCAAGTGTGGTGGTGGGCACCTGTAGTCCCAGCTACTCGAGACGCTGAGGCAGGAGAATGGCATGAATCCATGAGACGGAGCTTGCGGTGAGCCGAGATCGTGCCACTGCATGCCAGCCTGGGCAACAGAGCGAGACTCCATCTCAAAAAAAAAATATATATATATATATGTGTGTGTGTGTGTGTATATATGTGTGTATATATATGTATGTATGTGTTTTGATGTCTGTCCTGTAAAATAATAGTCATAATTCGTAATATACTTATGTATATTATCAGAAAAAATACCTGAAAAACTAGAATGCTTACATATTCAAAATACATTTCAGTGGGAGATTGTTAGGTCTGTACTGATTCCAAGCTAATTTAGAGTTATTGGCAAAAATCTAGGCGGCATGAGACTCCTGTCTTATCATGGACCCTGATGGGCCTATTTGATTCAGATGTCCAAGTGTGGAATTGCCAGCCTCTCCAGATGAGGTGAAGTAATGGGCTTGTTATCTGGGAAGGTGCCAGAGCAGGATTAAATTACTGAAGCAGTGGGTTCCTTCCCTGCACTTTGTTGGTAAAGACTTGAGAGGTGTTCACCATCATTCTCCAGTAAGTTAAAATAAAAAATTACTTCAAAAGATCAGTTCCTTTATAAGCAAAATAATAAAGTACAATATTTCTTAGTAATGATGAGGAGATGCTTGAATTACATCATCACATCTGTGTTGATTGTTGAAGATAAGGGGAAATAGAGGGAGATACCCAGTCACTTGGACCCCCTAGTTTCATTCTAGATACATAATTTGCTTTTATTATAAAGGGCTGGAATGGCTCATTTCTATTCCGGAACCCAGGATGCTCTCTGTTTGTACTAGAAAGTTTGGAGGTAAGAGATACTCTCCATAATTTCTTAACCAAATGGGTGAATTGCTAAATGGAAAAATATACAGAACTATAATGGAACATCAAATTTGTTTCTGACAGTAGCTATGTTTGGAACCTGTTTATGGTTATTATCCATGTGGATTACAACTGCTGAATACAGGTTGAGTATCCCTTGTCCAAAATTCTTGGGGCCAGAAGAGTTTTTTGATTTTGGGTTGTTTTAGATTTGGGATGTTTGCATTATATTCACTGGGTTAGCATGTCAAATCTGAAAATATGAAATCTGAAATGCACCAATGAGCATTTCCTTTGAGCATCATGTTGCTGTTCATAAAATTTTGGATTTTGGAGCATTTTGGATTTTCAGATTTGGGATGCTCAACCCCGTGCATATATTCTTTAGTGATTGATTCCATAGATCAGCTGGCCTTTAGTCTTTAGCCATATATGCCCATTCAGCCATTTACAGTGAAAAGGCTGAATAGTTAGAAAGCATTTCCCTTGTTCAAAAAACTCAAAAGCTTTTATTTTGATAGGAAAATCTTGCTAGAACCAGGTACAAGAAAGGCAAGAAAGGGGGACAGAGGAGACAAAGTCAGAAGGTAAAACAAGTTAGAGTTTCAAACAAGTCCAAATTTGAAACAGGCCCTTGAATCTGAGGTCCAAATGATTTTATATTCAATGGACTGAATATGTGGCCATGAAACCCCAGATATTTGAACCTCCATCCAAACAGACTTTGTGTCTATATTCATGAGCTTTTTCATGTGAGGTACCATCAACAGTCTATGCCTTGATAAAAAGGAAAGAAATCCGTAGATGCTCAGGGATCCCAGCCTCACTTTTTTTTTTTAACTGCTGCATTATTCACATTTAACACAGAAAAAAAAAAGTCTGTCTGACCTGGCAAAGTAGAAATCAGCACTAAAGACAAAAAATACACCCATGAGGGTACAGGAGCCACGGAATTATTATTTCTTGATTTTGTTCTGTTAAACAAGCAAGACCGAAAATCTTCCTCCTTTTTCCCAGGCTACTGACTTTTTCTTTTCCTGAATAAATTCTAAGAGAAGAAGCTGTTGGAATCTAAATCAACCAAAATTTTGTTCAGGGACTTTATAAACATTTGGGGTTTTGCATAAGCTTATTGCCTAGGCCAAAGTAGCTTTTCTTGCTTTTGCTTGTACCAGGAGTTAGAAATCCCTTTTCTCTTCTGTTTTTCTGCCGCAGAAACTCTCAACACTTCTATTGGGGTGGTATGTTGGTGGGGGGTATGCTCCAGAAAGGGGTAAGCAAAGCCTTCAATCACAGTGGATTGTTTTCTGACAAGTATGTTGTCTTTTATTTTCTGCACAAAGTGTCTTTATAATGCTTATTTTTATTTTGCATCCCTTTTCTTTTCCTTTCTCCTTTTTGACTGTTTGTGCCACATGGGGCAAGACTGCCTTCAGCCTCCTGGGCACACCGTCACCTATTCACATTTGTGTTTTAAGTATCATTGTTTGTAAGAGATATGGTGGGACCAGAGGCTAAAATGACATTAGAAGGGGCTCTCTGATAGGAGGGGCCTGGAGAAAATTCATCATCATAGTTTCTTAGAATGTATCAGTGTTCTTGTGTCCCACTTCTTCCCTATCCACCAAGTGTGAAGGTTATCTTCTTCCTAGCTTTGATGTTCTTCAGGCTCTTTGGTCTTGCCCTTCTGTCACTGTCCTGAAATATTTTTCTCCTTACGTAGAACTAACTTCTTTTCTCACTCCACACAGCCAGCAGTGACCTAAGTAATCTCCCTTTGAAGTCTTGGGAGATTTGCACTTGGGCTGGCTGATGTTGAGCAAGGAGAGAATGTGGCCCCAACTGAACAAGTTTTGTCCTGGAGGCCATGAAAGAAAAATCAAAGCAGGATTAATATTTTTAAGCCAAACCATACTTAATTTTGTTAAATGTTTCATCCTTTTCCCATGTATACACCAAACCAGTTACAGATTAAAAGCAAATTAATTGCACATTTTACCGGAGTTATCTTTGGCAAAGGAGCTGCCAGTGACCAGGAGTGCCAGGGGATGTACAAGATTGTCTCTCTTCCTTCTTTCTGCTTAAACATTTACCAGCATTGATATAGACCAACTAAATCTACCCAGGTGTTTTCTGTTCTTCAATTATTTCTTTCTTAAATAAGGAGCACTTTTCTGTTTTTTCATCAAGCTGGATATTTCTGTGTCAGAACTAGCCACACACAGCTATTTACATTTAAATTAATCCAAATTAAGTAAAATAGTACTTCAGTTTCTCAGGCACACTAGCCACACATGAAGTGTGCAGCAGTTGCATGTGGCTCGTGGCTCCAGTATTGGGTAGCTCAGCTACAGAACCGCTCCATCATTAGATAACACTACTAAAGATCTCAAATTGTAAAAAAAAAAAAAAGCCATAAATTACTTGTGATTGTGAGATACTATCCCTTTGTGAGGCATGCTCATTGCCTTTGCTTTGAGAAGAATGAAGTGCTGTATGTCTGTGATAATTTGGAGAGAATAAAGTGCTTTAAAAAGGAGATTTTGGGGCTGGGCGCAGTGGTTCACACCTATAATCCCAGCACTTTGGGAGGCCAAGTCAGGAAGATCACTTGAGCCCAGGGGTTTGAGACCAGCCTGGGCAACCTGGTGAAACCCTGTCTCTACAAAAAATATAAAAATTAGCTGGGCATGGTGGCACATGCCTGTAGTCTCAGCTACTCAGGAGGCTGAGAGGTGGAAGGATCACTTGAGCACGGCAGTTTGAGGCTGCAGTGAGCCTAGATCATGCCATTGTACTCCAGCCCGGGCAACAGAGTGAGACCCTGTCTCAAAAAATTACCAATGCATTTAGATTTTCCATATTCCAATGAGCATGTACACACACACACAAAACCATAGAAAGCTCCATGTATAGGGAGCTGGCTTGTAGACGTGATGGAGAATAGAGATCATATTGGTGATGCTGTATCGTGGGAGGCAGTGTATTATACAGATTTCCTGGGTGATGCACATTTGTCAATTACCTGAAAGCGAGAAGAAGCATGGTGAGATGCAAGAGATCATCATCTTCAGTCCATTCCCCTTACCAGGTAGATGAGAAAACAAGTCAGGGAAGTTGAGTGGCTTGTCCAAATGCCACAGCTGATCAGAGTCAGGGGCCCTATCTTTCCCATTCTAGCCCCTTGCATTCAGTCAAACTGAGTTCTGCAAAGTTTTAAAAACTGCCATAGGTCACTGCATCCCTAGCATATGCCTCTCAAGCCGGTGCCAGGCAAAGGTGATGTTTTAGAATCCGATTTGCCTTCCATTGGTGTTATTTTGATATAAGAATTCAACATAAGCCTCTCTGTGGTCGTTTCTGCTCTCCTGTGTGTAAATCTTTACCACCATGAACTATTAACATAAAAAGGATGGATTGACTTCTGACTATGAGAAATAAATCACCCCAACTTTTGACAGCAGAGTTAGAAAAAAAAGAAAAGATTAATTGGTTTTATTTAGTGGCTCATTGTTTATTGCAGTAGCTATTAAAAATAGATAACCAGAGGCTAATAAATGTTAATAGTCCCTTCACTATTAGAAAAATCAATTGTCAGTGGATATAGCATATATTAATATATTATTTTGTTTATCATCTTCAATAACACTTAAGAAAATTCAACCCTGAGACAACTGTTTTTTCAGGAACCCTTTAAGGTTAATATTTACCACAAAGAACAGATTTGGCAGGAGGACATTTTCATCTATGTATAATTTTAATGGCTTTCAAAGGATTATTTTATAATTATAATAAAATGCATGTGTAATTTGGCAAGATTGATAAACTCCTTAACAAAGACTTTTTATATATTTCTTTGAAACTTATTTGAGAGCAGTTAGATAGATTTCTAAATGTAAGTAATTAAAATTGTATAGTATTGAGTTATTGACCAATCCTGGGCTATTAATCAAGCTAAAAAATTCTACAATCAGGGCTCAGTGTGCTGAAGCCTGGTAAAATAATAGTATTTGTGTTCAGTGAGGCAAGTAGCCACAATTAAGCAGTTCACTTGACAAATGAGAGGGTACACTTTATTTTGCACTTAATTGAATTGTTGTACATGCTCGGTCACCATTGTCTCCTAGCCCTTCATTTTGGTTTCTGGTCATTGGAGCTTATGCATTTGTTAAAGGTTGAGCAATTAAGTCTGCTTTCACCATTGGTTTCTAAATGCAGCCAGAAATGTCTGGCTTACAAGCCAGGGCTTAGTGAATGCTGTTAATATCCCTCACGACAGATTATTAATTATCTGAACAAAAATTTTGATAAACAAATTAGAACCCTGTCAAGGAATGATACGAAATAGCTTCAAATAGGGAAAACTCCCCGGGTTTTATATCACTCACCAGATTCTGCTTAAGTAAGCAGAAGAACTTCTGTAGAGAAGACAGAATTTTAATCTATTTTATTAAAACCAAAAATTGATTTACTTCTCATGAACTGGGAAGAATATGCTCTGATAATCTTGCTAATTATCAGGTATTTGTCATCACTTCCTTCCATTTGCTTTTGCATCAGAGTCATCCTTCTGCAAGCATAGTGACATCCCATCATTTCTGTGCTGCTATAAATCATGCCTTGCTGCCAGATTCAAATGGGGAGGTGATGTTCAAGAGAAAGATCTGGTGGATAAGTATTTGGAGGAGGGAATAGTAGGTAGAAGTCAGGATATCTTTGACAAAGATATCTTTGACAAAGAGACACATCTGGGTGTACATCTGTGTTCATCTGTGCAATACAGTGATTATGCTATAAGTCCACCATAGTTTAATATCTATTAAAACATGCATGTTAACTTGCTGACTTGCCTGTGTGTTTACCTGGTACTTAGGATAAGGTCCAAACATCCTAGCAAATGGCCTTAGTATCAAGAGCTTGTGTCCAGGGAGGACAGTTTATCCTCAGTTTTCTGAACTGACAGAGATCATAGCAACTGCTTTCTCTGTCCCAGGGGATTATTGTGAAGATTAAATTGGATAACTGATTTTAAAGCACTTTGAAAAGATAAAAGTGCCATGGAAGCATAAGAGGCAATTATATATTTTCTCTTGTAACAGTCTGCTTAATGAAGTCTGTACTTTCACTGCTTACAAAAGTACCCTAACATTTGCCTGGAGGAAGATAAAAATAAGAACTTACGGGTTTCCAAAGTGGTATAATTAGTACTGGAAAGCGATATTCATTTGGGAATTGATGTGTCTCAGCAGCTCTGTGAATTTTGTTCCTGTGGCAACAAGTAAAGTAGTGGGAATCCAGTGGCCAAAACTCTATGCCCTGTCTTAGAAACAGAAGATGTCACCAAAAAGTTTTGGTCCCTTGTCATATGATTCTGACTTCCACTGACCAATGCAGAAAATAATGACCAGGCAGTCTGTTTATTTGTTTCAGACCCTACCAATGCGGCCACTGCTCCCAGTCCTTTTCCCAACCTTCAGAACTGAGGAACCACGTGGTCACTCATTCTAGTGACCGGCCTTTCAAGTGCGGCTACTGTGGTCGTGCCTTTGCCGGGGCCACCACCCTCAACAACCACATCCGAACCCACACTGGAGAAAAGCCCTTCAAGTAAGTAGTGGCTAACCCTCCACCCTCTCTTTCTCTTAGCCTTTCCCAAGAGCCAGCAGATGCATCAGCACAGTGCTGCCCAGCTTAGCCAGCTGGCAAAGGCTACTTGGAAGGCCAGTGTCCAGGCTGCAAACGAATCTGCTTGTTTAGTGGCTGACATTTGAAAAATGAAGTCAGGAAACCTACGCACTGGTCCTGGCTCAAGTTTCCAACCTTGGTCATGAGACGAATCTTCTGGGTCTGTTTTCTCCTCATTAAAATGAGGAGGTAGGAGTAAATAATTTTAATATATTTTTTTTCAGTCCCTGATGATCTGTGCTTCTGGAATTTTATGTAGGAGCTGCACAGAGCTCCTGTGACCATCAGCAAGCCTTATGATCATCAGAAAGGTTACCACAAATTTAGAACATCAGAATAATCCCCTCTTGGAGAACTTGAACCCTTCAGGATTCTGATGAAATATATCCTCCTCTTCCCTATGTGTTAAAGAGTTTGAACCTATTATAGCAGCCAACTTGTGACTTTTCAGTGAATACTTTGGACTTTAGAATTACCATGTTGGTGAAAAAAGAAAAACAAAACCAAACCCAGAGTACATTGACTTTTTGAGGATTCAGGGAATGTGGAAAGAGATGGAGTTGAATTCTAAGGGCTTTGGCAAGGTAATGGCATCTGAGCAAGAGAGTGTGTTTCTACACATGGCACACTCATCCAAATGGTGGACATCTGAATCATGCAAGATGGTCTGTTCATTCACTTGTTCACTCATTCATTCGTTTACTCGTTCAGTTATATATGTGTTCATTCATTCAGCAAGTATTTACCAAGTATGTACTTTCGTGCTAGGCACCCTGCTAGGTACAGGAGATACAAAGATGAATGAGATTTAGCTGTTCCTCCTTTTCTCCATCTTTGAAAACTTCATAGTCTAAGGGGCAACCCAATTAGTAAATGTATTATAGGGTGAAAAGTACAACAGTACAAAAGTAAGACATGTATGTATGATGTTTCACAGTAGCACAGAAATGGAGTCATCAATGCTATCTGGCGGAGATGATGTTTCAGATATGTTTTGAAGGATGAGTAGGAGCTTTCTAGACATACGGGGCATGGGGGAAGGTATTTCTGGCAATCCAAACAGCAGGTGGAAAGGCCTGAGAGTGTGATCCAGCATGCGTGGTTGATTGGTGTTCTCAGAGCAGTTTTTAATGGTCTGTGTAATGAACTCTTTTCAGTTCAACCCTCTTACAGCTCTCTTCACTCATTTGCTATACTGGCTTTTTCTGTTTGAGAAGGAGAATTAAAAGAGCATAGAGTTACCCCCTTATGTACCTTCTGTGGGACAAGATCAAACAAGAAAGGAAATGATTCAGGCAGTAGGAGACTAATCCCCTTGCCCAGTCTCAGCCAAGAAGTCTTCGCGGAGCCTCATTACCCAGGATTTTCCATCCAGACCTGCTGTCGTGGCACACTTTGTGCTCAGCCTGAGGCCAGGTTCTTCTCGGGAAACAGAGTCCTGTGGTCTGGGTCCTGCCTTCCTCTCTGTCTGCCAGTGAAGGGAGAAGCTCATAAAAGATGGTGATTGTCCCTCCTCTCCTCAATAATTAGTTACTTTATTCAGCATTCTTAACTATTCTCCAACATAGTTTAATTTATGGTATTAATAATCAAAATAGTGATAATTTTTGTTGCAGTACATAGGTGCAGCTTGTTCACTGCATAAGAGCATCTGGCTAAGGGGGCAGGATGGGGCCTAAAATCCAGTCTGCACTATGCCAACCATGCTCTGCCCCCTGAGGCTGCAGTAGCCCAAAGAGGGCATCTTTTTCTAATTTACCCTAAGGAGCTGCATGGGCTACCACAGTCCTAGGAGTTCCCTCTCACCAGTGCTTGTATACTACCTAGTGGGCTTTGTCATTGCTCTCAGGCCTGAGCCCCATAGGGTTCCTAGATTGTGGCTTCACCACTGCCCTGGAGGAGGGTGTTGACAATGAGTGGCATGTTGCCTATGCCTTTGAGCAAGAGAGCTTTTCGAAAGCAGAGATACAGGAGGGTTCAGGATCCTTCTGGCCCCTTATATTAGAAAGGGCAGCCAGACAAATACAGCGCCAGGAATCAGATTGATTCTTATCTTGTTGCTGTGTAAATAGATTTTAGTAATTAATTGAAGAGGTTTCAGGGTCAAAATGGGAAATAGATTTCTATTAATGTTAAGGTGTTGCTTATGTGTAACCTTGTTGACTCCACTCAGTTTTTTTCCCTTAACATCTGTTTTTGTCATGTTTCCAATAGAATTACTCTTTTAACTTAATTTTAATTCATCAGATTAATATTTGAAGGGTTTTGATGATTGTAATTTTCCTTTTCCAAAAGTATTTTTTGTAATCATACCTACTTTCATCTGGAAAAAAAAGGAAACAACCAAGGCTGTTGGCTTAAATTCTGTGTATATGTTTTAGTTCTTTCTGTTCCTACTCTTATCTAGACAGCCACATGCTGTAGTTTTTTTTTTAATTTATCAAATAGATATTCCCAGGGGAGAGCTGAGTGTATGCTTATTTTGAAAGTGCAAGATTTAAACATCTTCTAGGAAATGGAAAGTTAAATCCTTTAGTGTATACAACCAGGTCTTTCAGAATTGATCTATCCCAAGGGAATTTTGGGAATCTTCCAACCATAGCTCATGGATATTCATCCCATGGACATTTGTAAATATTATGAAGATATCCTTTTACAAGCTTATAAAACAAACATTTTTAAAAATCTTTTTTTTTGCAAATTAGTCAATAAAATGGGTTTCTCTACAACAGTTAATTTTACTACTTCAACTAATGGGTATTGGCTTAAACAATGTTACGAAGAAGGAGAAGAATCTTGTAAAGGCACACAGCCCTCAATTGTATGTCTTGGGGAGCTTCCAAATAGATGCCCCAGACGGCTCAGTCCCCAAATTGTCCCACCCACCCAGGGCTCAGGAGGCCTTTACAGAATTCTCAGGGTTGAGCTGAGATTGAGCCTGCCATGTCAGAGAAAGCCCTTTCCAACTTCTAAAATCTTCTGCTGAGAAGTGGTTTTTGAAGGCATATCAAGATTACTGCCATCCAAAAAAGGCTGCAGAAGATTTGGCATGAAGATGTCAGAGTTTCATTCCAGGCTTTGCCTCATATCTGATTGACTGAAATTCCACTGAAAGATTCCATCTCCCAGGTTCTAGGTAGGTGATGGGCCTGCCAGCAGCTACCCCAGGCTGTAGACTTAGGATTTCTAAGATAAAGGAGCATGTACGAAAAATAAAAATCAGAAGATCACATTGAAGGTCTTGGCTTTCAATCTGCTCTGTGATACTGGAAGTCGTGGAAAACAAGGAGCAAAACCAATATATCATTTAACAGCAATGGCCAAGCACTTTACTGCAGGTAGGCAGGAAGGAAGGAAATAAGGAAGTTAGTTGGCAGTCTAAAAATTATTCTTTGCAGCAAGGACTCCGTCCTCCTTCTTACTCAACAGAGTGTCTTGATATTTCAGTGGGCTGCTCTGCTCTGCCTGAGAGGAGCTGTGTGAGCTGCCTGAAGCTTGGCTTTCTGAACCTGAGAAACTGAGAACAGGCCAGAATTTTCCTTAGGAGGGGTTCTTCATTATTGTTAGAAGCAGGGAGAATCATTCATCGCTATGTTCTTGCGTCAAGAAAATGGAGTTTGGCTCAGTATGAAAAAAATCAAAGGAAATTCCAAAGGACATCTAATATTTGAACAAGATCTAGGCAAAATTAAAGCAAATCCAAGAAGCAAATCAGTAAATATGCATTGAACATGCCATACATGCAAAGCCCTGTGCAATTTGGTTCAATTCAAAAAGTATTTTGTGGCATATCATAGAGGCACAGAAAGCTTGTTGCAGATTTTCTGTGGTAACAGAACTTTACATCGCTTTGTTAAGCTCCTTGTACATGTAATCCAGTCAACCATCATAGCAAGTAAAGAATGATTTCAAACTTTAAAGGTAATTAAGTCTAATTAAGATGCTCACAATGTTATAATAGAAAGAAACTCCTCACAATGAGGAATTTCTTTTTGCTGAAGTACTTGGTAGACTTTCCACTTCATTGTTCCTGAGTTACTTCCGTCAAGGCTGTGGCATCAGCACCTATGCTAAGGCAAGGCACAACGAAGGCCCTGAGTGCAAGGGCGCTTCTCCCTCCTGACGCATTACCTGCATCTTTTCTTCCTTCTCATTCTGTTACTCTGCACGAAGTCCAGGCTTAGAGATGCCCCTGCCAGTCAGTCATCAGGGATCGTAATTCAGGGTTAGTTTAGATGCCAACCGGGTGAAGTCTAGCTCTGACTTCTGTTGAGTCAGTTCTGTTGAGATGAGTTTCATTAAACTATGAAAATATTTTGTGGAAGAGATTTCTCTAAAATGTAAGATAATGAACATAAAACTGAAGTCCTTCTCTTATTTTAAAAAAGTATTTTTATAGCTAGCTCTGACTTCCTCAAATATATAAATTGTATTCTTGTCATTCCCAAACAACATAGATATTATTTCTAGTAGCCTTCTTTCCTCAAGAAGGAGAAATCCCCGAGAAAAGGATCTAAATTAAGGTAATTTCTACACATCTGCTTGTATTTTTACTCACACTTGGTGTGCAGATGGCTCTAGAAATGACTTTTCTGGAATACTTTTTTTATGTACCCTATATATTGGGCAAAGTTTCTGACTATTACAACTAATTGTTCCGTGTGTAAATATCTACAGTGCATTTAGGCAAACACTTGAGAAAAATGTGTTTTTCTCTTAATGTCTCCATCCAATCTGGATGTTAAAATATTACATCATATATAGACATATAGTATGTCTAAAATAAAATATAGACATACACTTCTGCTTTATATGAAGCACTAAACTGCCAACTCATGTGTTCCTCATATTCTAATACACAGGATTAGAAATGCAAAACCATGACCCAGGTACATTTTCATTCCTCATAATTGTTCAAGCTATTCTACTGTCTTTGAAATTGATTCTAGAGCTTCAAGATAAAAAAAAAGGAATATAATAATTTGAAAGTTTGTCAAGCAGTGAAAGGTAGTATATTTTGACACACTAATCCAGTAACTAATCAGTTTTCTAATAAACAATCAGCAGTTCGCTAACGTGTCATCAGCGCTCCAGGAGCTCTGGAGAGGGGATGAGCTGCCCACGGACGTTAATGAATACACCAAAAATCATTAGGTGATCAATACTTCTGAGTTATTTTCATTGAGCTGATAGGTCTGATACATTAAAGCTGACATTATACATTTGTCAAGATCACAGTGCAGTTTTTAACAGTGGAAAAGGCTGCTAAAAATATTCCCCGAAAGACAATCAAAGAAACACAACTTCTTCCCCCTGACACACTCCGCTGGTGCAGGAGCCCCGAAAAATCCAATTGCGAAGTCAAGCTCCTGCCTCCCCATGTTCAAAAACATGCAAGAATTCTCAGAGTGGATGGATGTGTCCTATTTTATAGGTACTTATTTCCATGACAGGGCTCTTAATATAATTTACTAAAGAGGAGAAAGAGAGGAATGCCTAGCAGATAACAGGGCTTGTGGCTTTCTTGTCTGTGATAAGGCATGGAGACTATGTCATGGTGGCTTTCGCTGCAGCTTACATAGTGCAGGGGCTCACAAACTGGGGGTTGCCTTATTTAAAAGTGGGACAATTGTCTGTAGCTCTTCTTGAATATCTTTTTCTTCAGAGGTTTGAGGAAAGGGCATTGGGGTGGCTGAGGTGGCCTCTGAGCTGTATTAGATGCTGGGCCAGTGCTCTAGGCAGCCCAGGTAAGTAAGGTGGTGATGGAGAAGTCACTATCGGTGCCCAGCCAGCTGCCACAGTTCATCTGTGGGTGTGTGTATTTACACACACAATCACAATCAGCCAGGGACAACACACACAGAAAAACAACAGGCTCCCACTAAATTTTGAGTGTGTGTTCTGCTTTTTGTAGATTGAGTAGCCACCAAGCTAATAAGTGAAGGTTGTTTGGAAGATATGGACATGGGAGATAGGGAGGAACTCAAGGTCTCTAGATTACAGTCTTTTTTTGTTTGTTTGTTTCTCCTTTAAGTTAAAAAGAAGAGATAAATCTTGAAGTGTGATGTTTTCTCCTCATCAGACACACTGCCCTTAATTCTAGCCCATATGTACATCCTTTCCACTGGGCCATTGCAAATTCTAGTTTTATAAATTATTTTAACCCTAAGTTTGGTTGGGCCATGACACTGTAACCACCTCTTGCAAAAAAGCAGCGACCATGCCTACTGCCCCTCATAGTCACTGCAATCTAACGCATTGCTTCCTCTAGTTTCCAAATTCCAAGATGTGCACTCTTTGGCTGCTGTTCTGAAGCGAGTAGAATTCCCTATTGTAAATTAGCAGTAGGTGAAATTCTATTTGTCATCAATTTCTCTTTGGGGTTACAGAGCAGAAAACTGCAGACAAGCTGCTTCTTTGATGGCTCACTCCTAAAAATCTCTTTTTGTTCTTTATCTATTTGAACTGACAGTGATCAGAGCTGCAGCAGGACAGGGCTCTCTGGAGAAATCACCTTCCCCCTGCCTATTGACAGATCCCTCTGTTCTGCATCAGATGGGCTTTGTCCCATCACAGGCATCCAGGCCTTGGAAGGAGCCACCAATTAAACCTCTTGAGCCGGTAAAATCTGAAGCCACTTTGGAGTGTCTGTTCTGATTAGGCAGGATGAGAGGAAGCCCATCACCCTGCAGGCCCCGCTCCCTGGTCTCAATTTTCTCTCTTGCCTCCACCAGGTGCGAGAGGTGTGAGAGGAGCTTCACGCAGGCCACCCAGCTGAGCCGACACCAACGGATGCCCAATGAGTGCAAGCCAATAACCGAGAGCCCAGAATCAATCGAAGTGGATTAACTGATTGACTGGTTGGAATTAAACTGCAAGGAAAGTCATGATTAAATGTCATGGACACTTAAGCAAAACCAAAGATTTCCTCTGAGCAACTTTCAATCAGTCCCAGAAAACCAAAAGCAGTAATAAAATAAGTAAGATGTTAAGAAATATTGATCCTGGCATGGAAGTCAGACCAGGAAAGAGATTATTTATTTATGACTAGGGATGAGACTTATTTCAGTGGACAACTAACCTGGGATGGTTAACATTTCCAGTCCCACCATGTATTTTGCTTTGTTTCTAAAAAGCTTTTTAAAAACTGTTATTTAATACCAAAGGGAGGAATTGTATGGGTTCTTCTGCCCACCATTGTGACTAAGAATGCACAGGGACTTGGTTCTCATTGCACCTTTTCTTAGTAGCATGTTTCATGAGGACCCACTGTACAGCCCTTCATTCTGCTGTGTCGGTTGGCCTGGCCTGACGCTGGCTGCCCCAGCAGGGACCACGGAAGCAAAGCGAGAGCCTTCGCTGAGTCAATGCTACCTTCAGCCCCAGACGCATCCTATTTCCGTGTCTTCCATGCTCACTTCTCATGCACTTTTTACACGGTTTCTTCCAAACCGCCTGGTCTTGATGCAGGAGTCTCGAAAAGGAAGAAAATGGTTTCAGTTTCAAAATTCAAAGGAAAAAGTTGAGGACTTATTTTGTCCTTCAAGATTGCAAGAACGTGTAAAGTGTACGGAGCTTCATAATACGTTATATTGTTCTGAAGCAGCTCGTTGAGAAACATTTGTTTTCAATAACATTTTAGCTTAAAAAAAAGAAAATGAAAATAAAGTTCTTTGGGCTAAGGCTGGAGACAAGGTGTTAGGCTTCATGTAATTTTTTTTAGTTGTTTCTTGAGAATGTTGAACATGTAAAAAAAAATAGTGCCAAACTCCATCATCAAGGCCCTTTTAGCAGTTTTATCCTTCTTCCACATACAGATGAACCCCAGGAGCCCCCTTTCCTCTCTCCTGAGTGTAGGAGGAGCATGTCTGCAAATGCAAGTGAAAATAGCCCAGACAAGGAGACTTTGAGAGGAGGAAACATGGAGAAGGTTGTGGTTAGAACAGATAGCCCAGGAGCAGCTAATTTTATCAATAGAATTACTTTTTCTTTTCTCAAGATTGATTAATTGAAAGAGAAGGAATTCTCTACACTTCACTATTCTTTGAGTGAATTTCAGCTAACCTATTGGTGGTTCAACAGTGGTGTTCAATGAAATTGGGTCACATTTATTGAAATGATCTAGTGTTGGGAAGAACTGATAGCTGCCAGCAGCATCTCAGAGACTGTCTACCTCGATGGCCAGTTTAGATAAAAATTGTTCAATTTCATCTAGCGTGTTTAATAACAATTTCTGTTTGTAAATTTCATCATTACCTGATATCAGGACATAGTCTTTTAAAGAACTCCTTGTCTTTGAGCTTTCCCATTGTCTTCCCTCAATAAAAATGAGACACATAACTGAACTCACTACTAAAAGGCAAGGATACTGCATGGTTTAGTTTAATCTATTATTATGTATCTGGCTCTCAGAAAATCTCCCTTCCCTTTTAATTTTGCTTCTCTATTCCTTAGTACTCCAGCTACCACATTTTAAATGGAATTCAACAGGGTCTAGTTAGTAAGTGTTTGTATTTATTATTTATGTTTGTATATATACATATAGACACATAATAATAATCTCTAGAGCCCTGGGTCGCAAAGAGAAATATGGCTAATTCTGACCTCTGTCGCCCATTCTCAAGCCGTTCACCGATAATTTTCCTCCAGTTCTTATTGTCTTCTGGTCATGAAAGTAGTAAGGAATCTATACTGCTGTATAACAGTAGCTGATTGAAACTATTCTCTCTGGTAGTTAGGAATGTGTTCTGATTTTACAAATCCCTACCCTAAGTGATGGAGACGTTTGCAGACAATGTGTGTCATTGGGAAGGGTGAATGAAATGTAGCCATATTAACCTGAAACCTGCAAGAAAAGGACAGATCAGCTTCACAGATGTGTAAGCTGTTTCATTTGTTAAAGTTGAAAGATTTACTCAAACTCTTTAAAAACAGTAGGAAATCACCTGTATGTTTCTAATATTTTTTTTTTTTTCCGTGTGAAAAATCAGCTCAGCCATTTGCCACATTTCACAGTGGAACACCATGTATCCACTCAGTTCTCAGGAGCTTCAGAACGTGGGAGAATGAAAAGGCTTCCCTCTTCCCTTGGTATCTGGCATGGGAAGGTTTTCCATAACAATGATCTCTCTGCCACCCTGATGGCTTTGCTGGCTGATCCCAAACTTCCACTGAATGTGGCAGTTACCTCTATTCCAAAACACTCTTCTAGTGTTCTGCTCCATTTAAATCTATTTTTATCCTCTATTATTAAGAGAAATTGTTGGCATACATATTCCACCAAATTTGGTCAGAAATATTTTCTGCTTAACAAATAGAAAATTGGATACTCTAATTTTCCAGGCATGTGGGCACATTCACAATTTTTACATTGCTGTCCCATTGCCAGCTTCTAGCAGACCAGCCTAAGCTGTCTGTCCGCAAAGACAGGCTTACACCTGGACATTGACTTGGAACCCTGAAGCAGGTACTGAGATCATTTGGGTCCAAGATGATTTTAGTCAAAGTGTATGCTGGGGAGGAGGTTTCTCTCTGAAACTTCCTAACAATTGCTTTAGCCTTTTCTATTTAAAGTGGACACACAATCCCCTGGGATACAGCAAATGGGTGGTAGAAATTGCAGTCATAAAGATTTGCCACTTTTTCTTATTAGTAACTTCCTAATTAGTAGTGCTCTAAAGAGAGTAAACACTCTGAATCACTGGGGAAAGGATATTTAAGATGAGAAAGGTAGTCTCTCAGAGCCAAATCAGGGTTTGGCTCTTGAAGCAATCCTTCTTTACTCTTTTCTGTCAATGCGGACCGAATAATAATAATAATTTTTTCAGAATAAGACTTTTCATCCTAGCGTATGCTCATTTATTTAGCAAAGAGTCTAAGACAAAAGATAATGCCAGGTAAATAGAATGAGAGGTGGAGCTACAGATCTTTGCATTTCTAGAAAAATCTCAATATCCCAAGGCAAAGTTGTATTTTCCCCAGCGTATGTGCATAAATTTTTCATAAATAAGCTTTTCATTTTTGTTTTGTTTTTATCTTTAGAAATGACTTTTTTGGAGGAGATATACTTCTAAAAAGTTACTGTATGTCTAATTAAAGCTGTAAAACTTAATCTTGTATAATTTATATAATTTGATTCAGTTGGTACACTTTTTTATTGTGTTCATTTAAATGTAGCCTTCTTGGGAAACTATGTATAACAGAAAAAGATCATGATATCATTGTGTCCTCATAGGGCTCATAATTGAATTGTACCTTGTAAAAACTTCATTCTGGTCCAGGTATTCAAAGATTTATACAAACATTTAGCAATTCATCAGTTTTTAAATCAAATGTTCATTGTTTCATTCATTTATTCAACAAGTATTTATTGAACTCATTTTATATAAACACCCCATTTTATGTGTTCATAAGCAGCATTATTTAAGTGACTATTCATGATAAAATAATATTCTCCTTCTAAGTGGCTGCTGGTAACATGGGTATTTTAGTCCTTTAGACCACTGTCTCAGTGAGGTTAAAGATTTTGTTCCAACTGGGAAAATCTGAGAGAGGTAAATTCATCTGGGGACAAGAAAATAGCACATTGCAAAGCAAGTTAAGATGCACAACTTGGTTGTCTTTCTGTAACTCACTGGGCTATTGGTTGTTAGCAGAAGTATCAAGAGACCAGGATTAGGGCCTGGGTCTTGGGTTTTTATGAACCCCTTTCAATGATAAGGCAACAAGTGGGGTACAGGACTGGAGTTGCTCAGGGAAGGAGATCTGCGACCCTGAATGGGTCGGAGGTGCCTCATTAGTGATAAGCATTGGCAGTGTAATCCCTTTCCCCAGTGTGCAGAAGTAACATTATTTGTTTTGCACTAATTTAAAATATAAAATGCAAGTATCTATTGAGTTGTTTAAAATGGGAAACATGACACATCTCACAAAGAGGGCATTTCCAGAACAGCAGGGTTAATGGGCCACTCTGAGTGTACCCAGCAGCCTGTGTTTAGGAGCAAATTCATTGTTCTCATATTAAGACTATGCATGCATACAGAAACCAGGCCAGGAATAAGAAATAAAGTAAATAATCACATTTCCTGAACTGTTTATCTTTTTCTTCCTTGACATGAATTTAATTTTTATTTCCCAGAGCCTTTACCAGATCCTGACATCAGATTTTAAAAGATACGGAGATATATGCTTCTTTAAATGATAACTGTAAGTTACAGAAATGTCATTTGCTTGTCACGATCCTTTTAAGGTAAAGAGCTTTGGAAAATTTTATGTGGTGACTAGATACCTGGGTGATTATCAACCCAAAGTTTAAGGTTCTCCCCTCACTAGCATTTATCTGAACTACCACAAAACAACAACGCAGGGTCCTAGGAAGGCACCTATTTCAGCCCTCTCCTAGATTACATTCTGTAAACCCAAAGATCAGCTGTCAGGTACAACTGGCCGGACGGAGCCAAACTGAAAAGAATATTGCTTTATCTGTGGAAGCCTTGCCACAGATGTTTAACCTGTAGTCCCTGGCTGTGTTTGACATTTAAAGTATTTATTTAGTTTCTTCCTTTAAATAATAAATGCCAGATGTTTCATCCGATCAATATGTAAAACAATAACAAAAAATATGTCAGAAAACAGGGCATAATCATGAAACATTTGAGTTGTCTTTCCTATAGACTGAATATGCTACCACTGCACTTAGAAAGAGTCTATGGAGGAAATTTTAATGGAAAAATAAGGACATTCTGAGCTTGTTCCCACAGATGTTGATGGGAATGATGATAATGATTATAACTCATATTGTGCAATTACTGTCATGCCTTGTTCTAATGCTTAATGTGGATTATCTCTTTTAATCCTTAGTAACTCTATAACAAAGATACTATCATTATCCTCTTCTCATATATGCTTAACAGTTTTAGCTTTGTAGCTTCTTTAGTTTTTTTCTCCTTCAAAGCCATAAACAGGCAATTGTTAAAAGAGGAAAATACTTCTCTATGTAAAGCTTTTTTTTGAGAACAAGAGCTTTCAAAAGTTAAGAAACACAAGTATAATTTATTTATAAAATATGTATGTGGAAACAATGCTAAAATGCTGTTGCTGATTTTGTCATGCCCAAATCTCGTTGCTGGACAGAATTTCAAATATTCTATTGCTGGCAGACATTGTTTTTGTTTTTCTAAGCAGGAAACTAAAATTCCACATTGAAATAAAAAAAAAATAACCCTCTCAAGTGTGATATACATTAGGACAAATGGCGACAGGCAGGAAGGGCAGGTTGTGTTGGAGAGTGGCCAGAAGAGAATAAGGCTTGAACACTATCAACAGGTAAAAACACATCCTCAACGGGGCTAAGTGAAATCTGGTTTTCTTTCTTTGTTCTGACTGAATGCTAAGTGAGTTACTTTTCAGGCATCAGTGGAGTCGTTATGCAGTTGTGTGCATTAAGAATATGGGCTTATGTGGTTAGCCTGTTGGTTTAAAGCAGTGAAGAAGAAAGACTGGCGTCATTATAGGTTTGGTTTGTCAAAGGCACAAATAATGTAGTTACATGCATGCGGTACTCAAGGAACCAGTTCAAGTTCTGGGGCACAATCTAGATGAAACTGTGAGGTTTGTTCAAAAAGTAAGTCAACAAAATCTCATCATGAACTGGCTTTACTACAAGGCAACTGTTTACTATGATATATTGAAACCACAATGTATACTACTTTCCTGCAGATTCTGATTCTAATGGGCACATTTGTTTGTTGAAATGATAAATATATTTCCCTCGTCAAACATGGTGGGCTCCTGGTTGATATTTCCTGTTTCCTGCCTTGAAAAACATCCTTCTTGGTGCCTTTCTCCCACTTTGGCACATCAATCCCAACTGAAAACAGTCTGGATATAAACTTTGACAAGTTGGAGATCTGTTTCTACAGCACAACTCTTTCGTGTTTAAGAACAATTGTGCTGTATCAGGTGATTGCCACATGTTGGGGAAAGCAGCCATCTTAGAGCAAAAGTCTGCCAGCCCACAGTCCCTGCTGATCCACATGTGGGCATTGTCTAATGCTAACAGAATCAACCCTTGTAGACTCACTTTCTCTGAATAACCTAGTACACTTCTCTAGTTTCTCCCAACCTGGAGAAAATGTCATACCAAAAGCCAGAGGCACAATTATTCTCCTTAGCAGTTCTAAGTATTTCATGAAAAAGCCTTCCCCCAGTTCAAATGCAGAGGCCAAGGTGATGACTAACGTATTAAGGAAAACTTTGGCTTAGATCAGCAAAATTATTTTGTCAACTTAATGTCCCAAGTTAATTATTTTTATATATCAAGGGAAAGGCATCCAGTTCTGTAGGATGCTAATAGAAGTGTGATATTTAGATGCTTTTAGGACATTGTATAAATTTCTTTAATGTAGTTGTTTTAAGTTTAGGACTGTAAATGTTCCCTGCTGGAACAGAAATATGTCTGTCTCCAACTTTCCACCAAATAAAATGGTTAGAGTGAATGCCCAATTTCACATCTGCCTTTTAGAGTTTGGAAAGTTTAAACAAATCAGTTAAGAGAATGAGAAGAAGCTCACTGTGGGTGATGAGGAGGGTGTAGTTCGCTGTAAGGGCCACTGATATGACAAGAATGATTATCCTGCAGTAAGAATGGGTAAAACTTAATAAAGTTTTCTAACTTTATTAAACTCACATTATTTAATGAAAAAAAAAACTGCAAAGGACCAATGAGATCATGCATGCTGCTGTATTCTTGTGATAAATCTGCCAGGATTAAGTTGTATAAATGAAAAAAACAGGCACACATTTAGAGATCATTGACCAAGAAATGTAAATATATTTGATTAATAAAACATTTTTATGATGACACGATCTTCCCTCGGGTTCTGTCTTTTCCAGTCCCACAGTCATTTTTCAGGCACCATCTGTTTGATTCTAGTGTGCAGCTTAGGTAGTAGGCAGTCAACAAACTCCTGATGGGGAAGTATAAGCTAGAAAATACACCTAGCAAGCAGGAAGATTGTTAAAATTCAGCCCTGAGGTTTATTCTGATGCATTTGAGATTACTCTTTTCCTCATTCATGTGCTCACATGCTCATTCGCCCAACGAAGATGGGTGCACAGCTTCTCAAGGAAACTATGCACAGAGACCCAGCCACAAATCTATGGCAGGCTGGACTTGATATTTGACCTCTAACCCCATAAACTTTGGAGCAGAGCAGAAAGCACTTGCCCTGAGAGTGGCCTGGGGCTGCGACTCTTCTGAATGTATATGATTAGGGGGCTCTCAGAAAGAAAGCCAAAGTCAGCTGTTTGTCTCTTGTTCTGTTGGAAAATAAAATTCCACTTAGAAAAAATATGTGAGCTTCTAGGAATAGCAAGAAGGACACTGATGCTGGAGTGGATTGAAAGAGGTGGAGATTGCAGGAGGTAAGGTCAAAGAGACAAAGTGCGCTGGACCATATACAGCCTTGAAGACCATTGTGAGAACTTGGCATTTCCTCCGAGTAAGGTGGGAAAATCTCATTTTGAGCAGAGGCAGGATGTTATCTGACCTAAAGTGATAGTTTTTGCTGCTCTGTTGAAAATAGATTGTGGGAGAACACAGACTGAAGACAGGAGATGGTTAAGAGGAGATTTCAACGCAGCTGAGAGATGGTGGTACCTTACTCTAGGGTGGTAATGGTGAAGGTGGCAGGAAGTAGTTAAATTCTGGACATAATTTGAAGATTGAACAGTATTTGCTGATGGGTGGGATGTTGGATATTAGATAAAGAGAGAAATCAAGGATCACTCTAAGACTTTTGGTCTAAGCAACTGAAAAGGTGGAGTTTTTAGATTCGGGGGTTTACACTCCATTTTGGGTTACTTGTCCGTTTCCATAAGTACCAAGACTATTCCAGTATAATAAACGTGCAAATGATAGTGCATACCAGGCAGCTATCTTACAAAACTGTTGACTGTCCCAGAGTAGCTTAGCACCCAGCCCCATCTGGAACAAAAAGTTGAATTTCATCTTGCTTCTGCTGTAGCACAAGGTTATTCCATTGCCCAAGAATGACATGCCTATGTTTCTTGAGAAACAGCACTGCATCAGGAGTGAAGGTATACTTTTGAAATAGTAGCACTCTCCATCCACGGGGCACCGGAGCCTCATTCTGGATATTTTTTAAGGAAAGGGTACTCTGGGAATATACATGGACTCTTTTCTCTGTCTAGCTTATTTCTTTGCTTAGGCTGTAGGCTCAGTGTGGAAGGTAGTGCCAACCACAGGGGTGGTTGGTGGTTTTCAGCCTCATGGGTTGGACGATTCTGAGTACCTTTAATGAGACATTTTGTCTATAGACAACTAATGTTTGCCATTCATTCATCCATTCATACATCCTCTTGACAAAGAGTTTTAAAAATCTATGTGCTAAGGTGCTTATATACAAAAATGAATAGGACTTGGTGGGTTAAAAATCTGGATGAGAGAGAAAGACATGTAATCAAGTAAAATATAGAGGTTGTAGGTAGCTATACAGGAACCACTGGGGACAGAATAGAGCAAGTAGTCAGTTCTTCCTGGAGGGAGGAGGTCTGGTAAATCCAAGGAGTTGCTTTCTGAGATGTGAGCTGAAATGAACAGAGACGAGTGTTTGAATCCCCTACTAAACAGCGACCATAAGGTACTGTTCACATGGGCTCATTTGGAAGATCTGCCAACTATGTTGATAGCTATCCAGTATGCCCTTCTGTGGGACATTTGTCTCACATGTGAATCAAAGGTTTTTCTGTTATTTTATATAGAGAGTTGTTGTTATTCCTGTGTGAATAATACTATTGCACATGGAAACTAAATAATTTTCCAAAGGTCAACAGCAAACATGGTTCATGGCATTGACCCAACCTGTGGATATTCTTACCTTTTTGAGGTAATGGACTTCTTCAGCAATGTGATTTTAAAATAAACTGCTCCACAGAAAAGTTTCAGAAACATGCCAAACTTTATATTGAATTTCAAGGAGGGGAGGCTGCACTCCAAGACCCCTAAATATATGATCTTGCATTTGGAATGGTGCTTTTCAATAGTCAATTATAGCTTCAAAAGACTGAGCAGAGATGAAAATAAAAGACCCCTAGTAGATAGTAAAAACAGATGTATTTCTTGATGACTCTAAATAACAAGGAAGAACAGATTGTTGATTGGCTCACTCTCAAAGCTAGGGAGGCAAGGGACTAGGAAGCAGAAGCTTCTCTCCCTGTTTATGATTTAGTGTGAGGCCCATAGACACCCAGAAAGAAAACCAGCCTAATCAACCTATTAGCGAGATCGCTTTGTTATCATTTACAAGGGTAGCTCATGGTCAGGCAGAGATTTTCCCCGCTTGTTATCATCCGAGATTATTCCCTTTTCCTATCCTCAAGTTAAAAACAAACCTGCATATATAGAAATTATGCATGACATGTACCCAATTGTAAGGAGATACTAATTATTTGGAATCCCAGTCATAACCAAAATTAGTTATTTGACAAATATCAGGTAAAACAGAACATTTAATTCCAAACTTCTCATATAATAAGGAGTAATCTTATAGGGTCTTTCTTTTTTCTTTCAGTTTCCCCTACTCTCACGTAGCATGCACGCGCGCGCACACACACACAAGAAATATTAATAATAATCTATTTTATTTTTAACATCCATAATAAGAGAATTTCAAGCTTCCATTATTTATATTCTCTTCTGAGTTTTTACCATCTTCTTTGCCATTTGCAGTGGGTTGAATGGTGCTCTATGTCCACAAGATAAGCTATGTCCACTCAGAACTGTGAATTTGACCTTATTTTGAAAAAGGGTTTTTGCAGATGTAATTAAGTTAAGGATTTTGAACTCATCTTGGATTATCCAAGTGGGTCCTAAATCCGATGACAATGGGTCTTTAGAAGACACAGAAGAAAAGAAGGTATACTGAGGGGAAGTCCACAGTTGGAGGCAGAGATTGGAGTTATTCATCCACAAGCCAAGGAATGTCTGGAACCACCAGAAAGGGAAAGGGAAGAAAAGATTATTCCCTAGAGCCTTTGGAGGGAGGATTGCCTTGCTGACACCTTGATTTCAGATCCCTGAAACCTCCAGAACTGTGAGATAATAAATTTCTGTTTCAGTTATTTGTTATGACAGCCCTAGAAAACTAATACACCATTATAGTTCATAACCCAACATCTTGCAAACAAGAAATGGGTAATAGTTAAATTTTGATCAAATTCACTTTTAGGAAATTCTCTTCATCAAGATAATTTCATTTCCTCCTACTCTCATTGGTCAATAAGACTTGCCATGTTGCTTTTGCAACACAGAATGATGACATTCTCTAATGACAACTGTTCTTAAATATGACTGCAAGTACTTGGATTTTATAGAATCTGTGTACCACTGACCTCAGGGCAAAGCTCTTTTTGCAAGCTCATTTTCATTCACTCGATAATTTTTTTTTTTCAATAGAGTCTCGCTCTGTTGCGCAGGCAGGAGTGCAGTGGCAGATCTTGGCTCACTGTAACCTCCATCTCCCAGGCTCAAGTGATTTTCCTGCCTCAGCCTCCGAAGTACTTGGGATTACAGGCACGGTGCACAATGTCTGGCTAAGTTTTGTATTTTTAGTAGAGATGGAGTTTCACCATGTTGGCCAGGCTTGTCTCAAACTCCTGACTTCAAGTGATCTGCCTACCTCAGCCTCTCAAAGTGCTGGGATTACAGGCGTGAGCCATGGTAGCTGGCCATTGATTACTTTTTTAATTAGTTCAGGCTGCTATAACAAAATGTACTAGACTGTGTGGCTTACACAGTGGACATTTATGTCTTACAGTTCTGGAGGCTGGGAAGTCCAAGATCAAGGTGCTGTCAGAGTTGGTTCCTGGTGAAAGCATGCTTTCTAAGTTGCAGATGACCGCTTTCTCACCGCACCTGTAAACTGGGGCTTCAACATACAAATTTTGGGGGCACAGAACATTCAGTCCATAACACTGACAGTTACTTGATTTTTTAAATTTTATTGTTTGCAGAGCATATAATGGCAGACAGCATATATGTAGCACACCGATTTTAGACATATATTTAAAAGAGTTATACATTTTAAAATAAAAAAATAAAACATTTAAAAATTAGTCATAATTTTTTTCATATAAACTATAGGAATGATAGTGTCTGTAAACTTTCCCCAAATTGTCTTCCTGAAAATGCATGTGGTCATCTGGCTTAATGATAGATAGCTTGAGCTGTAGGTCTGTTTCTTCATCTTGTCAGTTTCTTTTCTTTTTCTTTATTTCCTTTAATTCAAAACCCTTAATCCCCAGTTGTAAGTTATTGGCAATGGCAGCAGCTATTAATCGCTCTGTGAGAGTTGTTGACATTCAGGTTAAACAGGAACCCAAGAATTAAGGAGAAATTTTGTGCTGAAAATTACTGTCAGCACTCTGTTGGACTCTAACCTGAAGAACTCTCATTTCAATTTGAGAGTTAAAAGCAAATGATTTCCTAATCTACTCTAGTTGTATATGGCTACAGAAGGTACTCCTTCCTGTTTTGTTGTAGCATTTGTTTATGGTTTTAACATATGTCCAATAATACAGCATTGCGTCTTTTTCCCTCCAACAAATGATAAAAATGATCAAATGCCAGAAAAACTTGGCAGTTAGACATTTGTGTTCCAGTTTCGTCTTATTAAGGAATTACGGTTTCAAATTAAAAATTATAATATCTTAGCATTGATTGTAGAATCAGAGTGTTCTCAACTGTTTGACAACCACAGAGCTCATTTGAGCAGTCCGTATAAATACAGCCCACTAATATTAGGTACACTTAAAAAAAAACATCACTAGGATATTAAATCTTGGGATGAGGGTGCAACTTTTTGAATCATGGACATGGCCTTCTATTTTGTCCGTCTTTGTAGTCATTCTCTTTGTCATGCGAGCTTGTTGTTTGGGCCACTAAAGAGGTGGAGTCTATTTTCCCACACCTCAAATATGGGCCAATTTTGACTTGTTTGGCCAATAGAATGTGGTGGCAGTGACAATGTGCTGGTTTTGAGCCTAGACCTTGAGGTTTGGCATGTTTCTGCTTGCTCTCTTGCACCCCTTTTATTGCCATGAGAACATGCCTAGGGTGGTCAGCTGGAGGAGGAGAGACACTTGGAACTGAACCAAATTGCCCCAGTAGCCCCAGCTGATTGCCAGCCAACCCCTAAATCTATATGAGCCCAGCCAAATTCAACAGTGCCACCAAACTAATCCCCAAATGATTCCGGCTGTATAAGTGGTATGTAAATTGTGCTTGCCACCAAGTTTTTGTGATCCTTTGTTGCCTGGAATAACTATGGCAATAGATCATCAATACCATACCCAACAGAGCTTGGCATGGAGAACCAGCATGCTTGTATTCGCCATTGCCTTTTTATATGGCTCATGCAAAAGACAGTCAGTGGCTGTGAGTTGATTATGTTTACAGTTTTCATTATTTTCTTCAACATTTAATTAAGTTTTGGAGGCATATTTTTGGCCACCTATTGTTCTTTGCGAATGAAGCTAGATATGGATTGACACTTAAGGACAATTATCTTACCCTTATTCTTGCCGCACGCATAGCTAGCGCCCCTTCAATACTCTAACTCATCTTTCCATTTATATCACAGCTCATAAAATAATTATTAACAAAATCTCTTCTGTAGTATTTTCTCTCACTGTTTTTGTTTGTCTGTTTGTTTGTTTTTGAGATGGAATCTCACTCTCATCCAGGCTGGAGTGCAGTGGAGCAATCTTGGCTCACTGCAACCTCTGCCTCCCAGGCTCAAGCAATTCTTCTGCTTCAGCCTCCAAGTAGCTGGGATTACAGGTGCGTGCCATCACGCCTGGCTAATTTTTGCATTTTAGTGGAGACCAGGTTTCACCACTTTGGCCAGGCTGATCTCAAACTCCTTGACCTCAAGTGATCCACCTGCCTTGACCTCCCAAAGTGCTGGGATTACAGGCATGAGCCATTGCACCTGGCCTGCTGTCACTATTGATTAGAACAAAAGATCATCACATTTCTCCCCGATATGTATTACACATATGTTGAATTTGTACACTGTATGGCAGTGGTTTTGTCCAGCTGCAAGGTGAAATATCTTTGCACATGTTTTGTTTACTTACTTGAAAAACATTTATAAAGCCGGTACCTTGTGCCAGGCACTGTCCTAAGTGCTTTACAGTATTGATTTACTTAGTCCTCTTAGCAGCTCTAGGTAGGTACTATTATTATTCCTATTTTACACATGGGGAAACTGAGGCACAGAGATGTTAAGTATCTTTCCCAAGTTCATCTTGCTAGCAAGTGGTAGAGTTGGGATGTGGATTTGCTGGAGTCCACTCCAGAGTCTGTGTTTTCCATCACTACACGTGATAGTAATTGCTCCTCTACACTTCATGTCATTGTTATTATGTGAAACCCATGATACCATTTGAAAAGGGAGCTTCTCCAATAGCTTGTTCTGCCTTCTTGCCAAACACAATATCCATCAGTAAGTATATAGCTGGCTGTACAGGCTTATTGGCAATGGTGTGACTTGTTTTGCTGTAGAGAGGGACACTTTAATTTTTTACTGGAAAGTGTTATTTTGCACTTGTTTCAGAAAAACTCTGTTGGTTTATCAGGAAGGTTGTTATGCTGTGTTTAAAAATAAGGGGAAAGCTTGAGTTACTTCATGACTCTATATGACAAAATTTCATAACAGAAACTGCACTAGAGACAAGGGATGAATGCATGGATAATCTTATAAAATCTATTGGATTTACTTGTCCCAGTCTATCTATCTATCTATCTATCTATCTATCTATCTATCTATCTATCTATCTATCTACATATACAGAGAGAGAGGTAAAATATTTATACTTGAGTTTTGGTGACCATTTGCATTTACATTACCCTAAGTCGTATGTTTTTACTACTATTTTATTACTTTTTTTGCATTTCAGTATACTACCTTGGTATGTGTGTGTGTGCGTGTGTGTGTGTGTGTTTCAATTGGGAATAAAATAACAAAAAATTGAGAGGCAGCAGAGAGTTAAAGTTTATAGATTTAAGCCAGATTGCCTGGGGTCAAATTCCAAATTCAGCAATTGATCCCTCCCTGACACAGTTTTCTCATCTATAAAATGGAGATAATAATAATGCCTACCTTATGAGATCATTTTGAAAATTAAACGTGTTCACTTGAAACAAGTATATCTGGCGTATATGTATGTGGCATATAATAAGTGCTTTGTAAATACTTGCCATTTAACAAATGAAACATGTATGGATAACAAAAATGAAAATGTCACAATTGTAAATAATATGTAAATATAATGAAGAGCTATACCCTGTTGACTGAAAGTTAGCTGTGACAAAATGACAACATGGAATCCTAATAGTGTTTGTATAACTTTTAGGAACATAATGGTTATTGAGGACAAAATGAATTTTTTTTTTTTTTTGAGATGGAGTCTCGGTCTGTTGCCCAGGCTATAGTGCAGTGGTGTAATCTCAGCTCACTGCAACCTCTGCCTCCCAAGTTCAAGTGATTTTGCTGCTCCAGCTTCCCTAGTAGCTGGAATTACGGGCCCCCGCCACCACTTCTGACTACTTTTTGTATTTTTGGTAGAGAAATGATTTCGCCATGTTGGCCAGTCTGGTCTCGAACTCCTGACCTCAGGTGATCTGCCCACCTTGGCCTCCCAGAGTGCTGGGATCATAGGCCTGAGCCACTACACCTGGACAGAGTGAGATTTTTAAAAAACCTATAACTAACCTCACATTGCAAATTTGTGACATATATATAAACAAAGTCCTCTTATCTTTTCCTCTACTACTAGCAGACCACATTCAGGTTACTATTGCTGCATAACCAATTACCCTAAATTTTAGCAGCTTAAAACAATCTTTATATTTTGCTTGCAATCTTGTGGATAAGGAATTTGAGAAGGGCTCTGCTGGGCAGTTCTTGTTTGGAATTTTCAAGCAGTGGCAACCAGCATTTGAATGGTGCTGGATCATCTGAAACTTTGACTGGGCTGGATGTCCAAGATATTCTAGTGTGGCTTGTAGTTGGTGCTGGATATCAGCTGGGAGATTAGCTGGGACTACTGACCAAAGTGCCTAGACATGGCCTTGTTAGCATGGCAGTCTTAGGGGAGTTCGACATGTCACATAGTGGCTGGCTTCCCCAGGGTGAGGATCCCAGGAAAACCAGCCTTGGAAGTCACAAAACATCACTTCTGCCGTATGCTATTGGTTGAAGCCTGCCCAGATTCAAGGGAGGGACCATTGACCCCACTTCTCAGTGGGAGAAATGTCAAAGAATTCTGGGGCCATGTTTTTAAATTGCCACAGAACACTTAATAGAATTCCACTAACTACTACAGATCTGTAGAAACATTCCTCTGGGATATGTATATCTAGGCCATTCAATTCTAGTTTCTTTAACTTTGTCTTAAAGGTCTAATGTTTTACCATGTGAGCCATTCACAGAGGTTTATTCTGAGTCTTTTATAATAGAAATATCCCAGGGCCAGGAGAAGGAAAACTCAGAAATCAGCTAAAACTTCGAAAGAGTGAGGAGAATCCAGTGAAATTTATTGAAAGCCATTGGTAGTAAAAAGTTCATCTCCTTGATGCTTGGAGGTCTCACTAGTCCTGCAACCACAAGGCATTTAAATAGCTCCCTTAGGGACTGCCTCAGATCAACTCAGCCTTTCCTTAGACTTGGGAAATGAATCGCTATTTCTTGGGCCTGTTACTTCTCCAAGTAAATCTTGTATATGACTCTGGAAAAAAAAATACCACTTCATACCATATTCTGTTTTAGTTCTCCTGCACGCACTGCCCATTCTTCAGTTTCCCTGGCTCTGAGTCTTCAAGTACCTCTTGACTGGGCGCCCCTTTTTTAGGAGGAGTAACAGATCTGATCCATTGAGTCCCAAATATAAGGGCACCGCCTACATAGAACAGGCCAAAGCAAGTGCTCTAATATAAATTATTCTTCGATGAATCCATGTGGAAATAGGCCAAAATCCACAGCTGGATGAGATCTGTTTTCAGGTTTGGAAATAGTTTGCTTTCTAAAAGTTGACATTGTCCATGGGACAAATATATTTGATGTCTCCCATTGCCACTGACTGGGGGCAACTTTGATGAACATGTGTTGGACCAAATAATAAAAGAGGACCACTAGTACCCCCAGATGAAGCAAATAGCTGGATTCATTGTGGAAATTCTTTGAGTCTCACAAAGTCGAGTTAGAAGAACCATGAATAGATTTGGCTCATCTTTTGAAACAACATATACAGTTAAGAGCATCCTTCTGCATTCTGGTCTTCTTCCTACTTTCCAGCTTCCTTTTCCATGTAAGATGGCTTTCCTGGAATGCCTTGTTTTCGTGTGTGCCCTGAGCACCAGCCTGCTAAGGCAACGCTGCTCTTTGGCAGGCTGCATCTTCATGAACGTGCCAGCCACGAGGCAAGACCTGGATCCCAGCCTGCTCTCCTGCTTTTGATGGGAGAAGCCTTAAGGAGTTAGAATTCACCCAAGCTCACTGTTCAGGTAGCCAGAGTTCTGTAACTGTCATTCTGCAGCATTTCCTTGCAGCCCTTTTCCTCTGGGTCAAGTTTTGAAAGTACTCAAACTCCACAGGCCTGTGCTTTGGATGTGAATTTGAGTCTTACTGCTTTGTGGTCTTCTGGCCAATCACAAAGCCCCTTTGATTAAAAACAAAGGAGTCAATAAGAGGCTAAGGTTTTCTTGACATCAACAAGCTCTTCAAAGCAACATTTCAAAAAGTGCTAATGACTCAGACCAGATGGAGTCTATTTCCATGAAAAAGCTGAGTGTCTAAAGAAGCAGGAAGTAAAGCTCATGCAGACCACTGTCTTTTGGTTTTCTGAACTCCAGCCTCACTCCAAACACCACCAGGCTGCATCCTGCCTTCTCTCTTCTGTCTGCTTGAACTGCCATTGCCCTTCAGCTTTTCAAAGAAACCGGACTTAGCCCATATGGAAAATAACCTCAGACTTCAAACCTGGGCTGGGATTCTTAGACTCCTTTGGTTACCAAAATACTTTCAGTTCAAAGTAATCTCTTATTTAACTTTGTTTTTTTTTTAATTGCAGAAAATATGCATAACATAAAACTTACCACTTTAACCATTTTTAAGTGCACAGTTCAGTGGTATTAAATACATTCACATTGTTGTTCAACCATCACCACCATTCATCTTTAGAGCTAATGTACCCATTAAACAGTAATTCACCATTCCCCCTCCTGCTAACCCTTGGCAGCCACCATCCTACTTTCTGTCTCTATGATTTTACTGTTTTCAGTGCCTCATTAAATGCAATCATCCAATATTTTTCCATTTGTGACTGGCTTATTTCACTTAATGTAATGTCTTCAGTCTTCAGATTTCATCCATGTTGTAGCATGTGTGAGAATTTCCTTTCTCTTTGGCTTATAATATTCCACTCTATGTATGCACTATATTTTGTTTCTCCATTCATCCATCAGTGCAAATGTGTGTCCACCTCCCAGGTTCAAGTGATTCTCCTGCCTCAGCCTCCCAAGTAGCTGGGATTACAGGTGCCCACCACCACACCTGGTTAATTTTTGTATTTTTAGTAGAGATGCAGTCTTGTCATGTTGGCCAGGCTGGTCTCGAACTCCTGACTTCAGGTGATCTGCCCACCTTGGCCCCCCAAAGTGCTGGGATTACAGGTGTGAGCCACTGCGCCCAACCCAGTTCTTTCTGTATAAAAGAATTATACTGTGTTGTCTGAGCAAATGAGTAACACAGCTCTGAAAATGCTAGTGGGCTGATGTAGGAGGGAGCGTAATGAACAAGCTATTATGTATGTGATGAGTGTGAGAAAGTGGGAAACACGGGTGTCTTTGAGGTATATAACAGCTTGGGGTTTAAGGAAACTTTCTTGACCAAATGAAGTCCATTCGGAAAGCTCAAGGATCAACAGGAGTTAGTTTGGTGAGGAGTTGAAGGAAGGAGTTTCAGGCAAGGGAAAAGTGTGTATTGAGTCTTCTCTGGTTCTCTGAAGATGCTTTGACAATATTAAGAGCCACATAGAATTAAAATCATATGTTTCCTTATATGTCTCCCTCCTTAGATTTTAAGTTTCTTGAGGACAGGATTGTGTGCTATTCATCTTTGTATCTTCAGTGCCTAGCACTGAAGTGCCTGCCCAGAGTGAGAATTTGGAAAATGCTTATTTTATCAGACCAACAAACACTGAGCATGCGTCTTTGGTTTCTGACAGCTTCTAAGTCAGTCATCACCATCGCATGAAACATTTTTTTTTTTTTTTTATGTAGAGTCTCTGATTTCTCTTCCTAGCTACCCTGTGAGATAGGCGTTGTGATCTAGTTTAGAGGTTTTTTTTAAAAGCCAAGGCTTATAGTCCAAGGTTACACAGCTTGTAAGTGGAGAAGTCAGGACTGAACCCAGGTCTAATTGACATAAAAAGTTATGATCTTGTCATTATTTTATGCTGCTTAATTTTGCATATTCACAGATAACTCATAATCAGGAGTGGGGAAATTAGCTTTCATTGAGGGCCTACATATTGTCCCAGGGGCTTATGTTACAATAGCTTACTTTGAGCACTTACCAGCTTGTTTCAAGCACCTTGCATGTTTTTTCCCATTGAATTCTCGTAACCGCCCTATAAGGTGGGGACTATAATTATTTCTGCTTTACAGATGAGAAAAACTAAGGCACAAAGAGCCAGTTTCTGATAGAGGCAGACAGACTAGTGAGACGGCATCACAGCACGCCGGGCTGCTTTCCTGAGTCCCTCGGAGCCTCTGGAAGGCAATTAGTATTACTTCTATCTTAAAGAGGAGGGAACTGGGTCAGAGGAGTGATATTTACTGTCTTTGCTCTTGGTTTTAAATCCTTTGTATTATTTGGAAAGACCTCGTCTTTCTTCTCTCAGGCCCTCAACTGCCTCCACATAATCAGAAAAATCACTTACAGCGGGGCAGAATCTGAGAACTTCTTTCTCCCAAGCAGAAGTTGAGGCATTTAAATCCCCATTCCTTCTCTGAGGTTTTGACTATTTGATGTTCTTTCTGCCTTGGGAGGGTTGATTAAGAGCCCTACAAAGAGAGAAGCTTTAGAGCTTCTGAGCCCTGAAAGGGTTCCTTGACCCCGGGCACCCCAGCAGCTGGGTCAGACATGGTGATCATGATTTATAGATCAATAAACAGACCCTTTCCAAACCACTTTTCCCCTCCTTGCTAGGGAGTGGGCAATCAACTTTCTGAGTGTAAAACCTACTTTTCATAAAATATTTTTGTTTGTTATTGAGGAAGGCCTCAGCATTGGGGATGGGGGCGAGGATAGTGAGAGTGACAGGCAGGAATAACATGCAGAAATTAAACAACAAAGGGAGACTTAAAATACTTAAGGGCACAACACCTAAAACCTTCTGATTTAGAAGGTTGTACACAGTCAAATGCTATCTATTCATGTCTGTTTTGTTCCCCTACAAACTGCATTTGCAGACGGTGACTGTTGGCTCATGTATTCCCCCAAGGAGAAAAAATTACACATGTGGGAAATGAGATTCTCCTCCCCTTCCTCCTTCCTCCCCACCCCCGCCCATCCCTACCCCCTCAAAACACCCAAACATTTTTTGAGCTACATGATGCAATATGATTTTTTTTTTCTGCACAGAGGAGCAGCAATTTTTTTTTTCTCAACTAATTTTTATTCCAAGACCTCACAAGGCGTGAGGAGAATAACTTCCTGAGTAGAGAAAGCATTCGAGTGTCTGCATCTAAAGATACACAAATCCCAGAATTTAATGGGAGTAGAGTGGAGACTAGAAGGAATGAAAACAGAAGAAAGTAATTCCTGCTACGGGGATATTAAAAACCAACACCCTCACTCGTTTGCCTTCACTTTCTCTCTCTCTCTTTCTTTCTTTCTTTTCTTTCGCTTCTCTCTCTTTCTTTCTTTCTTTCTTTCTTTCTTTCTTTCTTTCTTTCTTTCTTTCTTTCTTTCTTTCTCTTTCTTTCATTTCATCATTCCCTATGTCTATGAATAACTCTATAGACTTTAGGCAGAAGAGACGGCAGATCCAAGTCACAGATTATTGGGATATCGAAGGTTCTTAGGAGATGTTATTCCAATAAATTCTACGCTGACCTATTGGGTTGTTAAATTATAAATTCTATTAAGGCATATTTTTCTCCAGTTTCAACTCCAGCAAGTTTTCCTTGTATAAAATACTCAGATTACACACAAGTGAGCACTAAAGTGGAGACGGTGGGAGGAGGATAGATAAGCATTAGGCGTCACATCCAGAAAATTCCTGTAGCCACAAACCTAGGGGTGCACAATTAGCAGGCCTCTCAGGAAGGTTATACATCATGTCCAGGACTTTACATTAAAATGACTTTTTACTTGAGTCATTTGTTAGTCCATTACCAGTTCACATATCAGATTGCATTTCATCTTGTATTAAATCAAGGTAATCTGGCATGTAAAAATAGCTCCCTCAATTCACTTCCAGCTCTCAGCAAGACTGGAGATTCCCGCAGCATTTTGCCTCACACTCCTCCACAAGGTCTGCAGAATCACGACCTTTTACCGAAAGTATTCATCATTGATTGAATCTCAGATTCTCCCACAAAAACATGCAATTGGCAGATGAAGGCCTAATCATGTGCTAAATGCTTATTTTTCTCTTTAGGGTTCAACTCCTTCTCCTCCGACAACAGTCCTAAGAGGACCCAAGACTGTGTGATCCCTGTTGCTAATCCTACAATCATTACAGGCAGAAAAAGCAGAAGAGAGACCCAGAACTAATTACAAAGGAGCAGAGGAAACCTGCATGAAGAAGCTACGTTTGTAGACTTTGAGGCCAGCTGGATCCTCCTTTATGATGACTAGTTCCGTTTCTAAGCAGTGTGTCCTTTTATGGGGGAGTGGGGCTATGACCAAGTGCTGGGTAATGACCAAGACTTCACTGGGAGGAAAACTGAGCCGCCATATAATTCCCTCTATTTATTGCATGAAGGTACTTTTAGGTTTTTGTGCCACCGTGATGCAAATGTCTAGTTTTAGAGTGAAATCCTGCCCACCACAGGCCCGAACCACATGTGTCACATCCATTATGTCCCTAATGCTCTTCCCTGTTACCCCTGTGTTTCTAAATGCTTAATGCTCCTATGAGTAAATGATTTCTTTCCACTATTGCTTAAAGTGCCAGAAGGCAAGAGAAATGTAAACAGACCTAAGATCAACATTGTGAGTTGACTTGGCCTCCCCGTCTAGCAACACTGCCATAAATTTCTTCGGCTTCTTAGTTGGGAATTTAAAAGGCCTATAGTCTTGGCAAGGTTTATATAACAATGTTTCTTCTATATGGATTATAAACTTGCAAAATCCTAAGCAGTGGTGGGTATCATATTTGGTCAGTGGGTCAACCTGAGAAGCCAACAGAAAAACTCAACACCACGTCCAGCCAACGACTTTTTCTGGATTTGGCCTGTTGGGTGGAAACAGCTTGATCAGCTCCATCTCTGACAAGGTCAGAAGCCTGGGTCCTGGGGAGTGTTATGGGCTTTTAAAAATTTTTCCTTTGGGGCTTTGCTATATTAGAGTCCAGTCTTTTGTGGCCCTTGCAGAGCCAAGGGCCTTAAGCAATGTCATAGCTGGCAGCGCCTTCATGGAATCTCTGTTGGGACATTACTAGCTTCAGTTTCATGAGGCTGTCTCAGACAGCCACTCCTCAGAGTGCAGGAAAGCTCAGAGAATGGGAATCAGCACTGGTTTGTGCTGAGTTTGGCCCTGGGAGGCCTGGGGTTCATCAGCCAGGCAAGCATGCTTGATTCCATCAAAGCAGCCTTTGTGATAAGAAGATACCCCTCCTTTCCTGCCTGCACATTTTCCTCGTCAGGATGACCTGCTGCTGAAGTTACTACCTGTGCCTTTTTTTCCCAGGTGCATGGTAGTTGGTATGGATACTTGCACAGGACTAGTAGGTAGATCTTTTAAGTGACTTGGTTTCAAGGGGATTCCAAACGTCCCTCACTAAAGACAAAGAATATTTCTTTAATGAGAGCTAGTGTCCCTTGTATGAAGCTCTCCCCTCAAAACAAGTGTCAAGCCTTCTGTCTCTTATGGGATGACTCAGTAGAACAAGGAGGCTTAACATTGAACATGACTCATTATGTGCAGAGAGCTATGTGTTAGGAACTAAAGGCTGAAAGTGGTGTGAAAACTGGCCAGCCATTGGTTGGCTCCAATATCCAAGAATCAGAGAGATGCATGCACAGACCTATCTTTCCCTGCTGCCAGGAAAAGCACACAACTATGGGGCTTTGCTCTGACTTTGGAGAGACATTTGAGTTTTACTCTCTGCAAGACAAATTGTGAAGATTGTTCTCATAGCTCTAATTCGTCTTCCAGGATGGGCTGAAAATGAATTTTCCAACCATCAAGACTGATCAGCAAGAAAAGGAGAGAAGTCTACAAGGTTCCTGGGTAGATGGGAACAAAGAGATCAAGTTTTCATTTTACCAAGGCTTTTCTTATTATTAGAAGGAAACTGAAGTATAAAGATATGAAAATAATAAAGAAGACCAATTAGAAGATACCAGTTTATAGTATTTAGCCAATAAGACGTGTCAGGGAGAAATAACAGACATTTAAGTAATGCACAGTCACACAGGTGTTTCTGATTTGTTCTCTTATAATTCAAGGCCCAGACAGTATTCAATGAAATTCAAAGGCTTCCACTGAAAATCGATTCAAGGATATACTCTTTAAGTCTATGAATCATTAACCTATGATACTCATTGCCTGGGAGTAGTATTTAGGTCCAAGACAAGAAGAAAAACATTAATGATTGGAAGTACAGGTTAGGTCAGCGATTTTTCAACTTTTTAAAATAAGTGGAACTTTTAAAAAATGAGAAACAAAATCATGGTATATGAAACAGATAAAAGTGGAAATGTCGTATTTGGGGGGACCTACGAACCTCCTCTTTGCCACTTGAAGCACTTTTAGCTTCATAAAACAGTGATGAAATGTGTGTTATAGGTAATTATTTTAAAAACTGGTCACTGTGGAAGCATTAGACCAGGTATTTTCAATAATCCTTTTCCCAATGAACCGTAGCTGATGAACGTTATAGCCTCAGCATTTCTAGAGATGAAGCTTCTAGGCTAGTTTTTGCCATGAACAATGGTGTGAGAAACATCATGCTACTGACTCCTATCACTTTCCAATTGCCTTGTAACATGGCAGTTACTTTATGTACCAGCATCCCAAAGGTGTGATTGAATGTGGATTATCAATTCATACAAGGTTTCTCTGGTGCTGGGATGCCTGTTATAACCACCCTCTAATTCCTAGATTTGCTGGTGTTTAGAAATCTGAAAGGTATCAGAAAAACAGATTTTATCACAATTTTTGGCTATTGAAAATGTCAATAATGTATTTTTTAATCACTGCACCTGTAGAATATCTCACAAAAAATTCATTTGGGTCTCCAGAAACTGTTAGCAAAAGCTAAAGAGGGCATTTATTTTCTGACTTCCTTCATACCCCTTTCTGAGGATTGAATATCTATCTTCATAATTTGGGATGTGCTTATAAATGAATTGATAGTCAAATCAGATACCTCTGCCCCATGTCAGGCTTTGGTTGTGCAAGTAATAGGTGACTCACCTTACCTTCTGTTCCACATGTGAAGCCAGCACCTCTTGAAGCCAAATTTCTGTAGCTTTTGAAAATACAGTGTTACTCTTGGTATTGGGTTAACTGCAAATGAAATAAACAGGTTAGCAAAAAAGGTAGAAATCTTATCTAAATGTCTGTACATCAAGTATGGATATTCACTTCTAAATCAATTCAGAATCAAATTGATTTTTGGTGTCAATCCCCAAAGGCAGGTAAATATGGGTGAAATGGCTCTACCTTAGAGAGTTGAATGATTCCTCCATATTTAAAACTCTGTTCAACTTAGTGAGAAGTGATTATTAAGATATGTAATGAAGTCCTATTTTGTATGGAGATTTGATTCCAATGTCAGTATTCAAGGCAAAAAAAATGTACGTAGTCCAAGCATCCTTGACAAACCCTTATAATGTACATAAAGTATAGTCATATGTATGTGTAAAAGTTTAATAAAGATTACATATGCAATTAATAATTTATAATATTTGTAAATGCACAAAAGCCAGGTAGACTTTGTCTGATTTTACGTAGCTGAGCTGTTTTAAGTTAAATGTATGCATGTACGGCCTCTTCTCGCAGACGTGTCTGTGTGGGCCACACAGGCGCTGGGGCCAAGGCTGAATAATTCCTCTGTATTCACATGCCTTCACTCCCGGAGTTTGTTTATCTGTCATCCAGTTCTGTTTTTATGGTCCCATTTCTTTGCAGTGTCTTTTAGTTTCTTGGCCTCTGATTTACTTCCCTTGAGATAATACATAAGAGGATTGACATTTTAAAATGTAGATGAGTTGTCATCTGTTTAATACACTCTTCTGGTATGAAGAACTAGTTTTATAATGAGTCAGAAATCAGCCTTGTAAATAAAGGTGAACACACTGGACCAAATGCAAATAGGCTAATACCAATTTCTAATTGTTTCCTTCCCAACATTTTGGTTGAAGATGGGATGAGGTGTGTCTTGCCTTCCACACTTACTGGATTTAGATGTGATTAAAATCATAGTGCTAAAAGATAGACTGGCAACTGTTACACTAATATTTCAGTTAAGAAGAATTACAATAGGACTCCTTTATCTGAGGTTTTGCTTTCCAAGGCCTCAGTTACCTCTGGTCAACCAGTCTAAAAAAAATAAATGAAATATTCCATAAATAAACAATTCATAAGTTTTTAATTGTTTTCCAGGGGTGTGGTGACAAAAGGAATTCTGTGGGGGTTGGTCATCTCTCAGAACCCATGATGGAAAACAGGCCCATTTCTCTACATCTGATTACCTAGCCCCCTTACTGGGTAAGGCATCTACCCCCATCTCAGGGCCACCCATGGCTGTCTCAGCAATCTCTTCCCCTTGCCAGCTCTAAGGATCACTATTGTGGGTGGAGGTGAGAAATGGAACTCCAGGGAGACTTATTCAGTTTGATTCTCACCACTTCTTCTGTCATACTCTAGGATAAGGGGCTTTTGGATTTAAAAACGCATGATGTGTCCCTTTGTTCACCCATCCCCTCAGAAATTGGCCTTCAGTGGAGGCCATATGTCTAACAGTACTAATGGGAGATGCTCACAGAGTCACAAGGCTTAAAAAACTGCAAAAGAAAAAACCCCACATAACTAATATATCAAATTATTATCCCACCACACTAAGAAGTATGTAGAGATTTGATACATGACTATTAAATAAAAAACATACATGGTAATATAACTGTAGCTCCCTTCTCTAAAAGCCAAAGACAAATGTTCCATCAAAAAGTCTCTGAAGTTACAGCTGAAACAGTCTTGCAAATCATATGTGCCCAAGGAACCATTAAAACATGCATCATTTTAAAGAGAAGTAGAACTGGAACCCTCCAAAGTGAAATTCACATTTGGTGAACCTTAGTGTTATAAGTTGAAAAGTGGGTAACTGCATATGTTTAAACTTCAGGGGTAATCATTTTTGCAATAGCCTGGTTTAGAAATTGTTAGTGTCTTGTTAACCATTACAGTGCACTTTTAATGTTCTTTTTCCCAACACTTAGAGGTGAAATTTATAATGTATATATCACTAAATAAAAATGCAGAATGTCATCTTTGAAGCATACTGATTGATGCAAAATTGACTCAAATAAATGCAGTTTGTGGCTATCTTCCAGCAAGTGCTTTCGTTGCTAAAGAGTTCCATACAATAGATTTCCATTTTCAAAATCACATCAATTTTTACTTAGAGCGTTTCTGAAAACAGGTACCGCCACTTCCAATCAGTTGCCTGGCTATAATTTAAGATTCTCTTTCCATTAAGTTTCCATTATGTTGTAGAAACTTGACCAGCGTGTGGCAAGATCTCATTGCTTTTGTGTCTTGACCTGGAAATCACTGTTTCCAGTGCTGCCAAGCATTGTGCCATCAGTTGCTGTGGGATGAAGGAAAAAAAAAATCACCCAGAACTTTTCTTGGAGTTTGGAGTCACATCATTTGGAAGAGGGAGATGGGTCTTGGGCCAAGCTCTCTTCCATGACTACATGTTTGGCACAGGAAGCTTCTCTGTGACTGGAGAATTGATTGATTGCTTGATATTTATTGAGCACCCATGGTGGGTTTGGTTCTCAATATATACAAACACATCAATAGTTTTCTTTCCCAACCAGAGATACGATGCCTCAAGATGCTGCCTTAAGTACTTTCCAAAACAGTTCTACCTGGAGTCAGTCCTATATCCTTTCAGTAATTATAAACAAACAAACAAACAAACAAAAAGTAAATGTGGTTTGATGAGAAGTTTCTTGTTCTTTCCCAGTGGTCCTCAACTACTTCTCAGTATTGAGCCCAACCTATAAGTAGAATTAGAATTAGCGAAGTCTGTGGGAGCCAATACCTCTCTGACATCCACAGCAACAATTGTTGTATTTCAGAGCAAAGGTCATCTGGAATTGGGAGGAATCCTCTAATTTCTATCACTAGCAGGGATAAAAACCCCAGGCTTGGCAAATCTAATGGACAGCCTATGCTTCCAAAGTGACTGCCCAGGAGGATTGCTCTCCTCTGGGCTAGATGATTTCATTAATTGTCTAACTCATAAGTCTGAGTTATTTATTGTAAAACCAAATAAGGACCATATGACTTTGAAGATCTGATCAGACCAGGCTGTGTGGGCCAGATACTGAGCAGATCAAGCCTCCCAGCATTAATCTGTCACAGTCCATTTTTCACTTTCTAAATCAGCTTTATGCAAATCTTCCCCTAGAGGGGCTCACCTACTCAAGAACCCCTCTCCTTCACCTCCCACAGCTGTGGATGTCTTTGAGCTATAGGCACATAAACTTAAGTCTTTAGATGTGCATTTAGAATTTTAGAGCAGGAAGAGATATTAGCAGTCATCTTGTATAAGCCCTGATTTAACATAAGGCAAAAGTGAGATGAAATGACTTGTCCAAGATCACAGAGCCAAAATGATGACAACAAGAGAAAATTGTTATCATATAAGTTATGCATAAGTTGGTCTGGAAAGAGCCCACTGGCTTATTCAGTCATTGGAAAACATTCCTCATTACTAGAAGCTTGCCATGTTTCCCCTTCTAACTCACCTTATTTAATAGGTTATAAAAGCAAAACATAATGTAAACAAGCACATCAGCAGGCAAAAGCAATATATATTTTGGAAGCTCGCAACTATTCTACTCATAAGCAACTGCTGTTAATTTTTAATGCATATACTTTCACTTTTTTTAACTTAGGCATAAAGGGCATATGATTTCTGTTTTTTGTTGTTGTTGTTGTTGTTGTTGTTGTTTTGACAGAGTCTCATTCTGTTGCCCAGGCTAGAGTACAGTGGCTGTAGGCTCGACCTGCCTAGGCTCAGATGGTCCTCCCACCTCGGCCTTCTAAGTAGCTGGGACTATAGGCATGTGCCACCACGCCTGGCTAGTTTTCATATTTTTTTGTAGAGGCAGAGTTTTGTGTTATTGTCCAGGCTGGTCTCAAACTCCTGGGCCTAAGCAATCTGCCCACCTCAGCCTCCCAAAGTGCAAGGATTATACCATGAGCCACTGCACACGACAAGCATATGACATTTTACAAAACTCTGATTGCATTAAAATCAGCAAGAGTAGAATTAGTTGCAAGGCTTTTTTACTTCATCCTACAACAGACTAAAATGTTGTACTGGTTATAGGGAACTGCAGAGCTGTTTAAGACATAGCCTTTCTCTGATATATGTAAACATAGAGCTCTTATTTGGATTCTAATTTGTTTATGGGAAGCCCAGGTCTCTGGATTTAGGAATGATACCTTTCTGACACAAATTTTGTCCTGTAGATGTCTACTATCCTGCTGCAATGACTTCTAACACCAACAATCTAGAATTAGGCTTCACAGGTTGAGAGCACAGTCCTCCACAAGACTGCCCTCACTTTAGACACAAGCTGCAAGTTCGGGGTCACCAGACCACCTGCACTTATGACCAGCTGGCTACAAATCTGAGGCTTCCCATTACCTTCTCAGATAATAGAATTTGCTAGAATGACTCGAAGAACTCAGCAAAGTGCTATACTTAGGATTACAGTTTTAATTATCAAAGGATACGAGTCAGAACCAGCCAAAAGCCAAAAGAAGACCTGAACAAGGAGAGATCTGAGAGGGTCCCAAATGCAAAGCTTTTGTGTCCTCAAGGATATGTCATTCTCCCAGCACATCAATGTGTGACAATAGGCAGGATAATGCCATCAGGGAAGCATGCCCAAGCTTTAATGTCCAGAGTTTTGTTCGTTTGTTAGTTTCGTTGCGTAGGCATGATTGCTTGAGTCATTGTCCACATGGCTAGTGTTTGGATAACCAAGCTCCCAATTCCCAAGATTGCCTGTAATGTCTAAAGCTTTGGTGTTTATCTCATCTAAGATCTGTAGTTTTCTGTCCCTCACTGATGACCCTGATCATTTAATTTCCTAAATTGACCACTAGGCAAAAACCCTTAGTCTGCACATACAGTGGGGAGAAAATTCCCTTAGCTTTGTTCGTGAACAGCTGATATTTTTCTCACTCTAGTTCAGCTGAGTATCTCTCCTCCTTCCAAAATACTAAGAGGGAAAAAGTGTATGTTTTCAGGAAAGTGGTGCAGAATGGGTCATGGAGGGGTGGGGAGTGGAAGCATTGGGAGCACCAAGAAATAGAAACATCTATCTCTTGAGTCAGACTTTCTGTTTGTTTGTTTGTTTGTTTAGCACTCCCTCTAGTGACACCAGAATTATCTCAGGTTACAATTGGAACACAAAGTAGAACATGATAAGCATCTTTAAAGAAGTTGAAGGCGCTGCGTGGTTAGAGAGAGGAGGGGTTGGTTCCGTTTGGAAGTAGCAGATGACCTAAGACTTGGAAGATGACTGTAGCCTGGAAATGGTAAAATAGAGAAACAAACACACTAGCTAAGACCTGGAAGGAAAGAGAATCAGGCAAACAAAGAGCTGACCAATGTGACTGAGATTTGAGCTCATAAGGAGAAATCATGGGGGATATAGTAGGAAAGGTTCTAAATTTCAGCGTCCATGAAGGGCCAGGCCAGGCATGATGGAGCCAGCGATCTAAGTTCTATTGATTCTGAAACATTTTGCTTTGTTCTTCTACTTCTGAGGCTCATGGGCCCAATCCTATTCCTTCTGCATCCACTGAGCAGGCACATATGCAAACTGTCACAGGCAGATGGGTGTTTACTCAGTGATCTCAAAGCTCCTTAGGGAAGAAAGTACCATCTGATCACGTGTTGCCTGTGAGTCCATGCTTTGGGTCTGTATCTGGGCCTTCTTCATTTGTGAGAAAAAGTTGTAAAAAATAGGACACTGATAACATTTGGCCATTCCCAAATACTGACTTAAATATGAAAAACAAGGTTTCACAGACTTTACTCAAAATGCTTCTCATGTCTCTGCAGAGAAAAAGTGGCCAACTTAATTCTGTTTTGATTTTCCCTGATGTATGAGCTGATCTGTGCGCTAGATTTCCAGAGTCACAGTTGTGCCAAATCCCATTAGTGTTTAAGGCATACTCATGCCCAAATATGGATTGCTCATGTTTTGTGTTGACCATGTGCCTGAGTCCAACTGTCCAATCCAGGGCAGACTCCTCGCCAGGGCTCTAACAGACACAACATAGACTAGCATTATGTGATGTATAAACAATTTTGCCTAAAATGACAGCATGTGAATAGCTCAGCTGGTAGATTTGTGAGCGGGAAATATGATGTAGCATGAATGGCTGCTCCTAAAATCACAGTCTAATTGTTTCCTGCCAGCTCTAATCCCGGCCTCTAAAGCAAGGACAAAGAGGTGCTTAACTCTTCTTTGGCGCTTCTAAGTTCCACTGTCTCCTAGAGAGAGACCTGTAAAGAATGATGAGATACAAAAGAGAATAGAGACTAAAGAAGTGGAAGGAAGGAAGGAAGGAAGGAAGGAAGGAAGGAAGGAAGGAAGGAAGGAAGGAAGGAAGGAAGGAAGGAAGGGAGGGAGGGAGGGAGGGAGGGAGGGAGGAGGGAGGAAGGTAGGGAGGAGGGAGGGAGGGGTGGAAAGAAGGAAGGCAGGAAGGAAAGAATGGAGGGATGGAAGGATGGAAACAGTTAATGGGAGATAGAGACTCAGAAGGAAATAGAATGGTAGAAAGAAGCAGGAGGAAGAGACTGGAAGGTGAACAGGAAGGGACTTAGGTGGGAGCAACAATGGGGAAATCTCCTAAGGATAAGGACCACCACTCAAGAAAGTCAAATGAAGCTCACCATCTGGTTTACATGGCATCCATTATCTAATGTCTGTTTCGGAGGAAACTTTGGGGAGCCCACATTTTCTGTGGCATTGAGAAAGGCTGGGTGGATTGTCTGCCTACCTATCACCTAGTGTGATTATGCTTAAATCATTCCAATCCTGTGGACTATCTGCTAATGTTGATTTAAGAGGGTCAACACCTGACACTGCGCTAAAGTCTGGGTGTTTGTATTGGGCTTAAATGCAGAGATTCTAGAACTGTAATCTGCACAACTACTCCACGATTCTGCTGGCCTGGGTATAGTTCAGCTCCACAACACTTAAGAAACTTCGTTAGGGAAAGTCAATATCTATGTCTTGTTAGTGTGTGTGTGTGTGTGTGTGTGTACACGCGCATGTGTTTTATTTGTATTATATCTCCTTTCCCTTTGTGTTCCTCCTTTTTCAAGAAGCCACAATCCCTAAAACATGTGTCCTATGTAGTAGCTGCCTGATAAATCCTTGTTATATGAATGAAATTTTATCTCATGTAGAGTTTTGTATCTACCCACCGAGGTCTACATTCATTTATTTATTCATTTTAACAAACAGTATAGAGCACTTTCTTTGTGCCAGACAGTGTTCATAGAGGGTGGAAAAGATCTGTCTTCACAGACTCACAGTCTAGTGAGTTTGGGCTCAAGGTATCTCATTGGTTGCTTCTCTCTGCTCTCATTATTTATTTATATAGACTCATTTACTATATAGAGACACTCTCAAAATAATTCTATTTCCACGTTTAAAATCTTTAAAAATTATCTCTCTCAGTGTCCTTGTGAGGATGGATGATCATGAGAATTAAGTGTGGTAGAGTGAGTAAAGCACCTTACATACCATGTGTGCTCAGCAAATGCTAGCTCTCTTCCATTTTAAGAGGGAAAATATGGTACTATTGTGTTAGGACAAAAATCCTGGTCCTCTAGCAGTGAGGGCTGAGGATGGGCTCCACTTACAAGTAGTGTGATCTTAACCTTTGTAGTTTCCTCATCTGTAAAGCTGGAATGAGGTAAGCATGTAAAGTTCTTACCACAGTCACAGGTGGTAGCAAGAATTCAGATACTGCTCTTCATACAGGGATAATTCAATCCCAGTGTGGGATAGTCCCAGACTTGGATCATCATCTGGATGATCTAAGCAAAGATATTGACAGGCTAGAATGTTACACTGAAATTATTAACAAGAATTTAAACAGGATTGCTTGTAAAAATCTACCCTCAGATTTAAAATAATTACTCGTTCTAATGGGGAGTGGGGGCTTGGAAGTGGTGAGAAAGTCTAGGAGTGTTGAGTGATTAAAGTCAGTAGTTGATTGATTAGAGACTTGGCCTCTAATATAGTGACATCTCCTGGACTGCATTCACAGATGATGATTCCAGAAAAGAGAAATAATTTAGGTCACACATTCCCTAAATTACAACATAAATTATTGTGTTCAGTTCTGAAAAAAAAAAATGTGGACAGATTAAGAACATCCAAAAGAGGGAGACCCAAGGGATACAACATCTGGACGCCTGCTCTTCTGCGAAACAGTATCTCACATTGATTAAAGGCATGACTTCAGTGTCAGATAGACTTGGGTTGTAGCATCAGATGCCCCTCTAACTAAATAAGTCATCCTGAACAAATCATCTAACTTCTCTAAGTCTTTCGTCTACTAAATGGACATTAAATGAGATAATGCGTTGTATTTATTAAAGTAGAAATAACTGCTGTAACAGATAAAACTCTAACTTCTCACTGACTCAATGCAATTAAAGTTTATTTCTTGCCCTTATCACAGTCCAATGTGAGTGTTCCTGTTAGATGGCCTTCCGTGAGGCCATTCAGGGACCCAGGTTCCTTCTCTCTTATGACCTGCAGATGAGGAGTGTTCACCTTCTTCTTAACCTCTTCAGTAGGAAAGTGACATAGCCCATTTCCACTTACATTCTACTGGGAAGAATTCAGCCCTATGGGAACACTGAAATGCAGGGATTGTGAGAACTATACTCTGTGTGCCTAGGAGGAAAGAAAATGAGTTTTAGTGAGCACATAGCAATCTCTGCCACAATCCAGTGTTCTGGTTACCAGCTATCCATTTCCTTCTTCCTCCACACTCACCTCTTTCCCAAGGGAGACAATCCCAAGTTTCATCCAGTAACTGCATCTGGCTTGAAATCCAGGATCTCTAGGTAAACCCGAATTCTTTCCATCAGGTATAGAAGATGGAAACAATGGCCTTGCTTTTGATGAGAAACTCTGCCTATGGTTCTCCATGGCCACTGGCACCACCCTCTGGGGAACTGTCCTGGTCTATTCCTTAGCCTCCACGAATACACCTGAATTGGGAGTTGAGTATGCCTCCTTTACAGGCTGCTCAGCTTCTTAATGGTGTAAGTCTGATGCCTGAAAGTTGTTTTAAGGTTAAATGGTCAAAGGGGTTTTGGGTTTTGTTTTTTGGTCCAGGTTCAGAGTTTCTTTGACAATAGAATGTTCTCAAAAACTTAGGAGGCTTCTGATTTGTTTGCTTCAGTCAGTTCCTTGTGCTCACAACCACACACAAGGCTTTTCTTAGATATTATTCTCAAGCCTTCATATTCCTTTGCCCTGTTGTCTCCATACCTCCCTCTTAATTAAACAGCAGCTTTGTTGAGGTCACACAATGTGGGGAGGTATACCTTTAATCTGGTTTTTACTCTAGAGCAGCATCACTTTGTTTAACTAACAAGTCTTACTGGGCCATTATCACCAAGACATTCTTTGCACTCTTGGATTACAGAGCATCTCTTATTCTTTGGAAGCCCAGAAACAATTGACCCTTTCAAGTTTGTAAGATTCTTTCTTTGTTCCTGCCCAACCTTGCTTGAAAATTGGCCAATTCTTTTCTGAGCTCATCTCTTTCTTGTAATACCATGCTAAAGCCAGCTAGTAGCTAATATACAACATCACTCTGACTTTTTCTACTAATTCCAAAGCTTCTGGGACTAGCTGCTAAGCCATTGCCACACATTTCAGGTTTTTGTAATGGCAGCATCTGACTTCCACTACCAATTTCTGTATTAGTTAAGGCAACACCGGTTGGTATAACAGAAACTTTAAATTCTCAGTGGTTTAACATGAAAATTTTATTTCTTACTCACTTGAGAGTCTAATGCAGATGTCTAAGTGGGGTGGCCTTCTATGTAAAGGGGCCCAGGCTCCCCCTATCTTTTTTGTGTCCACCCACCTCTTGATCCTCAGAGTCCTCTCCATGTAGCCGGCAGGTAGCAAAGCCATCCTACTTCCTAACTGCTTCCACTTGCTTTCTATTGGCCAGAACTCAGTCATGAGGTATAGTCTAACTGTGTGCCCAGGAAGGAAAGGAAATGGGTTTTGATGAACTCATAGCAGCCCCAGCTACATGTGTAACACACTTGGCTCACAACACTCAATAAATACTACTTGGTGTTCTTGTTACTGTATGTCCCACCGAAAAATAATAGATGAAGGAAGTGATGTATAGTTTTAGGCTGCAATAAAGAGGACTTAGCAAAAACATGACGGAAACTTCTAAATGTAATGTAAAAGAGGAACTGGACTTATTCTGTGTAGCTCCAGAGGACAAGACTGGGAGCAGCCAGTGAATGAGGCAGTTTTCCATTGAAGGTGAGAACTTTTTTACAATTATGAATGAATCCCATATACAGTGTTGCTTTAAAGATAGCGAGTGCTGGGTTACTGGGAGCACAAAGGCAGAGGCTGCCATCACATATCTTAGAAGGAAGATTCCTGCCTGAGAGAACACTTCTGGCCACAGGATTCCTTAGGTCTCTTTGAATATTAATATTTCATTTTCTGTATGAGATGGTGGAGAGAAAGGACCCTTTGACTGGTGATATCTCCAGCAATGTGTTGACCTCTGAGATTATCTCCCCTCAGTTAATAACTATAGTTTTTGCCTTTGGGAGTATTTACTAATTCTATGTTCATATGCTACCCCAGTAAAATCTCCAAGTGAGCTTCCTCAAACCCCACCGTGAAGTTAGTTACTGCAGGAAATGGACTCATCTATTACACTACTGCCCACCCAATTGTTCAGTCTTGAAACCTGGAAGGTATCCTTGAATCCTCTGACTTACCCACTGTGACAGCTGACTAATCACGAAGTACTTGCTCTTCTATTTTCTAAATATTCTCCAAATTCATCCACTTCTTTTCATTCTCACTTCTATCACCCTGGTAGAGGCCATTGTGATTTTTCACTGGCATCATCTCATGCCTCTCTCCCATCCATTTTTCACATGGGAGCCAGAATAAGCCTTTCAATCTGCATACATGATATGAATTATAGTCCACAACATCTGCAGTGCAGGAAATATCCCAACTCTTTATTTTTCATGTATCACTTTTCTCTTGATTTCGAAGCCCCATTTCTCCAGGCTGATGGAAACGTGATAGTCAGATATTCTTAGGGTTTTCCTGGCTCCCTGGAATTGTGGCTTCCAAGGTCTCATGTGGTCAGGCTTGGGGGTAGGCTGGGGAGGCCTCTGGGCATCCATTGCCCTATGTGCATTCCTATTTTAGGAGTGATGCAGGGTCTCGGGATGCTCCCTTCTCAGGCTGCTGCTGAGAGGTAGTCCCGTAGACCCCCATTCTAGGACCCACAGACAACTCCCCCATCTTCTGTCACTCCAGAGGAACTTATTTTTCTAACCTGGAGGGGAGCCCCTGTCTCTGCCCTTCTCCCCACAATTCTTTCTAATTCCTTTGCAAATCTCCAAGTTCACTCTAAGTGCTTAAGCTTTTGAAAATAAAAGCCAAAAACTCTTACATGGTATATCTTACTGCTGTCCCACATACCTCCCCTAAAGTAATGGAAAGTGCAGTCAAATATCTATTTGGAAGGGAAAAAGATAAATAAAATGCAAGAAAGAAAGAAAAAAAAAACACTTAAACTGTTCCAAAAGCCTCTCAGGCCCCAGGTGTAAATCTGCTGTCACTCCCCTCTTCCTTGCTTCCTATTGCCCTTGGCATCCCTCATGGTCTTTGGGCCACCTAGTAATGTTATCCCTGCCCACCTCTGCAGCTCCTCTGCCCAACCCCCTCTGCTCCCTGCACACTGGACCACAATGGGTTCTTCAAATACCTTGTTTCTGGGCCTGATTGCTCTTCCCTCACCCACTCCTTGCCTGACTGCTATCCAAGTTCCAGGAATGATTTCAATATGACCCCAACAAGGTCTGATGTCCTGTTCTGTGGCCTCACACAGCACCTGTACTTCTCCTTCCCTGGACTTCATGCTCCAAACTACTTGTTGTGAGCTGTTCAATGTCGCAGGTTCTGTAGAGTGGTGATGGCGTCTGTCTTATTACTGCTCTATTCCAGCCATTAGTGTGGGGTCTAGGCTGCTCCAGGAGCACTGTCTCAGTGCATCTTACTACTGGGCAATTTGGTGCACAGAAGGGCTGGAGTGGGCACGTGTGTGCATGTGTGTGTGTGTGTGTTTCTATTCTAGCTTATCTGTGCCCTTATTTTCCTCCTACGGAGCTATGATAGGAATTTGCATTTAAACCAAGCTCATTTATGAAACATTCTATAGACATCATTATCGTCATCCTTACTACAGATTTGCTTTTCATCCAGAATATTCTCATATTTATTCTTGGACTTCTTCCTGCAAATGTCTGCACATCCCAGTTTCTGTGGGAGCCAAAGGGAAGAGGGACAGGGGTGAGAAACTGCATTTCTGAGAAACCTGATTCACAGCAGCAATGGGCCCTGGCAGTGCGGGGCTCTGAGAGCAAGGACATCACAGCTATACTACTTTTAGGGGATGTATATTTGTTTTTAGCACATTGGATGATAGCTTTAGAACCCCGTCTCCCCAACATATGAAAAAAAGAAAAGAAATGAAAGAAAAGAAACAGGAAATGAAAAAGTCAGCAGAAAGAAGGTCAGACAAAGTTTCAAAGAGTCCAACATCAATATTTTTTTAAAGGAGGAAAAAAAGCCAACTTTTTTTTTTTAAATGAAAAGAAAACCCTGTTTTATTAACTGATGATAGCTTTATGACAGTTGTATGATCTGGTCTATAATTTCTAAGTCATTCTTGAACTTGTCCCTCTGGAATCTCCCTTACAGTTGCTCAGGAACTAAAGCTGAACGTCATGATCTCTATGCTAAAAACTAACATCCAGGGCTCCTGGCACAGTTACGTTCACATGGACAAGCAGATGTGAAATGTGTGCACAAGGACATTCCCATACCCTGGTGTCACACTCTTCCCGGGAACTGTATAATATAATGGTGCAAAAACAAAATAAAATTACTCTGGTCCCACCGCATAAATAATGCTTTAGTACTGCCAAGAGAAGTTGTCTCTCTCTCTTTTTTTCTCCTTTCAGATCTTTAATGAGTTCCTTTTCTACACTAAACACTGGGTCAAGCCCTAGATGTTTTCAAAACTGAACATGGAAATGCTGAATTTGAAAAATAACAGTGCAGTCATATTAAGATTTTATTTCCCTAAAAACAGGGACACTGAAAGAGGGAATCATCTGAAAATCATAACATTATACATTGCAGCCTTGAGATCATTTCTTCTCAAATGGCAGATTCATGAGTGCTCACTATGGTAGGGACAAAAATTCTACTTAAATAAAATAATTACGGACTTTAGTCTTGTAAATAAATATGAAAAATGCACCAGCATTTTACTCTCACTTCTGAGAATTTATATAATAAAAGTTAATCCCAAAGAGGGAAAAAGCTCCCTATAATCCCAGAACTTTTGGAGGCCTAGGCAAGTGGGTCACTTGAGGTCGAGAGTTTGAGACCAGCCTGGCCAACATGGTGAATCCCCATCTCTACTAAAAATACAAAAATTAGCCAGGCATGGTGGTGCACCCCTGCAATTCCAGCTACTCGGGAGGGTGAGGCAGGAGAATGCCTTGAACCTCGGAGGCGGAGGTTGCAGTGAACCAAGATGGTGCCACTGTACTTCAGTTTGGGCAAAAGAGTGAGACTCAGTCTCAGAAAAAATTTAAAAAGAAGGAAATAGCTTTGTATACAAAAAGTCCAATATAATTATATTTAAAAGACCAAACATTCTGATGCCTTTAAGTAAATCGTTTGCTTAATGCAATATTATGAATATTATGCAGCCATTTAAAATAAGTTTTATGAAGAATTAATAAAGGCTTGGAGAGTTGTCATGTTGTAATGTTAAATTAAAATGTAAAGTTTTAAATACAGTGTGATCAGAAACATTCATAAACCAATAACCATGAATACAGAAAAGAGCAGAGACAAATTGGCCAACATTGGAACTGTGTTGCTTTGGGGATGTTTGAATTATGCATATTTTTTGCCTCTACTTTCCTATACATTATAATGTATAGAAAATATTACAAATGTATAACTTTTTAATGTTTACAGTGAAGGGGGAAATCTTTATTTTTTAACAGAGAATGATCCTTAGCCTAATCTTTTCTACACTTATCTATTAGAGATACTTGACTGTTAGATTAATGATTTTGACTACTCATCTGCCAAAAATTGTTATTTAAAAAAATTAAAGAGCAAAAAATTAATAATATAAAAATAATAAAACATTTATTTCTTTTATTCATGCTACTCTGGTTAAATAATAACCATTTATTTTTCAAAAGAAAAGAAATCTTAATGGTAGCTTAAATCTGGGGTGCTGGACCTGAATTGCACATTTACTGATGGAGCACTTTCTATCTGTTTTACTTTATCTGTCTTATAGATAAAAGAAACAAGTTCAGCCAGAATAATTATAGTAAAGACTTAAAGGTCACAACAATAACATCAACAAAACCCCAAATTCTACTTGTTATTTGCCAGATAATTTCCAAGTAATTTCTATGCAACTGCTCCCTTAATACCACCAAGTCTATAGGATTGTTTCCATTTTGTAGGTGGAAAGATGGCATCATAGTGTACAAGTCATCAGGCTTCCAGAGGAACTCCATTTGTAATAACACTATCCAATTTTTTCTAAATAGTATGCAAACATGTGTTGTTACTACATTATAGAAGCAGAACATAGTTGGTTTTAGTAAGTGACCACATTCAAACAAAAAGTTGTGAGTTGGACTGATTAAGATGTAGAGACACATGGAAAGGCTGCAAGCTTCCAGCAAAGTCAGGAAGAATTTTGGGTAACTCATCCACACAAAGAAGGAGTCCTTTCCAAACCTGGCTGTACACATGTTAGAGGTCTCATTTTATGTAGCTTAAATGTTTTCGTTAAAACTTGGCTGGTTTTGCATGTGAAGCTGTGAAATCCTTTGGACTAAGGCATCATTTGCCTTTGGCTTTAGAAAACAAAAAAGAGAGGTAAGAATAGCTTGCTTTTGATAGAAAGACTTATGTATAATTGTGTGCCGTCATTTGAGATCACCATGCACAGAGGGAGTTGTAGGATGAAACTACATGGGAATTGGGGCAAAGCAGAGGATTCTTGTCCCAAGATGGTGACACTTGGTTAAGGCCCCCTTTTCCATGGTAACTATGGCAGTGTGGAGTGGAAGAACAATAGGCAGGTGCCTCTTGAATGTGTGGCCTCAAATCAATAGGAAAAGTAAAGGGGGTTGCATGGGGTACGGGCAGGCTCAAGAGAGAGTTGCATCCAGTATCAGGCTAGAAACTCCAATTTCTAAACTGCATCTTCTTGAGACACTCTTTGAGTAAGACACAACCATCCCAGCTTCATGGCTTGTGTGTTCTCCAGACTAAAGGCAAGGGCTGGACTAAAGGGTTCGCTGAGGTCCGCTTGACCTCTAAACGTTACAAGGCTTCTTTTCCTGTCAATGCCACTGCCAAACACCTGGCAGACAAAACGTCCCTAGAGGTCTCTTTGTTAACTCCCAGGATGTGGAGAAAATGATCACATCTGTTTAACAGTGTATGAGAATGCCTTGTTTTCAGTCTGGCTGTGACCTAGAATGGGAGGGAGGGCTGGATGATTTTATATTCCTGAATGATCCCAAAAGTTGTTGTTCATCTGGCACGACTGAAGTCTGGGCTGCATCCATTATTTCACCTTTCATTCTGTGCTCCTTGATGAGACAGAGGGAGTGAGCAGTAGCAGCAGGGAAAGGAGTTGGCTCCTAGCCGCAAGTGGAATACGTCCCAATTCTGCTTCCAACCTATAGATCCAAGAATTTTGGAAATAGATGAAATAGGCCCCATGTGAGAGGAACTATTTGAAAGCCTGTTAGATAAATTCATCATTTCCCCCAACTCTTCCAGGACCCATGCAAAAGTTTGGAATGCCTGGCCATGGCCTTTGCCCATCGAAGTCTCACCTAACTTCAAGAGCTAATTCAGGTGCTGTCTTCTCCTTGCAGCCTTCTCTGATCCCCACAAGTCAGAATGAGCAGTTTTCTCTTTCATGTGTTCACTCGCATGTTCTGCACTGTGCAGGATATGTGTTATCGAGGCTGTGTTATACCTCCTGGCCTCTCCCATAATCCAGGGTAACTGAGCACTCCCCACTCCCCCTGGGTCCCCAGTCGGCTTCTGGATAGAAGAAACAGTGTGACATTCACCTGTGTAACCTGCATGTGGGGCTCAATAGATCTCGTGGAAAGGAAATGCTAGATTTGTGGAGGTTCTGGTATAAGGGCTATTTTAGCACAGAGATTTTCAGTGAATTCTCCCAATAATGGACCTTTTAAGTTAACCGAGCTACAGTCTAGAGCCTGGGAAGGCAGACGGAGTGAACTGCAGGCTGAGAGAAAAGCCCAGCCCTCTGGTGTGAATGAACTCTTTCAGTGCCGTACCTCACCAGGGCACCTTCAGGCTCTAAAAAATGTCCTGTTTGATATTGTAAGCTCCCAAAGGGTGTGGACTGCACTGCTCTCCTTACTTAAATAGCCCAGTGCCACATGCATGGGGCTATTTAATAAATATTGTTTAATGATGATTGTTCTCCCAGCATGAGGGTGTGGGCTTCTCAGTGTGCCCTCGGGAGCCATGTGCAGGGCCTGGCCCACCAGACACAGCACACAGACTGCCCACAATAAATAATATTTGCTGAACTCTCCTTTTGGGCAGTGTGATTCTGCACCAACTTTTGTGGGAAGTAATAAGAGCATAGAACTCATGATTGTTCTCCCTCAAACCTGCTTATGGTCTAATATAAATCTTAGACCCAAAGTTTGCAGAAAATGAGGGCAGAGCTGAACAAACAGATCCAGGCAGAAACAACTTTAGTAAAAATTATAAAAATCCGCACAATCGGTGGCTGCCTTCAAAGTATTCATATTTTGCTGCCTCATTCTGATGCAGGAAAGCATTTGAAGAACAGACAATGGAAAGTAAGTGTGTGGTGAAGCTTCTTTGTAAGAAGAAAAGCATCACTTTCTAATGAGTGTGTGATTAAGCTTCTCTGTAGGAAGAAAAGCATCTGGAAGGAAGTATCTTCTTCTGTGAATTCAATTCTTTCACCTAAAAAGCAATTATAAGATTTTCAATGTTTCTGCTAAAAGTATCTCCATAAAACTCTTCAATGTCCTGTTTTAAAAGAAAACTCACAGGAATAAAGGAGGGTTTACTCGTTTATTTCTTGTGCTCAGAAAAGCCACTCGCAGTAAAGCTGATGGTCTGGGAGCAGTGGAAGCAAGACTGCTCTCTGTTGGCTCAGTCACAGGTGAGTCCACTCCAAAAACAAGCCACACACAGTCTTTTTTCCATCTTCCCTAACCTTCAACATTGTTCAAGGTCCTTCATGTTTCCCATGTGAATTTAGGAGTCAGAATCTCTGGAAACATTGGTTAGGTTGGCTGATAGGAACATTAGGAGAGATTTTTAACATATCCACCTCAGTTCCTGGTCAGAACATGCTCTGTTGTTCTTCCAAAACTGCTCTTCTGTCCTCTGTATTGAAAGAGTCTCTCCGCTGAGCCCTGAAACCCTACACTGTGCTATGTGCTTCACATTCACCAGCTCATTTTATCCTCCCAGGAATCCTTAAGACAGGTGTAGTGGTTATTCTCTGTGGTCAACCAGCATCTGAACTCCCTTTCTCTTGGAGAACTACTCAGGCTGAGGTCTCAGTGGAGGCAGGGAGTCTCTGCGGGAGGAGGCTTATTCCCACAGAGAAGTGAGAAACTTACTTTCTCAGCCTCCCCTGCAGCTAGGATTTGGACAAGTGACTTAGGCTCCATCAGTCAGACCTGGACCAGAGAGCCAATGACACAAAAAGCAGAGACGGCCTGGAGCCTGCTCTGGCCCACAGAGACACACCCAGTTTCCATAGCAGAAATGATTCTAGTGTCAGCAGCCAGTGAACACCAGAGTCAATATGGCATCTTCATGGGGCCAATCTGAGGCATGACTTTGGACCTAGTACCCAGCTGTGTAGCCTAGGGAACCCATGACTACTCAATATTCTTAACGCAACCTCTTTCTGCTGCTGAAGGATAGCCAGAGTTAGTGTCTGTTGTTGCAACTACGAATCTTGACCAAGACACAGGAACTGCTTTTTAAATTTTTTATTTTAAGTTCTGGGGTGCATGCGCAGCATGTTGCTATATAGGTAAACATGTGCCATGGTGGTTTGCTGCACCTGTCAACCCATCACCTAGGTATTAAGCCCCACATGCATAAGCTATTTTTACTGATGTTCTTCCCCCACCACACCCCCCAACAGGCTCCAGGGCATGTTGTTCCCCTCCCTGTGTCCATGTGTTCTCATTGTTCAGCTCTCACTTAGAAGTGAGAACATGTGGTGTTTGGTTTTCTGTTCCTGCGTTAGTTTGCTGAGGATAATGGCTTCCAGATCTATCCATGTTCCTGCAAAGGACATGATCTTGTTCCTTTTTATGGCTGCTACATCATATTCCATGATGTATATGTACTACATTTTCTTTATCCAGTCTATCATTGATGGGCATTTGGGTTGATTCCGTGTCTTTGCTATTGTGACTAGTGCTGCAATAAACATGTGTGCATGTATCTTTATAATAAAATGATTTATATTCCTTTAGGTATGTACCCGGTAGTGGGATTGCTGGGTCAAATGGTATTTCTGGTTCTAGTCTTTGAGGAATCGCCACACTGTCTTCCACAGTGGTTGAACTAACTTACATTCCCACCATCAGCACAGGAACTATTTTTAACTCTGCTTACAGATGTAAATACTGAGGCTAGAGATGTTAAGTAACTTGCCTAAGGTCTAAGAGCTGGATTCAAAAGACAGACCTTGGATTCAAAGCCAAGTTTGCCTAATTTCAGAGCCCTTGCCCTTCATGTCCACCTCAGAGCACCCCTGCGATATCCATATCACTACAGAACCCCTCAGGCCTTGCAGTGTTGCAAGAGGATGCAGGGCACCAGGACAAATGCCCCCAATACACTCTGGACCTTCCAGTTTAGGGAAAGTGAATTAATATTTGCTAAGCCCTTGATGCATTTAATCTATTTAAATTCCTATGAGTGCCTTGAAAGGTAGTCATCATTATCACTGTTTTACACCTGAGAAAACCAAGACTAAACAAATGAGGTTATTTCTTGCCCAAGGTCACACCCAATTCCAGGTAATTCCAAGCCCGAGCACTTTCCTCTTCTGTTGTCTGTCCACAGATCCTAGGTCCCTATGAGGAGCTCTAAGTTATGGCCATTTTGTCTGTCTGCTAATGTCACACAATAATGTGGGAAAGAATAATGTAATCATTGAAGGTTTGGGGCTAGAGCGAGTATCTTTTGTCTGGTTTAATATTCTTGACTCATGATTTAAGCAGGTTCATAGGACTGTTCCATTTTCCAAGTAGAAAGATTTTCTACCATTCAACAAAAAATTCATTTTCTGGCTGGATGTGGTGGCTCATGCCTGTAGTCCCAGCACTTTGGGAGGCTGAGGTGGGCAGATTGCTTGAGGCCAGTTCAAGACCAGCCTGGCCTACGTGGCAAAACCCCATCTCTACTAAATATAGAAAAATTAGCCAGGCGTGGTGGCACGCACTTGTGATCCCAGCTACTTGGGAGGCTGACGCAGGAGAATGGCGGAGGCTGCAGTGAGCCGAGATTGAGCCACTGCACTCCAGTCTGGGCAACAGAGCAAGACTCTGTCTCAAAAAAAAAAAAAAAAAAAAAAAAAAAGAATCATTTTCTGTGTATGGTGTAAGACAAGATTCCAATTATATCTGTTTTTCCCATGTGAAAAGCCAATTGTTCAGCACCATTTAATGAATAACCCATTCTTTCCCTACTAACTTTAAATGCCGCCTCAGTCACACACCAAGTTCCCATATGAGTCATACACCTGTCTCTAGATATTTACATTTTGTTCCCTACATTTTGTCATCTAGATTTTTATTGCTGTTCAGTTATAAAAATTTCATAATTTTCATTTGATTTCCTCTTTGTCCATGAATTATTCTGAAGGAAGTTTTTAAATTTTCCAAATGTCTAGATTTCACAATTTGTTTAAATTTATTATAGAAATTTCCAAGCATCAGAATTCATTATTGCTTAAATTATCATTTGATTTCTAGGTATTACACTGAGGTGGGAGAGTGTGATCTGTATGACACAGTGCTGCTGTGTCCATTATAATAGTCATTAGCAACATGTGACTAGTGAGCACTTCACATGGGGCTATTAAACTGAGATGTGCTGTATCTCTAAGACTTAACATGAAAAAGCAATAATATTGGTAAAATAAAGTAAAATATATTATTAATTAAAATAATGTCTAGTAATATTATAATCACCTTGTTATTAAAATAATCAATACAATAATTTATAGTAAAATAAATTTTATCTACTTTCTAAAATATTTTTAATGTAGATACTAGAAACTAAAATTATATCTATGGCTCACATTGTATGTCTATTGGATAGCAATGATACCGATTATTTGGTATTTTTAACACCTGCTTTAGACTCAGCATGTAGTCAATATTTGTAAATATTCTTGTGTACTTGAAAAGGAATGTAGACTGCATTAGTGGGTAAACGGCTGTATATATGTTCATTAGATTAAGCCTGTTAATTGGATTATTCATCTATCCTATGTCCCTACTAATTATTTTTGTCTATCAGATTCTAAGAGAGGTATGTTAAAAAAAAAAAAACTTCCTACTAGAAGTGTGACAAATGTGCACTTCCTACTAGAAGTGAGCGTTTATTAATTTCTTCTTGCAATTATGTCCATTTCTGCTTTCTATATTTTGAGGCTGTGTTGTTAGGTGCATATACTATGTTTTGAGTCTGAGGGTTGCTGTGTTTTTTAAGTGCTATCTTTCTTTTGGAGGTTATTCAGATGGTAACATTGATCTCTGCAGTTAATCAACCTTGCTCCCTTCCCTCCATACCGCACAAGAACTGGAGGGTGCTGTGACTCCTATCACTACCGTGCCTCCTCCTCATCTTCCAAATTATTGCCTTCCAATATTTTTACACAAGTTTATTTTGATATAATGCATATATTTATTTTATTTTATTTTTGCATCTTCCTTCTCAATCCCTCCTTCTGCATTCAATTTTCTTCTTACTGCAGAAAAGCCCTTAGTGATTCTTTCAGCAATGGTCTATAACTGTCAAACTGTCTTTGTCCAAAATATTGGTTTACCTTCACTCTTTGAATGGTTTACTTTAGCTGGATACAGAGTTTTAGGATGACTATTATTCAAAAGTGACTGTGAAACAACTACTCTAGAAGACACAATAGTGCCCCTCCCGCCCGCCAAAAGATGTCTACATCTACATCCTAATCCCTGGAACCTGTGAATATCACATTATGCAGCAAAGGATCTTTGCAGATCTATCAAATTAAGGATATTGAGAGGGGGAGGGTATCCTGGATTATCCAGGTGTGCTGAATGTAATCACAAGGGCCCTTATAAGAGGAAGGCAGGGAAATCAGAGGCAGGAGAGTAGATGTGATGGGGGAAGGAGAGGTATGTGCATGTGAGGGAGAGAAAAGGGAGAAAGAGAAGTGCAGATGGAGAAAGGAGGCCAGGGAGAGAGAGAGATTGAAAGATTCTACACTGCTGGCTTTGAAGATGGAGGAAGGGGCCCTGAGCCAAGGAATACAGGAAGCCTTTAAATGCCAGAAAAGGTAAGAAAACAGATTTACCTCTAGAGCCTCTGTAGGAGACAGCCTACGAAAATGACTCCTTGATTTTAGCTCAGTGAGACTGGTTTTGGATTCTGACCTCCAGAACGGTAAGGTAATAATTTGTGTTGTATTAAGCCACTATTGTGTGATAATTTGTTACAGCAGCACTAGAAAATTACTACAACCACTAAGGACTGTATTTTAGTAAAAAAGGAAACTAGGCAGATTGAGTTCAATTTTTTTTTATTATACTTTAAGTTCTAGGGTACATGTGCACAGCGTGCAGGTTTGTTACATATGTATACTTGTGCCATGTTGGAGTTAGATTTAACAAGATCACAGAGGCTACAATTAGTAAGTTAATTATCACAAGGTTATTTCAATTTAAAGATATTCTCTCACCTTCTGACCTTTTCCTTTTTCATCCCTTTTTTGTTTTTCCTTCCTTCTTTCCTCCCTCCCTCTTTCCTTCCTTCTCTTTATTTTTCTTTATTTTTTTTCTATTTTTCTTCCTTCCTTTCCTCTCTTTCTCTCCTTTCCCCCTTGCTTCTTCCCCTTCCCCTTTCCCATTTATAGATTTACCCAAGCTACCTGGAATAGTGTCTGGCATAAAGTAGGGGTTTAAGAAATATTTGGGGACCGTGTAGAATGCATGAATAAATGAATAATAAGTTTTATGCCACTGTAATTGTTGCTCCTTGGTAGGTAATTGGACTTTTCATCCTGGTCATTCTGAAGGCTTTCTTTGTATCCTGGGTGTTTTTCTATGTCCTATGGTACACCTAGGTGTGCATTAATTCTTATTTCTGCTGCTGGACTCATTTGCTTCCTAACATAAGGATTCATGTCTTTCCTCAATTGTAGAATATTCTCCAGCTTTTCACTCATGTCAGTTGTGGAAGAATAAGATATTTTTCCTGTAACTAAAAAATGTCTTTAAAATAACTGAATCTTTTTTATTTTAGTTGGAAAACGTGTTCTTTTCTTAAAAAGAAAATGGGAAATATCAAAATCACAAGCTGTAGTCACAATTTGAAGTAAACAAATATGATTCTCTGCAACAACACTCTACCACATGCAATTCCCTAAAACAAATATTCATGGTTTCAAGTTCACAAGTCAGCAGTCCTTAGAAGTGCTAAAAGAAGAAACTGTTGTGTATTACAGAAAAGGTTTTTTCCCTCTTGTTAGTAAACTGAATTGAAAGAAACTCAGTTTCCTGACTTCTCCTTCATCTAAAAGATGAATGGCTAACCTAGTACTCTGTATCCTTGAAAGCTCTACTGGAGCTGTCTTTCCATTCTTCTGATGATCTTCATTAACTGTTTATGAAACACATGTCCTCTACTTTTCAATGACAATTGTAACAAATGCTCCATTAAAATTATTCAAGGCTTATGATAATTGAGTTCCACACCACCATGCTTCCTATTCTCTATTTCTAGAAATTCTCTGCATGCTGGACTTCTGCTTTCTATTCTGTGTGCTGCTTAAACTCTCGTGTGTTCCATCTTTATTTTCTGAATCTCTCTCTGCCATTATCTAGATAGTTTCCCCAAATCCATCTCCTAATTCATTCTCTCTTTCGGAGTGGCTGGTTTGCTTTTAATGCAGTCATTGAGTTTTTCACTCGGCGCCTACATTTTTATTCCTAGAAGTTTTATTTGGTTCTGTTCAAAATATTTTAGTTAATTTCATTGTATTCTATTACTTCATGATGGCTTCTACTTTTTTCTTTATTTTTTAACCATGTTAAAGTGAACTTATTTTATAGTTCTTTTAACATCATTGAACTCTGATTATCCTATTAGTTAAGTCTGATGACTCTCAGTTATTGTGGATTTTTTCCTTATTGCTTTATAGTTTTCTTAGGAGGGACTCATTAGTAGGGATTTTTTTTAAAAAGCAGTTCAGTACATCCTAGATTATGGGAGTATTCTCCCATACAGTTTGCTTCTGTTGGATACCCTTAGAAGTTCATAGGCCCAAGATCAGTGTTTACATCAAATTTTCAGAATGAGACTCCCACAACACATGGTGATATAAATTCAGATTCAACATTTGCAAGTGATCTAGGCATCAAATTTTTGGGTTTTTTATTAGAGGACACTGGGGCTTTCTTACTGATTCATTTTGCCCTGGGAAAGAGCTCTTGTTTTAAATGGAGGACCAGTCCTTTATGAAAGGTTCTCACTAACTGCTCTTCAACTGAGGCAGGTTCCATGTATGATCTTTAAAAGCTCATCCTAGTAGTTAGGGTCTACAGCCAGATACCATTGTGACTGGAGAAATACTGTATCAGCTTAAGAACAACAGGCTAGTACCAACCTGGCATGAAAGGACATCCGCTTATGAAGTAGGAGATGAAAGTAGATGCCATCTATTCAATGTTTCTACTAAGTTTTAGTTTTTTTATCTGATGATTAGAACTGCTTATGGATCCTGCATTAAATTGTTGAAACCAATAAGATAAACAACAGTGTATAATGCATTCCATAGTTGAGCTTTTTATTTTAACTTAAGGATACATAGAAAAAGAATTCATTTATGGCTGCTGCGATGTTGTACCATGGGGAAGGAAAATGGATTTGTCAACCCTGGAGTGAGGTTCTGCCTACCGGAGGCTGCTGTGGTGAAACCACTGTCACCATGTCTGACCAGGAGGCAAAACCTTCAACTGAGGACTTGGGGGATAAGAAGGAAACAAAATACATTAAACTCAAAGTCATTAGACAGGATAGCAGTGAGATTCACTTCAAAGAGAAAATGACAACACATCTCAAGAAACTCAAAGAATTATACTGTCAAAGACAGAGCGTTCCAATGAATTTACTCGAGTTTCTCTTTGAAAGTCAGAGAAGCGCTGATAATCATATTTCGAAAGAACTGGGAATGGAGGAAGAAGACATGATTGAAGCTTATCAGGAACCAACATCCAACAGTTTAGATATTCTTTTTATTTTTCTTCTCCCCTCAATCTTTAATTTTTTTTTTTTTTTGTAATGTGGTGTTCAAAATGAAATTGAAAACTGGAACCCCAATCTTTTTTAAAACAGCTGCTAATTTGAATTCTAATGTTCATTATCCATTATTGTTTGTTTTCATTGTGCTGACTTTTGGTGATCAAGCCCAGCCCCCTTCGTATTGCCATCTCCTTTTGAAAAAGTACACGTGTGCACAGAGAGGCTACCTTTCTCAGGACCATATGTTTTTGGGCATTTGGTGATAAATGAGATAGATCAATCCAAGGGTTCATAATGACTTTCCAGTTGGCCCTGAGGTTCTAGCATGTGATGGCTTACTCCTGGACTATGACTTTCAGTGGCAGGTAGAAGTTTTTCAGAGAACTGGACTGAGGAAAAATGACCTTTTCTTAACTTGAAGCTACTTCAAGAAAGAAGAGAAATATCAGGTTGAAGTCAAGACAACAGAAAAGGTGAGAGTAATGCCTAACTCCAAAGATGGCTTCATTGAAGAAAAGGCATTTTAAGATTTTTTAAAAATCTTGTTAGGGCCAAGCACAGTGGCTCATGCCTGTAGTCCCAGCATTTTGGAAGGCCAAGGCAGGTGGATTGCTCAGGCTCAGTAGTTCGAGACAAACCTAGCCAACATGTCAAAACCCATCTCTACTAAAAGTACAAAAAAATAAAACATTAGCTGGGTATGGTGGTGCACACCTGTAGTCTCAGCTACTTGGGAGGCTGAGGCAGGATAATCGCTTGAACCTGGGAGGCAAAGGTTGCAGTGAGCTGAGATCATGCCACTTCACTCCAGCCTGGGTGACAGAGCGAGACCCCATCTCAAAAAATCTTGTCAGAAGACCCCAGAGCAGTTCTAATTTTCATTAACAATTTAAAAAGTTTTCATGCAGAAATGAATACAACAGAATACTGTTCTTCTTTATTTTATTTGTAATTTTTGGCCTGGGCTATGCATTTTAAATGGACGTAGTCTGTACCTGCTTTATTAAACAATATTTGTAAAAATTGTAAAAAAGAAAAATAATCCATTTATCTTGTGGCTGGGTTAAAGAGTTTTCTTGGTGTCCTGAGGGTATATGACCAACAGTCTATGACTATGGAGAAATCTCAGTGTATGCAAAGATCTAACATTATACTGTAATCTTCACCTAAGACTCAGAAAAGAACCACTTCACTCATAGTTCCAAAGCTAGGTTGCTCCCATCCTCTACTGGAAACTTGAAGACTCTTTCAAATTCCCTTACCGTTTTTTCTAGCTCATACATTGACCAAAGTTGTGAGTGGGTTACATAAAGCTAAGTATTTTTAAAATTTTTCTTTTATTTTCCTTCTTTCTATTTTTGGTTTCTTATTAAAGATTTGTGACTTTGTGGATTCACCATTTATAAGATCATTTTTTCTTTCTTTTTTGTATTTCCTCTCCCTTCCTTTCTACCTTTGTTTTTTCATTCTTTCCTGTTCCACTGAAGTCTTGAATCTAATGTCTGGGAAACTGGGAAAGAAGAAATTATTGGAAGTTCCTCCCAACAGCCATTGGACATACCTTTCCCTTGTGTATATAGATTTAGTATTGTATAATGAAGTTTTACTTACTGACCATTGTTATGTTACCATGTATGTCTACATTACCTATTCTCAGCAAATGAAAGGGAACATGATTACTCCACTGAGCAGTGTCTCTAGGACTCTTGTTGTTTGTTTCAGAGATTAACAGTTTAATAAAGCAGCAATGCAAGAAACTAAGTCCATTAACTTTCACTTTTCTTAGCTGCATGTAAGTTACTAATTATAACAGAAAGGTCATTCCTAAGGAATTACTAACCCAAATGATATGAGATAATTATTCCCAAGAGAATCAAACAAATTTGTAAGACAAATACACTTGAAATTTCAGACATCAATCTCTCTCTCTCTCTTTTTTTTTTAACCACAGCCTGGGAACAAGGGAACTATGAAATATAATTTTACCCCAAGGTCCAACAAATGACTACATGAAAATAATTTCTCTCCTGCCAAAAAAAAAAAAAAGGAAAAGAAAAAAAGAAACCCTTTATTTTGGTACATTGCCTAATACTTGTGCAGACTGTTGTTTTGTTTAAATAATAAAAGTTCCCTGAAGGAGAAAAATTATTCTCTATCAAATATTGAGTTTTAAAAATAATTCGCTATAAATTTTAGGAACCATTTGCTCTGTATTAGTCAACAATTCAGTGTTAAGTTAGTTGAGTGTGTAACTGGTGGAATATGGGACCAGGATTCCCATTTAGGTCAGCGTTTTACCAGTTTAGTATATCCTGACTTCCCACTGAAACACACACAAAGGCATTGAAAGAGATGAAAATGCACATCATCATCAGAAAGGGGAACTCAGTCAACCCACAGACCAAATATGAGAGGAATTTCATTTAGATTTAAGACCAGTTATCCTAGATTTTAAAACCATTAGTCCACCTCCTCGAGCAGTGCTTCTAGAAAGAGGAAAAAGAAGTCACCTTCGGTACCAAAATCTCAGAGGCAATCCCTTTTGGCAGTTTCCCAAACCAGTATATTCAGGAGTTTAATTACTACGAGTTGTTTCTTCTGAAAAGCTCACATAGCCAAAAGTTTGGGCCCTTATGTAAAATATACCTCCTTTTAGAGAGTCAGAAAAAAATTACCTATATTAAAGTTTCTGGATGTTCTTACAGAGTAAAAAATGTATTTAGTTTTGTTTAACTTAGAATTTCTACATGTGTTTAATCACACAATCCCTTATTTTTTCTGCAAAATACAACCTGTTATCTTACAGCACCATTTCCAAGGGGCATACTTGGGAATGCTACGTGGTACATAGCTGCATAGATGCTGCTTTCTAAATGCCAGAATGTTATTTCTCTTTTCCTTCCTCTTTTTAAATGTCAAGTTTGAGAGCAAATTTTTAAGAAATAACTAGGTATCAGAGCGGGGAGAGACTATGGTAGAAAAAAGCCCCTATAATAGAGTAGACTAAGATAAGAATAAAGGCGTATGTAATGAAAATGAAGAGCAGTAAGTTATAAAAGCATTGTAAAGGCTCATATATTCAGATATTCCACAGATGCAATTTAAGTGTAAATATTAAAAGTATTTTAGTTAAGCAAGTTATTCTAAAGTTCATGCGGAAAATGGACCACAAAAATAGGCAGACACAAATTCTGAAAAAGAAGAGTAATCAAGAGAATTAGCCACACCAGTTTGGCCTGTTTGTATAAAGAACACGTAAAACAAGGTAGTGTGGCTACATAAATAAGATTGCTGTCAGTGGAAGAAAACAGAACATCTGGAAGTAGATCAAAATACATAAGGGAATTCAGTATATGACAAAAGTAGCTTCTCAAATCATTGAGAAGAAATTGTACTAACCCTTATCTAGGCCTTCACGCTGTGCCAGGCTGTGTCTAAGTACTTCACATACATTAAATCGTTTCATTCTCACAACTGTTTGCAGAAGGCAATATTATTAACTTCCATTTATAGATGAGGAACCCAAGGCTAGTAAATGAGCTAAGTTTGGATTCAAATCCAAGCTATAGATTCTGTACTTTAAACTTTTACACTCATCAAGCCATTAAATAAAAATGTTCACCAAATCATCAAATAATTACTATTAAGTTAAAAAAAAAAAAAGGAGGATATGACCCTGAAAGATATAGAGATGACTTCAAATTGTACGTATGTATTCACACAATTATATGTTTATATCTATATCTGTATATTATAATACTTAGAAGGAAAGGCACCAACAATGGTTAGTAGTTTGGGAATTATATTATAGAAAAGTTTAATTTAATTTTTGTTTGTTTGAGACAGAGTCTCACTCTGTCACCCAGGCTGGAGTGCAATGGCACAATCTCAGCTCACTGCAACCTCCACCTCCCAGGTTCAAGCAGTTCTCCTGCCTCAGCATCCAGAGTAGCTGGGATTACAGGCATGTACCACGACACCCAGCTAATTTTTGTATTTTTAGTAGAGACGGGGTTTCACCATGTTGGCCAGGCTGGTCTCGAATTCCTGACTTCAGGTGATCTGCCCGTCTCAGCCTCCCAAAGTGCTGGGATTACAGGCGTGAGCTACTGCGCCCAGCCAGAAAAAGCTTCATTTTAAATTTGTAATTTGATATAGCTTTCTAATTTCCTACAATGACATAGCTTTTATGACTGAAAAAAAATATATAAGTACTAAGAAATAAAACCAGATTTGGAGAGAAAATAATCTTATATTGTTAAATAGTATAAGATGTAAAATAATAGGATATTTACATAAGGATATGTAGCTTATGGCTAAGGCTACAAAATCCACAGTCATCTTGAAACTTCAAAAAATACTGTGCTTGTGGATGGCCCCAAGCTCTGCCCAGGCCCTGTAAGGATACCTGGCTCCTGTTGGCTGCCATTAGTGACACTTCCAAGAAAGAGTTTGAGAAACACTGGGTTAAGTCTTGAAATGGTGGGATGAGATATCAGGGGTGTTAAAAATAATCATTCCATGACTCTTTCTGGCTAATTATATCAAGTTATTAAGATACCTAATGAAAGATTGGCCATAGACTCCATCTTCTGAAACCTGTTCGAGAAAATCTAGATTTTTCCCTGCCAAACAAATTGTGGTTGAAGATTTATGATGAGTTGCTCGATTCTTTATATCCTTTAAGCCCAACCCTAGTAGACTTACAACATGAAGAAATTATTTGAGAGGCCCTTAGCCATTGTTCCTCTTGTATATAGCAAGCCATCATAAGGCATTTGAGACAGATAAAAATTCACATTTTTTAAAAAGACATATAGAGAAAGAAAGGATGACTGTACTGACCACAAGATTGTTTTGGGCTACGATGATGTTGAAATGCTACCTCCTGGGGGACATTTTGTGGTCCCCCTGTCCCTTGCAAGCTGAGTCTTCTTCCTTTAGTCTCGTCATTCATAACATTTAGGATACTGTGTTGTTAACATTGGTTTCTTGTGTGTGTCTACTCCAGGATTGCAAACTCTTTGAGAACACATACCACATGTTTTTCTCTATGCCCCACCTTTTGGCCCAGAGCAACTGCTTAGCATTTATTTAGAGAACAAATCAAGGAATTAATGCCTTTTAATTCCATATGAAAATGGTCAGCAGGAAATTCAGGACTATATCTTAGGAGACTGGTCAGAATTAGAGATAAACTCAGAAGTCATAAAATGATACCAAATCACTCTAAAATTATATAATTAAAATACTATTTTCATTTTCATTTTGTTTTGAGATGGAGTCTTGCTCTGTTGCTCAGGCTGGAGTGCAGTGGCACGATCTCAACCTGCTGCAAACTCCACCTCCCGGGTTCATGCCATTCTCCTGCCTCAGCCTCCCGAGTAGCTGGGACTACTGGCGCCCGCCACCACGCCCGGCTAATTTTTTGTATTTTTAGTAGAGACGGGGTTTCACCGTGGTCTCAATCTCCTGACCTTGTGATCCGCCCGCCTCGGCGGGATTACAAAGTGCTGGGATTACAGGCGTGAGCCACCATGCCCAGCCTTCTTTTTCATATATATTATACCTATTAAGCCTATGAAGTAAACAAGTATTAATATAAGTATTTTCTCAGGTAAGAACCTTGAGGTTCAGAGAGGTAAAGTGATGTGTCCGATGGCATTCAGCAAGAAGTAAAAATAATGTTACTGACACTTAATGGGGCACTAATTATGTGCCAAGCACTGCTCCAAACAGGTTATTTGTGTAAACTCTTTCAATCCACTCAAAACTCAGTGAGACTTTATCCACATTTAGACAGATAAGGAAAGGGAGGGTAAGAATGATTGAGTGATTTGCCAAAGACCAGAGAACTGGGAGGTGAAGGCGGGCTTCAAGGGCAAGCAGGCTGCCTCTAGATTTCCTTTAAGTTACCTGTAAGCCATACCACCTGTGCACCTGCACTTTTAATCAGACTCTGAGCCCAGAGCTGTTTCAACTACAGTACATCATTTTGCTTATCTATCACTTCTCTGCCATCCTATGTATATCTCACAGACGTTGAGAGGAATAAATTAGATAAATGCATGTAAAGCACTAAGCAGAATAACTTGCACATAGTAAACACTCAAAAAATGTTAGCTGTTGTTATTGGAATGTTAGTCATTGGAGTAGATGAACTCTGCAGGGACTTTGTCTATTGAGAAGAAAGTGAAGAATCTCTTTAGTTCCCTTATTGTAAACTTAATAGCCATAATAAGGCCCCTTCTTCCCTTGATGGATTGCTGGATGGATAAAACAAGATAATGATTTGAAAAATGGAGTCCTATATGTAAATGTAAGGTATTTTCCAACTATATCTTATATGAAACCCAAAGTTTCCTACTGTGACTTTAGCTCGTTTCCTCTTGCTCACTCTTCAGTAAACACTGACTGATGAATTGCTCTGCCCGGTGTTGGAGATCCTGCCCATCATGCTTACATGGAAACGGTGAGCTAGAAGGCTGGGCCAAATCAAGGTTGCTTCTCTCTAGCTAGTCTGTGCTTTGGCTATTTTCAAAGCACGGAAAAGAAATTTCAGCAGATCAAGTGACACAGAGGGACTAGACAAAGGGTTTTACCTGCTTTATTCTACATTAAATGCAATGTCCAATTAATTATTATTACCCACATTGCTTTTAGTCCCCTGACAAAAAAATGATATACTTCCCTAGGGCCTGATTCCATGTTTGGATGAAAACAGGAGAGGGGAGCTGCCAGATGAATCTATGCCCTGAAGTTCTCATCACAGGTCCAGTTACCGATGGAGGGGAGAGGGCCCTGGCCACTTTTTAAAACCACTCTGGAGCATTAGAGGACAGAAGTTGCAGTTTTATGATGAAATTGATTTACTACCCCCAAGGACTCAATCCCATTAGACAGTTGGTCAAGTCTTCCCCCCAGGAGATATTATTTGACCTTAAACTAAAGGACATGTCTCTCCATATATAGATAAAGAAATAAACATTCTCTTATGCAAGCCAGAAGAGCTCTAACAACAGCCTGCAATTTCATGTTACTAGTCTTCCAAAATGTAGACCTGCAGATACCGTACATGCAGAAGTGATGTGCTTATGCCATATCTCCCTTAAGAACAATTGCTGCAACATGATATTCTCTATTTCAATAAGGAAAATGGCATTACATGCCTGGCACCAGGGGAACTTCAGGTCTCCAGGGGGGATTTTCCCGAAAATCTCCTATGTCAGCCTTCCTTTTAAAATAACATTTCTCTGTGGGAATTGTAAGTTCAGTCCCATGTCAGTAAATGGTCTCCTAATAGCCCTCTATGGCAAAGTTATGACTTATTCCTAAAGAAAAATGCCGCCTCTTGAGCATGTTTTATTGAGGCTAAGAGTCAAGCCATAAAACATCAGCGCTCACATCTGAGTGCCTGTTCGCTAAAACACTATTTATTTGTACATAAATATTTGTCTTTTCTTTGCAGGGATGTATTTGCTTGCATATTCAAGTAGACCATATGTGTAAATTTTAAAAGTCCGAAGTGTTTTAATGGGAATGTAGATTAGGAGCTGATTATTTTGGCTTCCAGTTTTAAAAAATACATTAAACTGCTTCTTCCTTTGTCTAAAGAATGCATACAAATACAATTTTCATATTAAAGATTTAAAAATCATGTAAAGCTATATGTACAATCATGTGCTACACAGTGATATTTTAGTCAGTGGTGGACCACATTTATGACGGTGGTCCCGTAAGATTATAATAGAACATATATAGAAACCTGATATGTCGCAGTTGATATTGGCATTGCAGAACAAGTAGGGGAAATAATTAATATTCAGCAGTGGTCCTGAGATATTTGGTTTTCCATATTAAAAATATATAAATAAAAACATCTATTCCATCTAAGTCTGTGTAGGCACACTCTATGATAAGTGACATGACTGAGTCATGTGCTACATAACAAAGTTTTGGCCCATGATAAACCACATATATGATGGTGATCCTGTGAGATTATAATGGAACTGCTATTGCCCCTGAAGACTTTCCAGTGGGACAAGATATAGAGGTGGATGACAGTGATATTGATGATCCTGACCCTGTACAGGCCTAGGCTAATGTGTGTGTCTTAGTTTTAAACAAAAATTTTAAAAAGTTAAAAAAAAAAAAGTAGAAGAAAAAGTTTATAGAATAAGGACATAAAGAAAAACACTTTTTTTTTTTTAGCTGTACGATGTATTTGTATTTTTAAAATAATTTTGTAGTAAGTATTACAAGAGTCAAAAAGTTTTTTTTAATTATTATTTTACTTTAAGTTCTGGGGTACATGTGCACAATGTGCAGGTTTGTTACATAGGTATACATGTGCCATGTTGGTTTGCTGCACCCACCAACTCGTCATTTACATTAGGTATTTCTCCTAATGCTATCCCTCCTGCAGCTCCCTACCCCCTGAGAGGCCCCAGTGTGTGATGTTCCCCTCCTTGTGTCCATGTGTTCTCATTGTTCAGTTCCCACTTATGAGTGAGAACTTGCAGTATTTGGTTTTTCTCTTCTTGTGTTACTTTGCTGAGAATGATGGTTTCCAGATTCATCCATGTCCCTCCAAAGGACATTAACTCATCCTTTTTTATGGCTGCATAGTATTCCACGGTGTATATTTGCCACATTTTCTTAATCTAGTCTATCATTGATAGACATTTGGGTTGGTTCCAAGACTTTGCTATTGTGAACAGTGCTGCAATAAAAAATACATATTCATGTCTCTTTATAGTAGAATGATTTATAATCCTTTGGGTATATACCAAGTGATGGGAATACTGGGTCAAATGGTATTTCTAGTTCAAGATCCTTGAGGAATCACCACACTGTCATCCACAATGGTTGAACTAATTTACACTCCCACCAACAGTGTAAAAGTGTTCCTATTTCTTCATATCCTCTCCAGTATCTGTTGTTTCCTGACTTTTTAATGATCGCCATTCTAACTGGCATGAGATGGTATCTCATTGTGGGTTTGATTGGCATTTCTCTAACGACCAGTGATGATGCACATTTTTTCATAAGTTTGTTGGCTGCATAAATGTCTTCTTTTGAGAAGTGTCTGTTCATATCCTTCGCCCATTTTTTGATGGGGTTGTTTTTTTCTTGTAAATTTGTTTTAAGTTATTTATAGATTCTGGATATTAGCCCTTTGTCAGATGGATAGATTGCAAAACTTTTCTCCCATTCTGTAGATTGCCTGTTCACTCTGATGATAGTTTCTTTTGCTGTGCAGAAGCTCTTTCATTTAATTAGATCCCATTTGTCATTTTGGCTTTTGTTGCCATTGCTTTCGGTGTTTTAGTCCTGAAGTCTTTGCTTATGCCTATGTCCTGAATGGTATTGCCTAGGTTTTCTTCTTGGGTTTTTATGGTTTTAGGTCTTACATTAAAGTCTTTAATCCATCTTGAATTAATTTTTGTATAAGGTGTAAGGAAGGGATCCAGTTTCAGCTTTCTACATATAGCTAGTCAGTTTTCCCAGCACCATTTATTAAATCAGGAATCCTTTCCCCATTTCTTGTTTTTGTCAGGTTTGTCAAAGATCAGATGGTTGTAGATGTGTGGTATTATTTCTGAGGCCTCTGTTCTGTTCCATTGGTCATATATCTGTTTTGGTACCAGTACCATGCTGATTTGGTTACTGTAGCCTTGTAGTATAATTTGAAGTCAGGTAGCATGATGCCTCCAGCTTTGTTCTTGTTGCTTAGGATTGTCTTGGCTATGTGGGCTCATTTTGGTTCTATATGAAGTTTAAAGTAGTTTTTTCCAATTCTGTGAAGAAAGTCAATGGTAGCTTGATGGGGATAGCATTGAATCTATAAATTATTTTAGGCAGTATGGCCATTTTCACAATATTGATTCTTCCTATCCATGAGCATTGAATGTTTTTCCATTTGTTTGTGTCCTCTTTTATTTCACTGAGCAGTGGTTTGTAGTTCTCCTTGAAGAGGTCCTTCACATCCCTTGTGTGTTGGATTCTTAGGTATTTTATTCTCTTTGAAGCAATTGTGAATGGGAGTTCACTCATAATTTTGCTCTCTGTTATTGTATAAGAATGCTTGTGATTTTTGCACATTGAGTTTGTATCCTGAGACTTTGCTGAAGTTGCTTATTAGCTTAAGGAGATTTTGGGCTGAGACGATGGGGTTTTCTAAATATAGAATCAGGTCATCTGCAAACAGGGACAATTTGACTTCCTCTTTTCCTAATTGAATACCCTTTATTTCTTTCTCTTGCCTGATTATCCTGGCCAGAACTTCCAACACTATATTGAATTGGAGTGAGAGAGGGCATCCTTGTCTTGTGCCAGTTTTCAAAGGGAATGCTTCCAGTTTTTGCCCATTCAGTATGATATTAGCTGTGGGTTATGAATAGCTCTTATTATTTTGAGATACATTCCATCAATATCTAGTTTATTGAGAGTTTTTAGCATAAAGGACTGTTGAATTTTGTTGACGGTCTTTTCCGCATCTTTTGCGATAATCATGTGGTTTTTGTCGTTGGCTCTGCTTATGTGATGGATCATGTTTATTGACTTGTGTATGTGAAACGAGCCTTGCATCCCAGGATTGAAGCTGACTTGGTAGTGGTGGATAAGCTTTTTGATGTGCTGCTGGATTCAATTTGCAATATTTTATTGAGGATTTTCGCATCTATGTTCATCAGGGATATTGGCCTGAAATTTTCTTTTTTTGTTGTGTATCTGACAGATTTTGGTATCGGGATGATGCTGGCCTCATAAAATGAGTTAGGGAGGATTCCCTCTTTTACTATAGATTGGAATAGTTTCAGAAGGAATGGTACCAGCTCCTCTTTGTACCTCTGGTAGAATCTGGCTGTGAATCCATCTGGTCCTGGGCTTTTTTTTGTTGGTAGGGTATTAATAACTGCCTCAATTTCAGAACCTGTTATTGGTCTATTCAGAGATTCAACTTCTTCCTGGTTTAGTCTTGGGACGGTGTATGTGTCCAGGAATTTATCCATTTCTTCTAGATTTTCTAGTTTATTTGTGTAGAGGTGTTTATAGTATTCTTTGATGGTAGTTTGTATTTCTGTGGGGTCAGTGGTTATATCCCCTTTGTCATTTTTCATTGCATCTATTTGATTCTTCTCTTTTTTCCTTATTAGTCTAACTAGCAGTCAATCTATTTTGGATCTTTTCAAAAAACCAGCTCCTGGATTCACTGATTTTTTTTGAAGGCTTTTTTTTTTTTGAGTCCCTATCTCCTTCAGTTCTGCTCTGATCTTAGTTATCTCTTGTCTTCTGCTAGCTTTCGAATTTGTTTGCTCTTGCTTCTCTAGTTCTTTTAATTGTGATGTTAGGGTGTCAATTTTAGATCTTTCTTCTTTCTTTTGTGGGCATTTAGTGCTATAAATTTCCCTCTACACACTGCTTTAAATGTGTCCCAGAGATTCTGGTACATTCTGTCTTTGTTCTCATTGGTTTTAAAGAACATCTTAATTTCTGTCTTCATTTTGTTACTTACTCAGTAGTTGTTCAGAAGAAGGTTGTTCAGTGTCCATGTAATTGTGTAGTTTTGAGTGAGTTTCTTAATCCTAAGTTTGAATTTGATTGCTCTGTGGTCTGAGAGACAGTTTGTTGTGATTTCTGTTCTTTTACATTTGCTGAGGAGTGCTTTACTTCCAATTATGTGGTCAATTTTAGAATAAGTGTGATGTGGTGCTGAGAAGAATGTATATTCTGTTGATTTGGCGTGGAGAGTTCTGTAGATGTCTATTAGGTCTCCTTGGTCCAGAGCTGAGTTCAAGTCCTGGATATCCTTGTTAATTTTCTGTCTCATTGATCTGTCTAATATTGACAGTGGGGTGTTCAAGTCTCCCACTATTATTGTGTGGGAGTCTAAGTCTCTTTGTAGGTCTCTAAGAACTTGTTTCACAAATCTGGGTTCTCCTGTAATGGGTGCATCTATATTTAGGATAGTTCACTCTTCTTGTTGCATTGATCCCTTTACCATTATGTAATGCCCTTCTTTGTCTCTTTTGACTTTTGTTTGTTTAAAATCTGTTTTATCAGAGACTAGGATTGCAACCCCTGCTTTTTTCTGCTTTCCATTTGCTAGGTAAATCTTCCTCCATCCCTTTATTTTGAGCCTATGTGTGTCTTTGCACTTTAGATGAGTCTCCTGAATACAGCACATCAATGGGTCTTGACTCTTTATCCAGTTTGCCAGTCTGTGTCTTTTAATTGGGGCATTTAGCCTATTTACATTTAAGATTAATATCGTTATGTAGTGAATTTGATCCTGTCATTATAATGCTAGCTGGTTATTTTCCCTGTTGGTTGATGCAGTTTCTTCATAGCATGGATGGTCTTTACAGTTTGGCATGTTTTTGCAGTGGCTGGTACAAATTTTTCCTTTCCATATTTAGTGCTTTCTTTAGGAGCTCTTCTAAGGCAGGTCTGGTGGTCACAAAATCTCTCAGCATTTGCTTGTCTGTAAAGGACTTTATTACTCCTTCACTTATGAAGCTTAGTTTGGCTGGATATGAAATTCTGGGTTGAAAATTCTTCCTCTAAGAATGTTGAATATTGGCCCCTACTATCTTCTGACTTGTAGGGTTTCTGCAGAGAGATCCGCTGTTAGTCTGATGGGCTTCCCTTTGTTGGTAACCTGACCTTTCTCTCTGGCTGCCCTTAATATTTTTTCCTTCATTTCAACCTTGGTGAATCTGAAAATTATGTGTCTTGGGGTTGCTCTTTTTGAGGAATATCTTTGTGGTGTTCTCTGTATTTCCTGAATTTGAATGTTGGCCTGTCTTGCTAGGTTGGGGAAGTTCTCCTGGATAATATCCTGAAGAGTGTTTTCCAACTTGGTTCCATTCTCCTCGTCACTTTCAGGTATACCAATCAAACATAGATTTGGTCTTTTCACATAGTCCCATATTTCTTGGAGGCTTTGTTCATTTCTTTTCCTCTTTTTTCTTTAATCTTGACTTCGTGCTTTATTTCATTAAGTTGATCTTCAATCTCTGACATCCTTTCTTCCGCTTGATCGATTTGGCTATTGAAACTTGTGCATGCTTCTCAAAGTTCTCGTGCTGTGTTTTTCAGCTCCATCAGGTCGTTTATATTCTTCTCTACACTGGTTATTATAGTTAGCAATTCGTCTAATCTTTTTTCAAGTTTCTTAGCTTCCTTGAGTTGGGTTAGAACATGCTCCTTTAGCTTGGAGTTGTTTGTTATTACCCACCTTCTGAATCATACTTCTGTCAATTTGTCAAACTGATTCTTCATACAGTTTTGCTCCCTTGCTGGAGAGGAGTTGTGATCCTTTGGAGGAGAAGAGGTGTTCTGGTTTTTGGAATTTTCATCCTTTCTGTACTGGTTTCTCCCCATCTTTGTGGTTTTATCTACCTTTGGTCTTTGATGTTGGTGACCTACAGATGGAGTTTTGGTGTGGATGTCCTTTTTGTTGATGCTAATGCTATTCCTTTCTGTTTGTTAGTTTTCCTTCTAACAGACTGTCCCCTCAGCTGAAGTTCTGTTGAAGTTTGCTGGAGGTCCCCTCCAGAACCTGTTTGCCTAGATATCACCAGCAGAGGCTGCAGAACAACAACTATTGCTGCCTGATCCTTCCTCTGGAAGCTTTGTCCCAGAGGGGCACCCACTAGATGTCAGCCAGAGCTCTCCTGTATGAGGTGTCTGTCAGCCCCAACTGGGAGGTATCTCCCAGTCAGGCTACATGGGAGTCAGGGACCCACTTGGGGAGGCAGTCTGTGCATTATCAGAGCTCTAACACTGTGCTGGGAGAACCACTGCTCTCTTCAGAGCTATCTGGCAGGGACATTTAAGTCTGCTGAAGTTACACCCACAGCCACCCCTTTCCCTAGTGCTCTGTCCCAGGGAGATGGGGGTTTTATCTGTAGGTCCCTGACTGAGGCTGCTGCCTTTTGTTCAGAGATGCCCTGCCCACAGAGGTGGAATCTAGAGAGGCAGTTGGCCTTGCTGAGCTATGGTGGACTCTACCCAGTTCAAACTTCCCGGGAAGCTTTGTTTACACTATGGGAATAAAACCACCTACTGAAGCCTCAGCAATGGTCGACACCCCTCCCCCAACCAACCTCAAGTGTCCCAGACTGCTGCGCCAGCAGCGAGAATTTCAAGTCAATGAATCTTAGCTTGCTGGGCTCCATGGGCATGGGACCCACCGAGCCAGGCAATGGAGGGAATCTCCTGGTCTGCCGGTTGTGAAGACCATGGGAAAAGCACTGTATCTGGGCAGGAGTGTACCATTCCTCCTGGAACAGTCCCTCATGGCTTCCCTTGGCGAGGAATGAGAAATCCCCCAACCCCTTGCACTTCCTGAGTGAGGCAACTCCCTGCCCTACTTCAGCTCGCCCTCCGTGGGCTGCACCCACTATCCAACCAGCCCCAATGAGATGAACTATGTACCTCAGTTGGAAATAAAATCACCTGCCTTCTGCGTGGATCTTGCAGGGAGCTGCAGACTGGAGCTGTTCCTATTCGGCCATCTTGCCAGACCACTCCAAAAAGTTTTAAAAAATTAAAAAGTTTATAAAGTAAAAAATGTTACAGTAAACTAAGGTTAATAATTTATTGAAGAAAGAAAGTTTTTAAAATAAATTTAGTGTAGCCTAAGTTTAGAGTGTTCATAAAGTCCACAGTACTGTACAGTATTATCCTAGGCCTTCACATTCACTCACCACTCATTCACTGACTCACCCAGAGCAACTTCCAGTCCTGTAAGCTCCATTAAGTGCCAAAAATATACTATTTTGTATCTTTTAACAATATATTTGCTGTACAAATGCTTACCTTAGGTATACAAATACTTACCATTGTGTTACAGTTGCCTACAGTATTCAGTGCAGTCACAGGCTGTACTGGTTTGTAGCCTAGAAGCAATGTGCTACACATCTAGCCTAGGTGTGTAGTAGTTTGTATCATCTGGGTTTGTGTAAGTACACTCTATGATGTTTGCACAGTGACAACACTAACGATGCATTGTCTTAGAATGAATCTATCATTAAGCAATGCATTACTATTAAAATATGACAGACCACACAGCTCTTTACTGTTTTCTCTTTGCGTTTAATGCTGTAAAGTTATTTTTGTGCATATGTGTTAGATTTGTTCCTTATGGAAAAAGATGAGTTTCTGTTCATTTGATATCATAAAAACATTATGGTAAATTAAAACTATCATGTGATATGTACATTAAAATAATGTACACCTTAAAATACCTTAAAATAATGTGTGCTAAAATGATGAAAGTCCATACAAAGTCATGTGTCTGTCTGTCTGTATGCTACTTCTTATGATTTCTGAATTTCTGGACTGTTTGGGGCTTTTTAAATTCCTAAAGCATGCTGTAAAATTGTCTTTTCTAAATTACTAAAGAAAATAATCATGCTTGCTTCCTGACTTCCACTGATAGAGCATGTGTATTTCCCAAACAGAAATGTGTCTTCTAATTGCTTCGGGCAAAAACTCAAAGTTACTTCTAAGGGAGCACAAAGGTGGAGTGATGTTTCCACTCCTCATTTCGATTTTTTTCCCTCCACAGCATGTGCGGAATGAAGTCAGTTTCTCAGAAATCCCTAGAATGATTTAGACACCTAGGTAGATTATGAAAATGATATGCATAAAAAGCAGACAGAAAGAATCTATACTGTGCTTTCATAAGAGAAGATATAAGTGGTCTTGTCAAGAGGGGGGTTGAGTATATTCATTCATAATGCTTTTATTTTTTCTGTCAGGTGTTGATAACAATCTCATTACAGTTAAGTTCGAGCTTAAACTTGGAATGTAGCATTTGAAAAGGAGGTGCTGAAAGCAATCTTAAAACTTTTTTATGTCTCTTTTAAAAATAATTAAATGGAACAAAGGAAGAAAAGAAATGCTGTCACCTTGGTGTCAGATCAGCTTACTATGAGCTCTGACACAAAATGGAAACTGGAAAGGAAGTCCTGGTTAACCTTTGAGAGTGAAATAAATTTTGCCTTCAGTTCATTCTGCACCCTTCCCAGCGATGTTGACAGAAATTACATGTGAGAATCTAATGGCTAAATGTGAGCTGCAATTAGCTCTCTATGGGAGATCCATGTGAAATCCACTTACACAAAAAGATAAGTGAATTAAATGCAACTATCAGAAGATATGGATTTGATATTTTGGGCCTGAATGACCAAGTGTGTGTTTTATGATAAGAAGTCAAATGACTTTTACTCCTAACTTTGGGTTTGGAAAATTTAGAGTGATAGTGTGCTCATTGAATCCTCTCATAATTAGAATACATGAAATTGAAGTCACCTAAAAACAAAAATTAAAGGAATTGACTGTACATTTTTTTAAATGCTGGGAAAAGCAACCTATATGAGCAGAGACAGTACGGTGGTTGCCAATAGTCAAGGTGACAGAGGGAGTTGAATATAAAAGGTGATGGAGCCATCTTGTATCTTGACCGTGGTGGCTACAGACTGCATTCACCAAAATGCATTGAACTGAACATCAAAAAGAGTGAATTTTATTGCATGGAGATTAACCAAAAAAAAAAAGGTGTTAAAAAATCACCATATCCAAAAGTAGTTCTAAGTTAAGGTACAAAAGTTCATGAGTACTTCCTTCATCTCTTGACATGATTTCTGATTGAAGGCAAGTGGAGGCAAGAAAGACAATTCAGAGGGAAACTGCTCTGTGCCTCCAGGTCTGTTTACCCTGAGTTCTCAGCAGAGTTTTCATTGCTATTATTTTGGGGAAAAAAAAAGTCACAATATTAAAAAGGAGGGAAGATAAATATAACAAACAGGAGAATAGTCACTGTCCAAGATTAACAAATGTTAACATTATGTCCTTTTGCATCACACTTTTATATGTAAATAATATAGAATGTTGTAGATAAAGGGAAATCTCCTGTATTCTCTTCTCTTGGTACATTCTACTACTTCCAAAAATGGCTTTGAAAAATAATAGAGTAGGCCAAGGATTCTGGGAAAAAATGATGACTGCTCTTTTCAGTAAATGGAGTATGTTAGTCATGTTGATCACGTGATCACTGGGTATGGATGTCTGCAGTAGGTGTCTGTGGGAAGGCTGGATTAACACATACATGTTAAGATCTAAAAGACACATAAACACATGGTGACTAGCTGGTTACAAAGAGCTCAGTGCAATTCTGGGGATTTGCACATTTGGTATAATGACTAAGGTGAACGAGATTATTAAAACCTGAGTGCCCCTTACCAGCATCCAGTTTTTCCAAGTTTCTCAACCACTTCTCCCAAGAACTCTTGGAATAGAGTACAGTTTAGAGAGGAATAACAAGACACAACAGGTCTGTGCTTAACAGAGTTAATAAAGTTTTGAGCTCTACAGAGTATCAAAAAAAAAAAAAAAAGAAAAAAAGAAAAAAAAGACCACAAGAGAAAATAAAGTTGATGCTAATGCCAAATCTGCCATATTAAAAGAAAATAACTGCAGATGGCTTTTCAAGTTGCAAAAACTGCCTGCGCTGTCCAAATTTCCCCACTCCCTTTCTACTGCATGCCTGTCTCTGACAAGAAAATTGCTAGTCTTAATCCGAAATAAAGCAATTACCAAACAGAGATGTGTCATATTCATAGTCTGCCCTCAGTTACAGGAATAACTTGTTTGCCACATTGAGAAAGTCACTCAAAATTGCTCGCTTAAATGTTTTGTGGAATTTTCAGAGCCCCAGAGTAGCATATTAGCCTAACTTGTTTTATACGACTCTGTTTGTGTAAGGACTGGGTGGTGTGACTACAACTAGCTGATGTCATCTTGCCATCAGCTAGTTTCCCCCACGACTGTCAAGAACAAGAATTGTTCCTTCAAGTCCAAACTTCTTAAAGTGGCATTTGAGTCCCTTTACAACTGAACTCCAGCCTTGCTGTTCTGTTTTTCACTAATCTCAAAAGGAACCATTGGATGCAGCCAAATTCGCTTGCTTAAAATGCAGCATCAATGTTCTGCTCCTTCATCTTCTTTCTCCACACTCACTGTCTTGGCCACTTGAGTCAATCTAATGATTTTAAGTGTCATCTAGATATCTATAACTCCCCAAATTGTATCTTCACCTTTCTGCTGAATTCCACATACATATATCTGGCTACCTTCCTGATCCTCTTACTTGAATGTTGAATGCCTTGTTACTTAAAGTGTGATCCTCAGATCAGCATCGTGTTGCCTGACAGCTTGTTATAATAGAAATGCGGAACCTTGGGCTCTATCTTACATCAGCTGAATCAGAATCTGCATTATAACAAGATCCCTAGATTCATATGCACATTAAAGTTTGACAAGCACTGTTCTATGTCACAATTGGGGATTTAACACATTCTATCCTTATGATGTTGTTTATTTTAGGCAACTATTCTATCAAATGATAAACCCTGCATGGTCACACACCATGGCTCATTTTGCTTTTTACTTCTAGCACCTAGCAGAGGAAACGCTAACACAGTAGCTATACTCAATGTGTTCAATTACACTGAAATGCAAATGGGCAATTTTGCATGAAAGCCTATTGCATTGGGGGCCGGGGTGGAGGAAAGGTGACTGACTCAGGTTGCCAGTCATTCACTGGCAGAGGCATCATTGCATATCACTGTGGCTTTATAACCATGCAAGTGGCATTTGGTGACTGATTCTAGGAGAAGCCATATGGTTTTAGGATGTCAGTTAAGTAATACTTTTGCAAGAAGTTACCACTATATGATGCCACGCTCTCACAATTTCCCTGGCTTATTCAAAATTTGAATTTGTCCAAGGAGCCAATTAGAGTCACTGCCCCATTTGTCCTGCTCTAACCTGGACATCTATACAATAATTGGGGCATATCTGAGGCTTTTCCTTAAAATATGTGTTTACCAACATCAGCCTGGGCTTACGCCAGATCACACTGGGCCTATGTTTTTCAGCAGAACAGATGAACATTCACGTTTCACTCTGAACTATGGCGTTTCCTATTCAATTTCTCAGTTTTGTTCCTGTATCTGATACTCATTTAAGAGGATTTCACAGGACCCACAGGATTTGTGAAAATCAATGGGCAGTAAATTTACCTCTCAGACAACCTTGGAATGGCCCTCATTTACATCAGAAATTGAAACAAGGAGATGGAAGTAGTAGAAATGGGACTACTATGGTTCAGCACCCTGAGAAGGTGGGGCTTCAGGCCTCTGTGCACTGAAGCAGAGTCAAAATCACTTAGTGATATGCTACTATGAAGAGGAAGGCTGGCTCTAAAACAGAGCTTCTACTTGAACACTGGCATTAGCTTAATCTTTATTGTGCTTTAGGTACTAATGCTTATTGTCCATACAAATATGGCTCCAGCTGAAGTATTCTTGATTTTCCAAAGTATCATCTGTCAATAATATTTTACTTCAGAGTAGAGTTTCTCAAACGTGCCCGGTGATAAGAATTACTTGGGAGCTTGTTAAACACTTGCATTCCTGAGACCCACCCCAGACCTAATTAGGATTTCTAGGAAGTTTCCAGAGAATGCATATTTAAAATTCAGGTGCTTCTTAACCACCGTCTACTACGTGTTTATTTCTGCAAGTATTTTTATGAGGCAAATTAGAAAAGCTTCTCTGTTCTTGTTCATTCATCCAATCAATAAGTTTTTGAGTAATTCCAGTGTCCCAGACCCCATGCTAAGTGGGGAGATTAGAATAAGACCCTGCCTTCAAGCAGATCAAATCCCAAGGGAGATGACAGAGTAAAATATGCAGTACACAATGTGATGAGGCCGTGAAGGAACAAGACACAAATCAAACCCTCCAGTTTTATGTGTTTGAAAGAAATAATCTACAAATCTAAAAATACATCCAAGACAAAATTTTCATGGAATTAGCATGTCTATATTGGACATTGGAGTGTTACATGGAAATAACAGTCCATATTAAAATGATATTCTTTTTTGTTTTTCGGTTAGAGCCAAAAGAAGCTTGAAGTTTGTACAGTACCTGGTAAAAAAAAAATTGGCACTGAACAAATATTTATCAAAAAGATTACTGAATAGGAATGCCCACAAAATCAAGTAATAAAAGCAGACCAAAGGGATTTTTCCTGTGCAGCCACCAGTGAACAGGACTGCTAGGGGCACAGAGTGCTTGTTCCAAGTGTCATAAGAGAGTTTCAGACTCCTCGCTTTCTCTCCCTTATGGTCCATCACTAATACGTTGGCTGCCATGGGATAAAATATTATGCCATCTCCATGAGCTAGTTTGTTGTGTTACCATTAGCATGCCAGCGAAATATTGCCCTTACTTACTTCTGCTTTTTTGTTTGTTTTATGCTATCCCTCTTCCCCCCACAAATGCAAACTATTTAATATGAATGTTATTTTTTCCAAGCAGGGCATAATGTCTAATATTGGGCTTTCTACCAGGGGAATTCACCTTACTAAATAGAGCTTAGTGCCATATGTTTTTTTAAGCCCAGATTTAATTTTCCTGGAAAGAGTTTCTAATCTGCTCTGAGTTGAAAGCCTTCTTGACACAAACAAATATATAAATAATAAAATAAGTAAGCCTAATCTAGTTTCTCTCCTATCTACATTCCCATAGAACCCCAATTGAACCAGAAATGAACACAAGAGTAATAATTGTGGCCTGTCACATTCTTCCTGTTTTTCTAAATAATTGTATTCTAAGTATCATAATAATAGATGGAAAGCAATTAAAAGGAACACACACAACCCCACTGTCAGCTTTCTAGAAGCCGAGGTATAGGTAGGGCTGTTCTCTCCTTAAAGGCCTCTTCCTACCTCTGAAGGAATCTGGCTTCATTACTCATGAGCTCCATGAGCCAGTATTTCTTAAGCAGGAATATTTATGTAACAATTGTGGCTTGGCTCTCTAGGAACCCATGATAAAAAGGAACCCATGATAAAACAGCTATCAGCAGTGTCTCAGAGCTCTGGTGATCACTATGTGGTAGCTGTATTGCAACCAAGCTACCTGGCCAACTTATGTCTGCTGTCTCAGGGTGTTCCTAAAGAAGTTTGGCCTTTTAACAAGAAGCCTAACAACCCATAATGAAAGTATTTTCCCAGGCTGTGCAGCCACCATACTTATTCCCATTATTTTTGAATAGCAAAGAAAACTATAATAAATCTTCAGAGGATACAATGATATTGATAATGATGATGATAGCAGCTGGCATTCATGCACAAGGACCTTACACTGTGCTGAGTTCTATCCATTCATTATATCATGACATCTCATAGACATGACTGTGCAAAAGAAGCAAGACACAACAGAGTATGGTTCTACTTGTACAAAGTTCTGCAACAGGCAAAACTAACCTAGGGAGATGAAAGTCAGATCATTGGTTGTCTGGGTGGGGGATGAGGCAGGACAGCAACGGGGTTTGAGGGAACTTTCTAGGGAGGAAAATGTTCCATATCTTGGTTGGGGTGTGTGGTTACATGGGTGGATACACTGGGAGACCTGACCATCTGGTGACCATCTGGTGAACTTTCTGCACTATGAAGACTGCCGGCTTATGGGTCATGCCTCTTGCAAGAGTGGTGCTCAGCCTTTATTTTTGCATGAAACTCACCTGGCATGTTTACTTAAAATTCAGATTTCTGTGTTCTTCTCAACAAAAGATTCTCTGGGAATAGACCCAGAAATCTGCACTTTAAGCCATCATTTCTGTGCTTGCTTCAGCAGCACGTATACTAAGCCATCATTGCTGCATCATTTCTGAAGCAGAAATCCAAGGTCTGCATTACCTTGCTATCAGTTTGACTTCTTGCCTGTGGCTGGGTGTGTTGTGGACCAGGTGTGTCTATAGATGGTTCTGCAAAAACCCATCGCTGTTCCTAGAAACCTCATTCAGAGCACCTGAGAATAGTGACTATCTTTTGTGTTTGAATGAAAGGGTTTTATGTAAATAAAACAAAAAGAAAAGTGACATACACCAAGATGACCAGTAATCACTAGGCCTTTTTCTCAGCAGTGCCTCCTGCCACTTCATTTCATTATTACTCCTTTTCTCATGCCCCAAAGATGTGTTTTGTTCACCTGGGCAACTGGTTTTTAATTGATTTTTTCATAAAGTTATTTCCTGCTGTCTTTCACTCTGATTAAGAAGCATAGCATGATCTCATCAGGCCTGGAGAAGTATTGATGGGCTGCGGTATCATGGGGCTAATAAAGAGTGTTATCCAGTATTTTTTAGTGACACATAAAAACTCCCTCATGAAAGATACGGAGGCAGAGTGTAATATACATGTCATTCTAGGAACAGTGGTATTAGGGTGTCTATTGCTAGACATTAGTGATTTCATTAATGCACTAAGACAGGTCTCTGTTAGGGATAAGTGGTGGGGAGTGGGCACTGGTGGGTCAGAAGGAATGCAAAGGGGAGGCCCTCACAGAACAAAGGGCCCTGTAGGTTTCCAGGTCTTTCTAGATATTCAGCAAGCTAATAAAATACTTCAGATGTATAAGAAAAGAATAACTTAATTCAACGGTTTATTTACCCATCTTCAACTTTTCTTTTCCCTAAAACACTATTTAAAATATTTCAGAAGGGATGAGGTGTTGAAAGGCAAAAGTGCTTTTGAATTTATCTTCTTTTACTTATTATACCTTTAAGTTCAATCTGATCCACTCTACTCCTTGGATTACTGGGAGGAAGAAGAATTGAGGTTTCATGAGAGAAATGATTTGGGACATTCCCAGCTACTGCTTTGGGCTCCTATTTCAATTAAGTATTACTTGTAATAATAAGTATTCAGAAAAAAAGAAAACTGCCCAGTATGAGCACAACGAGTCCAGCCTTGCCATGAAGGGACTTACTGGTTTTTGGAGAGTCCAGGTAACCTCACTAGGTCAAAGGGCAGGAGAGATTTTGAAGCATGAAGCTTTTTTTTTTTTTTTTTTGCCAGATTTAAAATGTGGTTTTAGCTGGGGATGGTGGCATGTGCCTGTGGTCCCAGCTACTAGGGAGGCCAAGGTAGGAGGATTGATTGAACCCAGGAGGCTGAAGCTGCAGTGAGCCATGATCACACCACTGTACTCCAGCCTGAGTGACAGAGGAACACCCTGTCTCAAAAAAAAAAAAAAAAAAAAAGTTACTCTGGTATATCATTTGGCCAGCACCATCTTAGGGCTGTGGGAGATAGAATACATTTAAGACCATCCATCCTTTTCCAGGAAGAGACTGCCTGAAGTACACAGACTACATAGGAAAGGAAATACACGCACGTCCAAATTCATGCAACCCTCAGATTTCAAAGAAACAAATATGTAATTGGCCTTCCAAAGAGTACATTCTGAAATATATTTTTAAAATTTGATATGTTAGAAAATAACTGAGAAAAATCATTTTAAAGATAGCAGACTATAATTCTTTTTTTATTTCGTCTCTACTTTCTCATTATCCATTGACTTCATTGCTTTCAGGAGCTTTGTGTGAAGCAGGTAGGGGCAAATGCCAGTGGAATTTGAATTATTACCTTGAATGTAACTCTATGTGTACCTACAGACCTGAAGAAACTCAGGATGTGTGTGTGTCTGCAAGACTGGAGTCACACTGTGATTCATATTAAGGAGCATGGATCTTACCCCATGTGCAATCAGTTTCCATGCCATGGAGATTTTGAGTGAATCTTGTTAATTCTTGCATTCATTTAACAAATAATAATAATTATTTTTTGAGACAGAGTCTCGCTCTGTCGCCAGGCTAGAGTGCAGTGGCATGATCTCAACTCACTGAAACCTCCACCTCCCAGGTTCAAGTGATTCTCCTGCCTCAGCCTCCTGAATAGCTGGGACTATAGGCACCTGCCACCATGCCCGGGTAATTGTTTTTTTCTTTTTGTTTTTTTAGTAAAGTTGGGGTTTCACTGTGTTAGCCAGGATGGTCTCAATCTCCTGACCTTGTGATCTGCCCATTTTGGCCTCCCAAAGTGCTGGGATTACAAGCATGAGCCACCGCGCCCGGCCATTTAATGAATAATTATTGTTATGTTCCTTCTCCACATGTTTCAGTTCTCACTGACACTTGACTCCTTCAATTTTTGCATTGTTTTGTTTTGCAACTAAAAGCCCAGAAGCAGTTGTAAGAATAACTTCCAAATGAAAAGTTACAAAATGAGAGTGATTCAGGGTCCCAGATGATGAGTAATCTATAAGTATAATAAAGCTATTGACAAAAATTTGTTTTATTTTCTCCAATTCCTCTGATGTTAGCCTTAAAAAAAATCCTTGTTTTCACACAATGTTTGCTGAACAAATTTAGAAAGCACAAATAAGCAAATAAGAAATAAAAAGAAAATATAGGCCACAGATTGCCCCATCATCTCCTCCCAGAGGTAATTGCTGCTAACATTCTTTTTTGTGTCTCCTTACCTATATACGTAGTATTGGGTTCATATTGAATTTTTCAAAAATGAGATCAGGATGTATGAACAGTTTTGGACTGTGCTTATCTATTTGTTATGTCCTGAATACCATTTCTTTTGATACCATTTGGATACTGATAACAGCTGAGGAATTATCTTTCTTCCCTGTAAGTGACTGTAAACCTTGGGCTCGCTGTAGTCCCTCGTCTTTTCTGGGCATGCTTTTCCTGTTTCAGAAGACAATACTAGTCATAGATAACATTCATTGAACACTTACTATATGCTAACCACTTTAATAGAGTTCTCTTGTAATCTTCAACCTGATGAAGCCCATTTTACAGAAGAGGAGATTGAGGCACTAAGAGGTCAATAGCATACAGCTAACATATGGTAAAGCCAACGCTGGACTCTAGGCAGTCTGACTCCAAGATCCTAAGCCCTATTCCTACTTCCTGAAAATGTGTTTAGATATGTTGGATTTGGACAGGATTTAAAAGCTTCAAGCTCAATCATAAAGCCAGTAGGCAGCTTGTGCATCACCTGGTACAATACTCTTCATTTCTTTTGAGGAACTGAAGTCCAAGCTCCCAAGTCACCTTCTGCTGTTCTTTCTACTCTACCACACTGCCCCTGTGACATCCCACTTTATTTTTCCCTTTCAAAACGCTGTGACTTGAGTGTTTGGGGACATGAAAGATTAATAACCTTGGTCTGGACAGGGCTGACCGTGGGCAGGCCTTGTGAGAACTTTTCCCACACTTTAGTGCCAACAGGTCTCGGGCCTGGACAGCACACCCCTGTTATTCTTTCTAGCTGTGGGCCTCCCAGAGCCAACCAGACCCACCGTACAAACTGAGCCGAGGTTCTGAGGGAGAGACCCCTGGGATGCTGCTCCCCAACATGTCAAAGAGCCTGCTCTGGACGTCTTTACCTTCACTCTAAAACTAGTGTCAAACCCGAGACATGCTGGAACTTTACCAAGCTGACACTTTAATCTCTGTAACTAAATCCATCAGGAAAATACTAATGCTGCCTGCATTATTTTTTCTTTCCTAGTCAGTTATTAGCAGCCAGAAACAGTTTGTCTCAAAGAATTTACTTCCCCCAGGACCTTTTTCAAGTGCCACAGAGTTCTATGAGAAAAATGGGAGGGTCTGTCTTTGGATCCAGAAGCAGGATCTGCCCAGTGAGCAGCTCAGTGACCTTGGACAGATGATTTCTTTCTGGATCCATCCTTTATCAATAAATGAGTGGCTTGGCTTAAAGGGATTCCAGATCACTTCCAATTTTAAAAGTTTCTATGGTCATTGTCAGCCTCGGTCAAACATACTCTAAGCTTCCCCAATTTTCATTAACTTAGGCATTTGTTCATTTATTTAAGTATCCTTTTAAAGAATCTGGGCTGTGCCCGTCCTAGGGATAGAGTGGTTGGCAAACAGACATGTTATATCAAGTCATTTCTATAGTGGGAAGAGCCACGAAGGAAAAACAGAGGGAGATATAAGAGTACGTGATAGGGCCTGACCTCAGCTGGAAGGCCAGGGATGGGCTTTGGGACAAAGTAACATTTCAGCTGAGACCCAAAGGATGTGTTGGCACCAGATGGATGACAGAAGAAAAAATGGGGTTCCAGAGACAACACTATGTTTGGATGGCCATGGGCCAGGAAAGATATTGAACCATTTAAAGAAGTGAAAGAGCCCCAGTGGGATGGAGTATGATCGGTGAAGGAGATGTGGTTTTCCATTGTCCTTAGAATAAAATCCCGACTCTTCCCTGCTCATGGCTAGGAGACCCTGCCTAAATTCCCACCTCACTTTTCTCCATTCACAATGGACTATCTTTTTCTCTCTCCTGTCACCTATTTTAGCTTTCTGAATTTGCAGGTGCTGAAACACTCCCCTCTGTCCTCACAATGCTTGATACTTCCTCATACTTCTGGGATGAACTTAACTGTTGCTTCTTCCCAAGGTCTTTTCTAATC